>NC_132924.1:0-600000 GCF_047675955.1 Chlorocebus sabaeus
AGTTTGGAAACAGACTCTCATGCATATGTGGTCATTTTAAGAAAAAAGGAGCAGAGGGGATTTCTTCTCAAGAAATTGGTGCTGAATCCCTTGGATACTCATTTGGAAAAAAAATTAAGCTAGACTCCTATATCACACTACATGCAAATCAATTGCAGGCTGGACACAGTGGCTCACACCTGTGATCCCAGTACCTTGGGAGGCCAAGGCAGGTGGATCACTTGAGGTCAGGAGTTTGAGACCAGCCTGGCAAACATGGTAACCCTGTGTCTCTCAAAATATATAAAAATTAGCCGGGTGTGGTAGTGTCACCTGTAATCCCAGCTACTCGGGAGGCTGAGGTGGGAGAATTGCTTGAACCCGGGATGCGGAGGTTGAAGTAAGCTGAGATCATGCCACTGCACTCCAGCCTGGATGACAGAGTGAGACTCTGTCTTAAAAATAATAATAACAATAATAATAATAAACTGCAGATAGACCATAGTCCTGAATATGAAAAGGTAAAAACAATAAATCTTTTAGAAATACTCTGTTCATGTATGACTATTGAGCATTTGAGATGTGCTATTAAGTGTAAAATTTGCACTGGATTTTAAGCACTTAGTAGAAAAAAAACTTAAAATATCTGTATTTTAACATTAAAATTTTGAAGTAATAATTTGGATATACTGAGTTAAACATTACTAAAATTAGTTTTATCTGATTATTTTTGTTCTCTTAATGTAAATACTAGATAATTTTAAATTGCATGTGTGGTTTCCTATTTTTATTGGACAGCACTAATCTAGAAGGTAACAGAGACATATATCTTCAGGACACCAAATTAGGAAAAGGTCTGTTAAATTGCCTTTCAAAAGCATGAATCAGGCCAGGTGCGGTAGGTCACACCTGTAATCCCAGCACTTTGGGAGGCTGAGGTGGGCAGAACACCTCACATTGGAAATTCAAGACCAGCCTGACCAACATAGAGAAACCCTGTCTCTACTAAAAATACAAAATTAGCCAGGAGTAGTGGTGCATGCCTGTAATCCCAGCTACTTGGGAGGCTGAGGCAGGAGAATAGCTTGAACTTGGGAGGTGGAGGTTGTGGTGAGCCGAGATTGCGCCATTGCACTCCAGCCTGGGCAACAAAAGCAAAACTCCATTCAAAAAAAAAAAAAAAAAAAAAAAAGCATGAATCATAAAGGAAAAGACTAATAGATTAATATTTGACCACACTGAAATTTTGCTGTCAAAAAGACATAACTAAAAGACTAAAAAGCCACAGAGAAGAAAATACATTTGCAGCACTCACAACTCTGAAAGGACTTATGTCAATAATATATAAACTCCAGCCAATCGATAAAGAAAGACAACCCAGTAGAAACACAGGAAAACATTTGGAACAGATGCTTCACAAAAGAGAATTGTTAAATGACCAGTAAACATGAAAAAGTGTTCAGCCTCATTAATAAATCAGAAAACGCACATTAAACCATAATGAGATACCACCACAAACCCACCAGAATTACCACAATTAAAAGAGTCAAGAAGGTTGTGGAACAAGAATATATATTTAATCTTGTTTTTAAATGTCTCTCTCTAAATATAAATGTGCAGCCAGAGACATCTAAAAACAATGGGCATGACAGCATTATTTGTAATAGCCCAGGTTGAAACAACCCAATGTCCATTTGCAGTTGAAGGACTAAATAAACTCTGGTGTATCACAGAAGGGCACAGCACATAGTAATGAAAAAAAAGAAACCACAGCTATATATAGCAGTGTAAATGAATCTCATAAGCATAATGTTGAGCAAAAGAAGCCCAACACAAAAGCACGCAAACTGCGTAATTCCATTTATATAAGGTTAAAAACTAAAACAAAAACAAAGCCAGTTAAGGGGATCTACAGTGTTAGAAGTCAGGATGGCGGTTCCCTTGAGGAGGAAAGAGAAGACAGTGTTTGGGAAGCGCTGTGGGGGGATTATGTGGTGCTGTCAATGTTCTGTTTCTTGACTTGTGTGTTACAAATGTATATTTTGTGCTGGGCACAGTGGCTGATGCCTGTGATCCCAGCACTTTGGGAGGCGGAGGCGGGTAGATCACCTGAGGTTAGGAATTCGAAACCAGCCTGGCCAACATAGTGAAACGCCGTCTCTACTAAAAATAAAAAAACTTGGCAGGGCATGGTGGCAGGCGCCTGTAATCCCAGCTACTTGGGAGGCTGAGGCAAGAGAATGGCTTGAATCTGGGAGGTGGAGGTTGCAGTGAGCTGAGACTACACCACTGCACTCCAGCCTGGGCAACAAGAGTGAAATTCTATCTCAAAAACAAAAAAAAAGTGTATTATGTGATGAATTCATGTGATCTATATATTTTTGAGGAAAGTGTCTTTCTGTGATGCACAATAAAAAGGTTTTGTTTTTATTTTGTATTATTTCAAAATATTTTAAAAAATATCTAAATATGCTATTTTAGATATCCAAAATTTCTATGATGGTTTCACTTTTCCATCATAACATCTTTCCAGTTAAATCAATTAATGTCTTTGGGAGGCCGAGGCGAACAGATCATCTGAGGTCAGGAGTTTGAGACCAGTCTGACCAACATGGTGAAACTCCACCTCTATTAAAAAGACAAAATATTAGCTGGACGTAGTGGTGCATATGTGTATTCCCAGCTACTTAGAAGGCTGAGACAGAAGAATCACTTGAACCCGGGGGGTGGAGGTTGCGGTGAGCCGAGATTGCACCACTGCACTCCAGCCTGGGCAACAAGAGTGAAACTCCGTCTCAAAAGAAAAAAAAAAAATCAGTTATTTACTGTGATTAAATCAATCAATTTTGTGGTTGGGTTGGTTCTGTGATTGAGTCATTTTGTGCTTATATCAAGCCCAGCCCTGACAGCCTTTAAGAGTGCCAATAAGTATATATGCATGTAATTTTTTTAATATGATCAACTTTTATTTTAGATTCAGAGAGTCCATGTGCAGGTTTGTTACATGAGTATATCGTGAGATGCTGAGGTTTGGGGTATGAACGATCCCATCACCCAGATAGTGAGCATAGTACCCAATAGGTACTTTTTCTGTCCTTGCCTTCCCCGTCTCTTTCCTCTGCCCCCTGCAGTAGTACCCTGTGTCTGCTCTTCCCATCTTTATGTCCTTATGTACCCAATGTATGTCCATATGTCCCATTTGTAAATAAGAGCATGCAGCACTTGGTTTTCTGTTTCTACGTTAATTTTCTTAGGATGATGGCCTCTAGCTGTGTCCATGTTGCTGCAAAAGACATGTTCTTTTTTATGGCTGTGTAGTATTTTACAGTGTAAATGTACCACATTTTCTTCATCCAGTCCACCATTGATGGGCATCTAAGTTGACTCCATGTCTTTATTAGTGTGAATAGTGCTGTGATAAACATACAAGTGAATGTGCCTTTTTGGTAGAATGATTTATTTTCTTTTGGGTATACACCAAGTAATGAGATTGCTGGGAAAATGGTAGTCCTAGGCAGATTGCTTGAGGCCAGGAGTTTGCAACCAGACTGGGCAACATGGCAAAACCCCATTTCTACTAAAAATACAAAGAAATTAGCTGGGCATGGTGGCACATACCTGTAGCCTCAGCCACTTTGGAGGCCAAGATGGGAGAATCACTTGAACCCAAGAGACGGAGGTTTCAGTGAGCTGAGATCACACCACTGTACTCCAGCCTGGGTGACAGAACAGGACTCTGTCTCAAAAAACAAACAAACAAACAAACAAAAAGACAATGTGAGAATACTGAAAGCTCAGAGAAAAGAGCAACTCTCACAGACAAGGGATCTGGATAACATTAGCAGCTGATTTCTCAGCAGAAACCTTGAAGGCCATAGGCAGTGGATTATATATTTAAAATAATGAAGAAACCTGTCAATTGAGAAATCTACAGCTGGAAAACTTGTCCTTCAAAAATGAGGGAGAAATTAAGACATTTCCAGATTTTTTTTTTAAAGCTGAAAAAAATCCATTTATCTCTAAATCTGCCATACAAGAAGTGTTAAACTCCTTCAGGTTGAAATAAATGAGCTCTAGGCAGTATCTATATAAGTAAATAAGCAAGCTATATGAATATATAAAACTTTCTGGTAAATATGTAAACAAACATAAAAACAGTATTATTGTAATTTTGGTTTGTAACTGCTTTTTATTTTCTACAGGATTTAAAAGACAAATGCATAAATTGTAATTATAAATCTGTTAAGTGGTATACAGTGAATAAAGATATAATTTGCTACATCAATAACATAAAAACAGTAGAGCTATATAGCAGTAGAATTTTGGTATGTGATTGAACTTTTAAGTTGAAATAAATTCTAATTAGAATGTTATAACTCTAGGATGTTATGTGTAATTCTCATAGTAACCAAAAATGAAATATACATAGAATATAAACAAAAGAAAATGAGAATGGAAACAAAATGTGTCACTACAAAAAAAAAAATCAACTAAAGATAAAAGAACTAAATAACTGAGAAAATAGCAAAAATCAGTAACTCTGACTTACAAAAACTTTCCATGCTACATAAATCTGGAAACTCTGTTTCACATAAAACTGGAGCTAAAAGAGACAAATATTTACTTATAAAGTTAAAAGTTATATGGGAAACAAACACTAATTTTTTTTAGAAAAAATTATGAAAAGAGGAAAAATATGCCTTATACTATTATAACATCATGTTTTATAGCTCTGGGAAAATACAAAATAAAATATTCTGTTACATGAATCCTTCTGTGCCCCCCAAAAACCCTATGGATTATATCATTATTACCTAAAAAGTCTATTCTCAAATGCAGCAGTGATAATTATTTTTTTTGAGATGGAGTTTCGCTCTGTCACTCAGGTTGGAGTGCAGTGGCGTGATCTCGGCTCACTGCAAGCTCCGCCTCCCGGGTTCATGCCATTCTTCTGCTTCAGCCTCCTGAGTAGCTGGGACTGCAGGTACCTGCCACTACGTCCAGCTAATTTTTTGTTTTTTTTTTTTTTTAGTAGAGACAGGGTTTTGCCGTGTTAGCCAGGATGGTCTTGAACTCCTGACCTTGTGATCCACCCGCCTTGGCCTCCCAAAGTGCTGGGATTATAGGCATTAGTCACCAAGCCCGGGCCAGAGTGATAATTTTTACAAGGTAGATATTATTTTTAGATATGGAATAATATTGGTGATTTCAATTTTAATAACATTGGATTAAGATGAAAGAATGAGAAGATAAAGATCCCTCAGCAATATAACTCACAAACATGTTCAAAAGCAGTAAGAAGTTACATTATCTTTCGAAAGTCAATATATCTGCATTTTTAATGTATGCATATAGCATAGCTAATGCACTATTGCTGGGTCCATTTATTCAATGAATAATTGCCACTATATGTCAATTTTTTGATAAAAATGTAAATCAGTACAGCTATTATGAAAAACAATATGGGACTTCATTAAACATTAAACACCACTAATAGTTACATATTCAAAGGAAATAAAATCAGTGTGTCAAAGAGATATCTACACTTTCATGTTTATTGCAGCATTAAGTGACAATAATCAAGATATGTAATCAACCCTAAGAGAACACATAGTTGAGATACGGAAAAGAAACTAATCTCCAGAAAGAAAAAAGAAGCAGACGTACAGGAATAAAGTTCATAACTAAGGGAAGTGAAGTGGAAGAGAAAGAGAAAATTTAAATGGTTGCTTTGGTGTCTGGTCACTTCCTAGTTTTGATTTAAGTCTTCATGAGATCCAGCTATATCTGTTGTCCTTGGATACCATGACTTACCCATGTATACATCCAGACTGTTTTTTACATCTAAGCTAATGAATTTTTTTTTTTTTTTTTTTTAGGAGTCATCTCACTTTGTTGCCCAGGCTGGAGTGCAGTGACGCGATCTCGGCTCACTGTAACCTCTGCCTCCCAGGTTCAAGCAATTCTCCTGCCTCAGCCTCCCAGGTAGCTGGAATTAAAGGCATGCACTACCATGCCTGGCTAATTTTTGTATTTTTAGTTGAGACAGCGTTTCACCATGTTGGCCAGGCTCATCTGAAACTCCTGACCTTAGGTGATCTGCCTGCCTCCATCTCCCAAAGTGCTGGAATTACAGGTGTGAGCCACTGTACCCGGCCAAAATTTTTATTACTTATAATTCAACTGTCTTTGAGTGAGACATCTGGCCTCTAGCACCTAATTACCATTTTATTTTTATGAAAAAGGAAGTTCATGTTCCAATTTACCTAATAAAACTAAATGTTCTTAAACTAAAGCCACCTACACTTGAGAGAAAGAAATCATGGTTTCAAAAATATATCTTCACCAAAAACATATTTGTGGCAAATAATTAAAACTATATTAATAGCCTTCTTTTCCATTTTATTAGAAATGGCATGGAATAAAATAAATAAATAATTTACATAATTTACCAACTTAAAATTTTCTCATTAATCAAGGCCAGCACTAGTCAACATTTGCTTATTTATAAAAGTGAAGACAATCTTCTAGTGCATTAATAGCATTAGATAGTACAAGACTCTTCTCAAAATAAATAGCTTGGGTTTGTCACAAATTAAACTTTATGCATGAAAATTTAAATTGTAAATAAAATAAATAAATTTTTATAAAATTATCTTAAGAGTTACTTAAATGGAAAATTATCTAAGTTCTCTAGAAAAAAACATTACAGACTACAATTTTGTAAAGGCTATCTTCAAATTTACATGGTAAAAAGCTGCTTTTTGAAAAATAGCAAGTATCCTCCAAAAACATCAACTAAACTCTTGAGATTAAAACCCCCAAATTAATAGGGCACCTAAAAATTAATGCAAATTATATCAAATGTCAGTACTGACCTCTTTTTCGGCTTCTTTAAATGTTGCTTCTTTCTCCTTGACTCGCTGCATAAATCTCTGTTTCAACTCTTCTTCTTCCCTCTGACATTGATTGTAGAACTCTTGTTTTTTGGCTTCAAAGATTTCTTGAAAACTAAAGAGAAATGTTATATAGAGAGTACATGTAAAGAATACTACAATTTTCCAACACTTGTATGAGTGAATTCTTATCCCCACCACTTTCCAGCATATCATACCTTCTTCACATCTTTTGACAGTAAAATTCAGCGAAACCTCTAATGTATGAGACGATTTTCAAAAATTGTCTAAAATAAAGCAAAGAGCCTTTCAAGATATTATTCATTTAAGATAGCTAAATTTTGGTGTCTGCAAAGAACAATGAATAACTGAATTACATACACTACAGTGCCATATTTCCATATTTTTTTTGCAGCACAAGTCCTATTCTTTTTTTTTTTTTGAGACAGAGTCTCGCTTTGTTGCCCAGGCTGGAGTGCAGTGGCATGATCTCAGTTCACTGCAACCTCTGCCGCCCAGATTCAAGCGATTCTCCTGCCTCAGCCTCCCAAGTAACTGGGATTATGGGCACCCAGCACCACACCCAGCTAATTTTTTTTGTATTTTTAGTAGGGACAGGGTTTACCATCTTGGCCAGGCTGATCTTAAACTCCTGACCTCAGGTGATCTGCCTGCCTCGACCTCCCAAAGTACCGGGCTTACAAGCAGGAGCCACCGCACCCAGTTCTATTCTTCTTCAAGTTAGAGCAATATGTCTGCTCTCAAATTTTTCTCATTTAACTTCCAGGACACTGCACTACTGCTTTTCAGCTGGTTCCTCCATCAAACTCTTCTTAATATCTTTTGTCAAACTTTGCTAATATTTTTCCATCTTTTTCTTTATCCTTTTTTTTTTTTTTTTTTTTTGAGACCAAGTCTAGCTCTGTTGCCCAGGCTGGAGTGTAGTAATGCGATCTCAGCTCATTGCAACCTCTACCTCCTGGGTTCAAGTGATTCTCCTGCCTCAGCCTCCCCAGTAGCTGGGATTACAGGTGCATGCCATCACGCCTGGCTAATTTTTGTATTTTTAGTGAAGACAGCGTTTCACCATGTTGGCCAGGCTGGTCTCGAACTCCTGACCTCAGATGATCCAACCGCCTCGGCCTCCCAAAGTGCTGGGATTACGGACAAGAGCCACCGTGCCCAGCCTATCCTTTCTTTCATATAATACATACACATTTCATATAAATACAAAAAATAGAACAAAATACTGGGTTTTTTCTTCAACACACATTTCAGCATATACACATATTGAATACACATATTTCAGCATAAAAATGAGATCTCGCATGATGTTGTTCCTACTATCTCTATCTTCATCAAAAGATGATAAAAACACCTAACATTCAGGATGTTTTCTTTAGGATGGCTCAAGATGGGAGAAGTATAATTATTCTCATACCCAAATTATTGTGTCTTCTGCTTGTAGGGGACTCCTAAATTGTCCATTTGGTTGTGCTAGCAATATTTTTACTCACCTAACAGGCTGATTGTCTGGGCCCACATCTGTAAAACCCATTTTCTCCAGTTTTTGGTATAACTTTCATAGTGCTGAGTGTGGGTTTTTTCTTTTAGATTTTCCATATTGGTACAAAGAAGCATATCTCAGAGCTTAACAAAGTCACAGTGATTTTCATTTTCCACTAGTAAAAAAATGTAATGAATCAACAACTCTCATTATCAATCCCTGACAATCATGAACGAATGAAATCATGAAATAATGAATGAACACATGAATAAAAAACACATTTAAAATAACCCATAACTGCACAATTTGATTAATAGCTATAATTCTTTTAACCATGTAAGTGTGGTTACACTATACATACCAACTATAGGCAGAGATTATTTATAGGTTAGCAAATTTGCTTTAAACTTATTACCTGAAGAACAAGCAGGAAAGAGTGAAATAATATTTTATATGCATATATGCTATTGGTTTTTATTAACAATTGTGTTAGTATGTTATAAACTACCTCTGGGTATTTTGGAGTGCTAACAGAATATGTAATATAACATCACTAGTGTAAATAATTTTATCAAAGTAAATTCTGCTAGCAAAAAGGCCTTACAATTGTACATACTTCAGTTGGAAAGATATTCCATGCAATTAGAAACTAAAAGAGGGAGCACAGAGACCGATACTCCTATCACAGAAGACAGACTTGAAGTCAAAAACTGTAAAATGATATAAAGAAGGTCATCATATCACGACGAAGAGGTCAGTTTATCAAAAAACTAACAATTGTAAATATATATGCATCCAATATCAGAGCTTCTAAATATATAAGGCAAATATTAGTTGACTTGAGGGGGAGATACACTATATTACAGTAATAGTAAGGGATTTACATACCCTACTTTCAGAAATGAATAGACTATCCAGACAGAATATCTGTTTAAAAATGTCAGCTTTAAACTACACTTTAGACCAAATAGACCTAATGGACATATGTGAAATATTTCATCCAACAGCAAAGTAATACACATTTTTTTCAAACACAAGACATTCTTCAGGATAGATTATATGTTAGGCCACAAACTAAGTCTTAATATATTTTAAAAGATTGAAATAAAAATGTGAGATGTCTTTTGACAGATCAATTTCATTCCACTAGGGTACATACCAAGAAGTGGTACTACTGGATCATACGGTAATACTATTTCTAGTTTTTGAGGAACCTTCATATTATTTCCCAAAATGACTGTACCAAGTTAAATTCCCACCAATGATGTTTAAGAATTCCCTTTTCTCTTGGGAATGTTTATACACTGCTGGTGGGAATACAAATTAGTTCAGCCATTGTGAAAAGCAGTTTGATAATTTCTTTTCTTTTCTTTTTATGAGACAGAGTTTCGCTCTTGTCACTCAGGCTGGAGGGCAGCAGTGTGATCTCGGCTCACTGCAACCTCCGTCTCCTGGGTTCAAGTGATTCTCTGGCCTCAGCCTCTCGAGTAGCTGGGATTACAGACATCCACCACCACACCCAGCTAATTTTTGTATTTTTAGTAGAGATGGAGTTTCACCATGTTGACTAGGCTGGTTTCAAACTCCTGACCTCAAGTGATCCACCCTCTTCAGGCCAAAGTGCTGGGATTACAGATGTGAGCCACCATGACTGGCCTGACAATTTCTTAAAGAAGTTAAAACAGAACTACCATTTGACCTAGCAAACCCATTACCAGGTTTATACCCAAAGGAATATATATTGTTCTATCATAAAGACACAGGCATGTGTATCACAGCACTCGTCACAATAACAAAGACAGAATCAACCTAAATGCCCATCAATGGAGACTAGTTAGAGAAAATGTACACACACACCATGGAATACTGCACAGCCATAAAAAAAAGAACAAGATCATGTCCTTTGCAGCAACATGGATGGAGCTGAAGCTATTATCTGAAGCGATGTAATGCAGGAACAGAAAACCAAACACTCTCACTTATAAGTGGGAGATAAATATTGAGAACACATGAACACCAAGAAGGAACAATAGATCCTGGGGCCTCCTTGAGGGAGGGAGGACAGTGAGGATAGAAAAGGTACTAGGCTTACTCTTTTTTTCTTTTTCTTTTTTAGTATATGTGCTACCAAAGCGAGCACTTTTTTCTGTTGGTTTGAGATGGAGTCTCTGTTGCCGAGGCTGGAGTGCAATGGTGTGATCTTGGCTCACTGCAACCTCCGCCTCCCAGGTTCAAGTGATTCTCCCTTAAGTAGCTGGGATTACAGGCACGCACCACCATGCCCGGCTAATTTTGGTTATTTTTTAGTAGAGAGAGAGTTTTGACATGTTGCTCAAATCCTGACCTCAGGTGATCCACCCGCCTTGGCCTGACAAAGTGCTGGGATTATAGACTCGAGCCACTGCATCCGGCCAGTACTATGCTTATTATCTGTGTGATGAAATAATCTGTACACCAAACCCCCATGACATGCAATTTACCTATGCAACAAACTTGCACACGTACCCCTGAACCAAAAATACAATTTTTTTTTAAAAAAGAATTCTTTTCTCCATATGCTTGCCAGCACCGGTGATAGTTTGGCTTTCTGATAACAGTCATTCTGACAGACATGAAGTGATACTTCATCATGTGTTTAGTTCGCATTTTCCTGATGATTAGAGATGCTATTTTTTTTCATATTTCTTTTGGCCATTTGTATTTCTTCTTTTAAGAAATGCCTGTTCAGATCCTTCGTCCATTTTTCCTTGTGTTATTTTGTTATTTGTTTTCTTGCTATTGAGTTGTTAGAGTCATAGCAAAAGTATTACATATTTTGAACATCAGCCCCTTATCAGATGTATAATTTGAAAATATTTTTTCCAATTTCTGGGTTGTATCTTCATGCTATTAGTTATTTCTTTTGGTTTTGTTGCTGGTGCTTTTGAAGTTTTTTGTTTGTTTGTTTGTTTTTGAGGTGGAGTCTCACTCTGTTGTCCCAGCTGGAGTGCAGTGGCAAGATCTCGGCTCACTGCAATCTCCGCCTCCTGGGTTCAAGCCATTCTCCTGCTCAGCCTCCTGAGTAGCTGGTATTATGGGCACCCACCACCACACCCAGCTAATTTTTATATTTTTAGTAGAGACGAGGTTTCACCATGTTGGTCAGGCTGGTCTGAAACTCCTGAAATCAGGTGATCCACCCACCTCAGCCTCCCAAAGTGCTGGGATAACAGGCATGAGTAACTGCACCTGGCCAGCTTTTGGAATTCTATTCAAGAAATAATTGTCATGATCAATGTCATAGAGGTTTTCCCCTATGTTTTGTTCTAATAGCTTTACAATTTCAAGTATTAAGACTTTTATCCATTTTGAGTTGATTTTTGTACATGCTGTAAGATAAGAGTAAAGTTTTATTCTTCCGCATGTGAATATCCAGTTTAACCAATACTATTTATTGAAAAGATCATACTGTACCCAGTATATGTTCTTGGCACCTTGGTCAAAAATCAATTGGCTATAACTACTTAAGTTTATTTATGGGCATTCTATCCTATTACATTGATTGATGTGTCTGCTTTTATGCCAGTGCCATGCTGTTTGGATTACAATCACTTTATAATATATCTTGCAATCAAGGAGTACAGTGCTTTCAGCTTTGTTGTTTTCTGCTCAAGACTGTTTTCACTATGCAGGGTTTTTTTCTAGCTTCGTATAATTTTAGGATTTTTTCCTATTTGTGTTAAAAATGACTTGGGAATTTTGATAGGAATGGTATTATATCTGTAGACCACTTTGGGTAATACGGACATTTTAATAATATTATTTCTTCTAATCCATGAACATGAGGTAACTTTCCATTTATTTGTGTCTTCTCCAATATTTTTAAAACACAAAACCAGAATTATTGAAAGCAGGTACTAGCTCTGATTAGAACAAATCAGCTTAGAGATACCATTACTCAGAAGAACAATACATATAAAATATATATATACATATATATATATATAGTAGATACACAATATATACAAAAATCTCAAGGAAAGGACAATAAAAGAACTCAAAAGAATTCAACTTGAATACGACTATATTATGAAAATGGTCTTGTTGCAAAGTAATAACAAATACCACAAAGAGCCCTACTTGAGAAAACCACGTGCCTTCAAGCCTGTGGGTGAGGACTCTGGTTCTCAAATTCTTAGAACACAGCACATGATTCTCTGGGACAGAGAGGCTGGCTGCAGCACGAGGGCCTCACTGCTGACTCCATTTAACAAAGTCCATGCCCCAGGCACAGGTTAAACACAGGGAATGAGGCTACCAGGCAAATCATACCTGCCCCTGCCAACACGAGCCCCATAAAAGAGAAGTGCTTAGTGAAACCTACAGACTCGGCAGGGAACACTGGGCCATAGATAGCTTAGAGAGAATTATTCTGTGATCAATCACATAAAAAACCTAGAATCTAAGCCCTACAATTCCCTTACCCAAACTCCCACTGACTAGTGAGGTAGAAGAGTAAGACATGGAAGCTGTCTCCAAACCAGTATTTGGTCTTCAAAAAACAGAGATAAACATAAAACACTGTGTTGACCGGGCACAGTGGCTCCCACTTGTAATCCCAGCACTTCAGGAGGCCGAGACAGGCGGATCACTTGAGGTCAGGAGTTCAAGACCAGCCTGGCCAATGTGGTGAAACCTCATCTCTACTAAAAATACAAAAATTTTCCAGGTGTAGTGGCACGTGCCTGTAATCCCAGCTACTCGGGAGGCTGAGGCAGGAGAATTTCTGCCATCTGGGAAATGGTGGTTTTAGTGAGCCAAGATCATGCCACTACACTCCAGCCTCGGTAACAGATTGAGACTCCATTTCAAAAAAAGGAAAACAAACAAACAAACACTGTTTCACAAGTGGGCTTCGAAAGAACTACTGGACACAGCAGGTGAAAGATCCCAAAGTCCCATTGAGCACCTCCAACAGCAGGAGGAAGAAAGGGAGGAGGGGGAGGAGAGATGAGTGCCAGAGGGGAGACGTGCATGTTCCCTGCTGAGGTCACTGCTGCCAACTGTCCTGATCTGATGATTTGTACAGTGCCCCCCACTTTCTGGACCAGCCCTCTCATGGCCCAAAGTGCACTTCTCTGAGCCCAAACCTCCCAGTCTCAAGCATAGAGAACAGAAATGCCAGATGCAAAAGCTCTCTGGGTAGGGGTGGTGGAGGGAGTCTTCCGGAGAACACAGGGGTCTTGTGCACCACCTCGGTTGCAGGCAGGGCAGGGCAGGGCAAAGAGGATGCTGAGGTACAGCGGGCAGAAGGCAGCAGCTCAGAGGGCAGGGAGGATTCAGCTGGAGACTGACAGGATGTTTCCATGGCATGGCCCCTGCAAGCAACTGCTGGGGTCAGCTGGGATGGAGGGCTGAAGAGCACAGCCCTACCTAACTGGTGTGGGAACAGCATGTCTCCCCTTCCTGAATTCCCACAGAGGAACACGGCTCTTTGCGTTGGAACTTCACACTCAAACAACAAGCCTGAAGGGAAGAAGTCTTGCCTGGGCACAGTGACTCAAGCCTGTAATCCCAGCACTTTTGGAGGCCAAGGCAGGGGGTTACCCGAGGTCAGGAGTTCCAGACCAGCCTGCCCAACATGGTGGAACCTTGCCTCTATTAAAAATACAACGATTAGCTGGGCATGGTGGAGGGCGCCTGTAATCCCAGCTACTCAGGAGACTGAGGCAGGAGAATTGCTTGAACTCGGGAGGCAGAGGTTGCAGTGAACCAAGACCACGCCACTGCACTCCAGCCTGGGTGACGAGAGTGAAACTCTGTCCCAAGAAAAAAAAAAAAAAGTCCACCCTGTCAACTTTGACTTCTCATTTATGGTCTGTATGCTGCTGCAGATTTGGGCAAGATGGTTGGAGAGCTTCTTAACATTTCCCAAGGCCTCTGGATCTAGCTGGGTGATGCTAAGCCTCTGCAAGTCACTGGCCAATAATCACATGTGCTCTTCGCCATCCACTGGCACAGTGAGAAAGATCTCTTTGCTGTGGGCAAGAGGGATGCCATTTCCTGAGATGTTGTAAATCCACTCTCTTGTGGCAGGAGTGTGCAGGCCAGGGATCATGAAGACCCTCAAGTCAAACCTGGGTGTCAGGCCTGGAGTTGGTTTCACTATGGACACGTCTAATCGGCCCAAAGCTGGGGTAACAGTGATGGCACAGCTTGACTTTTCCCTTCTGCCTTTTCCTTGTACAGACCGAGTTCTCTTCTTGGATGGAGGACACCTTTTGACTCTTGCAGTTTGAAGATTCTTATGTTTATTTTCTTCTTCTTCCTCTTCCACTATCATTTCATCTACTTGTATCACCTTTCATGTTTTAGCAGGTTTCAGGGGTGTTTGAATAGCTTCGGTGGTTAGTTTGTCAATTTTGGTGATATTCAGGTCAGCTGTTGCTGCCTCTACCAAGCTTTGTTTCCTCCAAGGGAGAAACAATCGAGCCATTCATCTTTGCACAATGCCTCGGGGAGCTGCAGGATCTGGATGTTGTAGAGTTTATCTACCTCCTTAAAGAGGTTCTGCCTGTCTAACTCAACTTGCTTGATTCGTATTTCCACTTCACGGTCAAAGTCTTTAACAAAGGAGGTAAGCTTCCACCTCCCTAAGGAGTTGGTCTTGGCTACACAACTGCTGCCCTTCCCAGGAGCCATGGTGCTCAGTGGAGGCTGTCGGAAGCAACAGATATCGGCAGGAAGGCAAACTCTTCTCCAATTTTAAATCAAGTAGTTTTACAGTTCTTTTTTTTGTTTGTTTTTGAGACGGAGTCTTGCTGTGTTGCCCAGTTGGAGTGCAGTGGTGTGATCTCGGCTCACTACAACCTCCACCTCCCAGGTTCAAGTGATTCTCCTGCCTCAGCCTCCGAAGTAGCTGGGATTATAGGCACACACCACCATGCCTGGCTAAATTTTTTTTTTTTTAGATGGAGTTTTGCTCTTGTTGCCCAGGTTGGAGTACAACGGTGCGATCTCGGCGCACCGCAACCTCCGCCTCCCGGGTTCAAGCAATTCTCCTGTCTCAGCCTCCTGAGTAGCTGGGATTACAGGCATGCACCACCACCTCCAGCTAATTTTGTATTTTTAGTAGAGGCAGGGTTTCTCCATATTGGTCAGGCTGGTCTCGAACTCCCAACCTCAGGTGATCCGCCCACCTCAGCCTCCCAAAGTACTGAGATTACAGGCATAAGCCACTGCACTGAGTCTAATTTTTCTATTTTTTTTTTTTTTAGTAGAGAAGGGGTTTTGCCATGTAGGCCAGGCTGGTCTTAAACTCCTGACTTCAGGTGATCTGTCTGCCTCAGCCACCTAAAGTGCTGGGATTACAGGTGTGAGCCACCGCACCCAGCATTTTTTTTTTTTTTTGAGACAGAGACTCATTCTGTTGCCCAGGCTGGAGTGCAGTAGTGCAATCTCGGCTCACTGCAACGTCCACCTCCCAGGTTCAAGTGATTCTCCTGCCTCAGCCTCCTGAGTAGCTGGGATTACAGGTGCCCGCCACCACGCATGGCTAAGTTTTTGTATTTTTAGTAGAGAAGTAGTTTTGCCATGTGGGCCAGGCTGGTCTCAGGCTCCTGACCTCAAGCTCCGAGCCTCAAGTGATCCACCTGCCTCAGCCTCCCGAAATGCTGGGATTACAGGTATGTGCCACTGCGCCTGGCCAAGTTTTACTGTTCTTAGTGTGCAGATATTTTACTTCCTTGGTTAGATTTATTCTTAAGCATTTTATTTTTCAGCATTATTCCCAATAGCCAAGATATGGAAACAGTCTAAGTGCCCATCAACAAGGTACACAATAAAATACTATAAAGCTTTTAAAAAGAATGAAATCCTGTCATGTGTAAAACATGAATGAAATCGTAGGACATTATGCTAAGAGAAACAGACCAGGCACAGAAGGACAAATACTGTATAATCTCACTTACATGTGGTAACTAAAAGTCTCACAGAAATAGAGAGTAGACAGGTGGTGAGTAGAGGAAAGTGGGGAGGCAGAGGGATGGGGAAACAGAAAATATTGATCAAATGGTACAAAGTTGTAGTTAGACTGTAGGAATAAGCTTCAGTGATCTATTGCATTGCATGGTGTCCATAGTTAATACTAAGCAACTATATATTTCAAAATTGCTAAAACGGGGAGTGGGGTGGAGCAAGATGGCTGAATAGAATCCCTCATCAATCATTCCCCTACATAAACACCAAATTAAACAATTATCCATGCAAAAAAGCACCTTCGTAAGAATGAAAAATCAGGTGAGCAATCTCAGTACCTGGTTTTAATATTATATCAAGAAAAGAGGCACTGGAGATTGCAGTAAAGAGAGTCTTGCATAGCCTATACCATCTGACATTCATCCCCCAGCAGCACCATACTGAACAGAGAGAGAATCTGTGTGCTTTGGGGAGGGAGAGTGAAGTGATTATGGGACTTTGCATTGGAACTCAGTGACTGCCCTGTCACAGTGGAACACAACACAGGGCAGAATTCTGCTAGTGCCCACAAAGGGAGCATTTTTTTTTTTTTTTTTTTTTTTTTTAGATGGAATCTCGCTCTTTCAACCAGGCTGGAGTGCAGTGGCGTGATCTCGGCTTACTGCAACCTCCACCTCCCAGATTCAAGTGATTCTCCTGTCTCAGCCTCCCGAGTAGCTGGGACTACAGCTGCACACCACCAAGCCCAGCTAATTTATGTATTTTTAGTTGAGACAGGGTTTCACCACATTGGTCAGGCTGGTCTCGAACTCCTGACCTCAGGTGATCTGCCCGCCTTGGCCTCCCAAAGTGCTGGGACTGCAGGTGTGAGCCACCACTCCCGGCCAAAGGGAGCATTTAAACTAGCTCCCACTAAAGAGGACTCTCCCAAGCCAGAGACAGATAGGAACTTCAGTTCCAGCTGCCTCCACCACTAGTTAATTAAAGTGCCCTGGGGTCCTGAATAAATTTGAAAGGCAGTCAGGCCACAAGGTCTGCAGTTCCTGGGCAAATCCAGGTGCTGAACTCGCTCAGAGCCACTGGAATGGGAATGCGCATGACCCAGTGAGCCATCAGTTTTGGTGGCCAAGAAGTGCTTGTATCACACCTCCCCCAACTCCAGGCAGTGCAGCTCAAAGACAGACTCCTTCCACTTGTGGGAAAGAGAAGGAAGATTAGAAGAGAACTGTGTCTTACAAATTGAGTAGCAGCTCAGCCACAGGAAAACACACCACTAAACTGATTCCTGAAGCCCCCAATTCCAGGCCCTACTTCCTGGACATTTCTAGACCCACTCTGGGACAGAAGGGAACTTGCTGCACTGAAGAGACGGACCCAGCCCGGCAGGACTCACCACCTGCTGACTAAAGAGCCCTTGAGCCTTAAACATCAGTAGTAGCAAGGCAGTAGTTGCCATGGGCCTTGGGCAAGACCTAGTAATTTGCTGGCTTCATACGTGACCCAGCACAGTACCAGCTGTGGTGTCCACAGGAGCGATGATGTCACCCTTCCCTCAACTCCAAGCAACCTAGCACAGACAGAGAGACTCCTTCAGTTTGGGAGAAAGTGAGAAAAGAGTTTGAGAGATTCTGCCTAATAGTCCAAGGAATTCTCCCAGATATTATCCAAGACCACTGAGGCAGTATGAGTCTGCTAGAGTCACAGTGTTACTGGACTTAGGGTACTCCCTAGTAAATTCCCTTTGAATACTTAGAAAACCTTCTCAAGAAGAACAGGCACAACTGAGCCCAGATGGCAAAGACTACAATAAATATCTAACTCTTCAATGCCCAGACATAGATGAACAATGACAAGCATCAAGACCATCCCAGAAAACATGACCTCACCAAATGAACCATGTAAGGCACTAATGACCAATCCCAATCACACATCTCAGGACAGAGATATGTAACCTTTCAGAGAACTCAAAATAGCTGTTTTAGAAGAGCTCAATGAAATTCAAGATAACACAGAGAAGAAATCCAGAATTATATTAGATACATTTACCAAAGAGATTAAAATAATTTTAAAAATCAAGCAGAAATAATGAAACTGAAAAATTTAATGGACATACTGAAGAATGCATCAGAGTCTCTTAACAGCAGAACTGGTCAAGCAGAAGAAAAAATTAGTGAACTTGAAGAAAGCTATTTGAAAATACAGTTAGAGGAGACAAAAGAAAAATGAGGCCGCGTGTGGTGGCTCACGCCTGTAATCCCAGCACTTTGGGAGGCCAAGGCGGGTGGATCACGAGGTCAGGAGATCAAGAACATCCTGGCTAACATGGTGAAACCCCATCTCTACTAAAAAACATACAAAAAATTAGCTGGGCATGGTGGTGGGTGCCTGTAGTCCCAGGTACTGGGGAGGCTGAGGCAGGAGAATGGCATGAACCCGGGAGGCGGAGCTTGCAGTGAGCTGAGATCTGGCTACTGCACTCCAGCCTGGGCGACAGAGCGAGACTTCGTCTCAAAAAAAAAGAAAGAAAAAGAAAAGAAAAATGAAACTAAAAATAAAGTGTGCCTGCGAGATCTAAAAATAGCCTCAAAACAGCAAATCTAAGAGTTATTGGCCTTAAAAAGGAGGCAGAGGCCGGAAGCGGTGGCTCAAGCCTGTAATCCCAGCACTTTGGGAGGCTGAGATGGGCGGATCACAAGGTCAGGAGATCGAGACCATCCTGGCTAACCCAGTGAAACCCTGATTCTACTAAAAAATACAAAAAACTAGCCAGGCGAGTTGGTGGGCGCCTGTAGTCACAGCTACTCGGGAGGCTGAGGCAGGAGAATGGCATAAACCCGGGAGGCGGAGCTTGCAGTGAGCTGAGATCTGGCCACTGCACTCCAGCCTGGGCGACAGAGTCAGACTCCATCTCAAAAAAAAAAAAAAAAAAAAGGAGGCAGGGAGAGAGAGGGATAGGAAGAGAAAGACTACTCAGAGGGATAATATCAGGGAATGAAGGACAAAAACCATATGATCATTTTAATTGATGCTGAAAGGGCATTTGATAAAATTCAATATCCCTTCATCATAAAAAATTTCAAAAAACTGGGGATAGAAGGAACATACTTCCACATAATAAAAGCCATGTATCGCAGAACCACAGCTAGTATCATACTGAATGGGAAGAAACTTAAAGCTTTTCCTCTAAGGTCTGGAAAATGACAAGGATGTCCACTTTCATTGCTGTTATTAAACTGGAAGTCCTAGCTAGAGCAATAAGACAAGAGAAAGATATAAAGGGTATCCAAACTGGAAAGGAAGAAGTCAAATTATCCTTGTTTGCAGATGATTTGATCTCCTATTCAGAAAAACCTAAAGACTCCACCAAAAAAAAAACTATTAGAACTGATAAACAAAATTAATAGTTACAACACACAAAAATCAACCTACAAAAATCAGTAGCATTTTTATAGTAAAAGTGAACAATCTTAAAAAGAAATAAAAACTGATCCAATTTACAGTAGCTATAAATAAAATAAAATACCTAGAAATAAACATGACCAAAAAAATGAAAAATCTCTACAATGAAAACTATAAAATACTGATGCAAGAGGACACAAAACATATTCATGGATTGGAAGAATCAATAATATTGAAATGTCCATACTACCCAAAGCAATCCATAGATTAAATGTAATTCCTATCAAAATACCAATGACATTCTCCATAGAAAAAGAAAAAACAATCTTAAGATATATATAGAACAACAACAAAAAATCACTGAAAGCAATTCTGAGCAAAAATAACAATACTGGAGGAAATCACATTACCTGACTTCAAATTATACCACAAAGCTATGATAAGTGAAACAGCATGGTACCAGTATAAAAACAGACACATAGACCAATTGAACAGAATAGAGAACACAGAAATAAATCCATACAGCCACAGAGAACTCATTCTCAACAAAGGTGCCAAGCACATGCATTGGGGAAAGGATAAGCTCTTCAATAAATGGTGTTGGGAAAACTGGATATCCATATGCAGAAGAAAGAAACTAGGATTTTATCTCTCACCACATATAAAAATCATATCAAAAGGATTAAAGACTTAAATTTAAGACCCTAAACTATGAAACTACTACAAAAAACAATGGGGAAACTCTTTAGGACATTTATTGAGTAATATCCTACAAGCACAGGCAATCAAAGCAAACATAGACAAATGGGATCATCTCAAGTTAAAAACCTTCTGCAAAACAAAGGAAACAATCAACAAAGTGAAGAGATAACCTACACAATGAGAAAATATTTGCAAACAATTTATCTGACAAGAGATTAATAACCAGAATATATTTAAGAAGCTCAAACAACTCAATAGGAAAAAATCTAATAATCTGATTTAAAATGGGCAAAAGATCTGAATAGACATTTCTCCAAAGAAGACATACAAATGTCTTCTTTTGTCTTATTGACAACAGCCATTTTAACATGTGTGAAGTAACTGCTCATTGTGAGTTTTTTAAAATGCCAGACAAGCAAATGAAAAGGTTTTCTTTTGAGAAATGTCTGTTCATATCCTTTGATGGGTGCAGCACACCAACATGGCACAAGTATACATATGTAGCAAACCTGCACGTTGTGCACATGTACCCTACAACTTGAAGTTTAATAATAATAAATAAATTTAAAAAAAAAAAAGAAAAGGTTTTCAACATCACTCATTACCAGAGAAAGGCAAATAAAAACTACAATGAGATATCATCTCACCCCAGTTATAAAAGCTTTTATCCAAAAGACAGGCAATAACAAATGCTGGTGAGGATGTGGAGAAAAAGGAATCCCTGTATACCGTTGGTTGGAATGTCAATCAGTACAGTCTCTATGGAAAACAGTACGGAGTTTCCTAAAAAAAAAAAAAAAAAAAAAAAATAGAACTACCACATGATCCAGCAATCCCACTAGTAGGTGTATACCCAGAAGAAAGGAAAGTAGTATATCAAAGAGATAGCTCCACTCCCATGTTTGTTACAGCACTATTCACAATAGCCAAGATTTGAAAGCAACCTAAGTATCCATCACCAGATGAATGAATAAAGTAAATGTGGTACATATACATGATGGAATACTATTCAGTCATAAAAAATAATGAGATCCTGTCATTTGCAACAACATGGATGGAACCGAGGACATTATGTTAAGTGAAATAAGCAAGACACAGGAAGACATGTCTTCACTCATTTGTGGAGCTAAAAATTAAAACAATTGAACCCATGGGGATAAAGAGTGCAATGTTAATCACCAGTAACTAGGAAAGGACTGGGAGGGAGAGAAGTGGGGATGGTACTAATATATAAATAGAATGAATAAGATCTAGTATTTGATAGCACAAAAGGGTGACTACAGTCAACAATAATTTACTGTACATTTTAGAATAACTAAGAGTATAATTGGATTGTTTGTAACACAAAGAAAGGATAAATGCTTGAGTTGACGGGTACTCTACTTACCCTCAAGTGATTACTGCACATTGAATGCCAGTATGAAATATCTCATGCACCCTATAAATATATACACCTACTATCTATCCATAAAAATTAAAAATTTAAAAACACAGGCCCAGTGTGGTGGCTCATACCTATAATCCTAGCATTTTGGGAGTCTGAGGCAGGTGGATTACCTGAGGTCAGGAGTTCGAGATTAGTCTGACCAACATGCCAAAACCCTGTTGCTATTAAAAATACAAAAAGAAAAAAAAAAAAAAATCCCAGCTACTTGGGAGACTGAGGAAGGAGAACTGTTTGAACCCAGGAGGCGGAGGTTTCAGTGAGCCAAGATTACACCATTTCACTCCAGCCTGGGCAATAAGAGCTAAACTCCATCTCAAAAAAAATAAATAAAAAAATAAAAACACAACAAGTTGTTACTTCACCCATGCTAAAATGACTATTATCAATAAGACAAACAAGTGCTGGTGAGGACATGGAAAAAAGAGAACCCTTGTACACTGTTCGTGGCAATGTAAATTAGGATAGCCATTATGAAAAACAGTATGGAGTTTCTTCAAAAAATTAAAAATAAAACAACGATCATATGATCCAGCCATCTCACTACTGGATATGTTACCTCCAAAAAATGAAGTCAGTATGTCAGAGAGATACCTACACTACCATTATTCACAAGAGCCAAGATATGGAAGCAATCTAAGTGTCCATGAATAGATGCATGAAGAAAAAACTGTGGCATACGTATGCAATGGGATACTATTCAGCCTTAAAAATCAGGAAATTCTATCATTTGCAGCAACATGGATGGAACTGGAGGACTTTACACTAAGTGAATACATCAAGCACAGAAAGACAAACAGTAAATGATCTCACTAATAGATCAAATTTTTAAAAGTTAAACTTGTGGAAACAGAGAGTAGAATTGTGGTTATGTGAGTTAGGTAGAGGGTATGGTAGGAGAGATGTTAGTCAAAGGATACAACATTTTAGTTAGATACGAAAAAGTTAAAGAGATCTATTGTACAACATAGTGACCATGTTAATAACAATATTTTATATTCTTGAAAATTGCTAAGATAGATGTTAAGTTTTCATCACAAAAATAATTGAGATAACACATATGTTAATTAAATCAATGTAACCATTCCACAATGTATATGTATTTCAAAACAATATGTTGTACATGAAAAGTACATACAGTTTGTCAATGAAGATTAATTAATGAAAAATAATTTGTATGGCTCTCTCCTATATTTATCATGTCTAGAAAACTGACTACAATATATGGTTTATTGTGATTAATACTGTGACCAAATTTAATACATCCACATATAGTATAGTTACATATT
This sequence comes from Chlorocebus sabaeus, assembly GCF_047675955.1. Classification (NCBI taxonomy): domain Eukaryota; kingdom Metazoa; phylum Chordata; class Mammalia; order Primates; family Cercopithecidae; genus Chlorocebus; species Chlorocebus sabaeus. The sequence goes on from NC_132924.1 coordinate 23,173, forward strand.
TTATAACATAAACTAATATGTAATACAACATAATACAACAAATATTAAAACATTAAATTTTAAGTATCTTTAACAAATTTTAAAATTTCTAATATGTCAATTTACTAAAAACATCATTCGGGGCTGGGCACGGTGGCTCACGCCTTAATCCCAGCACTTTGGGAGGCTGAGGCAGGTGGATCACCTGAGATCAGGAGTTCGAGATCAGCCTAATACGGTGAAACCCTGTCTCTACTAAAAATACAAAAATTAGCCAGGTGTGGTGGCAGGCGCATGTAATCCCAGCTACTCGGAAGGCTGAGGCAGGAGAATCACTTGAACCCAGGAAGTGGAGGTTGCAGTGGGCCAAAATCGTGCCACTGCACTCCAGCCTGGGTGACAAGAGCAAAACTCTGTCTCAAAAAACAAACAAAAAAACAAAACATATCATTTGGAAACCAGTACAAGTAGAAATTTTCCATTGTCCAATAATTAGTACCACAAGTATATGAATCAGACAATAAATTACTGCTTACTACACTATTCTAACTTAGTATGATGCTAAATAATTATATAAATGTCAAAGGTATAATCTTTAGCCAAAGGTAAATTGTACTTTCTTGTTTTAAAAAGTTTATCACTCTTTTTTCTAGTGACCAGTTTAAAATGGTTTCTACATTAGGTAGTAATGAGTTTATGTAACATGTCTACACACTAGTATTTTTGCTTCCATTTTGTTTAAAGTGCTTTCCAGCATTCTCAATGTCATGATTGACACAGAGACAGATAGTATGTACATGGCGCATTGGGAGCACTAGGATAAACAAAGAGGTTCTTCCCAGACTCTGCAGATTTTGGCTTAAAGAGCTTTCAGCAAACTTCTATGAGAATGAATCATGGTCAAAGTAAGCATTAGTTTAAATAAAACAGAGTTTATGTTCCTCATTAGTAACTGTTAACTTACAGATTACCAGAGTTACCAATATTAGCCCAAGTTAAAATGTTACTTTGAGACTATGAATGACACACATATATTTAACTTAATCATTCCAAAGCCTGCCCTCTTTCATTTTTACCTTGCAAAACTCCCCAAGGGTAGTGACGGCCTCTGACCATCCTTTCTGCAACTTTCACTTCATCTATACTCCCCACCACAGCAAAGGGTAACAGCACCTAGAAAACAAGAATATCAATTGAATTCTCTAGCACCAATAGAGCTCACTCTATTACTCTCACTACTGTTATAAAAATGACAGTGATGATGATATTGTAATAAACTTAATTAGGGATCTACCCTGTATCTCATTTTAAGACTTAACAATATGCGCCAATTAGTTTCTGTCAGCATCAGTCTCAGGCTGTGCACACAGTTGGAAACTGTCTACTGAGCAGAGCCTAAAGCAAGGTATCCTGCTGTGGGAAACACAAAGAAAAAAGATTTTTAGTAGACATCATTTTTCTCACACTATCTTTACCCTGAACCATCTTTACCCTGAATGTTGAAGAAATAACATACAAATAACTTGTAACTCTGGTATAAAGTTCAAAGACAAAAATATTAAAAATAACAACTATTAGAATAATTAATGGATACAATATAAAATGTATTAATAAGCAATACTGTATATACCTCGATAAATTATGTTTTTTTTTTGAGACAGAGTCTGGCTCTGTCACCCAGGCTGGAGTACAGTGGTGTGAGCTTGGCTCACTGTAACCTCCACCTTCCAGTTTTGAGCAATTCTCCTGCCTCAGCCTCCCTAGTAGCTGGGATTACAGGCACCTGCCACCACGCCTGGCTAATTTTTGGATTATTTAGTAGACCCTGAGTTTCACCATGTTAGCTAGGCTGGTCTTAAACTCCTGACCTCAGGTGATCTGCCCACCTTGGCCTCCCAACGTGCTGGGATTACAGGCATGAGCCACCATGCCCGGCAAAAAGAATTTTTTAAATTTTATGGTACTTAGCATTTCAATTCAGAAATCTATTTAGTGTTTCAGTTATCTTAAAATAAACGAGGTGTTTCACACACACACACACACAAAATAAGAAATAAAAAAAAGGATGTGTAAATAATAAGAAAAGAGAAATGGAACAAATGGAATTAACAGTTACAGTTTAGACTCCGTGTTTCACATCCTTTACAAAGATTTTGGCACTTACACCTCACAAAAAAAAAAAAAAAAAAAAAAAAGCCGGGCGCGGTGGCTGAAGCCTGTAAACCCAGCACTTTGGGAGGCCGAGATGGGTGGATCACGAGGTCAGGAGATGGAGACCATCCTGGCTAACACGGTGAAACCCCGTCTCTACTAAAAAATACAAAAAACTAGCCGGGCGCGGTGGCGGGCGCCTGTAGTCCCAGCTACTCGGGAGGCTGAGGCAGGAGAATGGCGTAAACCCAGGAGGTGGAGCTTGCAGTGAGCTGAGATCCGGCCACTGCACTCCAGCCTGGGCAACACAGTGAGACTCTGTCTCAAAAAAAAAAAAAAAAAAAAAAAAAAAGGCTTAATAGAGGTGTCATTGATCCCATAGCATAGATAAGTTAACAGTCTCAGGGAAGATGAGTGAATTGCGCAGGATCTCTTGGCTTTTAAGTAGAGAAGATAGGATGGAAATCTAAATCTACATACTTTCAAAATTTATCATCTTTCAGCCAGGCATGGTGGCTCATGCCTATAATCCCAGCGCTTTGAAGGGCCATGGTGGGCAGATCACCTGAGGCCAGGAGATTGAGACCACCCTTGCCAACATGGTGAAACCCCATCTCTATTAAAAATAGAGAAATGAGTTGGGTGTGGTGATGGGCATGTATAATCCCAGCTACTCAGAAGGCTGAGGCAGGAGAATTGCTTGAATCCAGGAGGCAGAGGTTGCAGTGAGCTGAGATCACGCCATTGCACTCTGGCCTGAGCAACAAGAGCAAGACTCCATCTCAAAATAAATAAATAAATAAAAAGTAGTCATCTTTCACATTTTAAGCTAATATGTTAGGTATTTACTACCAAAAAATATTTATACAAATAAAGAGTTTAATCATCTTTACTACTGCCCTGACTCTAAAACCAGAGACAACACAGCATTCCGCATCCAACCCCCATCTATTTGTTTTGAGGCAAGTGCATTTGAGAGTTGGAGGCTCCCTTTTAACACTCAAGACCTACTTGTGAAACAGGGGCCCTGCCTTCGATGCAGCAAATGGAGAAGATGGGGTCCCTGACCATCCTTGCCTAGTTCATGAGGCAGTGGCTCATTATGTGGGGAAGCAATCCAAAGAACCTCAGACTGCTGCTCCTCCACAATGAGCTCTAGGTTACCAGCGGGTGCCTGAAGCTTGGGGGGGGCGGGGGGGGGGGTAACCTGTCATTGTTTCCACCCACAATTACAGAACACTGCCTCAGAGATTTTGCCTTGGAGGGAAACAGGCCATGAAACAGAGAAAGCCCATCCAAAAATTTAAATGTCATCCCAAGGGACCTGAACAGCCAAAAAAAAAATTGAAAAGAAAGACCAAAGTTAGAGGTCTCACACTTCTAGAATTCAAAACATATTACAAAGCTACAGTAATTAAAATAGTTTGGAAGTGGCATAAAGACAGACAGGTAGACCAATGGAATCAAATACAGATCTCAGAGTTAATCCTTCCTTACCTATTCTTCTATTGATAGACATTTGGGTTGCTTGCAGCTCTCAGCTACTGTGAATAATAACACAATTTATATGCCTTTACAAGTATCTAAGACCCTGCTTTCAATTCCTTCAGATATATACCCAGAAACAGGATTGTGAGATCATATGGTAATTTTATTTTCAATTTTGTAGAAACCACCTGTATTAGTCTGTTTTCACACTGCTGATAAACATATACCCGCAACTAAGAAGAGAAAGAGGTTTAACCGGACTTACACTTCCACATGGTTGGGGAGGCCTTAGAAGCATGGTGGGAGGTGAAAGGCACTTCTTACACAGCAGCAGCAAGAGAAAATTAGGAAGAAGCAAAAGCAGAAACCCCTGATAAACGCATCAGATCTTGTGAGACTTATTCACTATCACGAGAATAGCATGGGAAAGACCAGCCCCCATAATTCAATTACCCTCCCCTGGGTCCTCCCAAAACATGTGGAGATTCTGGGTGACATAATTCAAGTTGAGATTTGGTGGAGACACAGCCATACCACACCACCACCGTACTGTTTTTCATAGTGGTTCCACATGAGAAAAACTATAAAACTCCATTGAAAAAACCAGGGACAGGCTGGGCGCCGTGGCTCACGCCTGCAATTCCAGCACTTTAGGAGGACAAAGCAGGTGGATCACCTGAGGTCAGGAGTTCAAAACCAGCCTGGCCATCATGGTGAAACCCCATCTCTATTAAAAATACAAAAAAAAAAAAAAAAAGAAAGAAAGAAAAAGAAAGAAAACAAAAGAAAAACTCAGGGACCATTTAAATAAATGGAGAGACATTCCATGTACATGGATAGAAAGACTCAATATTGTCAAGATGTCAATTTTCCATAACTTAACCTATGAATTCACCACAATCCCAATCAAAATTTCACCAAATTATTTTGTAAATAATAAACTAACTCCAAAATTTATATGAAAAAGCAAAAGAACTAGAATAGCCAACATAACATTGAAGAACCAAGTTGGAAGACATACTATTCAACCTCATGATTTACTACAAATCCATAGTAATCAAAACAGCATGGCATGAGCAAAATGATAGACAAACAGATCAATGGAACAGAATAGAGAGCCCAGAAATATGCCTACACAAATATAGTCAATTGATATTTGGCAAAGAAGCAATGGGAATTCAATGGAGAAATGATATTCTTTTCAACAAATGGTGCTGGAACTGGATATTCACATGCAAAAATAAGAATCTATAAACAGACGTTAGATATTTCACAAAATTAACTCAAACCAGATCATAGGCCTAAATGTAAAGCATAAAATGATAAAATTCCTGGAAGATAATGTAGAGTCCTAATTAGGGAAGGGGAGTCAGGCTGGTGGGAGCAGGGGAAATCAAAAACAGGGAAGCAGATAAGCTACAAGTCTTTCTTCATAATTCAGAACACACAGCCCGCCTGCACAAACAACGCACAATCTTCCTGTGCCTGGCTACCAGCAGACCCTCGGTTGATTAAAAAAATGGAAAGTTAGCTCACTGCACTGATAGCGGCAGGAGGCAGACAAATGCCTAGGCAGATAGGGGCAAGTCCCCAGGGAAACCCCACCTCCAAGCCAAGGACAGTTTAAACCCTGAAAGCCAAGCTACAAGTCAAATCCATGGACTGGACTGAGAAGCTGCCTCCCTGCCTGGTGCTCTTTCCTCTGACTGATCCCCACCCTTCACCTGGTTTACATACACCTACACTTCCTAATTGTTTTTTCACATTGTTGTGCCCACCTTTGGGTGGTGCCTTTGTTTTAACCTTTTTGCATACTCATAAACCAATCAGCATGTACTCCCCTGTTCTGAGCCCATAAAATCCCGGGGCTTAGCCACACAAGGAGAGAAACTGCCCCCAGGTCCCCTCTCCAATGACAGCTATTCCATCACTCAATAAAATTCTTCTCTGCCTTCCTCATCCTTCAATTGTCAGGGTATCCTCATTCTTCTTGGACATGGGAAAAGAGCTCATGAACCCCCCATCTCAGGTAGAAGCTGTAACACGGCAGGCTGGGGCATGCTGGTCCAGCCACAGGCAGAGCCGCTGTGCAAGCCAGACTGGGCCAAGTGAATGGAAAGCCTCCTGTGTGGCAGGTAGCATGCCCAAGCAAGGCCCAGGTGGGTTTGTCACTGGCCAGAGGTCCCTGGCTGGCAAAATGACTGAGAATAATCTTGCATCACAACCTTGGCATTATCAGCACTACAGAAAGCCCTCTTCAGCATACAGCCTAAGAACTAGCCTATAAAATCTCAGGCAATCCTTTGTTTGCAGTCAGCTTCTTTCTTGCAAGCTGCCTATTGCTTCCCTAGCAATGTATTTTCCTACTTTCTTTAATAAGTCTACCTTCCCTACCTACAACAAGGTAAACTTTTTTTTTTTTTTGAGAGAGTCTCACTCTGTCACTCAGGCTAGAGGGCAGTGGTGCAATCTTGGCTCACTGCAACCTCTGCCTCAACAAGGAAAATTCTTTTTTTTTTTTTTTTTTTTTTTGCAGACAGAGTTTTGCTCTTGTTGCCCAGGCTGGAGTGCAATGGAGTGATCTTGGCTCACGGCAACCTCCGCCTCCCAGGTTCAAGCGATTCTCCTGCCTCAGTCTCCCAAGTAGCTGGGATTACAGGCATGCGGCACCACACCCAGCTGATTTTGTATTTTTAGTAGAGGCAAGGTTTTAACCATGTTGGTCAGGCTAGTCTCAAACTCTCGACCTCAGGTGATCCACCCACCTTGGCCTCCCAAAGTGCTGGGATTACAGGCATGAGCCACCAAACCCAACCGATAAATTCTTTTATGCCTACACCACCAGTCCACAGGGTCATCATTCCCTTGCAACAGATAACATAAAAGGAAATGTAGGTGACTTTGGGTTTAGCAATGACTTCATCGATATAATACCAAAAACATCATCGATGAATGGAAAGAATTGATGAGTTGGACTTCATTAAAACTAAAACTTCTGCTAGCAAAAGACACTGTTAAAGATAACAAGATAAGCCACCGACTGAGAGAAAATCTTTACACAACACACACTTCAAGAAGCACTGATGTCCAAAATATACAAAGAACTCTTAAAACTCAACAACAAGAAAATGAACAACCCAATTAAGAATGGGCACAGGCCCAGCACTTTGGGAGGCCGAGACGGGCGGATCACAAGGTCAGGAGATCGAGACCATCCTGGCTATTACGGTGAAACCCCGTCTCTACTAAAAAATACAAAAAAAACTAGCTAGGCGAGGTGGCGGGCGCCTGTAGTCCCAGCTACTTGGGAGGCTGAGGCAGGAGAATGGCGTGAACCCGGGAGGCGGAGCTTGCAGTGAGCTGAGATCTGGCCACTGCACTCCAGCCTGGGCGGCAGAGCGAGACTCCGTCTCAAAAAAAAAAAAAAAAAAGAATGGGCACAGGATCCAAATAGCCACGTCAACAGAAAAGATATTCAGATAACAAACCAGCATGTAAAAAAGATGATCAACAACATATATCCTCAAGGAATTGCAAATTAAAATACATGATACTACACATTTATTAAATTTCCACCCACTGAATCTAAAATAAGAGTTAAAAAAATTTTTAGGTCAGGCACAGTGGCTCGCCCCTGTAATCCCAGCACTTTGGAAGGCTGAGGTGGGTGGATCACCCAAGGTCAGGAGTTTGAGACCAGTCTGACCAACATGGTGAAACCCCATCTCTACTAAAAACACACAAAAAGTAGCCAGCTGTGGCGGTGCACACCTGTAATCTTCAGCCTGGGTGACAAGAATGAGACTCTATCTCAAAAACAAACAAAAAAAATTTTTTTAATTTCCAAAATCCAAAACACTGACAACACCAAATCCTGGGAAAGATAGAGAACAGCAGGAACTATCGCTCATTGCCTGTGGGAATGCAAAATGGCATAGCCACACTGTAAGACTGTTTGGCAGTTTCTTTCAAAACTAAATGTACTTTTACCGTATGATCCATAAGTACACTCATCAGTATTTATCCAAATAAGTTGAAAACTTGCATCCGTACAAAAGCCTGCACACAAATGTTTATAGCAACTTTATTCATAATTGCTAAAGCTTGAAAGCATCCAAGATGTTCTTCAATCGGTGAGTCAATAAACAATCTGTGGCATACCTAAACATGAAATATTATTCAATAATAACAAGAAATCAGCTACCAAGCCACCAAAAAAGACACAGAGAAACCTTAAATACATATTTCTAAGTAGAGTGAAGCCAATCCGAAAGTTCTACATGAACTATGACTCCAACTATATGATATTCCCAAAATGGAAAATTATGAAGAGTAAAAAGATCAATAGTTGCCAAGGGTAAAGGGAAGAGAAGGAGACAGAAATGAATACGTCAAGTACAGGTGATATTTAGGGCAGTGAAACTATGGTGAATGTTACTGTACTATGGGATAGAGGTCACTAGACATCTGTTCAAACCCATACAATGTTCAACACAGTGAAGAATTGTCAGATACGAACTTTAGTTTACAACTTACCAATATTGCCTCATCAAGTGTAACAAATACACCACACTTAAGGCAGGATGTTAATAATAGAAGAAAATCAAGGGAGAGCCTTAAGATGTCTCTGTTCTTTCTGCTCAATTTTTCTACAAACATAAAACTACTCCAAAAAAACTAGTCTTTTACATTTAAAAAGAAGGATGGGGCCGGGCATGTGGCTCACACTTGTAATCTCAGCCCTTTGGGAGGCCAAGGCAGGTGGATCATTTGAGGTCAGGAGTTTGAGACCAGTTTGGCCAAAGTGGTGAGACCCTGTCTCTACTAAAAATACAAAAATTAGCCAGCCATGGTGGCAGGTGCCTGTAATCCCAGCTACTCAGGAAGCTGAGGCAGGAGAATTGCTTGAACCCAGGAGGCGGAGGTTTCAGTGAGCCAAGATCATGCCATTGCACTCCAGCCTGGGCAACAGAGTGAGACTTCATCTCAAAAAAAAAAAAAAAAAAAAAAAGAAGGATGAAGGTTGGGGTAAAATAAAATTATAAGGAGACTCCAATAAAGGCTAAATTGTAGTCCAATTAGTTTGCAAGAGAGAAACAAACAATAAGAAAGCTGGGAGGAGGCATCCTGGGGTTGCAACAAATGTCAAACACTGACCTCAGAAATCATTCCTTAAAAGGAGACATAATTTGATAGAATTCATTTACAGAACATTATCTTTAACAGGGCAGTGCTGCAAACAACTGAGCAATCAGCTGGCAATTAGTGGAGCTTATCAGCTGGGTATGATCATGTGAAAAGAGAGAGGGCAACCAAAATCACTTCACTCAGTGTGGCTATGGGCCTGCCTAAAACTACACCTTAATAAGGAGCAACATCAGAGGCTTAACATTGTAGGAGGAGAAACAGACTTTACTCAAACAATTCCGCCAGTTACTGAACAAATACATAACAATAACAAGCTCTAGGGGAGGAGATAGAACTCGCATCCCAAGTTGTTACAATGCAGTATCTAAAATACCCCATTTGTAACAAAATATTACATGGAATGTATAAAATAAAATATACCCCTAAAAAAAGAAACAAAGTTGTCAACAGAAACTGGCTGTGAGACTGTTCAGATATTGGATTTATTAAAAAAATATTTTATTTCCAATAGTCATTATAATTAGGTCCACAGATCTAAGAGAAACCAAGATTAAAGAATTAAAGGAGAGTGACACCTGCAAGATAAGAGACTAGGAGATCCCACTTCTTATCCCCCGAGAAAATACTAATTTGGCAAGCATCTATAGACAAAAGTGCCATTGCGGGAGCTTTGGGATCCAGATAGCAGATTATGATATTCTAGTATATCTGAAGACCAAGGAAAGCCCCTTTAAGAAGACAGACTCACACCTTAGTAGGAAATACATTAAGGGCAGACTCAGCAGACCTATAAGCATCCGCATTTCTCTGTGGACTTGGCTTCAACCGCACACGCCCGAAGCACTGAAGCTCCTTGTCCAAAGTCCTTCCATGAGCTTCACCCACATACAGACTGACTGCAGAACTCACAGAAGACCAGGACCCGATCCATCCCACATGACCATGGTCCCTAAGGTAGTTACACCAGTTGGGAGCCTAAGATGAGAGTGTCTTTACCTAATAAAACAAGTCTGTAAAGATGAGAAGACAAGATTGCTCCTTTAAATAAGCAAAGACCAATGCAAGACTATGAAGATCATGAGGAAGAAGTCAAACATGACCCCACAAAAACAAAAAGAGAAAAAAATCGCTAATATAGAGCCATTAACAGGTCCCAAAATAATGAAGATCCATGTGCTACTTGAAAAAAATTCAAAATAATTATGTTTGTCTGTTTTGACAAGAGTCTCGTTCTGTCACCCAGGCTGGAGTACAGTGGTGTGATCTCAACTCACTGCAACCTCCACTTCCCAAATTCAAGCGATTCTCCTGCCTCAGCCTCCCGAGTAGCTGGGACTACAGGCACGCACCACCATGCTCAGCTAGTTTTTGTATTTTTAGTAGAGATGGGGTGTCACCATGTTAGCCAGGCTAGCCTCAAACTCCTGACCTCAGGTGATCCGCCCACCTCAGCTTCCCAAAGTGCTGGAATGACAGGTGTGAGCCACCACAGCCAGCAAAAATTCAAAATCACTGTCTAAAAAAAAAGCTAAATAAGCTTCAAGCAAATACAGATAAATGACAAAATGAAATCAGGAAAACAATACATGAACAAAATTAGAAGTTCAATCAACAAATAAAAAACACACAAAAATTCTGGCTCTACAATGTAAAATAATTGCACTGAGAATTTTAGTGGACAGCTTCAATGCAAGACTCAATCAAACAGAAGAAAGAATGAGTGAACTCTAAAACAAATTATTTGAAATTATCATTAGATGAACAAAAACAAAAAGGATGGAAAAAGTGAAGAGAGCATATGGAACTTACAGAAAATCGTCAAGAAAACCAATGTACGCATTATAGAAATCTCAGAAGGAGGCAGAGCTTGCAGTGAGCCAAGATCACTGCCACTGTACTCCAGCCTGGACAACAGAGTGAGACTAGATCTCAAAAAAAAAAAAAAAAAAAGAAAAAAGAAATTACTCATTTTGCAAACTGAACCTTTGTATACTCTGACCCATATCACAAAGAGAATTCTGAAAGCAGCAAGAGAAAAACATCTTGTCCCATATAAGGGAGCCTGCATAAGACTATCAATGGACATCTCAACAGAAATCTTGCAGGTCAATAAACAGTGGGATGATTCAATGTACTGGAAGAAAGAGAAAGACCAAAAGGAATACTTTATCCCCAAAAAACTGTCCTTTAAGAACAAAGGATGGGCTGGGTGCAGTGGCTCACGCCTGTAATCCCAGCACTTTGGGAGGCTGAGGCAGGCAAATCACCTGAGGTCAGGAGTTCAAGACCAGCCTGGCCAACGTGGCAAAACCCCGTCTCTACTAAAAATACAAAATTTGGCCGATGTGATGGCAGGTGCCTGTAATGCCAGCTACTCAGGAGGCTGAGGGAGGAGAATTGCTTGAACCCGGGAGGCAGAGGTTACAATGAGCTGAGGTCCTACCATTGCACTCCAGCCTGGGCACCAAGAGCAAAACTCTGTCTCAAAGAAAAAGAATTAAGAACAATGTTCCCATCTGATCATTTCAGCTGTGGCCTGGCACTCTTCTGAGAGCCCAGCCCCAGGTACTTGCAATCAGCCCTGGCACTGCTGTCGCTTTAGCATTCTGCAGTTGCCTGAGCATTCTTCCTGCCCCTGCCTAAGTTTTCTGCCAGTTGTGTGGGGGCCAGCCTGCCCCTCTCTATCACAGCCAGCATCTGAACCCTGGGTACCTGAGGACACATAGGCCAGCCTGTTTCTGATCCAGTCCCTCCAGTACTTATGCATGCTATCTAGAACAACATATAGGGATCTGAGAATCAAGAAAATGGCTAGCCCAGTCCACCATTGGCACCTGATCACTCCTTCTAGAGACTAAGGCTGTGCTAACCCAGCTGGCCGACACTACAACAGCTGAAACCCACCCTCCTGTGCTGAAAGGTGAAGCTGCTTCCCCTATGTACACAAAGTAGCAGTGTCCCTGCATGAGAGAACAGGCAAGCCACAGGGCTGCCTATATTGGGCTGAGAGAGGAGGTCCTACCCTGAGGTTGCTCCTACGAAGAGTCACCAGACAGGCATTTTCAATAGCTCTTGGCTACATTATGACCTGGAGGTAGATGACAGTGTCTGTCTGAACTAACAGTCATGAGCTCTGTGGGACAGGGGTAGGATAGGGAAACAGATCATGTTCCTACCTACATAGGAGGCAGAGCTGGTACAGCTCCTCCCTCCCTACAGAGACCTGTGAGCATTTCAACAGGAGCTGCTCCAGCCACCCCTATAAAGGCTACTCTTCATGTTCATCACTGAGATGTTGGTGGGTAAGCTTTGTGGTCCAGCTCTGCCCAGCTTTGTCTTCCCCTCTGGGCTGAACAGGCAACTCAGAGTTTAGGCATTACATAAAGCAGCCTATCACCTGAAACAACAGAGACGAAATCACAGTAAACAAAGATCAGGCCGGGCGCGGTGGCTCAAGCCTGTAATCCCAGCACTTTGGGAGGCCGAGATGGGCGGATCATGAGGTCAGGAGATCGAGACCATCCTGGCTAACACGGTGAAACCCCGTCTCTACTAAACATACAAAAAACTAGCCGGGCAAAGTGGCGGGTACCTGTAGTCCCAGCTACTCGGGAGGCTGAGGCAGGAGAATGGCGTGAACCCGAGAGGAGGAGCTTGCAGTGAGCTGAGATCCGGCCACTGCACTCCAGCCTGGGTGACACAGCAAGACTCCGTCTCAAAAAAAAAAAAAAAAGATCAAACACACACCATCCACTTCTGCCACTGCTGGCTCTTACTCATAAGTGCCACTTACTGGCATGGAGGTTAAATGGCACAAACCAATTCTACTGACAGAAGGGTACAGGGCTAAAGAAACAAAGCCAAAGCCCCCTACCCTATAGATGCTATAGTTACACCCACAAGGGGGAAAAGCCCCATCTAAATTAAAGTAAATTCAAAAATAAGAAGTGACAACTTTCCCGGATGAGAAGAAACCATCATAAGAACTTTGGCATCATGAATTAAAAAACAAAACAAAACAAAACAAAAAAATGCAGAATGTTTTGACATTACCAAAGGATGCACTAGCTCTCTAGCAATGGATCCTACCAACCAAAATGACAATTCTGAAATGAAAGATAATGAATTCAAAATATGGATAAGGAAGCTCAATGAGATCCAAGAGAAGACTGAAAATCATCACAAAGATATCAGAACAATGCAGAATGTGAATTAAGTACAGATATCTTTAAATTAAAAGAATGGAATTTCTAGAAATGAAAAACACACTGAAGGATGGATTTACAGTTGAAAGCTTTAACAATAGGCTAGACTAAGCAGAAGACAGACAGAAAATAGAATCCCAGTGCCTCCTGGCTTGTAAAGTTTCTTCTGTGAAGTCTGTAGTTAGTCTAATGTGATTTCATTTATAGATGATTTGAAATTTCTCTCTTGCTTCTTTCAGAGTATTTTCCTTCTAGTTGACTTTAGATAGTCTGGTGAAGTTCATCTTGCAAAGTATTTCCAGGTGTTCTCTGAGCTTCTTGCATCTGGATGTGTACCTTTCTAGCAAGGCCAAGAGAGTTTTTCTGATTATTCCCTCAAATATGTTTCTAATCTTTTTATCTTCTCCTCTTCTCTCTCAGGAATGCCTACAACTCATAAGTTGGGTTGCTTTACATAATTTCCTATTTCTTGACCTCTTATTTATTTAAATTTTCTTTATTTTTTACCTGCGTTAGTTCAAAAAACCTGTTTTTTTTTTTTTGAAAAGATAAGAAAATTGATATGGTGCTAGGCCAGGCACCATGGCTCATGCCTGTAATCCTACCATTTTGGGAGGCTGAGACAGGTGAATCGCCTGAGCTCAGGAGTTGGAGACCAGCCTGGGCAAGATGGGGAAACCCTGTCTCTACTAAAATACAAAAAATCAGCTGGACATGGGGGCAGATGCCTGTAATCCCAGGTCCAGGAGGCTGAGGCATAACAATTGCTTGAACCTGGGAGGCAGAGGTTGTAGTGAGTCAAGATCGTGCCACTGCACCCCAGCCTGGAAAACAAAGTGAAACTCTGTCTCAAAAAAAAAAAAAAAAAGAAAGGAAAGAAAATTGATATGGTGCTAGCTAGATTAACCAAGAAAAAAGAAGATTTAAGTAAGCACAAGCACAATCAGAAGTGATAAAAGTGACATTACAACTGATACCACAGAAAACAAAAGATCAGAAACTAATATGAATATCTCTATGCATACAAACTAGAAAACCTAGACAAAATGGTTAAATTTATCCCTCCCTGCTCAGATGTGGCTTGAGCCAGAGGCGCACAGGGCCAGAGATGCTGCAGAGCTTCAACCCAGAGCAGCTTGGAGGCAGTGAATAATAGCTCTTCAAGTCTGCAATAAAAAATGGCCTCTTCTAGAGAATTGTTTGAACCCGGGAGGCAGACATTGCAGTGAGCCGAGATGGCGCCACTGCTCTCCAGTCTGGACAACAGAGCAAGACTCTGTCTCAAAAAAAAAAAAAAAAAAAAAAAGCCTTTTATAGCTTAAATTACAAAAGTAAACTAAAAGACTTACATGTTTTTCTTTACCCCAACTCATTCCTTACATGTAGACTCAATCTTTTCAGCATTTGCTTTACTGGTTTAGTAAAAGGCAGGAAAAACACCTCTGTGGTAACGAGAATATTATCCAACTGTATGTCATTTACCTTATTGTAAATACTGGTGAACAGCTGTCAATAAGTTTTATATTCCTTAAAAAAAGAAAGAAAGAAAATGGATAAATTCCTGGAAACATACAACCTCTTAAGACTGAACCAGAAAAAAAATAGATATCCTAAATAGACCAATAACAAGTAATGAAATAGACTCAGTAATAAAATAATTTCAAACAAACAAACAAAAAGAACAAATGGGTTTACAGCCAAATTTTGCCAGAAGTACAATGAAGAGCTGGTATCAATCTTACTGAAACTATTCCAGAAATTTATGGAATTTTTCTATTGGAAGAATCAATAACATTACCAAGACCATATTAACCAAAGCAACCTAAAGATTCACCACAATTCCTATCAAATTACCAATAACATTTTTTACAGGATTAGAAAAAAACGTTCCTAAACATCATATGGAACCAAAAATGCATCTAAATAGCCAAAGTAATCCTAAGCAAAAAGAACTAAGCCAGAGGCATCATGTGTCTGACTACAAATTATACTATAATGCAATACTAAATAAACCAGTATGGCATTGGCACAAAAACAGACTGATTGATTAATAGAACAGAATAAAGAGTCCGTTGCTAGGAAGGATACAGCTAAAAAAGGGAGAAAAAAATTGTGAAAGAAAAGAGAATAAAGAACCAGTAATGAAGCCACATGCCTACATCCAGGTGATCTTTGACAAAGTTGGCAAAAACAAACAATAGGGAAAGGGCATTCTATTTAATAAATGGTGCTGGGAAAACTGGCTACCCATAGGCAAAAGAATGAAACTGAATCCCCATCTCTTACCATATGCAAACTTTAACTCAAGATGCATTAACGACTTAAATGAAACACCAGATGCTATAAAAATCCTAGAAGAAAATGTAGGAAAAACTCTTCTAGATATTGGCCTAGGCAAATAATTCATAAATTAGTCCTGAAAAACATGCAACAAAACCAAACATACACAAATGGGACTTAAACTAAAGAGCACAGCAAAAGAAATAATCAACAGAGTAAAGAGACAATCTACACAACAGGAACAAAATATTTGCAAACTTTGCATCTGACAAAGACTAATATACAGAATCTATAAAGAACACAAACAACTCAACAACAACCAACAATAAACAACCCCATTAAAAAGACTGCAAAGGATATGAACAGACATTTCTCAAAAGGAGACATACAAGTGGCCACCAAACATATGAAAAATCACTCAACATCACCAATCATCAAGAAACACAAATTAGGCCGGGCGCGGTGGCTCAAGCCTGTAATCCCAGCACTTTGGGAGGCCGAGACGGGTGGATCACGAGGTCAGGAGATCGAGACCATCCTGGCTAACCCGGTGAAACCCCGTCTCTACTAAAAAATACAAAAAACTAGCCGGGCGAGGTGGCGGGCGCCTGTAGTCCCAGCTACTCGGGAGGCTGAGGCAGGAGAATGGCGTAAACCCGGGAGGTGGAGCTTGCAGTGAGCTGAGATCCGGCCACTGCACTCCAGCCTGGGCGACAGAGCGAGACTCCGTCTCAAAAAAAAAAAAAAAAAAAAAAAAAAGAAACACAAATTAAAACCACAATAAAGGCCGGGTGCAGTGGCTCACACCTGTAATACCAGCACTTTGGGAGGCCAAGGCAAGTGGATCACCTGAGGTCAGGAGTTTGAGACCAGCCTGACCAATGAGGTTAAACCCCAACTCTACTACAAATACAAAAATTAGCTGGGCGTGGTGGTGGGTGCCTGTAATCCCAGCAACTCGGGGAGCTGAGGCAGGAGAATCGCTTGAATCCAGGAGGCGGAGGTTGCAGTGAGCCGAAATCATTTCACTGCACTCCAGCCTGAGTGACAGAGCGAGACTCTGTCTCAAACACACACACACACACACACACACACACACACACACACACACACAAAATAAGATATCATCTTACATAATCAGAATGGCTACTACTGCAAACACAACAGATGTTGGTGTGGATGCAGAGAATAATGAATGCTTATTCACTGTTGGTGGGACCATAAATTAGCACAATCTCTATGAAATACAATATAGAGATTTCTCAAAGCACTAAAAATAGAGCTACCATTTGACCCAGTGATTATACTAGGCATGTACCTGAAAGTAAACATTATATAAAAAAGTCACTTTCACTCATATGTGTATTACATTCCTACTCATAATTGTAAAGTCATGGAATTAACCTAAATGTCCATTAACAGTGGACTGGATTTTTTTAATGTAGTATATATACACCATGGAATACTATGCAGCCATAAAAAAAAGAAATCATGCTCTGTGCAGTAACATGGATGGAGCTGCGGGCCATTATCCTAAGTGAAATCACTCAGAAACACAAAATCAAGTACCACATGTTCTCATAAGCAGGAGCTAAACAATGAGTACACAAGGACATAAAGATGGAAACAATAGATAACAAGACTCCAAAAGGCAGAGATTGGGAGGAGGCTGATGGTCAAAACATTATCTACTGGTAGTGAGATGTGATCACAGCACTGCACACCAGCTGGGACAACAGAGTGAGACCATGTCTCAAAAAAAAAAAAAAAAAAATGATCTGTTGGGTACAAAGTTTACTATCTCAGAATAGTTACACTAGAAGCTGAATCTCACCATTATGCAATATATCTATTTGACAAATACGCACTTACACCCTCTGAATCTAAAATAAAAAACAAAGGAAGTTTATAGTAGTAGACACCTACATCTCTTAAAAAAAGATCTCGCCTGTGCATGGTGGCTCATGCCTGTAATCCCAGTACTTTGGGAGGCCGAGGCAGGTGGATTGCCTGAGGTCAGGAGTTCAAGACCAGCCTGGCTAACATGGTGAAACACCGTCTCTACCAAAAATAGAAAAAAAATTAGGGTATGGTGGTGCATGCCTGTAGTCCCAGCTACTCGAGAGGCTGAGGGAGGAGAATTGCTTGAACCTGGCAGGCGGAGGCTGCAGTGAGCCGAGATTGCGTCACTGCACTCTAGCCTGGGTGACAGAGGGAGACTCCAACTCAAAAAAAACCAAAAAGATCTGAAATAAACAACCTAACCTTACACACACACACACACACACACACACACACAAATAAGCAGAAGGAAAGAAAAAACAAAGATTAGAGCATAAATACATGAAATATTTAAAAAATTTTAATCGGCCAGGCATGGTGGCTCATGCCTGTAATCCCAGGAGATCTCTTGAGTTCAGGAGTTCAAGACCAGCCCACCCAACATAGTGAAACCCTATCTAAACTAAAAATACAAAAATTAGCCAGGCGTGGTGGCACGCTCCTGTAATCCCAGCTACTTAGGAGGCTGAGGCAGGAGAATCACTTGAATCCGGGAGATGGAGGTTACAATGAGCCAAGACTGTGCCACTGCACTCCAGCCTGGGCAACAGAGTGAGACTCTGTCTCAAAAAATAAAACAAAAACATTAATCAATTAAGCTAAGAGTTGATTTGGGGGAAAAAAGTCAAAATCAAAGCCCTTACCTTGACCTAGGACAAAAATAGAGAATATGTTAATAAAATAAGAAATGAAAGAGAAGACATTACAACTTATTACAGAAATAAACAGAATTATATGGGACTATTATGGACAATTGTACATCAACCAATTTGACAACTTGGAAGAAATGGTGAAATGACTAGAAACATATAACCTACCAAGACTGAATGGAGAATAAATGGAGAGTTTAAAGAGACTAATAACAAATAGAGAAACTAAAGAAGTAATTTTTCAAAACTCCAAAATATAGCCCAGGACCAGATTACTTCATGGGTAAATTCTACCAAACATTCAAAGAAATTTTAATATAAAACATCCTCAAATTCTTTGAAAAAATAGAAAAAAGAGGTAACACTTTCAGAGTCATTTTATGAGGCAGCATCCCCTTGATATCAAAGCAAGAAAATATACTTCCAAGAAGAAAATTATAGGCCAATATCCTTGAGGAACACGGTGCTTCAATTAAATTTAAATAAATCTGCTTACAAATATTCAATTCTCAGCAGAAGCTTTTCAAAATAAAGCAAATGTAAAAATTCTCACACTAGATTCTGGATAAACACTCATTTATAGCCTCTTTGTCAGATATTGTTACTGAAACTTACATTAATTGAGGAGTTTGCTTGAGCAGCAGTTTCTTCATCTGTTGGGAGCTGATATATCTGGATGCCATTGCTAATCAATTCACTCATTATCTTACTCTTAAACATCTGTAAATCATTTTTAGAAATTGTGTCTGCTTTGGTAATCAGTGGTACAATGTTCACCTATTGAAAAAGAAGACGAACAAAATCTCAGCATCAAGGATTCATCACTCATCCTGTAGTTTTTATAGTAAAGCTTCACAATCCCTGGCAACAAATTGCGTAACTAGATAATCACTGGCTGTCATGCCTTTCTTAAAAATTATTTTCCAAAACTATCAATACTTTTGAAGATTCATCTTTTATCCAAATTCAGGTTTAAAAGTCTTAACCTTGTTTCTCTTCTAAAAATCCCTTACACCTCTACACATATGGAGCTAGTAAAATGTAAATACCAGGACAAAGTAAATTATTTTTAATTTTATTTCTTATTAAGCTGAGTGATGAGACAAATTAAAATAACTTTCATCAAAATTGTGGAAGGGATTTTGCCTACATTCTACATCACTTTTTCCATCAATCAATCTTATTTAATGTCCCATTTTCACACACTCTTGCCCCACACCTAGATGTGTTTGCAGATAGATTTGCTTTTGCTTTTCAAAGATCACCTAAAAAGAATATAGACTGGTTACCATATTCTTTTCTTTCTTTTTCTTTTTCCTTTTTTTTTTTTTTTTTGGAGACAGTCTTGCTCTGTCGCCCAGGCTGGAGTAGAATGGTGTAATCTAGGCTCACTGCAACCTCCACCTCCCAGGTTCGAGCAATCCCCTGTCTCAGCCTCCCGAGTAGCTGGGATTACAAGCGCATGCCACTACACCCAGCTGATTTTTGTATTTTTAGTAGTGACAGGGTTTCACCATGTTGGCCAGGCTGGTCTCAAACTCCTGACCTCAGGTGATCCACCCACCTTGGCCTCCCAAAGTGCTGGGATTACTGGTGTGAGCCACGGCACCCGGCCTGGTTACCATTTCTAAAGGCGTGTGTGTGTGTGTGTGCGCGCGCATGTGTGCGTGTATAAGAACACCATGCAAACAAATATGTTTATTTTTCTTTTGTAAAAAGACATTATTTCCATATGGGAAGTTAAATATTTGCATATTTGAGGTCGAATTTTTACCCACAAAGTCTTTTCCTAGTGCTTCAATATGATCACTCCTGTCCTTTGCATTTGCACTTAAATAACTAAACTTTTCAGAAAATAACAATATACAAAATTATAAAACGTCTTATTACTGGTAAAATATCTTATTAAATCATAGCTCCACAAAATCAACATCTACAATATAGTAGAAATATATGAATATAAATTTTAGGCAGACTGCTTTCGTTTTAGATTGCTCAAAGCACATTTTTAAAAAAATCCATGGACAGGCCGGGCGCGGTGGCTCATAGTCTATAATCCCAGCACTTTGGGAGGCCGAGGTGGGTGGATCAACTGAGGTTAGGAGTTTGAGACCAGCCTCGCCAATATGGTGAAAACCCTGTTTCTACTAAAAAATACAAAAATTAGCTGGGCATGGTGGTGGGCACCTGTAAACCCAGCTACTCAGAAGACTGAGGAAGGAGAATCGCTTGAACCCAGGAGGCCGAGGTGGCAGTGAGCTGAGATCAAGCCACTGCACTTCAGCCTGGGTGACAGAGACTCCATCTCAGGAAAAAAAAAAGAGAAAGAAATGGAAATGTTCTGTCAATAATTCTTCAAGTGTTCAAATGTAAGGGGAAAAGCATTCATTGCAAGGAGAACTGACCAACTTGAAAAAGAAGACAAGCAGGGCACGGTGGCTCATGCCTGTAACCCCAGCACTTTAGAAGGCTGAGGCCAGCAGATTACTTGAGCCCAGGAGTTCTGGACCCATCCAGACAATATGGCAAGATCCCCGTCTCTACAAAAAACTAAAAATGAGCCAGGCGTGTGGGCACACACCTGTGGTCCCAGATACTAGAGGCTGAGGTGGGAAGATCCCTTGAGTCTGGAAGGTCGAGGCTGCAGTGAGCCTTGGTCATGCCACTGCACTCCAGCCTGGGCAACAGAGGGAAGCCTTGTCTCAAAAAAAGAAAAAAGACAGTAGCTACATACTCTATATATTGGTTTTGTGAAAATTAGAGATTTTATATATCTGGAAAATGGCTTCATGAAAACAGGTGACCATGAAATTAAGAGTGTGTATCCTGGCCAGGCATGGGGGCTCACGCATGTGATCCCAGTACTTTGGGAGGTTGAGGCAGGCGGATCACCTGAGGTCGAGAGTTCAAAACCAGCCATTTCCAACATGGAGAAACCCCACCTCACCTAAAAATACAAAATTAGCTGGGCATGGTGGCTCATGCCTGTAATCCCAGCTACTCAGGAGGCTGAGGCAGTAGAATCGCTTGAACCCAGGAGGCAGAGGTTGCAGTGAGCCAAGATCGTGCCACTGCACTCCAGCCTGGGCAACAAGAGCAAAACTCCGTCTCAACAACAACAGCGTGTATTCCTGACTATTGAATGTACTACTAATTAAGAACTTGAAGCAGCTCTTAATTTAACTAGAAATCTAATTTATTTCAAGTACTTAATGACATCTGAGATTAAATACAAAGTCTCTTTTCAGTTTGAACAATACACAGTGAAAGTGGAGACTCCTTGGATAAAGAGAACCCAAATTAGAACTTTTTCTCTCTTCAACTAAATAAAGTTGTCTCCAACTAAGTAAAGTTGAAGACAGCATGTTTTGTTAGGGCTGAGTGCAGAAAAGAATCTGACAATATGACAATTTCTGTTATATCTATATTGGCCTTCTATGTTTTAAAAAGAAGATATACTTTTAACCCTTTTTTTTTTTTTTTTTTTTTTTTTGAGAGAGAGGGTCTGGCTCTGAGACCCTCTCTGCAGTACAGTAGCATGATCACAACTCACTGCAGCCTCAACCTCCCAGGCTGAAGCGATCCTCCCACCTCAGCCTCCTGAGTAGCTAGAACTACAAGTACATGCTACCATGCCTGGCTATTTTTTGTATTTTTTGTAGAGACAGGGCCTCACTATGTTGTTCAAGCTCATCTAGAACTTCCAGGCTCAGGAAGTAGGGTGCAAAGGGGACTCTAAAGTACTCTGGAAGCCAGGTGTCAAGTCTCAATTTGTCCAAGATATCCTGCCCAAGATATCTTGCCCAAGGTAACAATAACCTGTGTTGGGCAAGTCACTTAACCTGTGAATCTCTGACAAAGCAAGGAGAAGTAAACTCTTCTACGTTCTTTCTTCTGGAGAAGGAGTTCTCTCTTGTTGCCCAGGCTGGAGTCCAGTGGCGCAATCTCAGCCAACTACAGCCTCTGTCTCCCGGGTTCAAGCGATTTTCCTGCCTGGGATTACAGGTGCCCGCCACCATACCCGGCTTTTTTATTTTAAGGCTCTTGTTGCCCAGGCTAGAGTGTAGTGGTGTGATCTCAGCTTGCTGCAACCTCTGCCTCCTGGGTTCAAGCGATTCTCCTGCCTCAGCCTCCCACGTAGTTGGGATTACAGGCACCCACCACCACACCCAGCTAATTTTTTGCAATTTTAGTAGAGAGGGGGTTTCACTGTATTGGCCAGGCTGGTCTCAAACTCCTAAACTCAAGTGACCCACCCACATCAGCTTCCCAAAGTGCTGGCGTGAACCAGTATGTCCAGCCCTAGGTTCTATTCTAATTCAAAAAGTTTCATTATCTCAATGGGATAGTAAATAGATTGTACTTTAAGATACAGGGGAGGTAATAATCCAACATTTTGATATGGGGGAGGTAGTAATTCAACATTTTGTAAAACATGGCAACTTTTTGGTGGACTTGATTTTCAAATGCAGTGCACCCTTGAACAACACAGGTTTAAGCTGCGTGGGCCCACTTACATGTGGATCTTTTTCAACCAAATGCAGAATGAAACCTGCATATATGGAGGCTCAACTTTTCATATACCCAGGTTCTGCAGGGCCCACAGTAGGGACTTGACTATGCCAGGAGTTTGGTAAAAACAGGGGTCCTAGAACCCATCCCCTATAGTATATGTCCTATACATATACCATAGGACAACCGGACTATTTTTATAGTTTTAAGAAACATAGATTTGCCAAGCCTATTAACCTTTCCAGATCATTTGTACTATGCTTACACAGAAACTCTTCTTTTTTTTTTTTTTTTTTTTTTTTTTTTTCAGAAACTCTTCTTAGAAGGGGTCTAATATATAGGAAATACTTACATAGAATATTTTGCATATTAGGACCAGGCACAGTGGCTGATGCCTGTAATCTCAGCACTTTGGGAGGCTGAGGCAGGTGGATCACCTGAGGTCAGGAGTTCAAGACCAGCCTGGCCAACATGGCGAGACCCCGTCTCTACTGAAAATACAAAAGTTAGCCAGACATGGTGGCGGGCGCCTGTAATCCTAGCTACTCGGGAGGCTGAGATGGGAGAATCACTCGAACCCACGAGGCGGAGGTTGCAGTGAGCTGAGATCGCGCCACTGCACTCCAGCCTGGGTGACAGAGCAAGATTCCATCTAAAAAAAAAAAAAAAAAAAAAAAAAAAATCTGCATATTAGTTTCTCTTGCACAACTTCAAAATTGTTTTAAATGAACTCGTCTTTATGTCAGCAATATGCTACATTAAAACAATTAATATCCAAATATACAAACAAGTATATACAAGAAACTTATTATACTTAAAGGTACTTATTATCAAACACTGACCAAAAAAAGAACATCTCCAATCAATGGTGACAGCTACAACTGAGGACAAACTTTATTTCAGGAACATACATGTACCACTTTTCATCCTAACACTCATCTAGCAAAGTAGGTTTTTTTGGTTTATTTGTTTCTTTTTTGAGACAGGGTCTCTCTCTACCAACCAGGCAGGAGTGCAGTGGCACCATCAAGGCTCACTATGGACCTCGGCCTCCCAAGCTCAAGTGATCCTCACACCTCAGCCTTCCAAGAAGCTGGAAATACAGGCATGCACCACCATGCCCAGTTAATTTCTGTGTTTTTTGTAGAGGCAGGGTTTTGCCCTGTTGCCCAGGCTGGTCTGAAACCTAAGCTCAAGAGCTCTGCCAGGTGTCAGCCTCCCAAAGTGCTGGGATTATGGGTGTGAGCCACTGCACCAGGGCCTAAGTAGGTGTTAAAATCCCTAGTTAAGATGAGAAACTGAGGCATCATGAAGATAAGGCTACAAGTCTAAGAACTGAGAGGGCTGGAAGCCCACACAGATTCCTTAGATTTGAGCTCAGTGTACCAAACCAAGGGGGCAGGGAGTGCTAACTTAATGTTAACTGGCAGGCTGGTGCAGGTTTGCAGTAGAGTTTTCAATGATTTATGGGAAAATGGGGAATAGTAAGAATATGAAAGTAAACTTTTTTTTTTTGAGACCGAGTCTCGCTCTGTCACCCAGGCTGGCGTGCAAGGGTGCGATCTCAGCTTACTGCAACTTTGGCCTCCAGGGTTTAAGTGATTCTCCTGCCTCAGCCTCTGGAGTAGCTGGGATTACAGGTGTATGCCACCACGCTCAGATAATTTTGTATTTTTACTAGCGATGGGCTTTCAGCATGTTGGCCAGGCTGGTCTGAAAGTAAACTTTTCCATATAGCTAAATGATTCCCCATTTAAAGATCTTTTATTCTGAGAGATTCTGTTCTTTCAAATTCTTTGAATAGAAATACGCTTTCGTTAAATGAAATGATGGTGATAGGAGATAGTGGTGTGTTACTCTTTTTATTGGCTGTACCCGGTAGAATTTAAAAATCAGCATTTCTATTGTAGCCTCCTAATTCGGGGAAAATATTTCTTCAGAAATCTAAAACTCTGGAACTTCCCATCATTATGCCTCCCCAGAATAATAGAGGACTTTACACACAGATGCCCCTCAAGATTCTCTCATTAATCTCTACCTTATTCTGTTTGGATTAAGACATTTAGGGATTGTGAAATGAGAAGAAAGTGAGTTTAAGCAATCCAAAACCACGTGGTGACTCTGGATCCTCGAAGATTACTTTCTTCGGAATCTTTTTCATCTGTTAACTTTCCTCTGGGCTCAAACTGTCTTTTCCTAAAACAGTCACATCTTTGAGTAGTACTGCTACATGGCAATCACTATCATAATAAACTAACTTGAGGTCTCCAATAATCAGCTTTCATTTAAAGTCTCTTTCAGGTTGACAAAATAAAAACTTTCAATGTTTTGTCTACCCATTTCCAAAAGAAAATGAGTCTACATATGTACATCTATCTGTGATTATATATGTATATACACACATGTGATTTTGATCAGCCTGTTTATAAACTACTTGCAAAACAAGTTGATTTGTAAATTCATTTATTAAACAATTAGTGTATAAACTACTTAATTTTTGCAAGTAGTTTATAAACAGGCTCATCAAATTGAACAAATTTCTTAAAATAATTTCACTGTATAGAGAGCAAATAAGTTATTTACTCTTCTTATTGGCATATCTTATTTTTACCCATCCTCCTTTAGCAAGCATCTACGTTAAACTATTTTATGTCCAAAGCTATACAATGAAACACTACTTTCAGTCACAACATATTAAATTCACATTGAAAACTATAAAGAGATCCAGTTACTTTTAGTCTTACAAGTTCTTATACATACTTTTAATATACTACTTGATGTTTTATGGTGCACACACAGCTCTTGCAGGATATATAACTATGAGAATACTTAGAGTATATGCTTATTAAATGGTTCAAAACTCTCTTTTTTAAAGAAAAGTCCATTCTTATTTTTATTTTATTTTTATTTTTTGAGATGGAGTCTCACTCATGTCGCCCAGGCTGGAGTGCAATGGCGCGATCTCGGCTCACTGCAACCTCTGCCTCCTGGGTTCAAGAGATTCTCCTGCCTTAGCCTACCGAGTAGCTGGGACTACAGACATGCACCACCAAGCCCAGCTAATTTTTGTATTTTTTAGTAGAGACGGGGTTTCACCATATTGGCCAGGCCTGTCTCAAACTCCTGACCTCGGTTGATCCGCCCGCCTTAGCCTCCCAGAGTGCTGCAATTGCGGCGTGAGCCAGCGCGCCCAGCCAAGAAAAGGCAATTTTAAGAACTTAAAATTCTTAAGGGCGGGCGCAGTGGCTCACCGTGGTAACCCCACACTTTGGCAGGCCAAGGCAGGCGAATCAACCGAGGTCAGGAGTTTGAGACCAGCCTGGCCAACATGGAGAAACCCCCTCTATACTAAAAATACAAAAATTAGCCTGGCATGATGGCGGGAGTCTGTAATCCCAGCTACTGGGGAGGCTGAGGCAGGAGAATCGCTTGAACCCTGGAGGCGGAGGCTGCAGCGAGCCAAGATCGCGCCATTGCACTCCAGCCTGGGCGACAACAGGAAGACTCCGTCCCAAAAAATAGAACAACTTAAGCATACAGTAAAGTAATCTTTCCACGTCCCAATGTTAAAAGGTCCATTTATTATAGACTACTTATTTAAAAAAAAAAATCTAAAATTGGTAAAAATTCTGCTAAAATTCCATATTAAACTAGGATCAAAAGTTATTTTTAGCTCTTCTTGTTTCTTAAATACCTGAAATGTGCTGTTACATGTTTTCCTTATGTATTTATTCATTCAACTAGCTTTGGGTGAAAGGTACTTACAAGTTTAAAAGTCCTTTCTGACAGTGGAAATAACAAAAATATTTGCATAAAAGACACTCAATGGTTCTCAAAGAGTATCTGAGAGTCCAATCAGCCTATTAACTTTGTTCTGAATAACCAACAACAAATGCGAGCTTTTTGTCACATCCGTGTATTTTCCCCTGTAACCTGATACCTACATTTTAAATGCATTTTTAAAATATTTCATTTGGCCCTATGACAATTATTTCCCCTGTAAAAAGCTACAGGAATTTTGTTTAAGAGCAAATGAGATAAGAGTATCTGGTCCATGAAAAAAGCTAAGTGGAAAGATCAGCTCCCTAAAGTTTGTAACCAATAACAAGACAAACTCCAATGCTACCTTGTTCATGTAATCAACAATATGTGAGTCGAAATAAACTAGTGAGCTATACATTTCTGATACATACCAATTTGCCAATCAACAGGAGGGGAAGAAAACGCTCAAATGTGACTACTGTTAACAAACATCTAAATATCAGACATAGTCTCTATTAAAATCGTAACCTACCAATTTTGAAATCATTCCTTCGACTTTTGTTATGTTTTTAATCACCCCGTTAAAAAAACAAAAACAGCCTCTTTTAAAATGTAAATTCCCCCCTTTTTCAAAGTAACTTGCCTAGGGAAATTTAACGCATTAAAATAAAACCTAACAGACAAACTAATTACAACATTAAAAAAAAAAAAACTAAAATGATCAGTAACACAAACCAATAGCTGCAGTTCAGCAAAGCGTATGCTTTTAATCTGTTATGGGTATCCTATTATACTAATAAGCAACAATGCTTAAAAGTCATCCCAATGCCTAAAACATCGCCATATACATACTTGTCCTTTATGCCAATGAAGCTTAAACTAGACTCAAACTCAGACCATTTGCCCCCTTCCTGACACACTGAAATATACGAGGGGGAATCCAAGAAATCAGATATGTTAAGTGCTGGTAACTTCTTCCAGAATAGGGTCAAATTCGAGTTTATCCGCAAATGTCACCGTCCCAGTAAGTCTGCAAATTCTCACCAGCGCTGGAGTACAAAGAGGCCTGACCACGGAAACACCTGACCCAGCATCACGAAGACAGTGGGAAACGCAACCCTCCTCGGGTCGGAGCCGGCCCCAGAGCCTCGGCTGCAGCGATGGCGGGGACAAGAGGTGGCCGCTGGTCTCGCGGGTGCGGCGGACAGGATCCCACACCCCCGGCCGCCTCCCGACAACCAGGAAACCTGTCAAGCCGGCCGAGACCCACCCTCCGCAGCCCCCTCGCGCTCCTGCCCAGCCCGGCCCCAGCCCGCCCGACCGCTCCCCGTCTGCCCCGGCCTCCCGGCTGCACTCTGCCACCTCATTCCTCCCCGGCTGCCTCGCGGCACCGCCACCTCCTCCCCGCGACCTGGGCTCGGGTCGCCCCCCGCCCGGCTCGACCACGTCAGTACCCCCCGCGGCCTCCAGTCCCGAGCTCCAGCCGCGCGCTCCCCAGCCTCGGCCTCCGCGCTCGCCCCGCTCGGCCGCTCCCGGCCCCACTCCCCAACGCCGGCTACCTGGAGGCAAGCGCAGCGGAGCACTTCATCCAGGGTCCCAGGTCGCAGAGGGCCGGTGGTCCCGCTTCTTCTCCAGCTCCACATGGTAAGCGCAGATGGAGAGCAGGATCCCGGCGGCACTGCACGCAGCATGTCGGTTACCCTCTCCCACCGCCGTACCGACACTCTCAGCAGGACGGGCGCCGCCACCTTCCTCCCTCCGCCGCTGCCGCCGACTCCGCCTTCCTCCGCCTCCCTCCGCCTCCATCCCAGCCCGTCTGGGTCCCACACAGCCGCCACCGCAACAGCCACCGCAACAGCCACCGCCGCCGCCGCCTCGCCCCATTGGCTCGGTCGCCCGCTCCAGCCCCGCCCCGACAGGCGTGCGCCCCAACCGCCCCGAACCTAGTGAGGCCTGCAGGGCGGGGAAGGCGAGCGCCGGCGCGGAGGGATGGGGCAGAGCACGCAACCGCCGGGACGCCGGATGGCCGGCGGAGACAGAGGATGCCGGGCGAGGCGCGCTCCAGGCTTGGGGCCTGGGGAGGGGTGGGGCCCGGGGGGAGAGGGGCGGGGCGGGGAAGGGCGGGGTCTGGAGGGGCGGGGCGGGGCTGGGCGAGGCCGGGCGGCTAGCGCAGGAGGGACTTAGGGGACCGGTGCAAGCAACACATTGCAAGGATGCTACTGTGGGTGACTGGGCGAGACCTCGGCCCCTCCCTCCGAATTCCCATCCTTTTTCCCTTTTTCGTCGTTATCACTTGATATTTCTGACCCAATCCAAATCAACCCTGGCCAATGCTCGGAACTTTAGAGCCACACTCCTATGACCTCATCTTCCCACTACCACCTCTAGGCACTTTGTGTTCAACCTGTGCAAAACTTTTTTTTTTTAATGTGCAAAACTATGTTCTAAATTAAAAAACTGTTTTTATAAAATGATTTATGGGCCGGGCACAGTGGCTCACAGCCTGTAATCCCAATGCTTTAGGAGGCCGAGACAGGTGGCTCACTTGAGGTCAGGAGTTCGAGACCAGCCTGGTCTACATAGTGAAACCCCATCTCTAATAAAAATACAAAAAAAAAAAAAAAAAAAAAAAAAAATAGCCGAGTGTAGTGATGAGACCCTGTAATCCTAGCTACTCCGGAGGCTGAGGCATGAGAATTGCTGCAACCCAGGAGGCAGAGGTTGCAGTGAGCTGAGATCGTGCCACTGCACTCCAGTCTGGGTGATAGAGTGAAAGACTCAACAACAACAAAAACTTACAAATGCCTTGCTTCTCTGTAAGCTGAATTTGAGGTGGTTTGCCATAATTCAAATAATATAGAAAAATATAAAGATGAGCTAATACAATCAGGACGAAGAAAACCAAAAGTCAGAATATAATGAAAGGCTAGGAATAAGAACACAGATAAGCAGGCTATAGGAGCTTACAAAATTATAAAAATTGTGTCGTAAATTTGGCTCTGAGCTTTCTGGTGGCCAAAACTAAAAGGGAAACAAATGTATATTCTTTCTCACTGTCTTCAAGAAGAAACACAGTGTTCTTGGAGATTTTCAGTGTTTCCCTGGTTGCAGCTTTCAATTTTTCAGGGGCTTTATATAGTGATTTTGAGTAATAAGCAATATCCTTGTAATCGTTATCTGTTGTTGGGTAAAAATTGCCCCCAATTCAGCAGCTTAAAAAACAATAAACTTTTTTTTTTCCTCAGTTTCCATGGGCTAGGAATCTGGGTGAGGTTAGCTGTGTCCTCTGGCTCAGGCTCTCACCAGGATACAATTGAGCTGTCAACCAGGGCTGCAGCTCTCTCAAGGCTTCAGAATCCTCTTTCAAACCCCCTTCCATGGCTGCTGGCAGGCCTCAGGTCCTCTCTGGCTGTGGGCTGGAGACATCCAGTGTTTCACCATGTTGGCCAGGCTGGACTTGAACTCTTGACCTCAGGTGATTCACCCGCATTGGCATCCCAAAGTCCTGGAATTACAGGCATGAGCCACCGTGCCCGGTTTTTTTCATTTGATTATTTTGTTTTTTGTTTTTAGCTATAAGGTCTAGTTCTGTCCCTCAGGCTGGAGTGCAGTGGTGCAACCATGGCTCACTGCACCCTCTATCTCCTGGGCTCAAGTGATTCTCCCCACTCAGCCTCCTGAGAGCTGGGACTACAGGCATGTGCCACCACATCTGATGAAGTTTTACCCTTGCTATCCAGGCTGGAGTGAAATAGCCTGATCTCAGCTCACTAAAAATTCTGCCTCCCAGGTTCAAGCAATTCTCCTGTCTCAGCCTCCCGAGTAGCTGGGACTACAGGCATTTGCCACCACACTGGCTAATTTTTGTATTTTAAGTAGGCATGGGGTTTCACTATGTTGGCCTGACTGGTCTTGAACTCCTGACCTGAGGTGATCCACCAGCCTCAGCCACTCAAAGTGCTGGGATTACAGGCATGAGCCACTGCACCTGGCACACCTGGTTCAGTTTTTAAATGTTATTTTTGCAGAGACAGGGTTATCTGTACATTGCCCAGGCTGGTCTCAAAATGCTACCCTCACATGATACTCCCCCTTCAGCCTCCCAAAGTGCTGGAATTCGAGGCATGAATCACCGTGCCCAAACTCATTCTCTTTCAATTAGCTCAGTTTCAATTTCTTCTTATAGAAATACCATCAAATAGAAAATGTCAATGTTAAGCAGGATTTCCATGTAAAGGTGGCAAATCACAAAATCTTCCTTCCTTGATACTTATTCATTCATTTTTTGTTCTTTTTATTTATTTATTTTTTGAGATGGAGTCTCACTCTGTCACCCAGGCTGGAGTGTAGTTGCACAATCTTAGCTCACTGCAATATCCACCTCCCAGATTCAAGTGGTTCTCCTGCCTCAGCCTCCCCAGTAGCTGGGATTACAGGTGTGCACCACCATGCCCAGCTAATTTTTGTATTTTTAGTAGAGACGAGGTTTCACCATGTTGGCCAGGCTGGTCTCAAACTCCTAACCCGAGGTGATCCACCTGCCTCAGCCTCTCAAAGTGCTGGGATTACAGACATGAGCCACTACAGCCAGCCCCTTGATACTTATTCATTCTAATGACATTTATTGTGTGCCTACTATGTACCAAGTACTGTATTAGGTTCTGAGAATGAATAAGATGGGACTCCTGCCGCAGGGAGCCTCTGTTCTGATTTGATGTGAGTTTGGGAGGAGGACATACAGACAAGCAATTCAATAAATAGCAAGCTGAATTTTGAGTGTGATATCTGCTTTGGGAGAACCCGGCAGGAGGAGGCAATGAAAAGGAGGATGATTCCCCCTCCACAGGATGAGGGAGGATTTCTCTGCCAAGGTGATGTGGGAGCTGAGGTCTGAAACATGAGAAAAATCCAGCTCCAGCAGGAGGTATGGGAAGTCCATTTCGGGCAGGGGGGAGCATGTGCAAAGGTCCTGAAGAGGGAAACCACTTGGCATTTACAGGAGCAGAAAAGCAGCCCAGATGCCTGCTGCACAATAAGCAAGAGGAAAAGAATAGAGGGTGGCAGGCAGGGTCAGATCATGCTAGGATTGGTTTGCTTTTTTAAGAGATATGGTCTCGCTCTGTCACCCAGGCTGGAGTGCAGTGGGGCAATCATAGCTCACTGCAACCTCAACCTCCTGGGTTCAAGGGATCCTGTTGTCTCAGACTCCCAAGGAGCTGGGACTACTGGCATGAGCCCCACTATGCCTGGCTAAGTTTTTTATTATTAGAGACAGGAGTCCTGTTATATTGCCTAGGTGGGTCTCGGTCTCAAACTCCCAGACTCAAGTGATCCTCCCATCCTGGCCTCAAAAAACACTGGCATTACAGGTGGATGCCCCACATCTGGCCAAGATAGGGAGTTATAAATGCTTTACTTTTAATTTTTGTGGGTACTTAGTAGGTATATATATTTATGGGGTGCATGAGATGTTTTGATACAGGCATGTAATGTGTAATAATCATAGGAGGGTTACTGGGATACCCATCACCTTAAGTGTTTGTCCTTTCTTTGCTTTACAAACAATCCAATTATGCTCTTATCGCTTTTTTGCTTTATTTTGTTTGTTTTGTTTTGAGATGGAGTCTATCTCTGTCACCTGGGTTGGAGTGCAGTGGTGTGATCTTGGCTCACTGCAACCTCCACCCCCCTCCCCCAGGTTCAAGCGATTCTCCTGCCTCAGCCTCCTGCATAGCTGGGACTACAGGTATGTGCCATCACACTTGGCCAATTTTTGTATTTTTAGTGGAGACTGGGTTTTGCCATGTTGGTCACGCTGGTCTCGAACTCCTGACCTCAGGTGATCCACCTGCCTTGGCCTCCCAAAGTGTTGGGATTACAAACATAAGCCACCACATCTGACCTCTTTTAGCTATTTTTAAATATGCAATAAATTATTGTTTACCACAGTCACCCTGTTGTACTACCAAATACTACATCTTATTCATTCTAACTGTATTTTTGTACCCGTTAATTATTCCTGTGCACCCCCTCCAGCCCACTACCCTTCCCAGACTCTGGTAATCATCATTCTACTCTCTATTTTTGAGTTCAATTGTTTTAATTTTTAGCACCCACAAATGACTGGGAACATGCAAAATTTGCATTTCTGTGTCTGGCTTATTTTAGTTAACATAATGATCTTCGGTTCTACCGATGTTGTTGCAAATAACAGGATTCTATTCTTTCTCATGGCTGAATAATACTCCATTGTGGGTATGTACCACATCTTCTCTATCCATTCACCTGTTGATGGACACTTAGATTGCTTCCAATCTTGGCTATTATGAATAGTGTTGCAATAAATACAGAAATGCAGATATTTATTCAATACACTGATTTTCTTTCTTTGGGATATATACTTAGCAGTAGGATTACTGGATGATAAAGTAGCTCTACTTTTAGCTTTTTGAGGACCCTCCAAACTGTTCTCCGTAGTGGTTGTACTAATGTACATTCCCACCAACAGTGTACCAGGGTTCCCTTTTCTCCACATCCTCAGTAGCATTTGTTATTGCCTGTCTTTTGGATATAAACCATTTTAACTGGGGTGGGATGATAGCTCATTGTAGTTTTGATTTCCGTTTCTCTGATGATCAATGATGTTGAGCACATTTTCAAATACCCATTTGTCATTTGTATGTCTTCTTTTTTTTTTTTTTTTTTTTTTTTTTGAGATAGAGTCTCGCTCTGTCGCCCAGGCTGGAGTGCAGTGGCGCAATCTCAGCTCACTGCAAGCTCCGCCTCCCGGGTTCACGCCATTCTCCTACCTCAGCCTCCCCAGTAGCTGGGACTACAGGCGCCCGCCACTGAGCCCGGCTAATTTTTTTCTATTTTTTAGTAGAGACGGGGTTTCACCATGGTCTCGATCTCCTGACCTTGTGATCCGCCCGCCTCGGCCTTCCAAAGTGCTGGGATTACAGGCGTGAGCCACCGCGCCCAGCCTGTATGTCTTCTTTTGAGAAATGTCTATTCTGGTCTTTTGTCCATTTTAAAATCAGATTATTAGATTTTTTTTTCCTGTTGAGAGAGAGAGAAAAAATGAAAGAAAGAAAGAAAAGAAAGAAGGAAGGAAGGAAAAGGAAAGAAGGAGAAAGAAAGAAAGAAAAAGAAAGAAAGAAAGAAAGAGAAA
Organism: Chlorocebus sabaeus; assembly: GCF_047675955.1. Classification (NCBI taxonomy): domain Eukaryota; kingdom Metazoa; phylum Chordata; class Mammalia; order Primates; family Cercopithecidae; genus Chlorocebus; species Chlorocebus sabaeus. Next base: position 56,580 of record NC_132924.1, read on the forward strand.
GAAAGAAAGAAAAGATTGTGTGCAGAGATAGAGAAGTACATAGTAATCAAAGGGCAAACCATATACCTGGAAAAACTAGTACAGAATGACTAGCCTGGAGCCAACCTTGGCGAAACTATTGAATTTCAGTGATAATGAAAGTACTCCACTGGTCTTTGGGCAGGAAAACATAAGTACATGTGGGAAGAACCTCCAGCCAGCCTCAGAGCTTCCCATAACCCCAGCCAAAGCTAGATGACAATAAAGTCAGAAGTTAAAGGAAAAACTGAAGAAAAGGAAAATGAATCAAGAATATTCTCCCAGGCCAGGTGCGATGGCTGAGTGCCTGCAATCCCAGCACTTTGAGAGGCCGAGGCGGGCAGATCACCTGAGGTCAGGAGTTCGAGACCAGCCTGGCCAAGATGGTGAAGCCCCATCTCTACTAAAAAACAAAAATTTCCAAGCGTGGTAGCGTGCACCTGTAATCCCAGCTACTCAGGAGGCTGAGGCAGGAGAATCGCTTGAACCCGGGAGGCGGAGGTTGCACTGAGACGAGATCACACCACTGTACTCCAGCCTGGGCGACAGAGCAAGATTCTGTCTCAAAAAAATAAATAATCAAAACAAAAAGAAATAGCTATCCAAGTATAAACGCATTAAACAGAATCTCTCAAACATGCACCAATTCAAAAAATACAGTAGCTGTAGGTGAAAATAGAAACTGCAGATTAAAAAGAATCATGATACTTTTATTATCTTTTTTCATAATTTTAATGAATGTTGAATAAAAAGATATCACTTTCACATAGGCATTTATCTGAAGGTCAGAAATTCTCCCACCTTACTTTAGTTTCTTCAGCTTCTGTTGTATCAAGCAAAATGAAAGTTATATATATTTGAACTAAAACACATATAAAATATGTAAAGATATTTGTTCTTTTTTTTAGAGTGTCGCTCTGTTGCCAGGCTGGCGTGATCTCGGCTCAATCTAACCTACACCTCCCAGGTTCAAGCGATTCTCCTGCCTCACCCTCCCAAGAAGATGGGATTACAGGCACCCATCACCATGCCCAGCTAATTTTTGTATTTTTAGTAGAGACAGTGTTTCACTCTGTTGGCCAGGATTATCTCTAACTCCGGACCTCATGATCTGCCCGCCTTGGCCTCCCAAAGTGCTGAGATTACAGGCCTGAGCCACCACACCAGGCAAAGTTATTTTTAATGCATTAATATATCAACTTATCTAACTACCTATTTGCAAAAAATGGGGTATAAATTATCAACTTCTTTTTTTTTTTTCCGAGACAGAGTCTGTCTCTGTTGCCCAGGCTGGAGTGGAATGGTGTAATCTTGTCTCACTGCAACCTCTGCCTCCGAGGCTCAAGTGATTTTTGTGCCTCAGCCAGGCATGGACTATCAGGCCTGGAGATGTCACTCAATGTTGAGTTATTTCTTGGTGGCTGAAAATTTCATGATTACTGGCTTCTTTGTACTTTTTTTTTCTCTCTCCCTCTCTCTCTCTCCCCCCCTCCCTCTATCTGACAGGGTCTCACTCTGTTACCCAGGCTGCAGTCTCAAACTCCTGGGTTCTAGTCATCAACCTGCCTCAGCCTCCCAAGTACCTGAGACTACAGGTGCATATTATCATAACTGGGTTTTAATTTTTTCTAGAGATGAGATCTTGCTATGTTCCTCATGCTGGTCTCATACTCCTGGCCTTGAGCAATCCTTCTACCCTGCCTTTCAAAAGTGCTGGGATGACAGGTGTAAGGTATAGCACCCGGCCTGCTTTGTACTTTTCTATAGGACTTAGATTTTATATAATAACTACAAACAATTTTTACAAAAGCAATAGTCATTCTAAACTTTTTAAAATTAAGCAGTGATTAAGAATGAGCTACAGAAAGTAGTATTAATTCAGCACCTATTATATACTAGATATTTTGCATGTAGCAAATCACGTAGTCCACATATCAAGGCAGGAATTATAATCTTTATTTTCTAGGAGGAAAAACTGTGGATTACAAGCCTTTGTTCATTCTAGAGTTACACAGCTGCTGCCAAAACAAGTGCCCTCTTCCCAGAAGCCTGCTCCCTGCTGGTTTTATCAAATTCTACCCCCCACTTCCTCAGCCACACCTGTGAGTAAGAATGTTCACACACACACATTTCTGCTATATTCCATCTGCCTAGGCCAGGAGCTTGTCATGACAAACCAAATGCAATACCTATTTCCTGACCAAACCTGTTATTCAGTATCTCTGTGATTTGAGAAATGGTTTGATTTCATTATGACAAGGATCACAATGAGGTCTTAAAATAAGTTAGAATTACAAATCATCCTAGTCTATGTGAAAGGGTGTGATTTTCAGATATACCCAGCCCTTTGAGATGCTCTGCTGGAAGGTGGTTGAGGTGCAAAGTACTATTGACTCACGGTCATCTTGGTCCATTGTCATTAATAATGATAGTTTGTACTTCTTTCGTGTTTGTGCTAAAGGTGGTTTCAAAACCAGGAAGAAGCTTATCAATTTCTAGGTATTCAAATATCTATTTCACACTGTATATGTGCGTGTGTGTATGCTATGAAAATATATACACACATATATTCACATATGAATACATACACACACATATTTATATATTTACATTATACTAAAAAAAAGTAAATTTTTTTTTTTTGAGATGGAGTCTCACTCTGTCACCCAGGCTGGAGTGCAGTGGCGTGATCTCAGCTCACTGCCACCTCCTCCTCCCAGACTCAAGCAATTCTCCTGCCTCACCCTCTGGAGTAGCTGGGATTATAGGTACCTGCCACCAAACCTACTAATTTTTGGTAGAGATGTGGTTTCACTACCTTGGACAGGCTGGTCTTGAACTCCTGACGTCGTAATCCACATACCTCATCCTCCTAAGGTGCTGCGATTACAGGCGTGAGTCACTGTGCTGGCATAAAGTAAATTCTTAATGATGCATTAAAAGAAAATGGTAGGCCAGATGTGGTGGCTCCCACTTGTAATCCCAGCACTGCAAGAGGCTGAGAGGGGAGGATTGCTTGAGTCCAGGAGTTTGAAACCAGCCTGGGAAATATGGTGAGACCCCCTCTCTACAAGAAATATAAAAATTACCTGGCTATGGCAGCTCGAACCTGGGATCCCAGCTACTCAGCAGGCTGAGGGGGGAGGATCACTTATGCCAAGAAAGAAGAGGTTGTGGTGAGCCAGGATTATACCACTGCACTCCATCCTGAAGGAAAAGTGGTACTTTGCCTCAAAGAAAGGGAAAAAATTGGTATCCATGAAAAATTGAAACTATCTATATCTACATAAATCTATATAGAAATAGTATATTAATCAAAAAGCAAACTCTTAATAGTTTATGACAAACAAATAGCAAGCTGGGCATGGTGGTTTATGCTTATAATCTCAGCACTTTGGGAGGCTCAGGCAAAAGGATTGCTGGTGTCCAAAAGTCTGGGAACAGCCTGAGCAACATAGTGAGAACCAACCTCTCAGAAAAAAATCAGAAATTAGCCAGGCATGGTGGCACGTGCCTGTAGTATCAGCTACTCAAGATGCTGAGTTGGGAGAATTACTTCAGGCCAAAAGGCCAAGGCTGCAGTGAGCCATGATCATACGACTCCACTCCAGCCTGGGTGACAGAGCAAGACCCTAAAAAAAACATAACTGTAACAACATAAATACAGAAGACAGGAAGTGAGAAGCTACCATGTCCATAGTGAAGAAAAAGGGCCCAAGCAGAGGCTCATTCCCATTCCCACCCAAAAAAGAAAAGAAAAATGATGAGACACTAAATAAAACAAAAATCAGTATGAAACCACGCAGGCAGAATTTATTATAAATTTGTCATAAATCCATTGTCAAGGTTAACAGAAGAGGGAGGTGTTTTGCTAAAGCACTCTGATGTAGAGTTACCAACAAATAAGAGTCCAGGGAAGCTTTAGGCTCCTTGATACTGTTGACCACAAAGATTAAAAAGATGGATCCAGAAGAGGTGACTGTGGGGCAAGAGGAAAGGGAGAAAAGGCCACGAAGAGGCAGAGGATGGGCTTGACTGTCCACTATAACGCCGAAGGTGGGGCAGAACAGGCCATCGTGAGACAGGAGCTAGTATAACACACAACACAATAAGACAGGAGCTGGGACTTGGGAGGCAGGCACCAGGAAAGAGACGGGCAACGTGAAAAAAGCAAAATGCAGCATCCGGGCCTAGAAACACCAATGTGAGGCTGCTAAGGCAGCCTGGAGAAAAAATAGTCAGGCAAAAGCAGTGACAGCTCATGCTGCCACGAGGAAGGTAGTGAAATTGGAGGGCTGGACCTGAGAAACTTCTCGGTCTAAATGGCCACGAGGAGCTGGACAGGAGTTGAGTCCAAACAGATTGTCGTGAGGAAAAATTTAAGCAGCAGCCAAAACTGGGAGGAAGACCTGGGCAAGAAGGGGATGATGACACGCAGCAAATGGGTCTGGAGAGGCCACCTTAAAAAATGTCTGGCCCTGGAGAGGCCGCCACAAGGCAAAGACGGGGCCTGGAGAGGCCGTTCCCCATGATGAATGAGCTGGGCCTAAAGAGGCTGCTGGGAGTCAGGAGCGGGGCCTGTCGGAGCTGCCGAGAGGCAGGAGGAGTTCTGGCCTGGGGTGGCCGCAGTGAGGCGACAGCTGGGCGTGGAGATCCGTTGTGAGGCAGAGGCTGGGCCCGTGCAGGCCTTCGCGAGGCAGGAGGCTGGGCCTGGCGAGGCCGACTGGAGGTCAAGTCCTGGGCCTGAGGAGGTCGCCCAGAGGCGTGATCGGGGCTGGGCCTCAAGAGGCCAGTGGCAGGCCGGAGGAGCTGGGCCTGGAGAGGCTGACCTGAGGAAGTCTGGCAGCTGGAGAGGGCGTGGAGAGGCAGGAGCTGGGCCGGCGGAGGCCGACTGGGCGACGAGTTGGGCCTGCAGGGGCCGCCGGGAGCGGGAGCGAGCCCTGGATAGGCCGAGTCGAGGCCAGCGTGGGCCTGCAGAGGCCGCCGGGAGGAGGAGCGGGCACTGGAGAGGCTGACCTGAGGAAGTCTGGCAGCTGGAGAGGCCGAGGAGAGGCAGGAGCTGGGCCGGCGGAAGGCGACTGGGCGACGAGCACGGCCTGCAGGGGCCGCCGGGAGCAGGAGCGAGCCCTGGAGAGGCCGAGTCGAGGACAGCCTGGGTCTGCAGAGTCCGCCGGGAGGAGGAGCTGGGCCTGGAGAGGCTGTCTGAAGGAAGTCTGGGGCATGGAGACGCCACTGGAGGGCAGGAGCCGGGCCCGGAGAGGCCACCGTGGGGCCCGGCTTCAGGACGTTTGGGGCCTACAAAGGCCGCGGAGAGGGAGCTGGGCCGGAGCCGAGTCCAAAGAGGTTGTCGTGAGGCCGGAGATCGGCCCGCGGCCGCAGCAGGAGCAGAACGAGCTGGGCCTGGACACGAGGCCGGGAGGCCGCAACTGGGCCTGGAGAGGCCGGACTGAGGAAGTTCGGGGCCTGGAGAGGCCGCCGAAAGGCAAAGGCTGGGCCTGGAGAGGCCGTTCCCCGTGACGAATGAGTTGGGCCTAATGAGGCCACGGGGAGTCGGGAGGAGAGCGTGGCGGAGCTGCCGAAAGGCAAGAGGAGCTCTGGCCTGGGGAGGCCGCGGTCAGGCGAGAGCTGGGCGTGGACAGTCCACTGTGAGGCAGAGGCTGGGCCCGTGCAGGCCTTCGCGAGGCAGGAGGCTGGGCCTGGCGAGGCCGACTGGAGGTCAAGTCCTGGGCCTGAGGAGGTCGCCCAGAGGCGTGATCGGGGCTGGGCCTCAAGAGGCCAGTGGCAGGCCGGAGGAGCTGGGCCTGGAGAGGCTGACCTGAGGAAGTCTGGCAGCTGGAGAGGGCGTGGAGAGGCAGGAGCTGGGCCGGCGGAAGCCGACTGGGCGACGAGTTGGGCCTGCAGGGGCCGCCGGGAGCGGGAGCGAGCCCTGGATAGGCCGAGTCGAGGCCAGCGTGGGCCTGCAGAGGCCGCCGGGAGGAGGAGCGGGCACTGGAGAGGCTGACCTGAGGAAGTCTGGCAGCTGGAGAGGCCGAGGAGAGGCAGGAGCTGGGCCGGCGGAAGGCGACTGGGCGACGAGCACGGCCTGCAGGGGCCGCCGGGAGCAGGAGCGAGCCCTGGAGAGGCCGAGTCGAGGACAGCCTGGGTCTGCAGAGTCCGCCGGGAGGAGGAGCTGGGCCTGGAGAGGCTGTCTGAAGGAAGTCTGGGGCATGGAGACGCCACTGGAGGGCAGGAGCCGGGCCCGGAGAGGCCACCGTGGGGCCCGGCTTCAGGACGTTTGGGGCCTACAAAGGCCGCGGAGAGGGAGCTGGGCCGGAGCCGAGTCCAAAGAGGTTGTCGTGAGGCCGGAGATCGGCCCGCGGCCGCAGCAGGAGCAGAACGAGCTGGGCCTGGACACGAGGCCGGGAGGCCGCAACTGGGCCTGGAGAGGCCGGACTGAGGAAGTTCGGGGCCTGGAGAGGCCGCCGAAAGGCAAAGGCTGGGCCTGGAGAGGCCGTTCCCCGTGACGAATGAGTTGGGCCTAATGAGGCCACGGGGAGTCGGGAGGAGAGCGTGGCGGAGCTGCCGAAAGGCAAGAGGAGCTCTGGCCTGGGGAGGCCGCGGTCAGGCGAGAGCTGGGCGTGGACAGTCCACTGTGAGGCAGAGGCTGGGCCCGTGCAGGCCTTCGCGAGGCAGGAGGCTGGGCCTGGCGAGGCCGACTGGAGGTCAAGTCCTGGGCCTGAGGAGGTCGCCCAGAGGCGTGATCGGGGCTGGGCCTCAAGAGGCCAGTGGCAGGCCGGAGGAGCTGGGCCTGGAGAGGCTGACCTGAGGAAGTCTGGCAGCTGGAGAGGGCGTGGAGAGGCAGGAGCTGGGCCGGCGGAGGCCGACTGGGCGACGAGTTGGGCCTGCAGGGGCCGCCGGGAGCGGGAGCGAGCCCTGGATAGGCCGAGTCGAGGCCAGCGTGGGCCTGCAGAGGCCGCCGGGAGGAGGAGCGGGCACTGGAGAGGCTGACCTGAGGAAGTCTGGCAGCTGGAGAGGCCGAGGAGAGGCAGGAGCTGGGCCGGCGGAAGGCGACTGGGCGACGAGCACGGCCTGCAGGGGCCGCCGGGAGCAGGAGCGAGCCCTGGAGAGGCCGAGTCGAGGACAGCCTGGGTCTGCAGAGTCCGCCGGGAGGAGGAGCTGGGCCTGGAGAGGCTGTCTGAAGGAAGTCTGGGGCATGGAGACGCCATTGGAGGGCAGGAGCCGGGCCCGGAGAGGCCACCGTGGGGCCCGGCTTCAGGACGTTTGGGGCCTACAAAGGCCGCGGAGAGGGAGCTGGGCCGGAGCCGAGTCCAAAGAGGTTGTCGTGAGGCCGGAGATCGGCCCGCGGCCGCAGCAGGAGCAGAACGAGCTGGGCCTGGACACGAGGCCGGGAGGCCGCAACTGGGCCTGGAGAGGCCGGACTGAGGAAGTTCGGGGCCTGGAGAGGCCGCCGAAAGGCAAAGGCTGGGCCTGGAGAGGCCGTTCCCCGTGACGAATGAGTTGGGCCTAATGAGGCCACGGGGAGTCGGGAGGAGAGCGTGGCGGAGCTGCCGAAAGGCAAGAGGAGCTCTGGCCTGGGGAGGCCGCGGTCAGGCGAGAGCTGGGCGTGGACAGTCCACTGTGAGGCAGAGGCTGGGCCCGTGCAGGCCTTCGCGAGGCAGGAGGCTGGGCCTGGCGAGGCCGACTGGAGGTCAAGTCCTGGGCCTGAGGAGGTCGCCCAGAGGCGTGATCGGGGCTGGGCCTCAAGAGGCCAGTGGCAGGCCGGAGGAGCTGGGCCTGGAGAGGCTGACCTGAGGAAGTCTGGCAGCTGGAGAGGGCGTGGAGAGGCAGGAGCTGGGCCGGCGGAGGCCGACTGGGCGACGAGTTGGGCCTGCAGGGGCCGCCGGGAGCGGGAGCGAGCCCTGGATAGGCCGAGTCGAGGCCAGCGTGGGCCTGCAGAGGCCGCCGGGAGGAGGAGCGGGCACTGGAGAGGCTGACCTGAGGAAGTCTGGCAGCTGGAGAGGCCGAGGAGAGGCAGGAGCTGGGCCGGCGGAAGGCGACTGGGCGACGAGCACGGCCTGCAGGGGCCGCCGGGAGCAGGAGCGAGCCCTGGAGAGGCCGAGTCGAGGACAGCCTGGGTCTGCAGAGTCCGCCGGGAGGAGGAGCTGGGCCTGGAGAGGCTGTCTGAAGGAAGTCTGGGGCATGGAGACGCCACTGGAGGGCAGGAGCCGGGCCCGGAGAGGCCACCGTGGGGCCCGGCTTCAGGACGTTTGGGGCCTACAAAGGCCGCGGAGAGGGAGCTGGGCCGGAGCCGAGTCCAAAGAGGTTGTCGTGAGGCCGGAGATCGGCCCGCGGCCGCAGCAGGAGCAGAACGAGCTGGGCCTGGACACGAGGCCGGGAGGCCGCAACTGGGCCTGGAGAGGCCGGACTGAGGAAGTTCGGGGCCTGGAGAGGCCGCCGAAAGGCAAAGGCTGGGCCTGGAGAGGCCGTTCCCCGTGACGAATGAGTTGGGCCTAATGAGGCCACGGGGAGTCGGGAGGAGAGCGTGGCGGAGCTGCCGAAAGGCAAGAGGAGCTCTGGCCTGGGGAGGCCGCGGTCAGGCGAGAGCTGGGCGTGGACAGTCCACTGTGAGGCAGAGGCTGGGCCCGTGCAGGCCTTCGCGAGGCAGGAGGCTGGGCCTGGCGAGGCCGACTGGAGGTCAAGTCCTGGGCCTGAGGAGGTCGCCCAGAGGCGTGATCGGGGCTGGGCCTCAAGAGGCCAGTGGCAGGCCGGAGGAGCTGGGCCTGGAGAGGCTGACCTGAGGAAGTCTGGCAGCTGGAGAGGGCGTGGAGAGGCAGGAGCTGGGCCGGCGGAGGCCGACTGGGCGACGAGTTGGGCCTGCAGGGGCCGCCGGGAGCGGGAGCGAGCCCTGGATAGGCCAAGTCGAGGCCAGCGTGGGCCTGCAGAGGCCGCCGGGAGGAGGAGCGGGCACTGGAGAGGCTGACCTGAGGAAGTCTGGCAGCTGGAGAGGCCGAGGAGAGGCAGGAGCTGGGCCGGCGGAAGGCGACTGGGCGACGAGCACGGCCTGCAGGGGCCGCCGGGAGCAGGAGCGAGCCCTGGAGAGGCCGAGTCGAGGACAGCCTGGGTCTGCAGAGTCCGCCGGGAGGAGGAGCTGGGCCTGGAGAGGCTGTCTGAAGGAAGTCTGGGGCATGGAGACGCCATTGGAGGGCAGGAGCCGGGCCCGGAGAGGCCACCGTGGGGCCCGGCTTCAGGACGTTTGGGGCCTACAAAGGCCGCGGAGAGGGAGCTGGGCCGGAGCCGAGTCCAAAGAGGTTGTCGTGAGGCCGGAGATCGGCCCGCGGCCGCAGCAGGAGCAGAACGAGCTGGGCCTGGACACGAGGCCGGGAGGCCGCAACTGGGCCTGGAGAGGCCGGACTGAGGAAGTTCGGGGCCTGGAGAGGCCGCCGAAAGGCAAAGGCTGGGCCTGGAGAGGCCGTTCCCCGTGACGAATGAGTTGGGCCTAATGAGGCCACGGGGAGTCGGGAGGAGAGCGTGGCGGAGCTGCCGAAAGGCAAGAGGAGCTCTGGCCTGGGGAGGCCGCGGTCAGGCGAGAGCTGGGCGTGGACAGTCCACTGTGAGGCAGAGGCTGGGCCCGTGCAGGCCTTCGCGAGGCAGGAGGCTGGGCCTGGCGAGGCCGACTGGAGGTCAAGTCCTGGGCCTGAGGAGGTCGCCCAGAGGCGTGATCGGGGCTGGGCCTCAAGAGGCCAGTGGCAGGCCGGAGGAGCTGGGCCTGGAGAGGCTGACCTGAGGAAGTCTGGCAGCTGGAGAGGGCGTGGAGAGGCAGGAGCTGGGCCGGCGGAGGCCGACTGGGCGACGAGTTGGGCCTGCAGGGGCCGCCGGGAGCGGGAGCGAGCCCTGGATAGGCCGAGTCGAGGCCAGCGTGGGCCTGCAGAGGCCGCCGGGAGGAGGAGCGGGCACTGGAGAGGCTGACCTGAGGAAGTCTGGCAGCTGGAGAGGCCGAGGAGAGGCAGGAGCTGGGCCGGCGGAAGGCGACTGGGCGACGAGCACGGCCTGCAGGGGCCGCCGGGAGCAGGAGCGAGCCCTGGAGAGGCCGAGTCGAGGACAGCCTGGGTCTGCAGAGTCCGCCGGGAGGAGGAGCTGGGCCTGGAGAGGCTGTCTGAAGGAAGTCTGGGGCATGGAGACGCCACTGGAGGGCAGGAGCCGGGCCCGGAGAGGCCACCGTGGGGCCCGGCTTCAGGACGTTTGGGGCCTACAAAGGCCGCGGAGAGGGAGCTGGGCCGGAGCCGAGTCCAAAGAGGTTGTCGTGAGGCCGGAGATCGGCCCGCGGCCGCAGCAGGAGCAGAACGAGCTGGGCCTGGACACGAGGCCGGGAGGCCGCAACTGGGCCTGGAGAGGCCGGACTGAGGAAGTTCGGGGCCTGGAGAGGCCGCCGAAAGGCAAAGGCTGGGCCTGGAGAGGCCGTTCCCCGTGACGAATGAGTTGGGCCTAATGAGGCCACGGGGAGTCGGGAGGAGAGCGTGGCGGAGCTGCCGAAAGGCAAGAGGAGCTCTGGCCTGGGGAGGCCGCGGTCAGGCGAGAGCTGGGCGTGGACAGTCCACTGTGAGGCAGAGGCTGGGCCCGTGCAGGCCTTCGCGAGGCAGGAGGCTGGGCCTGGCGAGGCCGACTGGAGGTCAAGTCCTGGGCCTGAGGAGGTCGCCCAGAGGCGTGATCGGGGCTGGGCCTCAAGAGGCCAGTGGCAGGCCGGAGGAGCTGGGCCTGGAGAGGCTGACCTGAGGAAGTCTGGCAGCTGGAGAGGGCGTGGAGAGGCAGGAGCTGGGCCGGCGGAGGCCGACTGGGCGACGAGTTGGGCCTGCAGGGGCCGCCGGGAGCGGGAGCGAGCCCTGGATAGGCCGAGTCGAGGCCAGCGTGGGCCTGCAGAGGCCGCCGGGAGGAGGAGCGGGCACTGGAGAGGCTGACCTGAGGAAGTCTGGCAGCTGGAGAGGCCGAGGAGAGGCAGGAGCTGGGCCGGCGGAAGGCGACTGGGCGACGAGCACGGCCTGCAGGGGCCGCCGGGAGCAGGAGCGAGCCCTGGAGAGGCCGAGTCGAGGACAGCCTGGGTCTGCAGAGTCCGCCGGGAGGAGGAGCTGGGCCTGGAGAGGCTGTCTGAAGGAAGTCTGGGGCATGGAGACGCCACTGGAGGGCAGGAGCCGGGCCCGGAGAGGCCACCGTGGGGCCCGGCTTCAGGACGTTTGGGGCCTACAAAGGCCGCGGAGAGGGAGCTGGGCCGGAGCCGAGTCCAAAGAGGTTGTCGTGAGGCCGGAGATCGGCCCGCGGCCGCAGCAGGAGCAGAACGAGCTGGGCCTGGACACGAGGCCGGGAGGCCGCAACTGGGCCTGGAGAGGCCGGACTGAGGAAGTTCGGGGCCTGGAGAGGCCGCCGAAAGGCAAAGGCTGGGCCTGGAGAGGCCGTTCCCCGTGACGAATGAGTTGGGCCTAATGAGGCCACGGGGAGTCGGGAGGAGAGCGTGGCGGAGCTGCCGAAAGGCAAGAGGAGCTCTGGCCTGGGGAGGCCGCGGTCAGGCGAGAGCTGGGCGTGGACAGTCCACTGTGAGGCAGAGGCTGGGCCCGTGCAGGCCTTCGCGAGGCAGGAGGCTGGGCCTGGCGAGGCCGACTGGAGGTCAAGTCCTGGGCCTGAGGAGGTCGCCCAGAGGCGTGATCGGGGCTGGGCCTCAAGAGGCCAGTGGCAGGCCGGAGGAGCTGGGCCTGGAGAGGCTGACCTGAGGAAGTCTGGCAGCTGGAGAGGGCGTGGAGAGGCAGGAGCTGGGCCGGCGGAGGCCGACTGGGCGACGAGTTGGGCCTGCAGGGGCCGCCGGGAGCGGGAGCGAGCCCTGGATAGGCCGAGTCGAGGCCAGCGTGGGCCTGCAGAGGCCGCCGGGAGGAGGAGCGGGCACTGGAGAGGCTGACCTGAGGAAGTCTGGCAGCTGGAGAGGCCGAGGAGAGGCAGGAGCTGGGCCGGCGGAAGGCGACTGGGCGACGAGCACGGCCTGCAGGGGCCGCCGGGAGCAGGAGCGAGCCCTGGAGAGGCCGAGTCGAGGACAGCCTGGGTCTGCAGAGTCCGCCGGGAGGAGGAGCTGGGCCTGGAGAGGCTGTCTGAAGGAAGTCTGGGGCATGGAGACGCCACTGGAGGGCAGGAGCCGGGCCCGGAGAGGCCACCGTGGGGCCCGGCTTCAGGACGTTTGGGGCCTACAAAGGCCGCGGAGAGGGAGCTGGGCCGGAGCCGAGTCCAAAGAGGTTGTCGTGAGGCCGGAGATCGGCCCGCGGCCGCAGCAGGAGCAGAACGAGCTGGGCCTGGACACGAGGCCGGGAGGCCGCAACTGGGCCTGGAGAGGCCGGACTGAGGAAGTTCGGGGCCTGGAGAGGCCGCCGAAAGGCAAAGGCTGGGCCTGGAGAGGCCGTTCCCCGTGACGAATGAGTTGGGCCTAATGAGGCCACGGGGAGTCGGGAGGAGAGCGTGGCGGAGCTGCCGAAAGGCAAGAGGAGCTCTGGCCTGGGGAGGCCGCGGTCAGGCGAGAGCTGGGCGTGGACAGTCCACTGTGAGGCAGAGGCTGGGCCCGTGCAGGCCTTCGCGAGGCAGGAGGCTGGGCCTGGCGAGGCCGACTGGAGGTCAAGTCCTGGGCCTGAGGAGGTCGCCCAGAGGCGTGATCGGGGCTGGGCCTCAAGAGGCCAGTGGCAGGCCGGAGGAGCTGGGCCTGGAGAGGCTGACCTGAGGAAGTCTGGCAGCTGGAGAGGGCGTGGAGAGGCAGGAGCTGGGCCGGCGGAGGCCGACTGGGCGACGAGTTGGGCCTGCAGGGGCCGCCGGGAGCGGGAGCGAGCCCTGGATAGGCCGAGTCGAGGCCAGCGTGGGCCTGCAGAGGCCGCCGGGAGGAGGAGCGGGCACTGGAGAGGCTGACATGAGGAAGTCTGGCAGCTGGAGAGGCCGAGGAGAGGCAGGAGCTGGGCCGGCGGAAGGCGACTGGGCGACGAGCACGGCCTGCAGGGGCCGCCGGGAGCAGGAGCGAGCCCTGGAGAGGCCGAGTCGAGGACAGCCTGGGTCTGCAGAGTCCGCCGGGAGGAGGAGCTGGGCCTGGAGAGGCTGTCTGAAGGAAGTCTGGGGCATGGAGACGCCACTGGAGGGCAGGAGCCGGGCCCGGAGACGCCACCGTGGGGCCCGGCTTCAGGACGTTTGGGGCCTACAAAGGCCGCGGAGAGGGAGCTGGGCCGGAGCCGAGTCCAAAGAGGTTGTCGTGAGGCCGGAGATCGGCCCGCGGCCGCAGCAGGAGCAGAACGAGCTGGGCCTGGACACGAGGCCGGGAGGCCGCAACTGGGCCTGGAGAGGCCGGACTGAGGAAGTTCGGGGCCTGGAGAGGCCGCCGAAAGGCAAAGGCTGGGCCTGGAGAGGCCGTTCCCCGTGACGAATGAGTTGGGCCTAATGAGGCCACGGGGAGTCGGGAGGAGAGCGTGGCGGAGCTGCCGAAAGGCAAGAGGAGCTCTGGCCTGGGGAGGCCGCGGTCAGGCGAGAGCTGGGCGTGGACAGTCCACTGTGAGGCAGAGGCTGGGCCCGTGCAGGCCTTCGCGAGGCAGGAGGCTGGGCCTGGCGAGGCCGACTGGAGGTCAAGTCCTGGGCCTGAGGAGGTCGCCCAGAGGCGTGATCGGGGCTGGGCCTCAAGAGGCCAGTGGCAGGCCGGAGGAGCTGGGCCTGGAGAGGCTGACCTGAGGAAGTCTGGCAGCTGGAGAGGGCGTGGAGAGGCAGGAGCTGGGCCGGCGGAGGCCGACTGGGCGACGAGTCGGGCCTGCAGGGGCCGCCGGGAGCGGGAGCGAGCCCTGGATAGGCCGAGTCGAGGCCAGCGTGGGCCTGCAGAGGCCGCCGGGAGGAGGAGCGGGCACTGGAGAGGCTGACCTGAGGAAGTCTGGCAGCTGGAGAGGCCGAGGAGAGGCAGGAGCTGGGCCGGCGGAAGGCGACTGGGCGACGAGCACGGCCTGCAGGGGCCGCCGGGAGCAGGAGCGAGCCCTGGAGAGGCCGAGTCGAGGACAGCCTGGGTCTGCAGAGTCCGCCGGGAGGAGGAGCTGGGCCTGGAGAGGCTGTCTGAAGGAAGTCTGGGGCATGGAGACGCCATTGGAGGGCAGGAGCCGGGCCCGGAGAGGCCACCGTGGGGCCCGGCTTCAGGACGTTTGGGGCCTACAAAGGCCGCGGAGAGGGAGCTGGGCCGGAGCCGAGTCCAAAGAGGTTGTCGTGAGGCCGGAGATCGGCCCGCGGCCGCAGCAGGAGCAGAACGAGCTGGGCCTGGACACGAGGCCGGGAGGCCGCAACTGGGCCTGGAGAGGCCGGACTGAGGAAGTTCGGGGCCTGGAGAGGCCGCCGAAAGGCAAAGGCTGGGCCTGGAGAGGCCGTTCCCCGTGACGAATGAGTTGGGCCTAATGAGGCCACGGGGAGTCGGGAGGAGAGCGTGGCGGAGCCGCCGAAAGGCAAGAGGAGCTCTGGCCTGGGGAGGCCGCGGTCAGGCGAGAGCTGGGCGTGGACAGTCCACTGTGAGGCAGAGGCTGGGCCCGTGCAGGCCTTCGCGAGGCAGGAGGCTGGGCCTGGCGAGGCCGACTGGAGGTCAAGTCCTGGGCCTGAGGAGGTCGCCCAGAGGCGTGATCGGGGCTGGGCCTCAAGAGGCCAGTGGCAGGCCGGAGGAGCTGGGCCTGGAGAGGCTGACCTGAGGAAGTCTGGCAGCTGGAGAGGGCGTGGAGAGGCAGGAGCTGGGCCGGCGGAGGCCGACTGGGCGACGAGTTGGGCCTGCAGGGGCCGCCGGGAGCGGGAGCGAGCCCTGGATAGGCCGAGTCGAGGCCAGCGTGGGCCTGCAGAGGCCGCCGGGAGGAGGAGCGGGCACTGGAGAGGCTGACCTGAGGAAGTCTGGCAGCTGGAGAGGCCGAGGAGAGGCAGGAGCTGGGCCGGCGGAAGGCGACTGGGCGACGAGCACGGCCTGCAGGGGCCGCCGGGAGCAGGAGCGAGCCCTGGAGAGGCCGAGTCGAGGACAGCCTGGGTCTGCAGAGTCCGCCGGGAGGAGGAGCTGGGCCTGGAGAGGCTGTCTGAAGGAAGTCTGGGGCATGGAGACGCCATTGGAGGGCAGGAGCCGGGCCCGGAGAGGCCACCGTGGGGCCCGGCTTCAGGACGTTTGGGGCCTACAAAGGCCGCGGAGAGGGAGCTGGGCCGGAGCCGAGTCCAAAGAGGTTGTCGTGAGGCCGGAGATCGGCCCGCGGCCGCAGCAGGAGCAGAACGAGCTGGGCCTGGACACGAGGCCGGGAGGCCGCAACTGGGCCTGGAGAGGCCGGACTGAGGAAGTTCGGGGCCTGGAGAGGCCGCCGAAAGGCAAAGGCTGGGCCTGGAGAGGCCGTTCCCCGTGACGAATGAGTTGGGCCTAATGAGGCCACGGGGAGTCGGGAGGAGAGCGTGGCGGAGCTGCCGAAAGGCAAGAGGAGCTCTGGCCTGGGGAGGCCGCGGTCAGGCGAGAGCTGGGCGTGGACAGTCCACTGTGAGGCAGAGGCTGGGCCCGTGCAGGCCTTCGCGAGGCAGGAGGCTGGGCCTGGCGAGGCCGACTGGAGGTCAAGTCCTGGGCCTGAGGAGGTCGCCCAGAGGCGTGATCGGGGCTGGGCCTCAAGAGGCCAGTGGCAGGCCGGAGGAGCTGGGCCTGGAGAGGCTGACCTGAGGAAGTCTGGCAGCTGGAGAGGGAGTGGAGAGGCTGGAGAGGGCGTGGAGAGGCAGGAGCCGGGCCGGCGGAGGCCGACTGGGCGACAAGTTGGGCCTGCAGGGGCCGCCGGGAGCGGGAGCGAGCCCTGGATAGGCCGAGTCGAGGCCAGCGTGGGCCTGCAGAGGCCGCCGGGAGGAGGAGCGGGCACTGGAGAGGCTGACCTGAGGAAGTCTGGCAGCTGGAGAGGCCGAGGAGAGGCAGGAGCTGGGCCGGCGGAAGGCGACTGGGCGACGAGCACGGCCTGCAGGGGCCGCCGGGAGCAGGAGCGAGCCCTGGAGAGGCCGAGTCGAGGACAGCCTGGGTCTGCAGAGTCCGCCGGGAGGAGGAGCTGGGCCTGGAGAGGCTGTCTGAAGGAAGTCTGGGGCATGGAGACGCCATTGGAGGGCAGGAGCCGGGCCCGGAGAGGCCACCGTGGGGCCCGGCTTCAGGACGTTTGGGGCCTACAAAGGCCGCGGAGAGGGAGCTGGGCCGGAGCCGAGTCCAAAGAGGTTGTCGTGAGGCCGGAGATCGGCCCGCGGCCGCAGCAGGAGCAGAACGAGCTGGGCCTGGACACGAGGCCGGGAGGCCGCAACTGGGCCTGGAGAGGCCGGACTGAGGAAGTTCGGGGCCTGGAGAGGCCGCCGAAAGGCAAAGGCTGGGCCTGGAGAGGCCGTTCCCCGTGACGAATGAGTTGGGCCTAATGAGGCCACGGGGAGTCGGGAGGAGAGCGTGGCGGAGCTGCCGAAAGGCAAGAGGAGCTCTGGCCTGGGGAGGCCGCGGTCAGGCGAGAGCTGGGCGTGGACAGTCCACTGTGAGGCAGAGGCAGAGGCTGGGCCCGTGCAGGCCTTCGCGAGGCAGGAGGCTGGGCCTGGCGAGGCCGACTGGAGGTCAAGTCCTGGGCCTGAGGAGGTCGCCCAGAGGCGTGATCGGGGCTGGGCCTCAAGAGGCCAGTGGCAGGCCGGAGGAGCTGGGCCTGGAGAGGCTGACCTGAGGAAGTCTGGCAGCTGGAGAGGGCGTGGAGAGGCAGGAGCTGGGCCGGCGGAGGCCGACTGGGCGACGAGTTGGGCCTGCAGGGGCCGCCGGGAGCGGGAGCGAGCCCTGGATAGGCCGAGTCGAGGCCAGCGTGGGCCTGCAGAGGCCGCCGGGAGGAGGAGCGGGCACTGGAGAGGCTGACCTGAGGAAGTCTGGCAGCTGGAGAGGCCGAGGAGAGGCAGGAGCTGGGCCGGCGGAAGGCGACTGGGCGACGAGCACGGCCTGCAGGGGCCGCCGGGAGCAGGAGCGAGCCCTGGAGAGGCCGAGTCGAGGACAGCCTGGGTCTGCAGAGTCCGCCGGGAGGAGGAGCTGGGCCTGGAGAGGCTGTCTGAAGGAAGTCTGGGGCATGGAGACGCCATTGGAGGGCAGGAGCCGGGCCCGGAGAGGCCACCGTGGGGCCCGGCTTCAGGACGTTTGGGGCCTACAAAGGCCGCGGAGAGGGAGCTGGGCCGGAGCCGAGTCCAAAGAGGTTGTCGTGAGGCCGGAGATCGGCCCGCGGCCGCAGCAGGAGCAGAACGAGCTGGGCCTGGACACGAGGCCGGGAGGCCGCAACTGGGCCTGGAGAGGCCGGACTGAGGAAGTTCGGGGCCTGGAGAGGCCGCCGAAAGGCAAAGGCTGGGCCTGGAGAGGCCGTTCCCCGTGACGAATGAGTTGGGCCTAATGAGGCCACGGGGAGTCGGGAGGAGAGCGTGGCGGAGCTGCCGAAAGGCAAGAGGAGCTCTGGCCTGGGGAGGCCGCGGTCAGGCGAGAGCTGGGCGTGGACAGTCCACTGTGAGGCAGAGGCTGGGCCCGTGCAGGCCTTCGCGAGGCAGGAGGCTGGGCCTGGCGAGGCCGACTGGAGGTCAAGTCCTGGGCCTGAGGAGGTCGCCCAGAGGCGTGATCGGGGCTGGGCCTCAAGAGGCCAGTGGCAGGCCGGAGGAGCTGGGCCTGGAGAGGCTGACCTGAGGAAGTCTGGCAGCTGGAGAGGGCGTGGAGAGGCAGGAGCTGGGCCGGCGGAGGCCGACTGGGCGACGAGTTGGGCCTGCAGGGGCCGCCGGGAGCGGGAGCGAGCCCTGGATAGGCCGAGTCGAGGCCAGCGTGGGCCTGCAGAGGCCGCCGGGAGGAGGAGCGGGCACTGGAGAGGCTGACCTGAGGAAGTCTGGCAGCTGGAGAGGCCGAGGAGAGGCAGGAGCTGGGCCGGCGGAAGGCGACTGGGCGACGAGCACGGCCTGCAGGGGCCGCCGGGAGCAGGAGCGAGCCCTGGAGAGGCCGAGTCGAGGACAGCCTGGGTCTGCAGAGTCCGCCGGGAGGAGGAGCTGGGCCTGGAGAGGCTGTCTGAAGGAAGTCTGGGGCATGGAGACGCCATTGGAGGGCAGGAGCCGGGCCCGGAGAGGCCACCGTGGGGCCCGGCTTCAGGACGTTTGGGGCCTACAAAGGCCGCGGAGAGGGAGCTGGGCCGGAGCCGAGTCCAAAGAGGTTGTCGTGAGGCCGGAGATCGGCCCGCGGCCGCAGCAGGAGCAGAACGAGCTGGGCCTGGACACGAGGCCGGGAGGCCGCAACTGGGCCTGGAGAGGCCGGACTGAGGAAGTTCGGGGCCTGGAGAGGCCGCCGAAAGGCAAAGGCTGGGCCTGGAGAGGCCGTTCCCCGTGACGAATGAGTTGGGCCTAATGAGGCCACGGGGAGTCGGGAGGAGAGCGTGGCGGAGCTGCCGAAAGGCAAGAGGAGCTCTGGCCTGGGGAGGCCGCGGTCAGGCGAGAGCTGGGCGTGGACAGTCCACTGTGAGGCAGAGGCTGGGCCCGTGCAGGCCTTCGCGAGGCAGGAGGCTGGGCCTGGCGAGGCCGACTGGAGGTCAAGTCCTGGGCCTGAGGAGGTCGCCCAGAGGCGTGATCGGGGCTGGGCCTCAAGAGGCCAGTGGCAGGCCGGAGGAGCTGGGCCTGGAGAGGCTGACCTGAGGAAGTCTGGCAGCTGGAGAGGGCGTGGAGAGGCAGGAGCTGGGCCGGCGGAGGCCGACTGGGCGACGAGTTGGGCCTGCAGGGGCCGCCGGGAGCGGGAGCGAGCCCTGGATAGGCCGAGTCGAGGCCAGCGTGGGCCTGCAGAGGCCGCCGGGAGGAGGAGCGGGCACTGGAGAGGCTGACCTGAGGAAGTCTGGCAGCTGGAGAGGCCGAGGAGAGGCAGGAGCTGGGCCGGCGGAAGGCAACTGGGCGACGAGCACGGCCTGCAGGGGCCGCCGGGAGCAGGAGCGAGCCCTGGAGAGGCCGAGTCGAGGACAGCCTGGGTCTGCAGAGTCCGCCGGGAGGAGGAGCTGGGCCTGGAGAGGCTGTCTGAAGGAAGTCTGGGGCATGGAGACGCCACTGGAGGGCAGGAGCCGGGCCCGGAGAGGCCACCGTGGGGCCCGGCTTCAGGACGTTTGGGGCCTACAAAGGCCGCGGAGAGGGAGCTGGGCCGGAGCCGAGTCCAAAGAGGTTGTCGTGAGGCCGGAGATCGGCCCGCGGCCGCAGCAGGAGCAGAACGAGCTGGGCCTGGACACGAGGCCGGGAGGCCGCAACTGGGCCTGGAGAGGCCGGACTGAGGAAGTTCGGGGCCTGGAGAGGCCGCCGAAAGGCAAAGGCTGGGCCTGGAGAGGCCGTTCCCCGTGACGAATGAGTTGGGCCTAATGAGGCCACGGGGAGTCGGGAGGAGAGCGTGGCGGAGCTGCCGAAAGGCAAGAGGAGCTCTGGCCTGGGGAGGCCGCGGTCAGGCGAGAGCTGGGCGTGGACAGTCCACTGTGAGGCAGAGGCTGGGCCCGTGCAGGCCTTCGCGAGGCAGGAGGCTGGGCCTGGCGAGGCCGACTGGAGGTCAAGTCCTGGGCCTGAGGAGGTCGCCCAGAGGCGTGATCGGGGCTGGGCCTCAAGAGGCCAGTGGCAGGCCGGAGGAGCTGGGCCTGGAGAGGCTGACCTGAGGAAGTCTGGCAGCTGGAGAGGGCGTGGAGAGGCAGGAGCTGGGCCGGCGGAGGCCGACTGGGCGACGAGTTGGGCCTGCAGGGGCCGCCGGGAGCGGGAGCGAGCCCTGGATAGGCCGAGTCGAGGCCAGCGTGGGCCTGCAGAGGCCGCCGGGAGGAGGAGCGGGCACTGGAGAGGCTGACCTGAGGAAGTCTGGCAGCTGGAGAGGCCGAGGAGAGGCAGGAGCTGGGCCGGCGGAAGGCGACTGGGCGACGAGCACGGCCTGCAGGGGCCGCCGGGAGCAGGAGCGAGCCCTGGAGAGGCCGAGTCGAGGACAGCCTGGGTCTGCAGAGTCCGCCGGGAGGAGGAGCTGGGCCTGGAGAGGCTGTCTGAAGGAAGTCTGGGGCATGGAGACGCCATTGGAGGGCAGGAGCCGGGCCCGGAGAGGCCACCGTGGGGCCCGGCTTCAGGACGTTTGGGGCCTACAAAGGCCGCGGAGAGGGAGCTGGGCCGGAGCCGAGTCCAAAGAGGTTGTCGTGAGGCCGGAGATCGGCCCGCGGCCGCAGCAGGAGCAGAACGAGCTGGGCCTGGACACGAGGCCGGGAGGCCGCAACTGGGCCTGGAGAGGCCGGACTGAGGAAGTTCGGGGCCTGGAGAGGCCGCCGAAAGGCAAAGGCTGGGCCTGGAGAGGCCGTTCCCCGTGACGAATGAGTTGGGCCTAATGAGGCCACGGGGAGTCGGGAGGAGAGCGTGGCGGAGCTGCCGAAAGGCAAGAGGAGCTCTGGCCTGGGGAGGCCGCGGTCAGGCGAGAGCTGGGCGTGGACAGTCCACTGTGAGGCAGAGGCTGGGCCCGTGCAGGCCTTCGCGAGGCAGGAGGCTGGGCCTGGCGAGGCCGACTGGAGGTCAAGTCCTGGGCCAGAGGAGGTCGCCCAGAGGCGTGATCGGGGCTGGGCCTCAAGAGGCCAGTGGCAGGCCGGAGGAGCTGGGCCTGGAGAGGCTGACCTGAGGAAGTCTGGCAGCTGGAGAGGGCGTGGAGAGGCAGGAGCTGGGCCGGCGGAGGCCGACTGGGCGACGAGTTGGGCCTGCAGGGGCCGCCGGGAGCGGGAGCGAGCCCTGGATAGGCCGAGTCGAGGCCAGCGTGGGCCTGCAGAGGCCGCCGGGAGGAGGAGCGGGCACTGGAGAGGCTGACATGAGGAAGTCTGGCAGCTGGAGAGGCCGAGGAGAGGCAGGAGCTGGGCCGGCGGAAGGCGACTGGGCGACGAGCACGGCCTGCAGGGGCCGCCGGGAGCAGGAGCGAGCCCTGGAGAGGCCGAGTCGAGGACAGCCTGGGTCTGCAGAGTCCGCCGGGAGGAGGAGCTGGGCCTGGAGAGGCTGTCTGAAGGAAGTCTGGGGCATGGAGACGCCATTGGAGGGCAGGAGCCGGGCCCGGAGACGCCACCGTGGGGCCCGGCTTCAGGACGTTTGGGGCCTACAAAGGCCGCGGAGAGGGAGCTGGGCCGGAGCCGAGTCCAAAGAGGTTGTCGTGAGGCCGGAGATCGGCCCGCGGCCGCAGCAGGAGCAGAACGAGCTGGGCCTGGACACGAGGCCGGGAGGCCGCAACTGGGCCTGGAGAGGCCGGACTGAGGAAGTTCGGGGCCTGGAGAGGCCGCCGAAAGGCAAAGGCTGGGCCTGGAGAGGCCGTTCCCCGTGACGAATGAGTTGGGCCTAATGAGGCCACGGGGAGTCGGGAGGAGAGCGTGGCGGAGCTGCCGAAAGGCAAGAGGAGCTCTGGCCTGGGGAGGCCGCGGTCAGGCGAGAGCTGGGCGTGGACAGTCCACTGTGAGGCAGAGGCTGGGCCCGTGCAGGCCTTCGCGAGGCAGGAGGCTGGGCCTGGCGAGGCCGACTGGAGGTCAAGTCCTGGGCCTGAGGAGGTCGCCCAGAGGCGTGATCGGGGCTGGGCCTCAAGAGGCCAGTGGCAGGCCGGAGGAGCTGGGCCTGGAGAGGCTGACCTGAGGAAGTCTGGCAGCTGGAGAGGGCGTGGAGAGGCAGGAGCTGGGCCGGCGGAGGCCGACTGGGCGACGAGTCGGGCCTGCAGGGGCCGCCGGGAGCGGGAGCGAGCCCTGGATAGGCCGAGTCGAGGCCAGCGTGGGCCTGCAGAGGCCGCCGGGAGGAGGAGCGGGCACTGGAGAGGCTGACCTGAGGAAGTCTGGCAGCTGGAGAGGCCGAGGAGAGGCAGGAGCTGGGCCGGCGGAAGGCGACTGGGCGACGAGGACGAGCACGGCCTGCAGGGGCCGCCGGGAGCAGGAGCGAGCCCTGGAGAGGCCGAGTCGAGGACAGCCTGGGTCTGCAGAGTCCGCCGGGAGGAGGAGCTGGGCCTGGAGAGGCTGTCTGAAGGAAGTCTGGGGCATGGAGACGCCATTGGAGGGCAGGAGCCGGGCCCGGAGAGGCCACCGTGGGGCCCGGCTTCAGGACGTTTGGGGCCTACAAAGGCCGCGGAGAGGGAGCTGGGCCGGAGCCGAGTCCAAAGAGGTTGTCGTGAGGCCGGAGATCGGCCCGCGGCCGCAGCAGGAGCAGAACGAGCTGGGCCTGGACACGAGGCCGGGAGGCCGCAACTGGGCCTGGAGAGGCCGGACTGAGGAAGTTCGGGGCCTGGAGAGGCCGCCGAAAGGCAAAGGCTGGGCCTGGAGAGGCCGTTCCCCGTGACGAATGAGTTGGGCCTAATGAGGCCACGGGGAGTCGGGAGGAGAGCGTGGCGGAGCCGCCGAAAGGCAAGAGGAGCTCTGGCCTGGGGAGGCCGCGGTCAGGCGAGAGCTGGGCGTGGACAGTCCACTGTGAGGCAGAGGCTGGGCCCGTGCAGGCCTTCGCGAGGCAGGAGGCTGGGCCTGGCGAGGCCGACTGGAGGTCAAGTCCTGGGCCTGAGGAGGTCGCCCAGAGGCGTGATCGGGGCTGGGCCTCAAGAGGCCAGTGGCAGGCCGGAGGAGCTGGGCCTGGAGAGGCTGACCTGAGGAAGTCTGGCAGCTGGAGAGGGCGTGGAGAGGCAGGAGCTGGGCCGGCGGAGGCCGACTGGGCGACGAGTTGGGCCTGCAGGGGCCGCCGGGAGCGGGAGCGAGCCCTGGATAGGCCGAGTCGAGGCCAGCGTGGGCCTGCAGAGGCCGCCGGGAGGAGGAGCGGGCACTGGAGAGGCTGACCTGAGGAAGTCTGGCAGCTGGAGAGGCCGAGGAGAGGCAGGAGCTGGGCCGGCGGAAGGCGACTGGGCGACGAGCACGGCCTGCAGGGGCCGCCGGGAGCAGGAGCGAGCCCTGGAGAGGCCGAGTCGAGGACAGCCTGGGTCTGCAGAGTCCGCCGGGAGGAGGAGCTGGGCCTGGAGAGGCTGTCTGAAGGAAGTCTGGGGCATGGAGACGCCATTGGAGGGCAGGAGCCGGGCCCGGAGAGGCCACCGTGGGGCCCGGCTTCAGGACGTTTGGGGCCTACAAAGGCCGCGGAGAGGGAGCTGGGCCGGAGCCGAGTCCAAAGAGGTTGTCGTGAGGCCGGAGATCGGCCCGCGGCCGCAGCAGGAGCAGAACGAGCTGGGCCTGGACACGAGGCCGGGAGGCCGCAACTGGGCCTGGAGAGGCCGGACTGAGGAAGTTCGGGGCCTGGAGAGGCCGCCGAAAGGCAAAGGCTGGGCCTGGAGAGGCCGTTCCCCGTGACGAATGAGTTGGGCCTAATGAGGCCACGGGGAGTCGGGAGGAGAGCGTGGCGGAGCTGCCGAAAGGCAAGAGGAGCTCTGGCCTGGGGAGGCCGCGGTCAGGCGAGAGCTGGGCGTGGACAGTCCACTGTGAGGCAGAGGCTGGGCCCGTGCAGGCCTTCGCGAGGCAGGAGGCTGGGCCTGGCGAGGCCGACTGGAGGTCAAGTCCTGGGCCTGAGGAGGTCGCCCAGAGGCGTGATCGGGGCTGGGCCTCAAGAGGCCAGTGGCAGGCCGGAGGAGCTGGGCCTGGAGAGGCTGACCTGAGGAAGTCTGGCAGCTGGAGAGGGAGTGGAGAGGCTGGAGAGGGCGTGGAGAGGCAGGAGCCGGGCCGGCGGAGGCCGACTGGGCGACAAGTTGGGCCTGCAGGGGCCGCCGGGAGCGGGAGCGAGCCCTGGATAGGCCGAGTCGAGGCCAGCGTGGGCCTGCAGAGGCCGCCGGGAGGAGGAGCGGGCACTGGAGAGGCTGACCTGAGGAAGTCTGGCAGCTGGAGAGGCCGAGGAGAGGCAGGAGCTGGGCCGGCGGAAGGCGACTGGGCGACGAGCACGGCCTGCAGGGGCCGCCGGGAGCAGGAGCGAGCCCTGGAGAGGCCGAGTCGAGGACAGCCTGGGTCTGCAGAGTCCGCCGGGAGGAGGAGCTGGGCCTGGAGAGGCTGTCTGAAGGAAGTCTGGGGCATGGAGACGCCATTGGAGGGCAGGAGCCGGGCCCGGAGAGGCCACCGTGGGGCCCGGCTTCAGGACGTTTGGGGCCTACAAAGGCCGCGGAGAGGGAGCTGGGCCGGAGCCGAGTCCAAAGAGGTTGTCGTGAGGCCGGAGATCGGCCCGCGGCCGCAGCAGGAGCAGAACGAGCTGGGCCTGGACACGAGGCCGGGAGGCCGCAACTGGGCCTGGAGAGGCCGGACTGAGGAAGTTCGGGGCCTGGAGAGGCCGCCGAAAGGCAAAGGCTGGGCCTGGAGAGGCCGTTCCCCGTGACGAATGAGTTGGGCCTAATGAGGCCACGGGGAGTCGGGAGGAGAGCGTGGCGGAGCTGCCGAAAGGCAAGAGGAGCTCTGGCCTGGGGAGGCCGCGGTCAGGCGAGAGCTGGGCGTGGACAGTCCACTGTGAGGCAGAGGCAGAGGCTGGGCCCGTGCAGGCCTTCGCGAGGCAGGAGGCTGGGCCTGGCGAGGCCGACTGGAGGTCAAGTCCTGGGCCTGAGGAGGTCGCCCAGAGGCGTGATCGGGGCTGGGCCTCAAGAGGCCAGTGGCAGGCCGGAGGAGCTGGGCCTGGAGAGGCTGACCTGAGGAAGTCTGGCAGCTGGAGAGGGCGTGGAGAGGCAGGAGCTGGGCCGGCGGAGGCCGACTGGGCGACGAGTTGGGCCTGCAGGGGCCGCCGGGAGCGGGAGCGAGCCCTGGATAGGCCGAGTCGAGGCCAGCGTGGGCCTGCAGAGGCCGCCGGGAGGAGGAGCGGGCACTGGAGAGGCTGACCTGAGGAAGTCTGGCAGCTGGAGAGGCCGAGGAGAGGCAGGAGCTGGGCCGGCGGAAGGCGACTGGGCGACGAGCACGGCCTGCAGGGGCCGCCGGGAGCAGGAGCGAGCCCTGGAGAGGCCGAGTCGAGGACAGCCTGGGTCTGCAGAGTCCGCCGGGAGGAGGAGCTGGGCCTGGAGAGGCTGTCTGAAGGAAGTCTGGGGCATGGAGACGCCATTGGAGGGCAGGAGCCGGGCCCGGAGAGGCCACCGTGGGGCCCGGCTTCAGGACGTTTGGGGCCTACAAAGGCCGCGGAGAGGGAGCTGGGCCGGAGCCGAGTCCAAAGAGGTTGTCGTGAGGCCGGAGATCGGCCCGCGGCCGCAGCAGGAGCAGAACGAGCTGGGCCTGGACACGAGGCCGGGAGGCCGCAACTGGGCCTGGAGAGGCCGGACTGAGGAAGTTCGGGGCCTGGAGAGGCCGCCGAAAGGCAAAGGCTGGGCCTGGAGAGGCCGTTCCCCGTGACGAATGAGTTGGGCCTAATGAGGCCACGGGGAGTCGGGAGGAGAGCGTGGCGGAGCTGCCGAAAGGCAAGAGGAGCTCTGGCCTGGGGAGGCCGCGGTCAGGCGAGAGCTGGGCGTGGACAGTCCACTGTGAGGCAGAGGCTGGGCCCGTGCAGGCCTTCGCGAGGCAGGAGGCTGGGCCTGGCGAGGCCGACTGGAGGTCAAGTCCTGGGCCTGAGGAGGTCGCCCAGAGGCGTGATCGGGGCTGGGCCTCAAGAGGCCAGTGGCAGGCCGGAGGAGCTGGGCCTGGAGAGGCTGACCTGAGGAAGTCTGGCAGCTGGAGAGGGCGTGGAGAGGCAGGAGCTGGGCCGGCGGAGGCCGACTGGGCGACGAGTTGGGCCTGCAGGGGCCGCCGGGAGCGGGAGCGAGCCCTGGATAGGCCGAGTCGAGGCCAGCGTGGGCCTGCAGAGGCCGCCGGGAGGAGGAGCGGGCACTGGAGAGGCTGACCTGAGGAAGTCTGGCAGCTGGAGAGGCCGAGGAGAGGCAGGAGCTGGGCCGGCGGAAGGCGACTGGGCGACGAGCACGGCCTGCAGGGGCCGCCGGGAGCAGGAGCGAGCCCTGGAGAGGCCGAGTCGAGGACAGCCTGGGTCTGCAGAGTCCGCCGGGAGGAGGAGCTGGGCCTGGAGAGGCTGTCTGAAGGAAGTCTGGGGCATGGAGACGCCACTGGAGGGCAGGAGCCGGGCCCGGAGAGGCCACCGTGGGGCCCGGCTTCAGGACGTTTGGGGCCTACAAAGGCCGCGGAGAGGGAGCTGGGCCGGAGCCGAGTCCAAAGAGGTTGTCGTGAGGCCGGAGATCGGCCCGCGGCCGCAGCAGGAGCAGAACGAGCTGGGCCTGGACACGAGGCCGGGAGGCCGCAACTGGGCCTGGAGAGGCCGGACTGAGGAAGTTCGGGGCCTGGAGAGGCCGCCGAAAGGCAAAGGCTGGGCCTGGAGAGGCCGTTCCCCGTGACGAATGAGTTGGGCCTAATGAGGCCACGGGGAGTCGGGAGGAGAGCGTGGCGGAGCTGCCGAAAGGCAAGAGGAGCTCTGGCCTGGGGAGGCCGCGGTCAGGCGAGAGCTGGGCGTGGACAGTCCACTGTGAGGCAGAGGCTGGGCCCGTGCAGGCCTTCGCGAGGCAGGAGGCTGGGCCTGGCGAGGCCGACTGGAGGTCAAGTCCTGGGCCTGAGGAGGTCGCCCAGAGGCGTGATCGGGGCTGGGCCTCAAGAGGCCAGTGGCAGGCCGGAGGAGCTGGGCCTGGAGAGGCTGACCTGAGGAAGTCTGGCAGCTGGAGAGGGCGTGGAGAGGCAGGAGCTGGGCCGGCGGAGGCCGACTGGGCGACGAGTTGGGCCTGCAGGGGCCGCCGGGAGCGGGAGCGAGCCCTGGATAGGCCGAGTCGAGGCCAGCGTGGGCCTGCAGAGGCCGCCGGGAGGAGGAGCGGGCACTGGAGAGGCTGACCTGAGGAAGTCTGGCAGCTGGAGAGGCCGAGGAGAGGCAGGAGCTGGGCCGGCGGAAGGCGACTGGGCGACGAGCACGGCCTGCAGGGGCCGCCGGGAGCAGGAGCGAGCCCTGGAGAGGCCGAGTCGAGGACAGCCTGGGTCTGCAGAGTCCGCCGGGAGGAGGAGCTGGGCCTGGAGAGGCTGTCTGAAGGAAGTCTGGGGCATGGAGACGCCATTGGAGGGCAGGAGCCGGGCCCGGAGAGGCCACCGTGGGGCCCGGCTTCAGGACGTTTGGGGCCTACAAAGGCCGCGGAGAGGGAGCTGGGCCGGAGCCGAGTCCAAAGAGGTTGTCGTGAGGCCGGAGATCGGCCCGCGGCCGCAGCAGGAGCAGAACGAGCTGGGCCTGGACACGAGGCCGGGAGGCCGCAACTGGGCCTGGAGAGGCCGGACTGAGGAAGTTCGGGGCCTGGAGAGGCCGCCGAAAGGCAAAGGCTGGGCCTGGAGAGGCCGTTCCCCGTGACGAATGAGTTGGGCCTAATGAGGCCACGGGGAGTCGGGAGGAGAGCGTGGCGGAGCTGCCGAAAGGCAAGAGGAGCTCTGGCCTGGGGAGGCCGCGGTCAGGCGAGAGCTGGGCGTGGACAGTCCACTGTGAGGCAGAGGCTGGGCCCGTGCAGGCCTTCGCGAGGCAGGAGGCTGGGCCTGGCGAGGCCGACTGGAGGTCAAGTCCTGGGCCTGAGGAGGTCGCCCAGAGGCGTGATCGGGGCTGGGCCTCAAGAGGCCAGTGGCAGGCCGGAGGAGCTGGGCCTGGAGAGGCTGACCTGAGGAAGTCTGGCAGCTGGAGAGGGCGTGGAGAGGCAGGAGCTGGGCCGGCGGAGGCCGACTGGGCGACGAGTTGGGCCTGCAGGGGCCGCCGGGAGCGGGAGCGAGCCCTGGATAGGCCGAGTCGAGGCCAGCGTGGGCCTGCAGAGGCCGCCGGGAGGAGGAGCGGGCACTGGAGAGGCTGACCTGAGGAAGTCTGGCAGCTGGAGAGGCCGAGGAGAGGCAGGAGCTGGGCCGGCGGAAGGCGACTGGGCGACGAGCACGGCCTGCAGGGGCCGCCGGGAGCAGGAGCGAGCCCTGGAGAGGCCGAGTCGAGGACAGCCTGGGTCTGCAGAGTCCGCCGGGAGGAGGAGCTGGGCCTGGAGAGGCTGTCTGAAGGAAGTCTGGGGCATGGAGACGCCACTGGAGGGCAGGAGCCGGGCCCGGAGAGGCCACCGTGGGGCCCGGCTTCAGGACGTTTGGGGCCTACAAAGGCCGCGGAGAGGGAGCTGGGCCGGAGCCGATTCCAAAGAGGTTGTCGTGAGGCCGGAGATCGGACCGCGGCCGCAGCAGGAGCAGAACGAGCTGGGCCTGGACACGAGGCCGGGAGGCCGCAACTGGGCCTGGAGAGGCCGGACTGAGGAAGTTCGGGGCCTGGAGAGGCCGCCGAAAGGCAAAGGCTGGGCCTGGAGAGGCCGTTCCCAGTGACGAATGAGTTGGGCCTAATGAGGCCACGGGGAGTCAGGAGGAGAGCGTGGCGGAGCTGCCGAAAGGCAAGAGGAGCTCTGGCCTGGGGAGGCCGCGGTCAGGCGAGAGCTGGGCGTGGACAGTCCACTGTGAGGCAGAGGCTGGGCCCGTGCAGGCCTTCGCGAGGCAGGAGGCTGGGCCTGGCGAGGCCGACTGGAGGTCAAGTCCTGGGCCTGAGGAGGTCGCCCAGAGGCGTGATCGGGGCTGGGCCTCAAGAGGCCAGTGGCAGGCCGGAGGAGCTGGGCCTGGAGAGGCTGACCTGAGGAAGTCTGGCAGCTGGAGAGGGCGTGGAGAGGCAGGAGCTGGGCCGGCGGAGGCCGACTGGGCGACGAGTTGGGCCTGCAGGGGCCGCCGGGAGCGGGAGCGAGCCCTGGATAGGCCGAGTCGAGGCCAGCGTGGGCCTGCAGAGGCCGCCGGGAGGAGGAGCGGGCACTGGAGAGGCTGACCTGAGGAAGTCTGGCAGCTGGAGAGGCCGAGGAGAGGCAGGAGCTGGGCCGGCGGAAGGCGACTGGGCGACGAGCACGGCCTGCAGGGGCCGCCGGGAGCAGGAGCGAGCCCTGGAGAGGCCGAGTCGAGGACAGCCTGGGTCTGCAGAGTCCGCCGGGAGGAGGAGCTGGGCCTGGAGAGGCTGTCTGAAGGAAGTCTGGGGCATGGAGACGCCACTGGAGGGCAGGAGCCGGGCCCGGAGAGGCCACCGTGGGGCCCGGCTTCAGGACGTTTGGGGCCTACAAAGGCCGCGGAGAGGGAGCTGGGCCGGAGCCGAGTCCAAAGAGGTTGTCGTGAGGCCGGAGATCGGCCCGCGGCCGCAGCAGGAGCAGAACGAGCTGGGCCTGGACACGAGGCCGGGAGGCCGCAACTGGGCCTGGAGAGGCCGGACTGAGGAAGTTCGGGGCCTGGAGAGGCCGCCGAAAGGCAAAGGCTGGGCCTGGAGAGGCCGTTCCCCGTGACGAATGAGTTGGGCCTAATGAGGCCACGGGGAGTCGGGAGGAGAGCGTGGCGGAGCTGCCGAAAGGCAAGAGGAGCTCTGGCCTGGGGAGGCCGCGGTCAGGCGAGAGCTGGGCGTGGACAGTCCACTGTGAGGCAGAGGCTGGGCCCGTGCAGGCCTTCGCGAGGCAGGAGGCTGGGCCTGGCGAGGCCGACTGGAGGTCAAGTCCTGGGCCTGAGGAGGTCGCCCAGAGGCGTGATCGGGGCTGGGCCTCAAGAGGCCAGTGGCAGGCCGGAGGAGCTGGGCCTGGAGAGGCTGACCTGAGGAAGTCTGGCAGCTGGAGAGGGCGTGGAGAGGCAGGAGCTGGGCCGGCGGAGGCCGACTGGGCGACGAGTTGGGCCTGCAGGGGCCGCCGGGAGCGGGAGCGAGCCCTGGATAGGCCGAGTCGAGGCCAGCGTGGGCCTGCAGAGGCCGCCGGGAGGAGGAGCGGGCACTGGAGAGGCTGACCTGAGGAAGTCTGGCAGCTGGAGAGGCCGAGGAGAGGCAGGAGCTGGGCCGGCGGAAGGCGACTGGGCGACGAGCACGGCCTGCAGGGGCCGCCGGGAGCAGGAGCGAGCCCTGGAGAGGCCGAGTCGAGGACAGCCTGGGTCTGCAGAGTCTGCCGGGAGGAGGAGCTGGGCCTGGAGAGGCTGTCTGAAGGAAGTCTGGGGCATGGAGACGCCATTGGAGGGCAGGAGCCGGGCCCGGAGAGGCCACCGTGGGGCCCGGCTTCAGGACGTTTGGGGCCTACAAAGGCCGCGGAGAGGGAGCTGGGCCGGAGCCGAGTCCAAAGAGGTTGTCGTGAGGCCGGAGATCGGCCCGCGGCCGCAGCAGGAGCAGAACGAGCTGGGCCTGGACACGAGGCCGGGAGGCCGCAACTGGGCCTGGAGAGGCCGGACTGAGGAAGTTCGGGGCCTGGAGAGGCCGCCGAAAGGCAAAGGCTGGGCCTGGAGAGGCCGTTCCCCGTGACGAATGAGTTGGGCCTAATGAGGCCACGGGGAGTCGGGAGGAGAGCGTGGCGGAGCCGCCGAAAGGCAAGAGGAGCTCTGGCCTGGGGAGGCCGCGGTCAGGCGAGAGCTGGGCATGGACAGTCCACTGTGAGGCAGAGGCTGGGCCCGTGCAGGCCTTCGCGAGGCAGGAGGCTGGGCCTGGCGAGGCCGACTGGAGGTCAAGTCCTGGGCCTGAGGAGGTCGCCCAGAGGCGTGATCGGGGCTGGGCCTCAAGAGGCCAGTGGCAGGCCGGAGGAGCTGGGCCTGGAGAGGCTGACCTGAGGAAGTCTGGCAGCTGGAGAGGGCGTGGAGAGGCAGGAGCTGGGCCGGCGGAGGCCGACTGGGCGACGAGTTGGGCCTGCAGGGGCCGCCGGGAGCGGGAGCGAGCCCTGGATAGGCCGAGTCGAGGCCAGCGTGGGCCTGCAGAGGCCGCCGGGAGGAGGAGCGGGCACTGGAGAGGCTGACCTGAGGAAGTCTGGCAGCTGGAGAGGCCGAGGAGAGGCAGGAGCTGGGCCGGCGGAAGGCGACTGGGCGACGAGCACGGCCTGCAGGGGCCGCCGGGAGCAGGAGCGAGCCCTGGAGAGGCCGAGTCGAGGACAGCCTGGGTCTGCAGAGTCCGCCGGGAGGAGGAGCTGGGCCTGGAGAGGCTGTCTGAAGGAAGTCTGGGGCATGGAGACGCCATTGGAGGGCAGGAGCCGGGCCCGGAGAGGCCACCGTGGGGCCCGGCTTCAGGACGTTTGGGGCCTACAAAGGCCGCGGAGAGGGAGCTGGGCCGGAGCTGAGTCCAAAGAGGTTGTCGTGAGGCCGGAGATCGGCCCGCGGCCGCAGCAGGAGCAGAACGAGCTGGGCCTGGACACGAGGCCGGGAGGCCGCAACTGGGCCTGGAGAGGCCGGACTGAGGAAGTTCGGGGCCTGGAGAGGCCGCCGAAAGGCAAAGGCTGGGCCTGGAGAGGCCGTTCCCCGTGACGAATGAGTTGGGCCTAATGAGGCCACGGGGAGTCGGGAGGAGAGCGTGGCGGAGCTGCCGAAAGGCAAGAGGAGCTCTGGCCTGGGGAGGCCGCGGTCAGGCGAGAGCTGGGCGTGGACAGTCCACTGTGAGGCAGAGGCTGGGCCCGTGCAGGCCTTCGCGAGGCAGGAGGCTGGGCCTGGCGAGGCCGACTGGAGGTCAAGTCCTGGGCCTGAGGAGGTCGCCCAGAGGCGTGATCGGGGCTGGGCCTCAAGAGGCCAGTGGCAGGCCGGAGGAGCTGGGCCTGGAGAGGCTGACCTGAGGAAGTCTGGCAGCTGGAGAGGGCGTGGAGAGGCTGGAGAGGGCGTGGAGGGGCAGGAGCCGGGCCGGCGGAGGCCGACTGGGCGACGAGTTGGGCCTGCAGGGGCCGCCGGGAGCGGGAGCGAGCCCTGGATAGGCCGAGTCGAGGCCAGCGTGGGCCTGCAGAGGCCGCCGGGAGGAGGAGCGGGCACTGGAGAGGCTGACCTGAGGAAGTCTGGCAGCTGGAGAGGCCGAGGAGAGGCAGGAGCTGGGCCGGCGGAAGGCGACTGGGCGACGAGCACGGCTTGCAGGGGCCGCCGGGAGCAGGAGCGAGCCCTGGAGAGGCCGAGTCGAGGACAGCCTGGGTCTGCAGAGTCCGCCGGGAGGAGGAGCTGGGCCTGGAGAGGCTGTCTGAAGGAAGTCTGGGGCATGGAGACGCCACTGGAGGGCAGGAGCCGGGCCCGGAGAGGCCACCGTGGGGCCCGGCTTCAGGACGTTTGGGGCCTACAAAGGCCGCGGAGAGGGAGCTGGGCCGGAGCCGAGTCCAAAGAGGTTGTCGTGAGGCCGGAGATCGGCCCGCGGCCGCAGCAGGAGCAGAACGAGCTGGGCCTGGACACGAGGCCGGGAGGCCGCAACTGGGCCTGGAGAGGCCGGACTGAGGAAGTTCGGGGCCTGGAGAGGCCGCCGAAAGGCAAAGGCTGGGCCTGGAGAGGCCGTTCCCCGTGACGAATGAGTTGGGCCTAATGAGGCCACGGGGAGTCGGGAGGAGAGCGTGGCAGAGCTGCCGAAAGGCAAGAGGAGCTCTGGCCTGGGGAGGCCGCGGTCAGGCGAGAGCTGGGCGTGGACAGTCCACTGTGAGGCAGAGGCTGGGCCCGTGCAGGCCTTCGCGAGGCAGGAGGCTGGGCCTGGCGAGGCCGACTGGAGGTCAAGTCCTGGGCCTGAGGAGGTCGCCCAGAGGCGTGATCGGGGCTGGGCCTCAAGAGGCCAGTGGCAGGCCGGAGGAGCTGGGCCTGGAGAGGCTGACCTGAGGAAGTCTGGCAGCTGGAGAGGGCGTGGAGAGGCAGGAGCTGGGCCGGCGGAGGCCGACTGGGCGACGAGTTGGGCCTGCAGGGGCCGCCGGGAGCGGGAGCGAGCCCTGGATAGGCCGAGTCGAGGCCAGCGTGGGCCTGCAGAGGCCGCCGGGAGGAGGAGCGGGCACTGGAGAGGCTGACCTGAGGAAGTCTGGCAGCTGGAGAGGCCGAGGAGAGGCAGGAGCTGGGCCGGCGGAAGGCGACTGGGCGACGAGCACGGCCTGCAGGGGCCGCCGGGAGCAGGAGCGAGCCCTGGAGAGGCCGAGTCGAGGACAGCCTGGGTCTGCAGAGTCCGCCGGGAGGAGGAGCTGGGCCTGGAGAGGCTGTCTGAAGGAAGTCTGGGGCATGGAGACGCCATTGGAGGGCAGGAGCCGGGCCCGGAGAGGCCACCGTGGGGCCCGGCTTCAGGACGTTTGGGGCCTACAAAGGCCGCGGAGAGGGAGCTGGGCCGGAGCCGAGTCCAAAGAGGTTGTCGTGAGGCCGGAGATCGGCCCGCGGCCGCAGCAGGAGCAGAACGAGCTGGGCCTGGACACGAGGCCGGGAGGCCGCAACTGGGCCTGGAGAGGCCGGACTGAGGAAGTTCGGGGCCTGGAGAGGCCGCCGAAAGGCAAAGGCTGGGCCTGGAGAGGCCGTTCCCCGTGACGAATGAGTTGGGCCTAATGAGGCCACGGGGAGTCGGGAGGAGAGCGTGGCGGAGCTGCCGAAAGGCAAGAGGAGCTCTGGCCTGGGGAGGCCGCGGTCAGGCGAGAGCTGGGCGTGGACAGTCCACTGTGAGGCAGAGGCTGGGCCCGTGCAGGCCTTCGCGAGGCAGGAGGCTGGGCCTGGCGAGGCCGACTGGAGGTCAAGTCCTGGGCCTGAGGAGGTCGCCCAGAGGCGTGATCGGGGCTGGGCCTCAAGAGGCCAGTGGCAGGCCGGAGGAGCTGGGCCTGGAGAGGCTGACCTGAGGAAGTCTGGCAGCTGGAGAGGGCGTGGAGAGGCAGGAGCTGGGCCGGCGGAGGCCGACTGGGCGACGAGTTGGGCCTGCAGGGGCCGCCGGGAGCGGGAGCGAGCCCTGGATAGGCCGAGTCGAGGCCAGCGTGGGCCTGCAGAGGCCGCCGGGAGGAGGAGCGGGCACTGGAGAGGCTGACCTGAGGAAGTCTGGCAGCTGGAGAGGCCGAGGAGAGGCAGGAGCTGGGCCGGCGGAAGGCGACTGGGCGACGAGCACGGCCTGCAGGGGCCGCCGGGAGCAGGAGCGAGCCCTGGAGAGGCCGAGTCGAGGACAGCCTGGGTCTGCAGAGTCCGCCGGGAGGAGGAGCTGGGCCTGGAGAGGCTGTCTGAAGGAAGTCTGGGGCATGGAGACGCCACTGGAGGGCAGGAGCCGGGCCCGGAGAGGCCACCGTGGGGCCCGGCTTCAGGACGTTTGGGGCCTACAAAGGCCGCGGAGAGGGAGCTGGGCCGGAGCCGATTCCAAAGAGGTTGTCGTGAGGCCGGAGATCGGACCGCGGCCGCAGCAGGAGCAGAACGAGCTGGGCCTGGACACGAGGCCGGGAGGCCGCAACTGGGCCTGGAGAGGCCGGACTGAGGAAGTTCGGGGCCTGGAGAGGCCGCCGAAAGGCAAAGGCTGGGCCTGGAGAGGCCGTTCCCAGTGACGAATGAGTTGGGCCTAATGAGGCCACGGGGAGTCAGGAGGAGAGCGTGGCGGAGCTGCCGAAAGGCAAGAGGAGCTCTGGCCTGGGGAGGCCGCGGTCAGGCGAGAGCTGGGCGTGGACAGTCCACTGTGAGGCAGAGGCTGGGCCCGTGCAGGCCTTCGCGAGGCAGGAGGCTGGGCCTGGCGAGGCCGACTGGAGGTCAAGTCCTGGGCCTGAGGAGGTCGCCCAGAGGCGTGATCGGGGCTGGGCCTCAAGAGGCCAGTGGCAGGCCGGAGGAGCTGGGCCTGGAGAGGCTGACCTGAGGAAGTCTGGCAGCTGGAGAGGGCGTGGAGAGGCAGGAGCTGGGCCGGCGGAGGCCGACTGGGCGACGAGTTGGGCCTGCAGGGGCCGCCGGGAGCGGGAGCGAGCCCTGGATAGGCCGAGTCGAGGCCAGCGTGGGCCTGCAGAGGCCGCCGGGAGGAGGAGCGGGCACTGGAGAGGCTGACCTGAGGAAGTCTGGCAGCTGGAGAGGCCGAGGAGAGGCAGGAGCTGGGCCGGCGGAAGGCGACTGGGCGACGAGCACGGCCTGCAGGGGCCGCCGGGAGCAGGAGCGAGCCCTGGAGAGGCCGAGTCGAGGACAGCCTGGGTCTGCAGAGTCCGCCGGGAGGAGGAGCTGGGCCTGGAGAGGCTGTCTGAAGGAAGTCTGGGGCATGGAGACGCCACTGGAGGGCAGGAGCCGGGCCCGGAGAGGCCACCGTGGGGCCCGGCTTCAGGACGTTTGGGGCCTACAAAGGCCGCGGAGAGGGAGCTGGGCCGGAGCCGAGTCCAAAGAGGTTGTCGTGAGGCCGGAGATCGGCCCGCGGCCGCAGCAGGAGCAGAACGAGCTGGGCCTGGACACGAGGCCGGGAGGCCGCAACTGGGCCTGGAGAGGCCGGACTGAGGAAGTTCGGGGCCTGGAGAGGCCGCCGAAAGGCAAAGGCTGGGCCTGGAGAGGCCGTTCCCCGTGACGAATGAGTTGGGCCTAATGAGGCCACGGGGAGTCGGGAGGAGAGCGTGGCGGAGCTGCCGAAAGGCAAGAGGAGCTCTGGCCTGGGGAGGCCGCGGTCAGGCGAGAGCTGGGCGTGGACAGTCCACTGTGAGGCAGAGGCTGGGCCCGTGCAGGCCTTCGCGAGGCAGGAGGCTGGGCCTGGCGAGGCCGACTGGAGGTCAAGTCCTGGGCCTGAGGAGGTCGCCCAGAGGCGTGATCGGGGCTGGGCCTCAAGAGGCCAGTGGCAGGCCGGAGGAGCTGGGCCTGGAGAGGCTGACCTGAGGAAGTCTGGCAGCTGGAGAGGGCGTGGAGAGGCAGGAGCTGGGCCGGCGGAGGCCGACTGGGCGACGAGTTGGGCCTGCAGGGGCCGCCGGGAGCGGGAGCGAGCCCTGGATAGGCCGAGTCGAGGCCAGCGTGGGCCTGCAGAGGCCGCCGGGAGGAGGAGCGGGCACTGGAGAGGCTGACCTGAGGAAGTCTGGCAGCTGGAGAGGCCGAGGAGAGGCAGGAGCTGGGCCGGCGGAAGGCGACTGGGCGACGAGCACGGCCTGCAGGGGCCGCCGGGAGCAGGAGCGAGCCCTGGAGAGGCCGAGTCGAGGACAGCCTGGGTCTGCAGAGTCCGCCGGGAGGAGGAGCTGGGCCTGGAGAGGCTGTCTGAAGGAAGTCTGGGGCATGGAGACGCCATTGGAGGGCAGGAGCCGGGCCCGGAGAGGCCACCGTGGGGCCCGGCTTCAGGACGTTTGGGGCCTACAAAGGCCGCGGAGAGGGAGCTGGGCCGGAGCCGAGTCCAAAGAGGTTGTCGTGAGGCCGGAGATCGGCCCGCGGCCGCAGCAGGAGCAGAACGAGCTGGGCCTGGACACGAGGCCGGGAGGCCGCAACTGGGCCTGGAGAGGCCGGACTGAGGAAGTTCGGGGCCTGGAGAGGCCGCCGAAAGGCAAAGGCTGGGCCTGGAGAGGCCGTTCCCCGTGACGAATGAGTTGGGCCTAATGAGGCCACGGGGAGTCGGGAGGAGAGCGTGGCGGAGCTGCCGAAAGGCAAGAGGAGCTCTGGCCTGGGGAGGCCGCGGTCAGGCGAGAGCTGGGCGTGGACAGTCCACTGTGAGGCAGAGGCTGGGCCCGTGCAGGCCTTCGCGAGGCAGGAGGCTGGGCCTGGCGAGGCCGACTGGAGGTCAAGTCCTGGGCCTGAGGAGGTCGCCCAGAGGCGTGATCGGGGCTGGGCCTCAAGAGGCCAGTGGCAGGCCGGAGGAGCTGGGCCTGGAGAGGCTGACCTGAGGAAGTCTGGCAGCTGGAGAGGGCGTGGAGAGGCAGGAGCTGGGCCGGCGGAGGCCGACTGGGCGACGAGTTGGGCCTGCAGGGGCCGCCGGGAGCGGGAGCGAGCCCTGGATAGGCCGAGTCGAGGCCAGCGTGGGCCTGCAGAGGCCGCCGGGAGGAGGAGCGGGCACTGGAGAGGCTGACCTGAGGAAGTCTGGCAGCTGGAGAGGCCGAGGAGAGGCAGGAGCTGGGCCGGCGGAAGGCGACTGGGCGACGAGCACGGCCTGCAGGGGCCGCCGGGAGCAGGAGCGAGCCCTGGAGAGGCCGAGTCGAGGACAGCCTGGGTCTGCAGAGTCCGCCGGGAGGAGGAGCTGGGCCTGGAGAGGCTGTCTGAAGGAAGTCTGGGGCATGGAGACGCCATTGGAGGGCAGGAGCCGGGCCCGGAGAGGCCACCGTGGGGCCCGGCTTCAGGACGTTTGGGGCCTACAAAGGCCGCGGAGAGGGAGCTGGGCCGGAGCTGAGTCCAAAGAGGTTGTCGTGAGGCCGGAGATCGGCCCGCGGCCGCAGCAGGAGCAGAACGAGCTGGGCCTGGACACGAGGCCGGGAGGCCGCAACTGGGCCTGGAGAGGCCGGACTGAGGAAGTTCGGGGCCTGGAGAGGCCGCCGAAAGGCAAAGGCTGGGCCTGGAGAGGCCGTTCCCCGTGACGAATGAGTTGGGCCTAATGAGGCCACGGGGAGTCGGGAGGAGAGCGTGGCGGAGCTGCCGAAAGGCAAGAGGAGCTCTGGCCTGGGGAGGCCGCGGTCAGGCGAGAGCTGGGCGTGGACAGTCCACTGTGAGGCAGAGGCTGGGCCCGTGCAGGCCTTCGCGAGGCAGGAGGCTGGGCCTGGCGAGGCCGACTGGAGGTCAAGTCCTGGGCCTGAGGAGGTCGCCCAGAGGCGTGATCGGGGCTGGGCCTCAAGAGGCCAGTGGCAGGCCGGAGGAGCTGGGCCTGGAGAGGCTGACCTGAGGAAGTCTGGCAGCTGGAGAGGGCGTGGAGAGGCAGGAGCTGGGCCGGCGGAGGCCGACTGGGCGACGAGTTGGGCCTGCAGGGGCCGCCGGGAGCGGGAGCGAGCCCTGGATAGGCCGAGTCGAGGCCAGCGTGGGCCTGCAGAGGCCGCCGGGAGGAGGAGCGGGCACTGGAGAGGCTGACCTGAGGAAGTCTGGCAGCTGGAGAGGCCGAGGAGAGGCAGGAGCTGGGCCGGCGGAAGGCGACTGGGCGACGAGCACGGCCTGCAGGGGCCGCCGGGAGCAGGAGCGAGCCCTGGAGAGGCCGAGTCGAGGACAGCCTGGGTCTGCAGAGTCCGCCGGGAGGAGGAGCTGGGCCTGGAGAGGCTGTCTGAAGGAAGTCTGGGGCATGGAGACGCCACTGGAGGGCAGGAGCCGGGCCCGGAGAGGCCACCGTGGGGCCCGGCTTCAGGACGTTTGGGGCCTACAAAGGCCGCGGAGAGGGAGCTGGGCCGGAGCCGAGTCCAAAGAGGTTGTCGTGAGGCCGGAGATCGGCCCGCGGCCGCAGCAGGAGCAGAACGAGCTGGGCCTGGACACGAGGCCGGGAGGCCGCAACTGGGCCTGGAGAGGCCGGACTGAGGAAGTTCGGGGCCTGGAGAGGCCGCCGAAAGGCAAAGGCTGGGCCTGGAGAGGCCGTTCCCCGTGACGAATGAGTTGGGCCTAATGAGGCCACGGGGAGTCGGGAGGAGAGCGTGGCGGAGCTGCCGAAAGGCAAGAGGAGCTCTGGCCTGGGGAGGCCGCGGTCAGGCGAGAGCTGGGCGTGGACAGTCCACTGTGAGGCAGAGGCTGGGCCCGTGCAGGCCTTCGCGAGGCAGGAGGCTGGGCCTGGCGAGGCCGACTGGAGGTCGAGTCCTGGGCCTGAGGAGGTCGCCCAGAGGCGTGATCGGGGCTGGGCCTCAAGAGGCCAGTGGAAGGCCGGAGGAGCTGGGCCTGGAGAGGCTGACCTGAGGAAGTCTGGCAGCTGGAGAGGCCGAGGAGAGGCAGGAGCTGGGCCGGCGGAAGGCGACTGGGCGACGAGCACGGCCTGCAGGGGCCGCCGGGAGCAGGAGCGAGCCCTGGAGAGGCCGAGTCGAGGACAGCCTGTGTCTGCAGAGTCCGCCGGGAGGAGGAGCTGGGCCTGGAGAGGCTGTCTGAAGGAAGTCTGGGGCATGGAGACGCCACTGGAGGGCAGGAGCCGGGCCCGGAGAGGCCACCGTGGGGCCCGGCTTCAGGACGTTTGGGGCCTACAAAGGCCGCGGAGAGGGAGCTGGGCCGGAGCCGAGTCCAAAGAGGTTGTCGTGAGGCCGGAGATCGGCCCGCGGCCGCAGCAGGAGCAGAACGAGCTGGGCCTGGACACGAGGCCGGGAGGCCGCAACTGGGCCTGGAGAGGCCGGACTGAGGAAGTTCGGGGCCTGGAGAGGCCGCCGAAAGGCAAAGGCTGGGCCTGGAGAGGCCGTTCCCCGTGACGAATGAGTTGGGCCTAATGAGGCCACGGGGAGTCGGGAGGAGAGCGTGGCGGAGCTGCCGAAAGGCAAGAGGAGCTCTGGCCTGGGGAGGCCGCGGTCAGGCGAGAGCTGGGCGTGGACAGTCCACTGTGAGGCAGAGGCTGGGCCCGTGCAGGCCTTCGCGAGGCAGGAGGCTGGGCCTGGCGAGGCCGACTGGAGGTCAAGTCCTGGGCCTGAGGAGGTCGCCCAGAGGCGTGATCGGGGCTGGGCCTCAAGAGGCCAGTGGCAGGCCGGAGGAGCTGGGCCTGGAGAGGCTGACCTGAGGAAGTCTGGCAGCTGGAGAGGGCGTGGAGAGGCAGGAGCTGGGCCGGCGGAGGCCGACTGGGCGACGAGTTGGGCCTGCAGGGGCCGCCGGGAGCGGGAGCGAGCCCTGGATAGGCCGAGTCGAGGCCAGCGTGGGCCTGCAGAGGCCGCCGGGAGGAGGAGCGGGCACTGGAGAGGCTGACCTGAGGAAGTCTGGCAGCTGGAGAGGCCGAGGAGAGGCAGGAGCTGGGCCGGCGGAAGGCGACTGGGCGACGAGCACGGCCTGCAGGGGCCGCCGGGAGCAGGAGCGAGCCCTGGAGAGGCCGAGTCGAGGACAGCCTGGGTCTGCAGAGTCCGCCGGGAGGAGGAGCTGGGCCTGGAGAGGCTGTCTGAAGGAAGTCTGGGGCATGGAGACGCCACTGGAGGGCAGGAGCCGGGCCCGGAGAGGCCACCGTGGGGCCCGGCTTCAGGACGTTTGGGGCCTACAAAGGCCGCAGAGAGGGAGCTGGGCCGGAGCCGAGTCCAAAGAGGTTGTCGTGAGGCCGGAGATCGGCCCGCGGCCGCAGCAGGAGCAGAACGAGCTGGGCCTGGACACGAGGCCGGGAGGCCGCAACTGGGCCTGGAGAGGCTGGACTGAGGAAGTTCGGGGCCTGGAGAGGCCGCCGAAAGGCAAAGGCTGGGCCTGGAGAGGCCGTTCCCCGTGACGAATGAGTTGGGCCTAATGAGGCCACGGGGAGTCGGGAGGAGAGCGTGGCGGAGCTGCCGAAAGGCAAGAGGAGCTCTGGCCTGGGGAGGCCGCGGTCAGGCGAGAGCTGGGCGTGGACAGTCCACTGTGAGGCAGAGGCTGGGCCCGTGCAGGCCTTCGCGAGGCAGGAGGCTGGGCCTGGCGAGGCCGACTGGAGGTCGAGTCCTGGGCCTGAGGAGGTCGCCCAGAGGCGTGATCGGGGCTGGGCCTCAAGAGGCCAGTGGAAGGCCGGAGGAGCTGGGCCTGGAGAGGCTGACCTGAGGAAGTCTGGCAGCTGGAGAGGCCGAGGAGAGGCAGGAGCTGGGCCGGCGGAAGGCGACTGGGCGACGAGCACGGCCTGCAGGGGCCGCCGGGAGCAGGAGCGAGCCCTGGAGAGGCCGAGTCGAGGACAGCCTGTGTCTGCAGAGTCCGCCGGGAGGAGGAGCTGGGCCTGGAGAGGCTGTCTGAAGGAAGTCTGGGGCATGGAGACGCCACTGGAGGGCAGGAGCCGGGCCCGGAGAGGCCACCGTGGGGCCCGGCTTCAGGACGTTTGGGGCCTACAAAGGCCGCGGAGAGGGAGCTGGGCCGGAGCCGAGTCCAAAGAGGTTGTCGTGAGGCCGGAGATCGGCCCGCGGCCGCAGCAGGAGCAGAACGAGCTGGGCCTGGACACGAGGCCGGGAGGCCGCAACTGGGCCTGGAGAGGCTGGACTGAGGAAGTTCGGGGCCTGGAGAGGCCGCCGAAAGGCAAAGGCTGGGCCTGGAGAGGCCGTTCCCCGTGATGAATGAGTTGGGCCTAATGAGGCCACGGGGAGTCGGGAGGAGAGCGTGGCGGAGCTGCCGAAAGGCAAGAGGAGCTCTGGCCTGGGGAGGCCGCGGTCAGGCGAGAGCTGGGCGTGGACAGTCCACTGTGAGGCAGAGGCTGGGCCCGTGCAGGCCTTCGCGAGGCAGGACGCTGGGCCTGGCGAGGCCGACTGGAGGTCGAGTCCTGGGCCTGAGGAGGTCGCCCAGAGGTGTGATCGGGGCTGGGCCTCAAGAGGCCAGTGGCAGGCCGGAGGAGCTGGGCCTGGAGAGGCTGACCTGAGGAAGTCTGGCAGCTGGAGAGGCCGAGGAGAGGCAGGAGCTGGGCCGGCGGAAGGCGACTGGGCGACGAGCACGGCCTGCAGGGGCCGCCGGGAGCAGGAGCGAGCCCTGGAGAGGCCGAGTCGAGGACAGCCTGGGTCTGCAGAGTCCGCCGGGAGGAGGAGCTGGGCCTGGAGAGGCTGTCTGAAGGAAGTCTGGGGCATGGAGACGCCACTGGAGGGCAGGAGCCGGGCCCGGAGAGGCCACCGTGGGGCCCGGCTTCAGGACGTTTGGGGCCTACAAAGGCCGTGGAGAGGGAGCTGGGCCGGAGCCGAGTCCAAAGAGGTTGTCGTGAGGCCGGAGATCGGCCCGCGGCCGCAGCAGGAGCAGAACGAGCTGGGCCTGGACACGAGGCCGGGAGGCCGCAACTGGGCCTGGAGAGGCCGGACTGAGGAAGTTCGGGGCCTGGAGAGGCCGCCGAAAGGCAAAGGCTGGGCCTGGAGAGGCCGTTCCCCGTGACGAATGAGTTGGGCCTAATGAGGCCACGGGGAGTCGGGAGGAGAGCGTGGCGGAGCTGCCGAAAGGCAAGAGGAGCTCTGGCCTGGGGAGGCCGCGGTCAGGCGAGAGCTGGGCGTGGACAGTCCACTGTGAGGCAGAGGCTGGGCCCGTGCAGGCCTTCGCGAGGCAGGAGGCTGGGCCTGGCGAGGCCGACTGGAGGTCAAGTCCTGGGCCTGAGGAGGTCGCCCAGAGGCGTGATCGGGGCTGGGCCTCAAGAGGCCAGTGGCAGGCCGGAGGAGCTGGGCCTGGAGAGGCTGACCTGAGGAAGTCTGGCAGCTGGAGAGGGCGTGGAGAGGCAGGAGCTGGGCCGGCGGAGGCCGACTGGGCGACGAGTTGGGCCTGCAGGGGCCGCCGGGAGCGGGAGCGAGCCCTGGATAGGCCGAGTCGAGGCCAGCGTGGGCCTGCAGAGGCCGCCGGGAGGAGGAGCGGGCACTGGAGAGGCTGACCTGAGGAAGTCTGGCAGCTGGAGAGGCCGAGGAGAGGCAGGAGCTGGGCCGGCGGAAGGCGACTGGGCGACGAGCACGGCCTGCAGGGGCCGCCGGGAGCAGGAGCGAGCCCTGGAGAGGCCGAGTCGAGGACAGCCTGGGTCTGCAGAGTCCGCCGGGAGGAGGAGCTGGGCCTGGAGAGGCTGTCTGAAGGAAGTCTGGGGCATGGAGACGCCACTGGAGGGCAGGAGCCGGGCCCGGAGAGGCCACCGTGGGGCCCGGCTTCAGGACGTTTGGGGCCTACAAAGGCCGCGGAGAGGGAGCTGGGCCGGAGCCGAGTCCAAAGAGGTTGTCGTGAGGCCGGAGATCGGCCCGCGGCCGCAGCAGGAGCAGAACGAGCTGGGCCTGGACACGAGGCCGGGAGGCCGCAACTGGGCCTGGAGAGGCCGGACTGAGGAAGTTCGGGGCCTGGAGAGGCCGCCGAAAGGCAAAGGCTGGGCCTGGAGAGGCCGTTCCCCGTGACGAATGAGTTGGGCCTAATGAGGCCACGGGGAGTCGGGAGGAGAGCGTGGCGGAGCTGCCGAAAGGCAAGAGGAGCTCTGGCCTGGGGAGGCCGCGGTCAGGCGAGAGCTGGGCGTGGACAGTCCACTGTGAGGCAGAGGCTGGGCCCGTGCAGGCCTTCGCGAGGCAGGAGGCTGGGCCTGGCGAGGCCGACTGGAGGTCAAGTCCTGGGCCTGAGGAGGTCGCCCAGAGGCGTGATCGGGGCTGGGCCTCAAGAGGCCAGTGGCAGGCCGGAGGAGCTGGGCCTGGAGAGGCTGACCTGAGGAAGTCTGGCAGCTGGAGAGGGCGTGGAGAGGCAGGAGCTGGGCCGGCGGAGGCCGACTGGGCGACGAGTTGGGCCTGCAGGGGCCGCCGGGAGCGGGAGCGAGCCCTGGATAGGCCGAGTCGAGGCCAGCGTGGGCCTGCAGAGGCCGCCGGGAGGAGGAGCGGGCACTGGAGAGGCTGACCTGAGGAAGTCTGGCAGCTGGAGAGGCCGAGGAGAGGCAGGAGCTGGGCCGGCGGAAGGCGACTGGGCGACGAGCACGGCCTGCAGGGGCCGCCGGGAGCAGGAGCGAGCCCTGGAGAGGCCGAGTCGAGGACAGCCTGGGTCTGCAGAGTCCGCCGGGAGGAGGAGCTGGGCCTGGAGAGGCTGTCTGAAGGAAGTCTGGGGCATGGAGACGCCACTGGAGGGCAGGAGCCGGGCCCGGAGAGGCCACCGTGGGGCCCGGCTTCAGGACGTTTGGGGCCTACAAAGGCCGCGGAGAGGGAGCTGGGCCGGAGCCGAGTCCAAAGAGGTTGTCGTGAGGCCGGAGATCGGCCCGTGGCCGCAGCAGGAGCAGAACGAGCTGGGCCTGGACACGAGGCCGGGAGGCCGCAACTGGGCCTGGAGAGGCCGGACTGAGGAAGTTCGGGGCCTGGAGAGGCCGCCGAAAGGCAAAGGCTGGGCCTGGAGAGGCCGTTCCCCGTGACGAATGAGTTGGGCCTAATGAGGCCACGGGGAGTCGGGAGGAGAGCGTGGCGGAGCTGCCGAAAGGCAAGAGGAGCTCTGGCCTGGGGAGGCCGCGGTCAGGCGAGAGCTGGGCGTGGACAGTCCACTGTGAGGCAGAGGCTGGGCCCGTGCAGGCCTTCGCGAGGCAGGAGGCTGGGCCTGGCGAGGCCGACTGGAGGTCAAGTCCTGGGCCTGAGGAGGTCGCCCAGAGGCGTGATCGGGGCTGGGCCTCAAGAGGCCAGTGGCAGGCCGGAGGAGCTGGGCCTGGAGAGGCTGACCTGAGGAAGTCTGGCAGCTGGAGAGGGCGTGGAGAGGCAGGAGCTGGGCCGGCGGAGGCCGACTGGGCGACGAGTTGGGCCTGCAGGGGCCGCCGGGAGTGGGAGCGAGCCCTGGATAGGCCGAGTCGAGGCCAGCGTGGGCCTGCAGAGGCCGCCGGGAGGAGGAGCGGGCACTGGAGAGGCTGACCTGAGGAAGTCTGGCAGCTGGAGAGGCCGAGGAGAGGCAGGAGCTGGGCCGGCGGAAGGCGACTGGGCGACGAGCACGGCCTGCAGGGGCCGCCGGGAGCAGGAGCGAGCCCTGGAGAGGCCGAGTCGAGGACAGCCTGGGTCTGCAGAGTCCGCCGGGAGGAGGAGCTGGGCCTGGAGAGGCTGTCTGAAGGAAGTCTGGGGCATGGAGACGCCACTGGAGGGCAGGAGCCGGGCCCGGAGAGGCCACCGTGGGGCCCGGCTTCAGGACGTTTGGGGCCTACAAAGGCCGCGGAGAGGGAGCTGGGCCGGAGCCGAGTCCAAAGAGGTTGTCGT
The DNA here is from genome assembly GCF_047675955.1 of Chlorocebus sabaeus. Taxonomy (NCBI): domain Eukaryota; kingdom Metazoa; phylum Chordata; class Mammalia; order Primates; family Cercopithecidae; genus Chlorocebus; species Chlorocebus sabaeus. The sequence goes on from NC_132924.1 coordinate 100,906, forward strand.
GAGGCCGGAGATCGGCCCGTGGCCGCAGCAGGAGCAGAACGAGCTGGGCCTGGACACGAGGCCGGGAGGCCGCAACTGGGCCTGGAGAGGCCGGACTGAGGAAGTTCGGGGCCTGGAGAGGCCGCCGAAAGGCAAAGGCTGGGCCTGGAGAGGCCGTTCCCCGTGACGAATGAGTTGGGCCTAATGAGGCCACGGGGAGTCGGGAGGAGAGCGTGGCGGAGCTGCCGAAAGGCAAGAGGAGCTCTGGCCTGGGGAGGCCGCGGTCAGGCGAGAGCTGGGCGTGGACAGTCCACTGTGAGGCAGAGGCTGGGCCCGTGCAGGCCTTCGCGAGGCAGGAGGCTGGGCCTGGCGAGGCCGACTGGAGGTCAAGTCCTGGGCCTGAGGAGGTCGCCCAGAGGCGTGATCGGGGCTGGGCCTCAAGAGGCCAGTGGCAGGCCGGAGGAGCTGGGCCTGGAGAGGCTGACCTGAGGAAGTCTGGCAGCTGGAGAGGGCGTGGAGAGGCAGGAGCTGGGCCGGCGGAGGCCGACTGGGCGACGAGTTGGGCCTGCAGGGGCCGCCGGGAGCGGGAGCGAGCCCTGGATAGGCCGAGTCGAGGCCAGCGTGGGCCTGCAGAGGCCGCCGGGAGGAGGAGCGGGCACTGGAGAGGCTGACCTGAGGAAGTCTGGCAGCTGGAGAGGCCGAGGAGAGGCAGGAGCTGGGCCGGCGGAAGGCGACTGGGCGACGAGCACGGCCTGCAGGGGCCGCCGGGAGCAGGAGCGAGCCCTGGAGAGGCCGAGTCGAGGACAGCCTGGGTCTGCAGAGTCCGCCGGGAGGAGGAGCTGGGCCTGGAGAGGCTGTCTGAAGGAAGTCTGGGGCATGGAGACGCCACTGGAGGGCAGGAGCCGGGCCCGGAGAGGCCACCGTGGGGCCCGGCTTCAGGACGTTTGGGGCCTACAAAGGCCGCGGAGAGGGAGCTGGGCCGGAGCCGAGTCCAAAGAGGTTGTCGTGAGGCCGGAGATCGGCCCGCGGCCGCAGCAGGAGCAGAACGAGCTGGGCCTGGACACGAGGCCGGGAGGCCGCAACTGGGCCTGGAGAGGCCGGACTGAGGAAGTTCGGGGCCTGGAGAGGCCGCCGAAAGGCAAAGGCTGGGCCTGGAGAGGCCGTTCCCCGTGACGAATGAGTTGGGCCTAATGAGGCCACGGGGAGTCGGGAGGAGAGCGTGGCGGAGCTGCCGAAAGGCAAGAGGAGCTCTGGCCTGGGGAGGCCGCGGTCAGGCGAGAGCTGGGCGTGGACAGTCCACTGTGAGGCAGAGGCTGGGCCCGTGCAGGCCTTCGCGAGGCAGGAGGCTGGGCCTGGCGAGGCCGACTGGAGGTCAAGTCCTGGGCCTGAGGAGGTCGCCCAGAGGCGTGATCGGGGCTGGGCCTCAAGAGGCCAGTGGCAGGCCGGAGGAGCTGGGCCTGGAGAGGCTGACCTGAGGAAGTCTGGCAGCTGGAGAGGGCATGGAGAGGCAGGAGCTGGGCCGGCGGAGGCCGACTGGGCGACGAGTTGGGCCTGCAGGGGCCGCCGGGAGCGGGAGCGAGCCCTGTATAGGCCGAGTCGAGGCCAGCGTGGGCCTGCAGAGGCCGCCGGGAGGAGGAGCGGGCACTGGAGAGGCTGACCTGAGGAAGTCTGGCAGCTGGAGAGGCCGAGGAGAGGCAGGAGCTGGGCCGGCGGAAGGCGACTGGGCGACGAGCACGGCCTGCAGGGGCCGCCGGGAGCAGGAGCGAGCCCTGGAGAGGCCGAGTCGAGGACAGCCTGGGTCTGCAGAGTCCGCCGGGAGGAGGAGCTGGGCCTGGAGAGGCTGTCTGAAGGAAGTCTGGGGCATGGAGACGCCATTGGAGGGCAGGAGCCGGGCCCGGAGAGGCCACCGTGGGGCCCGGCTTCAGGACGTTTGGGGCCTACAAAGGCCGCGGAGAGGGAGCTGGGCCGGAGCCGAGTCCAAAGAGGTTGTCGTGAGGCCGGAGATCGGCCCGCGGCCGCAGCAGGAGCAGAACGAGCTGGGCCTGGACACGAGGCCGGGAGGCCGCAACTGGGCCTGGAGAGGCCGGACTGAGGAAGTTCGGGGCCTGGAGAGGCCGCCGAAAGGCAAAGGCTGGGCCTGGAGAGGCCGTTCCCCGTGACGAATGAGTTGGGCCTAATGAGGCCACGGGGAGTCGGGAGGAGAGCGTGGCGGAGCTGCCGAAAGGCAAGAGGAGCTCTGGCCTGGGGAGGCCGCGGTCAGGCGAGAGCTGGGCGTGGACAGTCCACTGTGAGGCAGAGGCTGGGCCCGTGCAGGCCTTCGCGACGCAGGAGGCTGGGCCTGGCGAGGCCGACTGGAGGTCAAGTCCTGGGCCTGAGGAGGTCGCCCAGAGGCGTGATCGGGGCTGGGCCTCAAGAGGCCAGTGGCAGGCCGGAGGAGCTGGGCCTGGAGAGGCTGACCTGAGGAAGTCTGGCAGCTGGAGAGGGCGTGGAGAGGCAGGAGCTGGGCCGGCGGAGGCCGACTGGGCGACGAGTTGGGCCTGCAGGGGCCGCCGGGAGCGGGAGCGAGCCCTGGATAGGCCGAGTCGAGGCCAGCGTGGGCCTGCAGAGGCCGCCGGGAGGAGGAGCGGGCACTGGAGAGGCTGACCTGAGGAAGTCTGGCAGCTGGAGAGGCCGAGGAGAGGCAGGAGCTGGGCTGGCGGAAGGCGACTGGGCGACGAGCACGGCCTGCAGGGGCCGCCGGGAGCAGGAGCGAGCCCTGGAGAGGCCGAGTCGAGGACAGCCTGGGTCTGCAGAGTCCGCCGGGAGGAGGAGCTGGGCCTGGAGAGGCTGTCTGAAGGAAGTCTGGGGCATGGAGACGCCATTGGAGGGCAGGAGCCGGGCCCGGAGAGGCCACCGTGGGGCCCGGCTTCAGGACGTTTGGGGCCTACAAAGGCCGCGGAGAGGGAGCTGGGCCGGAGCCGAGTCCAAAGAGGTTGTCGTGAGGCCGGAGATCGGCCCGCGGCCGCAGCAGGAGCAGAACGAGCTGGGCCTGGACACGAGGCCGGGAGGCCGCAACTGGGCCTGGAGAGGCCGGACTGAGGAAGTTCGGGGCCTGGAGAGGCCGCCGAAAGGCAAAGGCTGGGCCTGGAGAGGCCGTTCCCCGTGACGAATGAGTTGGGCCTAATGAGGCCACGGGGAGTCGGGAGGAGAGCGTGGCGGAGCTGCCGAAAGGCAAGAGGAGCTCTGGCCTGGGGAGGCCGCGGTCAGGCGAGAGCTGGGCGTGGACAGTCCACTGTGAGGCAGAGGCTGGGCCCGTGCAGGCCTTCGCGAGGCAGGAGGCTGGGCCTGGCGAGGCCGACTGGAGGTCAAGTCCTGGGCCTGAGGAGGTCGCCCAGAGGCGTGATCGGGGCTGGGCCTCAAGAGGCCAGTGGCAGGCCGGAGGAGCTGGGCCTGGAGAGGCTGACCTGAGGAAGTCTGGCAGCTGGAGAGGGCGTGGAGAGGCAGGAGCTGGGCCGGCGGAGGCCGACTGGGCGACGAGTTGGGCCTGCAGGGGCCGCCGGGAGCGGGAGCGAGCCCTGGATAGGCCGAGTCGAGGCCAGCGTGGGCCTGCAGAGGCCGCCGGGAGGAGGAGCGGGCACTGGAGAGGCTGACCTGAGGAAGTCTGGCAGCTGGAGAGGCCGAGGAGAGGCAGGAGCTGGGCCGGCGGAAGGCGACTGGGCGACGAGCACGGCCTGCAGGGGCCGCCGGGAGCAGGAGCGAGCCCTGGAGAGGCCGAGTCGAGGACAGCCTGGGTCTGCAGAGTCCGCCGGGAGGAGGAGCTGGGCCTGGAGAGGCTGTCTGAAGGAAGTCTGGGGCATGGAGACGCCACTGGAGGGCAGGAGCCGGGCCCGGAGAGGCCACCGTGGGGCCCGGCTTCAGGACGTTTGGGGCCTACAAAGGCCGCGGAGAGGGAGCTGGGCCGGAGCCGAGTCCAAAGAGGTTGTCGTGAGGCCGGAGATCGGCCCGCGGCCGCAGCAGGAGCAGAACGAGCTGGGCCTGGACACGAGGCCGGGAGGCCGCAACTGGGCCTGGAGAGGCCGGACTGAGGAAGTTCGGGGCCTGGAGAGGCCGCCGAAAGGCAAAGGCTGGGCCTGGAGAGGCCGTTCCCCGTGACGAATGAGTTGGGCCTAATGAGGCCACGGGGAGTCGGGAGGAGAGCGTGGCGGAGCTGCCGAAAGGCAAGAGGAGCTCTGGCCTGGGGAGGCCGCGGTCAGGCGAGAGCTGGGCGTGGACAGTCCACTGTGAGGCAGAGGCTGGGCCCGTGCAGGCCTTCGCGAGGCAGGAGGCTGGGCCTGGCGAGGCCGACTGGAGGTCAAGTCCTGGGCCTGAGGAGGTCGCCCAGAGGCGTGATCGGGGCTGGGCCTCAAGAGGCCAGTGGCAGGCCGGAGGAGCTGGGCCTGGAGAGGCTGACCTGAGGAAGTCTGGCAGCTGGAGAGGGCGTGGAGAGGCAGGAGCTGGGCCGGCGGAGGCCGACTGGGCGGCGAGTTGGGCCTGCAGGGGCCGCCGGGAGCGGGAGCGAGCCCTGGATAGGCCGAGTCGAGGCCAGCGTGGGACTGCAGAGGCCGCCGGGAGGAGGAGCGGGCACTGGAGAGGCTGACCTGAGGAAGTCTGGCAGCTGGAGAGGCCGAGGAGAGGCAGGAGCTGGGCCGGCGGAAGGCGACTGGGCGACGAGCACGGCCTGCAGGGGCCGCCGGGAGCAGGAGCGAGCCCTGGAGAGGCCGAGTCGAGGACAGCCTGGGTCTGCAGAGTCCGCCGGGAGGAGGAGCTGGGCCTGGAGAGGCTGTCTGAAGGAAGTCTGGGGCATGGAGACGCCATTGGAGGGCAGGAGCCGGGCCCGGAGAGGCCACCGTGGGGCCCGGCTTCAGGACGTTTGGGGCCTACAAAGGCCGCGGAGAGGGAGCTGGGCCGGAGCCGAGTCCAAAGAGGTTGTCGTGAGGCCGGAGATCGGCCCGCGGCCGCAGCAGGAGCAGAACGAGCTGGGCCTGGACACGAGGCCGGGAGGCCGCAACTGGGCCTGGAGAGGCCGGACTGAGGAAGTTCGGGACCTGGAGAGGCCGCCGAAAGGCAAAGGCTGGGCCTGGAGAGGCCGTTCCCCGTGACGAATGAGTTGGGCCTAATGAGGCCACGGGGAGTCGGGAGGAGAGCGTGGCGGAGCTGCCGAAAGGCAAGAGGAGCTCTGGCCTGGGGAGGCCGCGGTCAGGCGAGAGCTGGGCGTGGACAGTCCACTGTGAGGCAGAGGCTGGGCCCGTGCAGGCCTTCGCGAGGCAGGAGGCTGGGCCTGGCGAGGCCGACTGGAGGTCAAGTCCTGGGCCTGAGGAGGTCGCCCAGAGGCGTCATCGGGGCTGGGCCTCAAGAGGCCAGTGGCAGGCCGGAGGAGCTGGGCCTGGAGAGGCTGACCTGAGGAAGTCTGGCAGCTGGAGAGGGCGTGGAGAGGCAGGAGCTGGGCCGGCGGAGGCCGACTGGGCGACGAGTTGGGCCTGCAGGGGCCGCCGGGAGCGGGAGCGAGCCCTGGATAGGCCGAGTCGAGGCCAGCGTGGGCCTGCAGAGGCCGCCGGGAGGAGGAGCGGGCACTGGAGAGGCTGACCTGAGGAAGTCTGGCAGCTGGAGAGGCCGAGGAGAGGCAGGAGCTGGGCCGGCGGAAGGCGACTGGGCGACGAGCACGGCCTGCAGGGGCCGCCGGGAGCAGGAGCGAGCCCTGGAGAGGCCGAGTCGAGGACAGCCTGGGTCTGCAGAGTCCGCCGGGAGGAGGAGCTGGGCCTGGAGAGGCTGTCTGAAGGAAGTCTGGGGCATGGAGACGCCATTGGAGGGCAGGAGCCGGGCCCGGAGAGGCCACCGTGGGGCCCGGCTTCAGGACGTTTGGGGCCTACAAAGGCCGCGGAGAGGGAGCTGGGCCGGAGCCGAGTCCAAAGAGGTTGTCGTGAGGCCGGAGATCGGCCCGCGGCCGCAGCAGGAGCAGAACGAGCTGGGCCTGGACACGAGGCCGGGAGGCCGCAACTGGGCCTGGAGAGGCCGGACTGAGGAAGTTCGGGGCCTGGAGAGGCCGCCGAAAGGCAAAGGCTGGGCCTGGAGAGGCCGTTCCCCGTGACGAATGAGTTGGGCCTAATGAGGCCACGGGGAGTCGGGAGGAGAGCGTGGCGGAGCTGCCGAAAGGCAAGAGGAGCTCTGGCCTGGGGAGGCCGCGGTCAGGCGAGAGCTGGGCGTGGACAGTCCACTGTGAGGCAGAGGCTGGGCCCGTGCAGGCCTTCGCGAGGCAGGAGGCTGGGCCTGGCGAGGCCGACTGGAGGTCAAGTCCTGGGCCTGAGGAGGTCGCCCAGAGGCGTGATCGGGGCTGGGCCTCAAGAGGCCAGTGGCAGGCCGGAGGAGCTGGGCCTGGAGAGGCTGACCTGAGGAAGTCTGGCAGCTGGAGAGGGCGTGGAGAGGCTGGAGAGGGCGTGGAGAGGCAGGAGCTGGGCCGGCGGAGGCCGACTGGGCGACGAGTTGGGCCTGCAGGGGCCGCCGGGAGCGGGAGCGAGCCCTGGATAGGCCGAGTCGAGGCCAGCGTGGGCCTGCAGAGGCCGCCAGGAGGAGGAGCGGGCACTGGAGAGGCTGACCTGAGGAAGTCTGGCAGCTGGAGAGGCCGAGGAGAGGCAGGAGCTGGGCCGGCGGAAGGCGACTGGGCGACGAGCACGGCCTGCAGGGGCCGCCGGGAGCAGGAGCGAGCCCTGGAGAGGCCGAGTCGAGGACAGCCTGGGTCTGCAGAGTCCGCCGGGAGGAGGAGCTGGGCCTGGAGAGGCTGTCTGAAGGAAGTCTGGGGCATGGAGACGCCATTGGAGGGCAGGAGGCGGGCCCGGAGAGGCCACCGTGGGGCACGGCTTCAGGACGTTTGGGGCCTACAAAGGCCGCGGAGAGGGAGCTGGGCCGGAGCCGAGTCCAAAGAGGTTGTCGTGAGGCCGGAGATCGGCCCGCGGCCGCAGCAGGAGCAGAACGAGCTGGGCCTGGACACGAGGCCGGGAGGCCGCAACTGGGCCTGGAGAGGCCGGACTGAGGAAGTTCGGGGCCTGGAGAGGCCGCCGAAAGGCAAAGGCTGGGCCTGGAGAGGCCGTTCCCCGTGACGAATGAGTTGGGCCTAATGAGGCCACGGGGAGTCGGGAGGAGAGCGTGGCGGAGCTGCCGAAAGGCAAGAGGAGCTCTGGCCTGGGGAGGCCGCGGTCAGGCGAGAGCTGGGCGTGGACAGTCCACTGTGAGGCAGAGGCTGGGCCCGTGCAGGCCTTCGCGAGGCAGGAGGCTGGGCCTGGCGAGGCCGACTGGAGGTCAAGTCCTGGGCCTGAGGAGGTCGCCCAGAGGCGTGATCGGGGCTGGGCCTCAAGAGGCCAGTGGCAGGCCGGAGGAGCTGGGCCTGGAGAGGCTGACCTGAGGAAGTCTGGCAGCTGGAGAGGGCGTGGAGAGGCAGGAGCTGGGCCGGCGGAGGCCGACTGGGCGACGACTTGGGCCTGCAGGGGCCGCCGGTAGCGGGAGCGAGCCCTGGATAGGCCGAGTCGAGGCCAGCGTGGGCCTGCAGAGGCCGCCGGGAGGAGGAGCGGGCACTGGAGAGGCTGACCTGAGGAAGTCTGGCAGCTGGAGAGGCCGAGGAGAGGCAGGAGCTGGGCCGGCAGAAGGCGACTGGGCGACGAGCACGGCCTGCAGGGGCCGCCGGGAGCAGGAGCGAGCCCTGGAGAGGCCGAGTCGAGGACAGCCTGGGTCTGCAGAGTCCGCCGGGAGGAGGAGCTGGGCCTGGAGGGGCTGTCTGAAGGAAGTCTGGGGCATGGAGACGCCATTGGAGGGCAGGAGCCGGGCCCGGAGAGGCCACCGTGGGGCCCGGCTTCAGGACGTTTGGGGCCTACAAAGGCCGCGGAGAGGGAGCTGGGCCGGAGCCGAGTCCAAAGAGGTTGTCGTGAGGCCGGAGATCGGCCCACGGCCGCAGCAGGAGCAGAACGAGCTGGGCCTGGACACGAGGCCGGGAGGCCGCAACTGGGCCTGGAGAGGCCGGACTGAGGAAGTTCGGGGCCTGGAGAGGCCGCCGAAAGGCAAAGGCTGGGCCTGGAGAGGCCGTTCCCCGTGACGAATGAGTTGGGGCTAATGAGGCCACGGGGAGTCGGGAGGAGAGCGTGGCGGAGCTGCCGAAAGGCAAGAGGAGCTCTGGCCTGGGGAGGCCGCGGTCAGGCGAGAGCTGGGCGTGGACAGTCCACTGTGAGGCAGAGGCTGGGCCCGTGCAGGCCTTCCCGAGGCAGGAGGCTGGGCCTGGCGAGGCCGACTGGAGGTCAAGTCCTGGGCCTGAGGAGGTCGCCCAGAGGCGTGATCGGGGCTGGGCCTCAAGAGGCCACTGGCAGACCGGAGGAGCTGGGCCTGGAGAGGCTGACCTGAGGAAGTCTGGCAGCTGGAGAGGGAGTGGAGAGGCTGGAGAGGGCGTGGAGAGGCAGGAGCCGGGCTGGCGGAGGCCGACTGGGCGACGAGTTGGGCCTGCAGGGGCCGCCGGGAGCGGGAGCGAGCCCTGGATAGGCCGAGTGGAGGCCAGCGTGGGCCTGCAGAGGCCGCCGGGAGGAGGAGCGGGCACTGGAGAGGCTGACCTGAGGAAGTCTGGCAGCTGGAGAGGCCGAGGAGAGGCAGGAGCTGGGCCGGCGGAAGGCGACTGGGCGACGAGCACGGCCTGCAGGGGCCGCCGGGAGCAGGAGCGAGCCCTGGAGAGGCCGAGTCGAGGACAGCCTGGGTCTGCAGAGTCCGCCGGGAGGAGGAGCTGGGCCTGGAGAGGCTGTCTGAAGGAATTCTGGGGCATGGAGACGCCATTGGAGGGCAGGAGCCGGGCCCGGAGAGGCCACCGTGGGGTCCGGCTTCAGGACGTTTGGGGCCTACAAAGGCCGAGGAGAGGGAGCTGGGCCGGAGCCGAGTCCAAAAAGGTTGTCGTGAGGCCGGAGATCGGCCCGCGGCCGCAGCAGGAGCAGAACGAGCTGGGCCTGGACACGAGGCCGGGAGGCCGCAACTGGGCCTGGAGAGGCCGGACTGAGGAAGTTCGGGGCCTGGAGAGGCCGCCGAAAGGCAAAGGCTGGGCCTGGAGAGGCCGTTCCCCGTGACGAATGAGTTGGGCCTAATGAGGCCACGGGGAGTCGGGAGGAGAGCGTGGCGGAGCTGCCGAAAGGCAAGAGGAGCTCTGGCCTGGGGAGGCCGCGGTCAGGCGAGAGCTGGGCGTGGACAGTCCACTGTGAGGCAGAGGCTGGGCCCGTGCAGGCCTTCGCGAGGCAGGAGGCTGGGCCTGGCGAGGCCGACTGGAGGTCAAGTCCTGGGCCTGAGGAGGTCGCCCAGAGGCGTGATCGGGGCTGGGCCTCAAGAGGCCAGTGGCAGGCCGGAGGAGCTGGGCCTGGAGAGGCTGACCTGAGGAAGTCTGGCAGCTGGAGAGGGCGTGGAGAGGCTGGAGAGGGCGTGGAGAGGCAGGAGCCGGGCCGGCGGAGGCCGACTGGGCGACGAGTTGGGCCTGCAGGGGCCGCCGGGAGCGGGAGCGAGCCCTGGATAGGCCGAGTCGAGGCCAGCGTGGGCCTGCAGAGGCCGCCGGGAGGAGGAGCGGGCACTGGAGAGGCTGACCTGAGGAAGTCTGGCAGCTGGAGAGGCCGAGGAGAGGCAGGAGCTGGGCCGGCGGAAGGCGACTGGGCGACGAGCACGGCCTGCAGGGGCCGCCGGGAGCAGGAGCGAGCCCTGGAGAGGCCGAGTCGAGGACAGCCTGGGTCTGCAGAGTCCGCCGGGAGGAGGAGCTGGGCCTGGAGAGGCTGTCTGAAGGAAGTCTGGGGCATGGAGACGCCATTGGAGGGCAGGAGCCGGGCCCGGAGAGGCCACCGTGGGGCCCGGCTTCAGGACGTTTGGGGCCTACAAAGGCCGCGGAGAGGGAGCTGGGCCGGAGCCGAGTCCAAAGAGGTTGTCGTGAGGCCGGAGATCGGCCCGCGGCCGCAGCAGGAGCAGAACGAGCTGGGCCTGGACACGAGGCCGGGAGGCCGCAACTGGGCCTGGAGAGGCCGGACTGAGGAAGTTCGGGGCCTGGAGAGGCCGCCGAAAGGCAAAGGCTGGGCCTGGAGAGGCCGTTCCCCGTGACGAATGAGTTGGGCCTAATGAGGCCACGGGGAGTCGGGAGGAGAGCATGGCGGAGCTGCCGAAAGGCAAGAGGAGCTCTGGCCTGGGGAGGCCGCGGTCAGGCGAGAGCTGGGCGTGGACAGTCCACTGTGAGGCAGAGGCTGGGCCCGTGCAGGCCTTCGCGAGGCAGGAGGCTGGGCCTGGCGAGGCCGACTGGAGGTCAAGTCCTGGGCCTGAGGAGGTCGCCCAGAGGCGTGATCGGGGCTGGGCCTCAAGAGGCCAGTGGCAGGCCGGAGGAGCTGGGCCTGGAGAGGCTGACCTGAGGAAGTCTGGCAGCTGGAGAGGGCGTGGAGAGGCAGGAGCTGGGCCGGCGGAGGCCGACTGGGCGACGAGTTGGGCCTGCAGGGGCCGCCGGGAGCGGGAGCGAGCCCTGGATAGGCCGAGTCGAGGCCAGCGTGGGCCTGCAGAGGCCGCCGGGAGGAGGAGCGGGCACTGGAGAGGCTGACCTGAGGAAGTCTGGCAGCTGGAGAGGCCGAGGAGAGGCAGGAGCTGGGCCGGCAGAAGGCGACTGGGCGACGAGCACGGCCTGCAGGGGCCGCCGGGAGCAGGAGCGAGCCCTGGAGAGGCCGAGTCGAGGACAGCCTGGGTCTGCAGAGTCCGCCGGGAGGAGGAGCTGGGCCTGGAGAGGCTGTCTGAAGGAAGTCTGGGGCATGGAGACGCCATTGGAGGGCAGGAGCCGGGCCCGGAGAGGCCACCGTGGGGCCCGGCTTCAGGACGTTTGGGGCCTACAAAGGCCGCGGAGAGGGAGCTGGGCCGGAGCCGAGTCCAAAGAGGTTGTCGTGAGGCCGGAGATCGGCCCACGGCCGCAGCAGGAGCAGAACGAGCTGGGCCTGGACACGAGGCCGGGAGGCCGCAACTGGGCCTGGAGAGGCCGGACTGAGGAAGTTCGGGGCCTGGAGAGGCCGCCGAAAGGCAAAGGCTGGGCCTGGAGAGGCCGTTCCCCGTGACGAATGAGTTGGGCCTAATGAGGCCACGGGGAGTCGGGAGGAGAGCGTGGCGGAGCTGCCGAAAGGCAAGAGGAGCTCTGGCCTGGGGAGGCCGCGGTCAGGCGAGAGCTGGGCGTGGACAGTCCACTGTGAGGCAGAGGCTGGGCCCGTGCAGGCCTTCCCGAGGCAGGAGGCTGGGCCTGGCGAGGCCGACTGGAGGTCAAGTCCTGGGCCTGAGGAGGTCGCCCAGAGGCGTGATCGGGGCTGGGCCTCAAGAGGCCACTGGCAGACCGGAGGAGCTGGGCCTGGAGAGGCTGACCTGAGGAAGTCTGGCAGCTGGAGAGGGAGTGGAGAGGCTGGAGAGGGCGTGGAGAGGCAGGAGCCGGGCCGGCGGAGGCCGACTGGGCGACGAGTTGGGCCTGCAGGGGCCGCCGGGAGCGGGAGCGAGCCCTGGATAGGCCGAGTGGAGGCCAGCGTGGGCCTGCAGAGGCCGCCGGGAGGAGGAGCGGGCACTGGAGAGGCTGACCTGAGGAAGTCTGGCAGCTGGAGAGGCCGAGGAGAGGCAGGAGCTGGGCCGGCGGAAGGCGACTGGGCGACGAGCATGGCCTGCAGGGGCCGCCGGGAGCAGGAGCGAGCCCTGGAGAGGCCGAGTCGAGGACAGCCTGGGTCTGCAGAGTCCGCCGGGAGGAGGAGCTGGGCCTGGAGAGGCTGTCTGAAGGAAGTCTGGGGCATGGAGACGCCATTGGAGGGCAGGAGCCAGGCCCGGAGAGGCCACCGTGGGGCCCGGCTTCAGGACGTTTGGGGCCTACAAAGGCCGCGGAGAGGGAGCTGGGCCGGAGCCGAGTCCAAAGAGGTTGTCGTGAGGCCGGAGATCGGCCCGCGGCCGCAGCAGGAGCAGAACGAGCTGGGCCTGGACACGAGGCCGGGAGGCCGCAACTGGGCCTGGAGAGGCCGGACTGAGGAAGTTCGGGACCTGGAGAGGCCGCCGAAAGGCAAAGGCTGGGCCTGGAGAGGCCGTTCCCCGTGACGAATGAGTTGGGCCTAATGAGGCCACGGGGAGTCGGGAGGAGAGCGTGGCGGAGCTGCCGAAAGGCAAGAGGAGCTCTGGCCTGGGAAGGCCGCGGTCAGGCGAGAGCTGGGCGTGGACAGTCCACTGTGAGGCAGAGGCTGGGCCCGTGCAGGCCTTCGCGAGGCAGGAGGCTGGGCCTGGCGAGGCCGACTGGAGGTCAAGTCCTGGGCCTGAGGAGGTCGCCCAGAGGCGTGATCGGGGCTGGGCCTCAAGAGGCCAGTGGCAGGCCGGAGGAGCTGGGCCTGGAGAGGCTGACCTGAGGAAGTCTGGCAGCTGGAGAGGGCGTGGAGAGGCAGGAGCTGGGCCGGCGGAGGCCGACTGGGCGACGAGTTGGGCCTGCAGGGGCCGCCGGGAGCGGGAGCGAGCCCTGGATAGGCCGAGTCGAGGCCAGCGTGGGCCTGCAGAGGCCGCCGGGAGGAGGAGCGGGCACTGGAGAGGCTGACCTGAGGAAGTCTGGCAGCTGGAGAGGCCGAGGAGAGGCAGGAGCTGGGCCGGCGGAAGGCGACTGGGCGACGAGCACGGCCTGCAGGGGCCACCGGGAGCAGGAGCGAGCCCTGGAGAGGCCGAGTCGAGGACAGCCTGGGTCTGCAGAGTCCGCCGGGAGGAGGAGCTGGGCCTGGAGAGGCTGTCTGAAGGAAGTCTGGGGCATGGAGACGCCATTGGAGGGCAGGAGCCGGGCCCGGAGAGGCCACCGTGGGGCCCGGCTTCAGGACGTTTGGGGCCTACAAAGGCCGCGGAGAGGGAGCTGGGCCGGAGCCGAGTCCAAAGAGGTTGTCGTGAGGCCGGAGATCGGCCCGCGGCCGCAGCAGGAGCAGAACGAGCTGGGCCTGGACACGAGGCCGGGAGGCCGCAACTGGGCCTGGAGAGGCCGGACTGAGGAAGTTCGGGGCCTGGAGAGGCCGCCGAAAGGCAAAGGCTGGGCCTGGAGAGGCCGTTCCCCGTGACGAATGAGTTGGGCCTAATGAGGCCACGGGGAGTCGGGAGGAGAGCGTGGCGGAGCTGCCGAAAGGCAAGAGGAGCTCTGGCCTGGGGAGGCCGCGGTCAGGCGAGAGCTGGGCGTGGACAGTCCACTGTGAGGCAGAGGCTGGGCCCGTGCAGGCCTTCGCGAGGCAGGAGGCTGGGCCTGGCGAGGCCGACTGGAGGTCAAGTCCTGGGCCTGAGGAGGTCGCCCAGAGGCGTGATCGGGGCTGGGCCTCAAGAGGCCAGTGGCAGGCCGGAGGAGCTGGGCCTGGAGAGGCTGACCTGAGGAAGTCTGGCAGCTGGAGAGGGCGTGGAGAGGCTGGAGAGGGCGTGGAGAGGCAGGAGCCGGGCCGGCGGAGGCCGACTGGGCGACGAGTTGGGCCTGCAGGGGCCGCCGGGAGCGGGAGCGAGCCCTGGATAGGCCGAGTCGAGGCCAGCGTGGGCCTGCAGAGGCCGCCGGGAGGAGGAGCGGGCACTGGAGAGGCTGACCTGAGGAAGTCTGGCAGCTGGAGAGGCCGAGGAGAGGCAGGAGCTGGGCCGGCGGAAGGCGACTGGGCGACGAGCACGGCCTGCAGGGGCCGCCGGGAGCAGGAGCGAGCCCTGGAGAGGCCGAGTCGAGGACAGCCTGGGTCTGCAGAGTCCGCCGGGAGGAGGAGCTGGGCCTGGAGAGGCTGTCTGAAGGAAGTCTGGGGCATGGAGACGCCATTGGAGGGCAGGAGCCGGGCCCGGAGAGGCCACCGTGGGGCCCGGCTTCAGGACGTTTGGGGCCTACAAAGGCCGCAGAGAGGGAGCTGGGCCGGAGCCGAGTCCAAAGAGGTTGTCGTGAGGCCGGAGATCGGCCCGCGGCCGCAGCAGGAGCAGAACGAGCTGGGCCTGGACACGAGGCCGGGAGGCCGCAACTGGGCTTGGAGAGGCCGGACTGAGGAAGTTCGGGGCCTGGAGAGGCCGCCGAAAGGCAAAGGCTGGGCCTGGAGAGGCCGTTCCCTGTGCCGAATGAGTTGGGCCTAATGAGGCCACGGGGAGTCGGGAGGAGAGCGTGGCGGAGCTGCCGAAAGGCAAGAGGAGCTCTGGCCTGGGGAGGCCGCGGTCAGGCGAGAGCTGGGCGTGGACAGTCCACTGTGAGGCAGAGGCTGGGCCCGTGCAGGCCTTCGCGAGGCAGGAGGCTGGGCCTGGCGAGGCCGACTGGAGGTCAAGTCCTGGGCCTGAGGAGGTCGCCCAGAGGCGTGATCGGGGCTGGGCCTCAAGAGGCCAGTGGCAGGCCGGAGGAGCTGGGCCTGGAGAGGCTGACCTGAGGAAGTCTGGCAGCTGGAGAGGGCGTGGAGAGGCAGGAGCTGGGCCGGCGGAGGACGACTGGGCGACGAGTTGGGCCTGCAGGGGCCGCCGGGAGCGGGAGCGAGCCCTGGATAGGCCGAGTCGAGGCCAGCGTGGGCCTGCAGAGGCCGCCGGGAGGAGGAGCGGGCACTGGAGAGGCTGACCTGAGGAAGTCTGGCAGCTGGAGAGGCCGAGGAGAGGCAGGAGCTGGGCCGGCGGAAGGCGACTGGGCGACGAGCACGGCCTGCAGGGGCCGCCGGGAGCAGGAGCGAGCCCTGGAGAGGCCGAGTCGAGGACAGCCTGGGTCTGCAGAGTCCGCCGGGAGGAGGAGCTGGGCCTGGAGAGGCTGTCTGAAGGAAGTCTGGGGCATGGAGACGCCATTGGAGGGCAGGAGCCGGGCCCGGAGAGGCCACCGTGGGGCCCGGCTTCAGGACGTTTGGGGCCTACAAAGGCCGCGGAGAGGGAGCTGGGCCGGAGCCGAGTCCAAAGAGGTTGTCGTGAGGCCGGAGATCGGCCCGCGGCCGCAGCAGGAGCAGAACGAGCTGGGCCTGGACACGAGGCCGGGAGGCCGCAACTGGGCCTGGAGAGGCCGGACTGAGGAAGTTCGGGGCCTGGAGAGGCCGCCGAAAGGCAAAGGCTGGGCCTGGAGAGGCCGTTCCCCGTGACGAATGAGTTGGGCCTAATGAGGCCACGGGGAGTCGGGAGGAGAGCATGGCGGAGCTGCCGAAAGGCAAGAGGAGCTCTGGCCTGGGGAGGCCGCGGTCAGGCGAGAGCTGGGCGTGGACAGTCCACTGTGAGGCAGAGGCTGGGCCCGTGCAGGCCTTCGCGAGGCAGGCGGCTGGGCCTGGCGAGGCCGACTGGAGGTCAAGTCCTGGGCCTGAGGAGGTCGCCCAGAGGCGTGATCGGGGCTGGGCCTCAAGAGGCCAGTGGCAGGCCGGAGGAGCTGGGCCTGGAGAGGCTGACCTGAGGAAGTCTGGCAGCTGGAGAGGGCGTGGAGAGGCAGGAGCTGGGCCGGCGGAGGCCGACTGGGCGACGAGTTGGGCCTGCAGGGGCCGCCGGGAGCGGGAGCGAGCCCTGGATAGGCCGAGTCGAGGCCAGCGTGGGCCTGCAGAGGCCGCCGGGAGGAGGAGCGGGCACTGGAGAGGCTGACCTGAGGAAGTCTGGCAGCTGGAGAGGCCGAGGAGAGGCAGGAGCTGGGCCGGCGGAAGGCGACTGGGCGACGAGCACGGCCTGCAGGGGCCGCCGGGAGCAGGAGCGAGCCCTGGAGAGGCCGAGTCGAGGACAGCCTGGGTCTGCAGAGTCCGCCGGGAGGAGGAGCTGGGCCTGGAGAGGCTGTCTGAAGGAAGTCTGGGGCATGGAGACGCCATTGGAGGGCAGGAGCCGGGCCCGGAGAGGCCACCGTGGGGCCCGGCTTCAGGACGTTTGGGGCCTACAAAGGCCGCGGAGAGGGAGCTGGGCCGGAGCCGAGTCCAAAGAGGTTGTCGTGAGGCCGGAGATCGGCCCACGGCCGCAGCAGGAGCAGAACGAGCTGGGCCTGGACACGAGGCCGGGAGGCCGCAACTGGGCCTGGAGAGGCCGGACTGAGGAAGTTCGGGGCCTGGAGAGGCCGCCGAAAGGCAAAGGCTGGGCCTGGAGAGGCCGTTCCCCGTGACGAATGAGTTGGGCCTAATAGGGCCACGGGGAGTCGGGAGGAGAGCGTGGCGGAGCTGCCGAAAGGCAAGAGGAGCTCTGGCCTGGGGAGGCCGCAGTCAGACGAGAGCTGGGCGTGGACAGTCCACTGTGAGGCAGAGGCTGGGCCCGTGCAGGCCTTCGCGAGGCAGGAGGCTGGGCCTGGCGAGGCCGACTGGAGGTCAAGTCCTGGGCCTGAGGAGGTCGCCCAGAGGCGTGATCGGGGCTGGGCCTCAAGAGGCCAGTGGCAGGCCGGAGGAGCTGGGCCTGGAGAGGCTGACCTGAGGAAGTCTGGCAGCTGGAGAGGGCGTGGAGAGGCTGGAGAGGGCGTGGAGAGGCAGGAGCTGGGCCGGCGGAGGCCGACTGGGCGACGAGTTGGGCCTGCAGGGGCCGCCGGGAGCGGGAGCGAGCCCTGGATAGGCCGAGTCGAGGCCAGCGTGGGCCTGCAGAGGCCGCCAGGAGGAGGAGCGGGCACTGGAGAGGCTGACCTGAGGAAGTCTGGCAGCTGGAGAGGCCGAGGAGAGGCAGGAGCTGGGCCGGCGGAAGGCGACTGGGCGACGAGCACGGCCTGCAGGGGCCGCCGGGAGCAGGAGCGAGCCCTGGAGAGGCCGAGTCGAGGACAGCCTGGGTCTGCAGAGTCCGCCGGGAGGAGGAGCTGGGCCTGGAGAGGCTGTCTGAAGGAAGTCTGGGGCATGGAGACGCCATTGGAGGGCAGGAGGCGGGCCCGGAGAGGCCACCGTGGGGCACGGCTTCAGGACGTTTGGGGCCTACAAAGGCCGCGGAGAGGGAGCTGGGCCGGAGCCGAGTCCAAAGAGGTTGTCGTGAGGCCGGAGATCGGCCCGCGGCCGCAGCAGGAGCAGAACGAGCTGGGCCTGGACACGAGGCCGGGAGGCCGCAACTGGGCCTGGAGAGGCCGGACTGAGGAAGTTCGGGGCCTGGAGAGGCCGCCGAAAGGCAAAGGCTGGGCCTGGAGAGGCCGTTCCCCGTGACGAATGAGTTGGGCCTAATGAGGCCACGGGGAGTCGGGAGGAGAGCGTGGCGGAGCTGCCGAAAGGCAAGAGGAGCTCTGGCCTGGGGAGGCCGCGGTCAGGCGAGAGCTGGGCGTGGACAGTCCACTGTGAGGCAGAGGCTGGGCCCGTGCAGGCCTTCGCGAGGCAGGAGGCTGGGCCTGGCGAGGCCGACTGGAGGTCAAGTCCTGGGCCTGAGGAGGTCGCCCAGAGGCGTGATCGGGGCTGGGCCTCAAGAGGCCAGTGGCAGGCCGGAGGAGCTGGGCCTGGAGAGGCTGACCTGAGGAAGTCTGGCAGCTGGAGAGGGCGTGGAGAGGCAGGAGCTGGGCCGGCGGAGGCCGACTGGGCGACGACTTGGGCCTGCAGGGGCCGCCGGTAGCGGGAGCGAGCCCTGGATAGGCCGAGTCGAGGCCAGCGTGGGCCTGCAGAGGCCGCCGGGAGGAGGAGCGGGCACTGGAGAGGCTGACCTGAGGAAGTCTGGCAGCTGGAGAGGCCGAGGAGAGGCAGGAGCTGGGCCGGCAGAAGGCGACTGGGCGACGAGCACGGCCTGCAGGGGCCGCCGGGAGCAGGAGCGAGCCCTGGAGAGGCCGAGTCGAGGACAGCCTGGGTCTGCAGAGTCCGCCGGGAGGAGGAGCTGGGCCTGGAGGGGCTGTCTGAAGGAAGTCTGGGGCATGGAGACGCCATTGGAGGGCAGGAGCCGGGCCCGGAGAGGCCACCGTGGGGCCCGGCTTCAGGACGTTTGGGGCCTACAAAGGCCGCGGAGAGGGAGCTGGGCCGGAGCCGAGTCCAAAGAGGTTGTCGTGAGGCCGGAGATCGGCCCACGGCCGCAGCAGGAGCAGAACGAGCTGGGCCTGGACACGAGGCCGGGAGGCCGCAACTGGGCCTGGAGAGGCCGGACTGAGGAAGTTCGGGGCCTGGAGAGGCCGCCGAAAGGCAAAGGCTGGGCCTGGAGAGGCCGTTCCCCGTGACGAATGAGTTGGGGCTAATGAGGCCACGGGGAGTCGGGAGGAGAGCGTGGCGGAGCTGCCGAAAGGCAAGAGGAGCTCTGGCCTGGGGAGGCCGCGGTCAGGCGAGAGCTGGGCGTGGACAGTCCACTGTGAGGCAGAGGCTGGGCCCGTGCAGGCCTTCCCGAGGCAGGAGGCTGGGCCTGGCGAGGCCGACTGGAGGTCAAGTCCTGGGCCTGAGGAGGTCGCCCAGAGGCGTGATCGGGGCTGGGCCTCAAGAGGCCACTGGCAGACCGGAGGAGCTGGGCCTGGAGAGGCTGACCTGAGGAAGTCTGGCAGCTGGAGAGGGAGTGGAGAGGCTGGAGAGGGCGTGGAGAGGCAGGAGCCGGGCCGGCGGAGGCCGACTGGGCGACGAGTTGGGCCTGCAGGGGCCGCCGGGAGCGGGAGCGAGCCCTGGATAGGCCGAGTGGAGGCCAGCGTGGGCCTGCAGAGGCCGCCGGGAGGAGGAGCGGGCACTGGAGAGGCTGACCTGAGGAAGTCTGGCAGCTGGAGAGGCCGAGGAGAGGCAGGAGCTGGGCCGGCGGAAGGCGACTGGGCGACGAGCACGGCCTGCAGGGGCCGCCGGGAGCAGGAGCGAGCCCTGGAGAGGCCGAGTCGAGGACAGCCTGGGTCTGCAGAGTCCGCCGGGAGGAGGAGCTGGGCCTGGAGAGGCTGTCTGAAGGAATTCTGGGGCATGGAGACGCCATTGGAGGGCAGGAGCCGGGCCCGGAGAGGCCACCGTGGGGTCCGGCTTCAGGACGTTTGGGGCCTACAAAGGCCGAGGAGAGGGAGCTGGGCCGGAGCCGAGTCCAAAAAGGTTGTCGTGAGGCCGGAGATCGGCCCGCGGCCGCAGCAGGAGCAGAACGAGCTGGGCCTGGACACGAGGCCGGGAGGCCGCAACTGGGCCTGGAGAGGCCGGACTGAGGAAGTTCGGGGCCTGGAGAGGCCGCCGAAAGGCAAAGGCTGGGCCTGGAGAGGCCGTTCCCCGTGACGAATGAGTTGGGCCTAATGAGGCCACGGGGAGTCGGGAGGAGAGCGTGGCGGAGCTGCCGAAAGGCAAGAGGAGCTCTGGCCTGGGGAGGCCGCGGTCAGGCGAGAGCTGGGCGTGGACAGTCCACTGTGAGGCAGAGGCTGGGCCCGTGCAGGCCTTCGCGAGGCAGGAGGCTGGGCCTGGCGAGGCCGACTGGAGGTCAAGTCCTGGGCCTGAGGAGGTCGCCCAGAGGCGTGATCGGGGCTGGGCCTCAAGAGGCCAGTGGCAGGCCGGAGGAGCTGGGCCTGGAGAGGCTGACCTGAGGAAGTCTGGCAGCTGGAGAGGGCGTGGAGAGGCTGGAGAGGGCGTGGAGAGGCAGGAGCCGGGCCGGCGGAGGCCGACTGGGCGACGAGTTGGGCCTGCAGGGGCCGCCGGGAGCGGGAGCGAGCCCTGGATAGGCCGAGTCGAGGCCAGCGTGGGCCTGCAGAGGCCGCCGGGAGGAGGAGCGGGCACTGGAGAGGCTGACCTGAGGAAGTCTGGCAGCTGGAGAGGCCGAGGAGAGGCAGGAGCTGGGCCGGCGGAAGGCGACTGGGCGACGAGCACGGCCTGCAGGGGCCGCCGGGAGCAGGAGCGAGCCCTGGAGAGGCCGAGTCGAGGACAGCCTGGGTCTGCAGAGTCCGCCGGGAGGAGGAGCTGGGCCTGGAGAGGCTGTCTGAAGGAAGTCTGGGGCATGGAGACGCCATTGGAGGGCAGGAGCCGGGCCCGGAGAGGCCACCGTGGGGCCCGGCTTCAGGACGTTTGGGGCCTACAAAGGCCGCGGAGAGGGAGCTGGGCCGGAGCCGAGTCCAAAGAGGTTGTCGTGAGGCCGGAGATCGGCCCGCGGCCGCAGCAGGAGCAGAACGAGCTGGGCCTGGACACGAGGCCGGGAGGCCGCAACTGGGCCTGGAGAGGCCGGACTGAGGAAGTTCGGGGCCTGGAGAGGCCGCCGAAAGGCAAAGGCTGGGCCTGGAGAGGCCGTTCCCCGTGACGAATGAGTTGGGCCTAATGAGGCCACGGGGAGTCGGGAGGAGAGCATGGCGGAGCTGCCGAAAGGCAAGAGGAGCTCTGGCCTGGGGAGGCCGCGGTCAGGCGAGACCTGGCCGTGGACAGTCCACTGTGAGGCAGAGGCTGGGCCCGTGCAGGCCTTCGCGAGGCAGGAGGCTGGGCCTGGCGAGGCCGACTGGAGGTCAAGTCCTGGGC
This sequence comes from Chlorocebus sabaeus, assembly GCF_047675955.1. Classification (NCBI taxonomy): domain Eukaryota; kingdom Metazoa; phylum Chordata; class Mammalia; order Primates; family Cercopithecidae; genus Chlorocebus; species Chlorocebus sabaeus. The sequence continues at coordinate 121,164 of NC_132924.1, forward strand.
CTGAGGAGGTCGCCCAGAGGCGTGATCGGGGCTGGGCCTCAAGAGGCCAGTGGCAGGCCGGAGGAGCTGGGCCTGGAGAGGCTGACCTGAGGAAGTCTGGCAGCTGGAGAGGGCGTGGAGAGGCAGGAGCTGGGCCGGCGGAGGCCGACTGGGCGACGAGTTGGGCCTGCAGGGGCCGCCGGGAGCGGGAGCGAGCCCTGGATAGGCCGAGTCGAGGCCAGCGTGGGCCTGCAGAGGCCGCCGGGAGGAGGAGCGGGCACTGGAGAGGCTGACCTGAGGAAGTCTGGCAGCTGGAGAGGCCGAGGAGAGGCAGGAGCTGGGCCGGCAGAAGGCGACTGGGCGACGAGCACGGCCTGCAGGGGCCGCCGGGAGCAGGAGCGAGCCCTGGAGAGGCCGAGTCGAGGACAGCCTGGGTCTGCAGAGTCCGCCGGGAGGAGGAGCTGGGCCTGGAGAGGCTGTCTGAAGGAAGTCTGGGGCATGGAGACGCCATTGGAGGGCAGGAGCCGGGCCCGGAGAGGCCACCGTGGGGCCCGGCTTCAGGACGTTTGGGGCCTACAAAGGCCGCGGAGAGGGAGCTGGGCCGGAGCCGAGTCCAAAGAGGTTGTCGTGAGGCCGGAGATCGGCCCACGGCCGCAGCAGGAGCAGAACGAGCTGGGCCTGGACACGAGGCCGGGAGGCCGCAACTGGGCCTGGAGAGGCCGGACTGAGGAAGTTCGGGGCCTGGAGAGGCCGCCGAAAGGCAAAGGCTGGGCCTGGAGAGGCCGTTCCCCGTGACGAATGAGTTGGGCCTAATGAGGCCACGGGGAGTCGGGAGGAGAGCGTGGCGGAGCTGCCGAAAGGCAAGAGGAGCTCTGGCCTGGGGAGGCCGCGGTCAGGCGAGAGCTGGGCGTGGACAGTCCACTGTGAGGCAGAGGCTGGGCCCGTGCAGGCCTTCCCGAGGCAGGAGGCTGGGCCTGGCGAGGCCGACTGGAGGTCAAGTCCTGGGCCTGAGGAGGTCGCCCAGAGGCGTGATCGGGGCTGGGCCTCAAGAGGCCACTGGCAGACCGGAGGAGCTGGGCCTGGAGAGGCTGACCTGAGGAAGTCTGGCAGCTGGAGAGGGAGTGGAGAGGCTGGAGAGGGCGTGGAGAGGCAGGAGCCGGGCCGGCGGAGGCCGACTGGGCGACGAGTTGGGCCTGCAGGGGCCGCCGGGAGCGGGAGCGAGCCCTGGATAGGCCGAGTGGAGGCCAGCGTGGGCCTGCAGAGGCCGCCGGGAGGAGGAGCGGGCACTGGAGAGGCTGACCTGAGGAAGTCTGGCAGCTGGAGAGGCCGAGGAGAGGCAGGAGCTGGGCCGGCGGAAGGCGACTGGGCGACGAGCACGGCCTGCAGGGGCCGCCGGGAGCAGGAGCGAGCCCTGGAGAGGGCGAGTCGAGGACAGCCTGGGTCTGCAGAGTCCGCCGGGAGGAGGAGCTGGGCCTGGAGAGGCTGTCTGAAGGAAGTCTGGGGCATGGAGACGCCATTGGAGGGCAGGAGCCGGGCCCGGAGAGGCCACCGTGGGGTCCGGCTTCAGGACGTTTGGGGCCTACAAAGGCCGCGGAGAGGGAGCTGGGCCGGAGCCGAGTCCAAAGAGGTTGTCGTGAGGCCGGAGATCGGCCCGCGGCCGCAGCAGGAGCAGAACGAGCTGGGCCTGGACACGAGGCCGGGAGGCCGCAACTGGGCCTGGAGAGGCCGGACTGAGGAAGTTCGGGGCCTGGAGAGGCCGCCGAAAGGCAAAGGCTGGGCCTGGAGAGGCCGTTCCCCGTGCCGAATGAGTTGGGCCTAATGAGGCCACGGGGAGTCGGGAGGAGAGCGTGGCGGAGCTGCCGAAAGGCAAGAGGAGCTCTGGCCTGGGGAGGCCGCGGTCAGGTGAGAGCTGGGCGTGGACAGTCCACTGTGAGGCAGAGGCTGGGCCCGTGCAGGCCTTCGCGAGGCAGGAGGCTGGGCCTGGCGAGGCCGACTGGAGGTCAAGTCCTGGGCCTGAGGAGGTCGCCCAGAGGCGTGATCGGGGCTGGGCCTCAAGAGGCCAGTGGCAGGCCGGAGGAGCTGGGCCTGGAGAGGCTGACCTGAGGAAGTCTGGCAGCTGGAGAGGGAGTGGAGAGGCTGGAGAGGGCGTGGAGAGGCAGGAGCCGGGCCGGCGAAGGCCGACTGGGCGACGAGTTGGGCCTGCAGGGGCCGCCGGGAGCGGGAGCGAGCCCTGGATAGGCCGAGTGGAGGCCAGCGTGGGCCTGCAGAGGCCGCCGGGAGGAGGAGCGGGCACTGGAGAGGCTGACCTGAGGAAGTCTGGCAGCTGGAGAGGCCGAGGAGAGGCAGGAGCTGGGCCGGCGGAAGGCGACTGGGCGACGAGCACGGCCTGCAGGGGCCGCCGGGAGCAGGACGAGCCCTGGAGAGGCCGAGTCGAGGACAGCCTGGGTCTGCAGAGTCCGCCGGGAGGAGGAGCTGGGCCTGGAGAGGCTGTCTGAAGGAAGTCTGGGGCATGGAGACGCCATTGGAGGGCAGGAGCCAGGCCCGGAGAGGCCACCGTGGGGCCCGGCTTCAGGACGTTTGGGGCCTACAAAGGCCGCGGAGAGGGAGCTGGGCCGGAGCCGAGTCCAAAGAGGTTGTCGTGAGGCCGGAGATCGGCCCGCGGCCGCAGCAGGAGCAGAACGAGCTGGGCCTGGACACGAGGCCGGGAGGCCGCAACTGGGCCTGGAGAGGCCGGACTGAGGAAGTTCGGGGCCTGGAGAGGCCGCCGAAAGGCAAAGGCTGGGCCTGGAGAGGCCGTTCCCCGTGACGAATGAGTTGGGCCTAATGAGGCCACGGGGAGTCGGGAGGAGAGCATGGCGGAGCTGCCGAAAGGCAAGAGGAGCTCTGGCCTGGGGAGGCCGCGGTCAGGCGAGAGCTGGGCGTGGACAGTCCACTGTGAGGCAGAGGCTGGGCCCGTGCAGGCCTTCGCGAGGCAGGAGGCTGGGCCTGGCGAGGCCGACTGGAGGTCAAGTCCTGGGCCTGAGGAGGTCGCCCAGAGGCGTGATCGGGGCTGGGCCTCAAGAGGCCAGTGGCAGGCCGGAGGAGCTGGGCCTGGAGAGGCTGACCTGAGGAAGTCTGGCAGCTGGAGAGGGCGTGGAGAGGCAGGAGCTGGGCCGGCGGAGGCCGACTGGGCGACGAGTTGGGCCTGCAGGGGCCGCCGGGAGCGGGAGCGAGCCCTGGATAGGCCGAGTCGAGGCCAGCGTGGGCCTGCAGAGGCCGCCGGGAGGAGGAGCGGGCACTGGAGAGGCTGACCTGAGGAAGTCTGGCAGCTGGAGAGGCCGAGGAGAGGCAGGAGCTGGGCCGGCAGAAGGCGACTGGGCGACGAGCACGGCCTGCAGGGGCCGCCGGGAGCAGGAGCGAGCCCTGGAGAGGCCGAGTCGAGGACAGCCTGGGTCTGCAGAGTCCGCCGGGAGGAGGAGCTGGGCCTGGAGAGGCTGTCTGAAGGAAGTCTGGGGCATGGAGACGCCATTGGAGGGCAGGAGCCGGGCCCGGAGAGGCCACCGTGGGGCCCGGCTTCAGGACGTTTGGGGCCTACAAAGGCAGCGGAGAGGGAGCTGGGCCGGAGCCGAGTCCAAAGAGGTTGTCGTGAGGCCGGAGATCGGCCCGCGGCCGCAGCAGGAGCAGAACGAGCTGGGCCTGGACACGAGGCCGGGAGGCCGCAACTGGGCCTGGAGAGGCCGGACTGAGGAAGTTCGGGGCCTGGAGAGGCCGCCGAAAGGCAAAGGCTGGGCCTGGAGAGGCCGTTCCCCGTGACGAATGAGTTGGGGCTAATGAGGCCACGGGGAGTCGGGAGGAGAGCGTGGCGGAGCTGCCGAAAGGCAAGAGGAGCTCTGGCCTGGGGAGGCCGCGGTCAGGCGAGAGCTGGGCGTGGACAGTCCACTGTGAGGCAGAGGCTGGGCCCGTGCAGGCCTTCCCGAGGCAGGAGGCTGGGCCTGGCGAGGCCGACTGGAGGTCAAGTCCTGGGCCTGAGGAGGTCGCCCAGAGGCGTGATCGGGGCTGGGCCTCAAGAGGCCACTGGCAGACCGGAGGAGCTGGGCCTGGAGAGGCTGACCTGAGGAAGTCTGGCAGCTGGAGAGGGAGTGGAGAGGCTGGAGAGGGCGTGGAGAGGCAGGAGCCGGGCCGGCGGAGGCCGACTGGGCGACGAGTTGGGCCTGCAGGGGCCGCCGGGAGCGGGGAGCGAGCCCTGGATAGGCCGAGTCGAGGCCAGCGTGGGCCTGCAGAGGCCGCCGGGAGGAGGAGCGGGCACTGGAGAGGCTGACCTGAGGAAGTCTGGCAGCTGGAGAGGCCGAGGAGAGGCAGGAGCTGGGCCGGCGGAAGGCGACTGGGCGACGAGCACGGCCTGCAGGGGCCGCCGGGAGCAGGAGCGAGCCCTGGAGAGGCCGAGTCGAGGACAGCCTGGGTCTGCAGAGTCCGCCGGGAGGAGGAGCTGGGCCTGGAGAGGCTGTCTGAAGGAAGTCTGGGGCATGGAGACGCCATTGGAGGGCAGGAGCCGGGCCCGGAGAGGCCACCGTGGGGCCCGGCTTCAGGACGTTTGGGGCCTACAAAGGCCGCGGAGAGGGAGCTGGGCCGGAGCCGAGTCCAAAGAGGTTGTCGTGAGGCCGGAGATCGGCCCGCGGCCGCAGCAGGAGCAGAACGAGCTGGGCCTGGACACGAGGCCGGGAGGCCGCAACTGGGCCTGGAGAGGCCGGACTGAGGAAGTTCGGGGCCTGGAGAGGCCGCCGAAAGGCAAAGGCTGGGCCTGGAGAGGCCGTTCCCCGTGACGAATGAGTTGGGCCTAATGAGGCCACGGGGAGTCGGGAGGAGAGCGTGGCGGAGCTGCCGAAAGGCAAGAGGAGCTCTGGCCTGGGGAGGCCGCAGTCAGGCGAGAGCTGGGCGTGGACAGTCCACTGTGAGGCAGAGGCTGGGCCCGTGCAGGCCTTCGCGAGGCAGGAGGCTAGGCCTGGCGAGGCCGACTGGAGGTCAAGTCCTGGGCCTGAGGAGGTCGCCCAGAGGCGTGATCGGGGCTGGGCCTCAAGAGGCCAGTGGCAGGCCGGAGGAGCTGGGCCTGGAGAGGCTGACCTGAGGAAGTCTGGCAGCTGGAGAGGGCGTGGAGAGGCTGGAGAGGGTGTGGAGAGGCAGGAGCCGGGCCGGCGGAGGCCGACTGGGCGACGAGTTGGGCCTGCAGGGGCCTCCGGGAGCGGGAGCGAGCCCTGGATAGGCCGAGTCGAGGCCAGCGTGGGCCTGCAGAGGCCGCCGGGAGGAGGAGCGGGCACTGGAGAGGCTGACCTGAGGAAGTCTGGCAGCTGGAGAGGCCGAGGAGAGGCAGGAGCTGGGCCGGCGGAAGGCGACTGGGCGACGAGCACGGCCTGCAGGGGCCGCCGGGAGCAGGAGCGAGCCCTGGAGAGGCCGAGTCGAGGACAGCCTGGGTCTGCAGAGTCCGCCGGGAGGAGGAGCTGGGCCTGGAGAGGCTGTCTGAAGGAAGTCTGGGGCATGGAGACACCATTGGAGGGCAGGAGCCGGGCCCGGAGAGGCCACCGTGGGGCCCGGCTTCAGGACGTTTGGGGCCTACAAAGGCCACGGAGAGGGAGCTGGGCCGGAGCCGAGTCCAAAGAGGTTGTCGTGAGGCCGGAGATCGGCCCGCGGCCGCAGCAGGAGCAGAACGAGCTGGGCCTGGACACGAGGCCGGGAGGCCGCAACTGGGCCTGGAGAGGCCGGACTGAGGAAGTTCGGGGCCTGGAGAGGCCGCCGAAAGGCAAAGGCTGGGCCTGGAGAGGCCGTTCCCCGTGACGAATGAGTTGGGCCTAATAGGGCCACGGGGAGTCGGGAGGAGAGCGTGGCGGTGCTGCCGAAAGGCAAGAGGAGCTCTGGCCTGGGGAGGCTGCAGTCAGGCGAGAGCTGGGCGTGGACAGTCCACTGTGAGGCAGAGGCTGGGCCCGTGCAGGCCTTCGCGAGGCAGGAGGCTGGGCCTGGCGAGGCCGACTGGAGGTCAAGTCCTGGGCCTGAGGAGGTCGCCCAGAGGCGTGATCGGGGCTGGGCCTCAAGAGGCCAGTGGCAGGCCGGAGGAGCTGGGCCTGGAGAGGCTGACCTGAGGAAGTCTGGCAGCTGGAGAGGGCGTGGAGAGGCAGGAGCTGGGCCGGCGGAGGCCGACTGGGCGACGAGTTGGGCCTGCAGGGGCCGCCGGGAGCGGGAGCGAGCCCTGGATAGGCCGAGTCGAGGCCAGCGTGGGCCTGCAGAGGCCGCCGGGAGGAGGAGCGGGCACTGGAGAGGCTGACCTGAGGAAGTCTGGCAGCTGGAGAGGCCGAGGAGAGGCAGGAGCTGGGCCGGCGGAAGGCGACTGGGCGACGAGCACGGCCTGCAGGGGCCGCCGGGAGCAGGAGCGAGCCCTGGAGAGGCCGAGTCGAGGACAGCCTGGGTCTGCAGAGTCCGCCGGGAGGAGGAGCTGGGCCTGGAGAGGCTGTCTGAAGGAAGTCTGGGGCATGGAGACGCCATTGGAGGGCAGGAGCCGGGCCCGGAGAGGCCACCGTGGGGCCCGGCTTCAGGACGTTTGGGGCCTACAAAGGCCGCGGAGAGGGAGCTGGGCCGGAGCCGAGTCCAAAGAGGTTGTCGTGAGGCCGGAGATCGGCCCACGGCCGCAGCAGGAGCAGAACGAGCTGGGCCTGGACACGAGGCCGGGAGGCCGCAACTGGGCCTGGAGAGGCCGGACTGAGGAAGTTCGGGGCCTGGAGAGGCCGCCGAAAGGCAAAGGCTGGGCCTGGAGAGGCCGTTCCCCGTGACGAATGAGTTGGGGCTAATGAGGCCACGGGGAGTCGGGAGGAGAGCGTGGCGGAGCTGCCGAAAGGCAAGAGGAGCTCTGGCCTGGGGAGGCCGCGGTCAGGCGAGAGCTGGGCGTGGACAGTCCACTGTGAGGCAGAGGCTGGGCCCGTGCAGGCCTTCCCGAGGCAGGAGGCTGGGCCTGGCGAGGCCGACTGGAGGTCAAGTCCTGGGCCTGAGGAGGTCGCCCAGAGGCGTGATCGGGGCTGGGCCTCAAGAGGCCACTGGCAGACCGGAGGAGCTGGGCCTGGAGAGGCTGACCTGAGGAAGTCTGGCAGCTGGAGAGGGAGTGGAGAGGCTGGAGAGGGCGTGGAGAGGCAGGAGCCGGGCCGGCGGAGGCCGACTGGGCGACGAGTTGGGCCTGCAGGGGCCGCCGGGAGCGGGAGCGAGCCCTGGATAGGCCGAGTGGAGGCCAGCGTGGGCCTGCAGAGGCCGCCGGGAGGAGGAGCGGGCACTGGAGAGGCTGACCTGAGGAAGTCTGGCAGCTGGAGAGGCCGAGGAGAGGCAGGAGCTGGGCCGGCGGAAGGCGACTGGGCGACGAGCACGGCCTGCAGGGGCCGCCGGGAGCAGGAGCGAGCCCTGGAGAGGCCGAGTCGAGGACAGCCTGGGTCTGCAGAGTCCGCCGGGAGGAGGAGCTGGGCCTGGAGAGGCTGTCTGAAGGAAGTCTGGGGCATGGAGACGCCATTGGAGGGCAGGAGCCAGGCCCGGAGAGGCCACCGTGGGGCCCGGCTTCAGGACGTTTGGGGCCTACAAAGGCCGCGGAGAGGGAGCTGGGCCGGAGCCGAGTCCAAAGAGGTTGTCGTGAGGCCGGAGATCGGCCCGCGGCCGCAGCAGGAGCAGAACGAGCTGGGCCTGGACACGAGGCCGGGAGGCCGCAACTGGGCCTGGAGAGGCCGGACTGAGGAAGTTCGGGGCCTGGAGAGGCCGCCGAAAGGCAAAGGCTGGGCCTGGAGAGGCCGTTCCCCGTGACGAATGAGTTGGGCCTAATAGGGCCACGGGGAGTCGGGAGGAGAGCGTGGCGGAGCTGCCGAAAGGCAAGAGGAGCTCTGGCCTGGGGAGGCCGCGGTCAGGCGAGAGCTGGGCGTGGACAGTCCACTGTGAGGCAGAGGCTGGGCCCGTGCAGGCCTTCGCGAGGCAGGAGGCTGGGCCTGGCGAGGCCGACTGGAGGTCAAGTCCTGGGCCTGAGGAGGTCGCCCAGAGGCGTGATCGGGGCTGGGCCTCAAGAGGCCAGTGGCAGGCCGGAGGAGCTGGGCCTGGAGAGGCTGACCTGAGGAAGTCTGGCAGCTGGAGAGGGAGTGGAGAGGCAGGAGCCGGGCCGGCGAAGGCCGACTGGGCGACGAGTTGGGCCTGCAGGGGCCGCCGGGAGCGGGAGCGAGCCCTGGATAGGCCGAGTCGAGGCCAGCGTGGGCCTGCAGAGGCCGCCGGGAGGAGGAGCGGGCACTGGAGAGGCTGACCTGAGGAAGTCTGGCAGCTGGAAAGGCCGAGGAGAGGCAGGAGCTGGGCCGGCGGAAGGCGACTGGGCGACGAGCACGGCCTGCAGGGGCCGCCGGGAGCAGGAGCGAGCCCTGGAGAGGCCGAGTCGAGGACAGCCTGGGTCTGCAGAGTCCGCCGGGAGGAGGAGCTGGGCCTGGAGAGGCTGTCTGAAGGAAGTCTGGGGCATGGAGACGCCATTGGAGGGCAGGAGCCGGGCCCGGAGAGGCCACCGTGGGGCCCGGCTTCAGGACGTTTGGGGCCTACAAAGGCCGCGGAGAGGGAGCTGGGCCGGAGCCGAGTCCAAAGAGGTTGTCGTGAGGCCGGAGATCGGCCCGCGGCCGCAGCAGGAGCAGAACGAGCTGGGCCTGGACACGAGGCCGGGAGGCCGCAACTGGGCCTGGAGAGGCCGGACTGAGGAAGTTCGGGGCCTGGAGAGGCCGCCGAAAGGCAAAAGCTGGGCCTGGAGAGGCCGTTCCCCGTGACGAATGAGTTGGGCCTAATGAGGCCACGGGGAGTCGGGAGGAGAGCGTGGCGGAGCTGCCGAAAGGCAAGAGGAGCTCTGGCCTGGGGAGGCCGCGGTCAGGCGAGAGCTGGGCGTGGACAGTCCACTGTGAGGCAGAGGCTGGGCCCGTGCAGGCCTTCGCGAGGCAGGAGGCTGGGCCTGGCGAGGCCGACTGGAGGTCAAGTCCTGGGCCTGAGGAGGTCGCCCAGAGGCGTGATCGGGGCTGGGCCTCAAGAGGCCAGTGGCAGGCCGGAGGAGCTGGGCCTGGAGAGGCTGACCTGAGGAAGTCTGGCAGCTGGAGAGGGCGTGGAGAGGCAGGAGCTGGGCCGGCGGAGGCCGACTGGGCGACGAGTTGGGCCTGCAGGGGCCGCCGGGAGCGGGAGCGAGCCCTGGATAGGCCGAGTCGAGGCCAGCGTGGGCCTGCAGAGGCCGCCGGGAGGAGGAGCGGGCACTGGAGAGGCTGACCTGAGGAAGTCTGGCAGCTGGAGAGGCCGAGGAGAGGCAGGAGCTGGGCCGGCGGAAGGCGACTGGGCGACGAGCACGGCCTGCAGGGGCCGCCGGGAGCAGGAGCGAGCCCTGGAGAGGCCGAGTCGAGGACAGCCTGGGTCTGCAGAGTCCGCCGGGAGGAGGAGCTGGGCCTGGAGAGGCTGTCTGAAGGAAGTCTGGGGCATGGAGACGCCATTGGAGGGCAGGAGCCGGGCCCGGAGAGGCCACCGTGGGGCCCGGCTTCAGGACGTTTGGGGCCTACAAAGGCCGCGGAGAGGGAGCTGGGCCGGAGCCGAGTCCAAAGAGGTTGTCGTGAGGCCGGAGATCGGCCCGCGGCCGCAGCAGGAGCAGAACGAGCTGGGCCTGGACACGAGGCCGGGAGGCCGCAACTGGGCCTGGAGAGGCCGGACTGAGGAAGTTCGGGGCCTGGAGAGGCCGCCGAAAGGCAAAGGCTGGGCCTGGAGAGGCCGTTCCCCGTGACGAATGAGTTGGGCCTAATGAGGCCACGGGGAGTCGGGAGGAGAGCGTGGCGGAGCTGCCGAAAGGCAAGAGGAGCTCTGGCCTGGGGAGGCCGCGGTCAGGCGAGAGCTGGGCGTGGACAGTCCACTGTGAGGCAGAGGCTGGGCCCGTGCAGGCCTTCGCGAGGCAGGAGGCTGGGCCTGGCGAGGCCGACTGGAGGTCAAGTCCTGGGCCTGAGGAGGTCGCCCAGAGGCGTGATCGGGGCTGGGCCTCAAGAGGCCAGTGGCAGGCCGGAGGAGCTGGGCCTGGAGAGGCTGACCTGAGGAAGTCTGGCAGCTGGAGAGGGCGTGGAGAGGCAGGAGCTGGGCCGGCGGAGGCCGACTGGGCGACGAGTTGGGCCTGCAGGGGCCGCCGGGAGCGGGAGCGAGCCCTGGATAGGCCGAGTCGAGGCAGGTGTGGGCCTGCAGAGGCCGCCGGGAGGAGGAGCGGGCACTGGAGAGGCTGACCTGAGGAAGTCTGGCAGCTGGAGAGGCCGAGGAGAGGCAGGAGCTGGGCCGGCGGAAGGCGACTGGGCGACGAGCACGGCCTGCAGGGGCCGCCGGGAGCAGGAGCGAGCCCTGGAGAGGCCGAGTCGAGGACACCCTGGGTCTGCAGAGTCCGCCGGGAGGAGGAGCTGGGCCTGGATAGGCTGTCTGAAGGAAGTCTGGGGCATGGAGACGCCATTGGAGGGCAGGAGCCGGGCCCGGAGAGGCCACCGTGGGGCCCGGCTTCAGGACGTTTGGGGCCTACAAAGGCCGCGGAGAGGGAGCTGGGCCGGAGCCGAGTCCAAAGAGGTTGTCGTGAGGCCGGAGATCGGCCCGCGGCCGCAGCAGGAGCAGAACGAGCTGGGCCTGGACACGAGGCCGGGAGGCCGCAACTGGGCCTGGAGAGGCCGGACTGAGGAAGTCCGGGGCCTGGAGAGGCCGCCGAAAGGCAAAGGCTGGGCCTGGAGAGGCCGTTCCCCGTGACGAATGAGTTGGGCCTAATGAGGCCACGGGGAGTCGGGAGGAGAGCGTGGCGGAGCTGCCGAAAGGCAAGAGGATCTCTGGCCTGGGGAGGCCGCGGTCAGGCGAGAGCTGGGCGTGGACAGTCCACTGTGAGGCAGAGGCTGGGCCCGTGCAGGCCTTCGCGAGGCAGGAGGCTGGGCCTGGCGAGGCCGACTGGAGGTCAAGTCCTGGGCCTGAGGAGGTCGCCCAGAGGCGTGATCGGGGCTGGGCCTCAAGAGGCCAGTGGCAGGCCGGAGGAGCTGGGCCTGGAGAGGCTGACCTGAGGAAGTCTGGCAGCTGGAGAGGGCGTGGAGAGGCAGGAGCTGGGCCGGCGGAGGCCGACTGGGCGACGAGTTGGGCCTGCAGGGGCCGCCGGGAGCGGGAGCGAGCCCTGGATAGGCCGAGTCGAGGCCAGCGTGGGCCTGCAGAGGCCGCCGGGAGGAGGAGCGGGCACTGGAGAGGCTGACCTGAGGAAGTCTGGCAGCTGGAGAGGCCGAGGAGAGGCAGGAGCTGGGCCGGCGGAAGGCGACTGGGCGACGAGCACGGCCTGCAGGGGCCGCCGGGAGCAGGAGCGAGCCCTGGAGAGGCCGAGTCGAGGACAGCCTGGGTCTGCAGAGTCCGCCGGGAGGAGGAGCTGGGCCTGGAGAGGCTGTCTGAAGGAAGTCTGGGGCATGGAGACGCCATTGGAGGGCAGGAGCCGGGCCCGGAGAGGCCACCGTGGGGCCCGGCTTCAGGACGTTTGGGGCCTACAAAGGCCGCGGAGAGGGAGCTGGGCCGGAGCCGAGTCCAAAGAGGTTGTCGTGAGGCCGGAGATCGGCCCGCGGCCGCAGCAGGAGCAGAACGAGCTGGGCCTGGACACGAGGCCGGGAGGCCGCAACTGGGCCTGGAGAGGCCGGACTGAGGAAGTTCGGGGCCTGGAGAGGCCGCCGAAAGGCAAAGGCTGGGCCTGGAGAGGCCGTTCCCCGTGACGAATGAGTTGGGCCTAATGAGGCCACCGGGAGTCGGGAGGAGAGCGTGGCGGAGCTGCCGAAAGGCAAGAGGAGCTCTGGCCTGGGGAGGCCGCAGTCAGGCGAGAGCTGGGCGTGGACAGTCCACTGTGAGGCAGAGGCTGGGCCCGTGCAGGCCTTCGCGAGGCAGGAGGCTGGGCCTGGCGAGGCCGACTGGAGGTCAAGTCCTGGGCCTGAGGAGGTCGCCCAGAGGCGTGATCGGGGCTGGGCCTCAAGAGGCCAGTGGCAGGCCGGAGGAGCTGGGCCTGGAGAGGCTGACCTGAGGAAGTCTGGCAGCTGGAGAGGGCGTGGAGAGGCAGGAGCTGGGCCGGCGGAGGCCGACTGGGCGACGAGTTGGGCCTGCAGGGGCCGCCGGGAGCGGGAGCGAGCCCTGGATAGGCCGAGTCGAGGCCAGCGTGGGCCTGCAGAGGCCGCCGGGAGGAGGAGCGGGCACTGGAGAGGCTGACCTGAGGAAGTCTGGCAGCTGGAGAGGCCGAGGAGAGGCAGGAGCTGGGCCGGCGGAAGGCGACTGGGCGAGGAGCACGGCCTGCAGGGGCCGCTGGGAGCAGGAGCGAGCCCTGGAGAGGCCGAGTCGAGGACAGCCTGGGTCTGCAGAGTCCGCCGGGAGGAGGAGCTGGGCCTGGAGAGGCTGTCTGAAGGAAGTCTGGGGCATGGAGACGCCATTGGAGGGCAGGAGCCGGGCCCGGAGAGGCCACCGTGGGGCCCGGCTTCAGGACGTTTGGGGCCTACAAAGGCCGCGGAGAGGGAGCTGGGCCGGAGCCGAGTCCAAAGAGGTTGTCGTGAGGCCGGAGATCGGCCCGCGGCCGCAGCAGGAGCAGAACGAGCTGGGCCTGGACACGAGGCCGGGAGGCCGCAACTGGGCCTGGAGAGGCCGGACTGAGGAAGTTCGGGGCCTGGAGAGGCCGCCGAAAGGCAAAGGCTGGGCCTGGAGAGGCCGTTCCCCGTGACGAATGAGTTGGGCCTAATGAGGCCACGGGGAGTCGGGAGGAGAGCGTGGCGGAGCTGCCGAAAGGCAAGAGGAGCTCTGGCCTGGGGAGGCCGCAGTCAGGCGAGAGCTGGGCATGGACAGTCCACTGTGAGGCAGAGGCTGGGCCCGTGCAGGCCTTCGCGAGGCAGGAGGCTGGGCCTGGCGAGGCCGACTGGAGGTCAAGTCCTGGGCCTGAGGAGGTCGCCCAGAGGCGTGATCGGGGCTGGGCCTCAAGAGGCCAGTGGCAGGCCGGAGGAGCTGGGCCTGGAGAGGCTGACCTGAGGAAGTCTGGCAGCTGGAGAGGGCGTGGAGAGGCAGGAGCTGGGCCGGCGGAGGCCGACTGGGCGACGAGTTGGGCCTGCAGGGGCCGCCGGGAGCGGGAGCGAGCCCTGGATAGGCCGAGTCGAGGCCAGCGTGGGCCTGCAGAGGCCGCCGGGAGGAGGAGCGGGCACTGGAGAGGCTGACCTGAGGAAGTCTGGCAGCTGGAGAGGCCGAGGAGAGGCAGGAGCTGGGCCGGCGGAAGGCGACTGGGCGACGAGCACGGCCTGCAGGGGCCGCCGGGAGCAGGAGCGAGCCCTGGAGAGGCCGAGTCGAGGACAGCCTGGGTCTGCAGAGTCCGCCGGGAGGAGGAGCTGGGCCTGGAGAGGCTGTCTGAAGGAAGTCTGGGGCATGGAGACGCCATTGGAGGGCAGGAGCCGGGCCCGGAGAGGCCACCGTGGGGCCCGGCTTCAGGACGTTTGGGGCCTACAAAGGCCGCGGAGAGGGAGCTGGGCCGGAGCCGAGTCCAAAGAGGTTGTCGTGAGGCCGGAGATCGGCCCGCGGCCGCAGCAGGAGCAGAACGAGCTGGGCCTGGACACGAGGCCGGGAGGCCGCAACTGGGCCTGGAGAGGCCGGACTGAGGAAGTTCGGGGCCTGGAGAGGCCGCCGAAATGCAAAGGCTGGGCCTGGAGAGGCCGTTCCCCGAACGAATGAGTTGGGCCTAATGAGGCCACCGGGAGTCGGGAGGAGAGCGTGGCGGAGCTGCCGAAAGGCAAGAGGAGCTCTGGCCTGGGGAGGCCGCAGTCAGGCGAGAGCTGGGCGTGGACATTCCACTGTGAGGCAGAGGCTGGGCCCGTGCAGGCCTTCGCGAGGCAGGAGGCTGGGCCTGGCGAGGCCGACTGGAGGTCAAGTCCTGGGCCTGAGGAGGTCGCCCAGAGGCGTGATCGGGGCTGGGCCTCAAGAGGCCAGTGGCAGGCCGGAGGAGCTGGGCCTGGAGAGGCTGACCTGAGGAAGTCTGGCAGCTGGAGAGGGCGTGGAGAGGCAGGAGCTGGGCCGGCGGAGGCCGACTGGGCGACGAGTTGGGCCTGCAGGGGCCGCCGGGAGCGGGAGCGAGCCCTGGATAGGCCGAGTCGAGGCCAGCGTGGGCCTGCAGAGGCCGCCGGGAGGAGGAGCGGGCACTGGAGAGGCTGACCTGAGGAAGTCTGGCAGCTGGAGAGGCCGAGGAGAGGCAGGAGCTGGGCCGGCGGAAGGCGACTGGGCGACGAGCACGGCCTGCAGGGGCCGCCGGGAGCAGGAGCGAGCCCTGGAGAGGCCGAGTCGAGGACAGCCTGGGTCTGCAGAGTCCGCCGGGAGGAGGAGCTGGGCCTGGAGAGGCTGTCTGAAGGAAGTCTGGGGCATGGAGACGCCATTGGAGGGCAGGAGCCGGGCCCGGAGAGGCCACCGTGGGGCCCGGCTTCAGGACGTTTGGGGCCTACAAAGGCCGCGGAGAGGGAGCTGGGCCGGAGCCGAGTCCAAAGAGGTTGTCGTGAGGCCGGAGATCGGCCCGCGGCCGCAGCAGGAGCAGAACGAGCTGGGCCTGGACACGAGGCCGGGAGGCCGCAACTGGGCCTGGAGAGGCCGGACTGAGGAAGTTCGGGGCCTGGAGAGGCCGCCGAAAGGCAAAGGCTGGGCCTGGAGAGGCCGTTCCCCGTGACGAATGAGTTGGGCCTAATAGGGCCACAGGGAGTCGGGAGGAGAGCGTGGCGGAGCTGCCGAAAGGCAAGAGGAGCTCTGGCCTGGGGAGGCCGCAGTCAGGCGAGAGCTGGGGGTGGACAGTCCACTGTGAGGCAGAGGCTGGGCCCGTGCAGGCCTTCGCGAGGCAGGAGGCTGGGCCTGGCGAGGCCGACTGGAGGTCAAGTCCTGGGCCTGAGGAGGTCGCCCAGAGGCGTGATCGGGGCTGGGCCTCAAGAGGCCAGTGGCAGGCCGGAGGAGCTGGGCCTGGAGAGGCTGACCTGAGGAAGTCTGGCAGCTGGAGAGGGAGTGGAGAGGCTGGAGAGGGCGTGGAGAGGCAGGAGCCGGGTCGGCGGAGGCCGACTGGGTGACGAGTTGGGCCTGCAGGGGCCGCCGGGAGCGGGAGCGAGCCCTGGATAGGCCGAGTCGAGGCCAGCGTGGGCCTGCAGAGGCCGCCGGGAGGAGGAGCGGGCACTGGAGAGGCTGACCTGAGGAAGTCTGGCAGCTGGAGAGGCCGAGGAGAGGCAGGAGCTGGGCCGGCAGAAGGCGACTGGGCGACGAGCACGGCCTGCAGGGGCCGCCGGGAGCAGGAGCGAGCCCTGGAGAGGCCGAGTCGAGGACAGCCTGGGTCTGCAGAGTCCGCCGGGAGGAGGAGCTGGGCCTGGAGAGGCTGTCTGAAGGAAGTCTGGGGCATGGAGACGCCATTGGAGGGCAGGAGCCGGGCCCGGAGAGGCCACCGTGGGGCCCGGCTTCAGGACGTTTGGGGCCTACAAAGGCCGCGGAGAGGGAGCTGGGCCGGAGCCGAGTCCAAAGAGGTTGTCGTGAGGCCGGAGATCGGCCCGCGGCCGCAGCAGGAGCAGAACGAGCTGGGCCTGGACACGAGGCCGGGAGGCCGCAACTGGGCCTGGAGAGGCCGGACTGAGGAAGTTCGGGGCCTGGAGAGGCCGCCGAAAGGCAAAGGCTGGGCCTGGAGAGGCCGTTCCCCGTGACGAATGAGTTGGGCCTAATAGGGCCACGGGGAGTCGGGAGGAGAGCGTGGCGGAGCTGCCGAAAGGCAAGAGGAGCTCTGGCCTGGGGAGGCCGCAGTCAGGCGAGAGCTGGGCGTGGACAGTCCACTGTGAGGCAGAGGCTGGGCCCGTGCAGGCCTTCGCGAGGCAGGAGGCTGGGCCTGGCGAGGCCGACTGGAGGTCAAGTCCTGGGCCTGAGGAGGTCGCCCAGAGGCGTGATCGGGGCTGGGCCTCAAGAGGCCAGTGGCAGGCCGGAGGAGCTGGGCCTGGAGAGGCTGACCTGAGGAAGTCTGGCAGCTGGAGAGGGCGTGGAGAGGCAGGAGCTGGGCCGGCGGAGGCCGACTGGGCGACGAGTTGGGCCTGCAGGGGCCGCCGGGAGCGGGAGCGAGCCCTGGATAGGCCGAGTCGAGGCCAGCGTGGGCCTGCAGAGGCCGCCGGGAGGAGGAGCGGGCACTGGAGAGGCTGACCTGAGGAAGTCTGGCAGCTGGAGAGGCCGAGGAGAGGCAGGAGCTGGGCCGGCGGAAGGCGACTGGGCGACGAGCACGGCCTGCAGGGGCCGCCGGGAGCAGGAGCGAGCCCTGGAGAGGCCGAGTCGAGGACAGCCTGGGTCTGCAGAGTCCGCCGGGAGGAGGAGCTGGGCCTGGAGAGGCTGTCTGAAGGAAGTCTGGGGCATGGAGACGCCATTGGAGGGCAGGAGCCGGGCCCGGAGAGGCCACCGTGGGGCCCGGCTTCAGGACGTTTGGGGCCTACAAAGGCCGCGGAGAGGGAGCTGGGCCGGAGCCGAGTCCAAAGAGGTTGTCGTGAGGCCGGAGATCGGCCCGCGGCCGCAGCAGGAGCAGAACGAGCTGGGCCTGGACACGAGGCCGGGAGGCCGCAACTGGGCCTGGAGAGGCCGGACTGAGGAAGTTCGGGGCCTGGAGAGGCCGCCGAAAGGCAAAGGCTGGGCCTGGAGAGGCCGTTCCCCGTGACGAATGAGTTGGGCCTAATAGGGCCACGGGGAGTCGGGAGGAGAGCGTGGCGGAGCTGCCGAAAGGCAAGAGGAGCTCTGGCCTGGGGAGGCCGCAGTCAGGCGAGAGCTGGGCGTGGACAGTCCACTGTGAGGCAGAGGCTGGGCCCGTGCAGGCCTTCGCGAGGCAGGAGGCTGGGCCTGGCGAGGCCGACTGGAGGTCAAGTCCTGGGCCTGAGGAGGTCGCCCAGAGGCGTGATCGGGGCTGGGCCTCAAGAGGCCAGTGGCAGGCCGGAGGAGCTGGGCCTGGAGAGGCTGACCTGAGGAAGTCTGGCAGCTGGAGAGGGCGTGGAGAGGCAGGAGCTGGGCCGGCGGAGGCCGACTGGGCGACGAGTTGGGCCTGCAGGGGCCGCCGGGAGCGGGAGCGAGCCCTGGATAGGCCGAGTCGAGGCCAGCGTGGGCCTGCAGAGGCCGCCGGGAGGAGGAGCGGGCACTGGAGAGGCTGACCTGAGGAAGTCTGGCAGCTGGAGAGGCCGAGGAGAGGCAGGAGCTGGGCCGGCGGAAGGCGACTGGGCGACGAGCACGGCCTGCAGGGGCCGCCGGGAGCAGGAGCGAGCCCTGGAGAGGCCGAGTCGAGGACAGCCTGGGTCTGCAGAGTCCGCCGGGAGGAGGAGCTGGGCCTGGAGAGGCTGTCTGAAGGAAGTCTGGGGCATGGAGACGCCATTGGAGGGCAGGAGCCGGGCCCGGAGAGGCCACCGTGGGGCCCGGCTTCAGGACGTTTGGGGCCTACAAAGGCCGCGGAGAGGGAGCTGGGCCGGAGCCGAGTCCAAAGAGGTTGTCGTGAGGCCGGAGATCGGCCCGCGGCCGCAGCAGGAGCAGAACGAGCTGGGCCTGGACACGAGGCCGGGAGGCCGCAACTGGGCCTGGAGAGGCCGGACTGAGGAAGTTCGGGGCCTGGAGAGGCCGCCGAAAGGCAAAGGCTGGGCCTGGAGAGGCCGTTCCCCGTGACGAATGAGTTGGGCCTAATAGGGCCACGGGGAGTCGGGAGGAGAGCGTGGCGGAGCTGCCGAAAGGCAAGAGGAGCTCTGGCCTGGGGAGGCCGCAGTCAGGCGAGAGCTGGGCGTGGACAGTCCACTGTGAGGCAGAGGCTGGGCCCGTGCAGGCCTTCGCGAGGCAGGAGGCTGGGCCTGGCGAGGCCGACTGGAGGTCAAGTCCTGGGCCTGAGGAGGTCGCCCAGAGGCGTGATCGGGGCTGGGCCTCAAGAGGCCAGTGGCAGGCCGGAGGAGCTGGGCCTGGAGAGGCTGACCTGAGGAAGTCTGGCAGCTGGAGAGGGCGTGGAGAGGCAGGAGCTGGGCCGGCGGAGGCCGACTGGGCGACGAGTTGGGCCTGCAGGGGCCGCCGGGAGCGGGAGCGAGCCCTGGATAGGCCGAGTCGAGGCCAGCGTGGGCCTGCAGAGGCCGCCGGGAGGAGGAGCGGGCACTGGAGAGGCTGACCTGAGGAAGTCTGGCAGCTGGAGAGGCCGAGGAGAGGCAGGAGCTGGGCCGGCGGAAGGCGACTGGGCGACGAGCACGGCCTGCAGGGGCCGCCGGGAGCAGGAGCGAGCCCTGGAGAGGCCGAGTCGAGGACAGCCTGGGTCTGCAGAGTCCGCCGGGAGGAGGAGCTGGGCCTGGAGAGGCTGTCTGAAGGAAGTCTGGGGCATGGAGACGCCATTGGAGGGCAGGAGCCGGGCCCGGAGAGGCCACCGTGGGGCCCGGCTTCAGGACGTTTGGGGCCTACAAAGGCCGCGGAGAGGGAGCTGGGCCGGAGCCGAGTCCAAAGAGGTTGTCGTGAGGCCGGAGATCGGCCCGCGGCCGCAGCAGGAGCAGAACGAGCTGGGCCTGGACACGAGGCCGGGAGGCCGCAACTGGGCCTGGAGAGGCCGGACTGAGGAAGTTCGGGGCCTGGAGAGGCCGCCGAAAGGCAAAGGCTGGGCCTGGAGAGGCCGTTCCCCGTGACGAATGAGTTGGGCCTAATGAGGCCACCGGGAGTCGGGAGGAGAGCGTGGCGGAGCTGCCGAAAGGCAAGAGGAGCTCTGGCCTGGGGAGGCCGCGGTCAGGCGAGAGCTGGGCGTGGACAGTCCACTGTGAGGCAGAGGCTGGGCCCGTGCAGGCCTTCGCGAGGCAGGAGGCTGGGCCTGGCGAGGCCGACTGGAGGTCAAGTCCTGGGCCTGAGGAGGTCGCCCAGAGGCGTGATCGGGGCTGGGCCTCAAGAGGCCAGTGGCAGGCCGGAGGAGCTGGGCCTGGAGAGGCTGACCTGAGAAAGTCTGGCAGCTGGAGAGGGCGTGGAGAGGCAGGAGCTGGGCCGGCGGAGGCCGACTGGGCGACGAGTTGGGCCTGCAGGGGCCGCCGGGAGCGGGAGCGAGCCCTGGATAGGCCGAGTCGAGGCCAGCGTGGGCCTGCAGAGGCCGCCGGGAGGAGGAGCGGGCACTGGAGAGGCTGACCTGAGGAAGTCTGGCAGCTGGAGAGGCCGAGGAGAGGCAGGAGCTGGGCCGGCGGAAGGCGACTGGGCGACAAGCACGGCCTGCAGGGGCCGCCGGGAGCAGGAGCGAGCCCTGGAGAGGCCGAGTCGAGGACAGCCTGGGTCTGCAGAGTCCGCCGGGAGGAGGAGCTGGGCCTGGAGAGGCTGTCTGAAGGAAGTCTGGGGCATGGAGACGCCATTGGAGGGCAGGAGCCGGGCCCGGAGAGGCCACCGTGGGGCCCGGCTTCAGGACGTTTGGGGCCTACAAAGGCCGCGGAGAGGGAGCTGGGCCGGAGCCGAGTCCAAAGAGGTTGTCGTGAGGCCGGAGATCGGCCCGCGGCCGCAGCAGGAGCAGAACGAGCTGGGCCTGGACACGAGGCCGGGAGGCCGCAACTGGGCCTGGAGAGGCCGGACTGAGGAAGTTCGGGGCCTGGAGAGGCCGCCGAAAGGCAAAGGCTGGGCCTGGAGAGGCCGTTCCCCGTGACGAATGAGTTGGGCTTAATGAGGCCACGGGGAGTCGGGAGGAGAGCATGGCGGAGCTGCCGAAAGGCAAGAGGAGCTCTGGCCTGGGGAGGCCGCGGTCAGGCGAGAGCTGGGCGTGGACAGTCCACTGTGAGGCAGAGGCTGGGCCCGTGCAGGCCTTCGCGAGGCAGGAGGCTGGGCCTGGCGAGGCCGACTGGAGGTCAAGTCCTGGGCCTGAGGAGGTCGCCCAGAGGCGTGATGCGGGCTGGGCCTCAAGAGGCCAGTGGCAGGCCGGAGGAGCTGGGCCTGGAGAGGCTGACCTGAGGAAGTCTGGCAGCTGGAGAGGGCGTGGAGAGGCTGGAGAGGGCGTGGAGAGGCAGGAGCTGGGCCGGCGGAGGCCGACTGGGCGACGAGTTGGGCCTGCAGGGGCCGCCGGGAGCGGGAGCGAGCCCTGGATAGGCCGAGTGGAGGCCAGCGTGGGCCTGCAGAGGCCGCCGGGAGGAGGAGCGGGCACTGGAGAGGCTGACCTGAGGAAGTCTGGCAGCTGGAGAGGCCGAGGAGAGGCAGGAGCTGGGCCGGCGGAAGGCGACTGGGCGACGAGCACGGCCTGCAGGGGCCGCCGGGAGCAGGAGCGAGCCCTGGAGAGGCCGAGTCGAGGACAGCCTGGGTCTGCAGAGTCCGCCGGGAGGAGGAGCTGGGCCTGGAGAGGCTGTCTGAAGGAAGTCTGGGGCATGGAGACGCCATTGGAGGGCAGGAGCCGGGCCCGGAGAGGCCACCGTGGGGCCCGGCTTCAGGACGTTTGGGGCCTACAAAGGCCGCGGAGAGGGAGCTGGGCCGGAGCCGAGTCCAAAGAGGTTGTCGTGAGGCCGGAGATCGGCCCGCGGCCGCAGCAGGAGCAGAACGAGCTGGGCCTGGACACGAGGCCGGGAGGCCGCAACTGGGCCTGGAGAGGCCGGACTGAGGAAGTTCGGGGCCTGGAGAGGCCGCCGAAAGGCAAAGGCTGGGCCTGGAGAGGCCGTTCCCCGTGACGAATGAGTTGGGCCTAATAGGGCCACGGGGAGTCGGGAGGAGAGCGTGGCGGAGCTGCCGAAAGGCAAGAGGAGCTCTGGCCTGGGGAGGCCGCGGTCAGGCGAGAGCTGGGCGTGGACAGTCCACTGTGAGGCAGAGGCTGGGCCCGTGCAGGCCTTCGCGAGGCAGGAGGCTGGGCCTGGCGAGGCCGACTGGAGGTCAAGTCCTGGGCCTGAGGAGGTCGCCCAGAGGCGTGATCGGGGCTGGGCCTCAAGAGGCCAGTGGCAGGCCGGAGGAGCTGGGCCTGGAGAGGCTGACCTGAGGAAGTCTGGCAGGTGGAGAGGGAGTGGAGAGGCTGGAGAGGGCGTGGAGAGGCAGGAGCCGGGCCGGCGAAGGCCGACTGGGCGACGAGTTGGGCCTGCAGGGGCCGCCGGGAGCGGGAGCGAGCCCTGGATAGGCCGAGTCGAGGCCAGCGTGGGCCTGCAGAGGCCGCCGGGAGGAGGAGCGGGCACTGGAGAGGCTGACCTGAGGAAGTCTGGCAGCTGGAGAGGCCGAGGAGAGGCAGGAGCTGGGCCGGCGGAAGGCGACTGGGCGACGAGCACGGCCTGCAGGGGCCGCCGGGAGCAGGAGCGAGCCCTGGAGAGGCCGAGTCGAGGACAGCCTGGGTCTGCAGAGTCCGCCGGGAGGAGGAGCTGGGCCTGGAGAGGCTGTCTGAAGGAAGTCTGGGGCATGGAGACGCCACTGGAGGGCAGGAGCCAGGCCCGGAGAGGCCACCGTGGGGCCCGGCTTCAGGACGTTTGGGGCCTACAAAGGCCGCGGAGAGGGAGCTGGGCCGGAGCCGAGTCCAAAGAGGTTGTCGTGAGGCCGGAGATCGGCCCGCGGCCGCAGCAGGAGCAGAACGAGCTGGGCCTGGACACGAGGCCGGGAGGCCGCAACTGGGCCTGGAGAGGCCGGACTGAGGAAGTTCAGGGCCTGGAGAGGCCGCCGAAAGGCAAAGGCTGGGCCTGGAGAGGCCGTTCCCCGTGACGAATGAGTTGGGCCTAATGAGGCCACGGGGAGTCGGGAGGAGAGCATGGCGGAGCTGCCGAAAGGCAAGAGGAGCTCTGGCCTGGGGAGGCCGCGGTCAGGCGAGAGCTGGGCGTGGACAGTCCACTGTGAGGCAGAGGCTGGGCCCGTGCAGGCCTTCGCGAGGCAGGAGGCTGGGCCTGGCGAGGCCGACTGGAGGTCAAGTCCTGGGCCTGAGGAGGTCGCCCAGAGGCGTGATGGGGGCTGGGCCTCAAGAGGCCAGTGGCAGGCCGGAGGAGCTGGGCCTGGAGAGGCTGACCTGAGGAAGTCTGGCAGCTGGAGAGGGCGTGGAGAGGCTGGAGAGGGCGTGGAGAGGCAGGAGCCGGGCCGGCGGAGGCCGACTGGGCGACGAGTTGGGCCTGCAGGGGCCGCCGGGAGCGGGAGCGAGCCCTGGATAGGCCGAGTCGAGGCCAGCGTGGGCCTGCAGAGGCCGCCGGGAGGAGGAGCGGGCACTGGAGAGGCTGACCTGAGGAAGTCTGGCAGCTGGAGAGGCCGAGGAGAGGCAGGAGCTGGGCCGGCGGAAGGCGACTGGGTGACGAGCACGGCCTGCAGGGGCCGCCGGGAGCAGGAGCGAGCCCTGGAGAGGCCGAGTCGAGGACAGCCTGGGTCTGCAGAGTCCGCCGGGAGGAGGAGCTGGGCCTGGAGAGGCTGTCTGAAGGAAGTCTGGGGCATGGAGACGCCATTGGAGGGCAGGAGCCGGGCCCGGAGAGGCCACCGTGGGGCCCGGCTTCAGGACGTTTGGGGCCTACAAAGGCCGCGGAGAGGGAGCTGGGCCGGAGCCGAGTCCAAAGAGGTTGTCGTGAGGCCGGAGATCGGCCCGCGGCCGCAGCAGGAGCAGAACGAGCTGGGCCTGGACACGAGGCCGGGAGGCCGCAACTGGGCCTGGAGAGGCCGGACTGAGGAAGTTCGGGGCCTGGAGAGGCCGCCGAAAGGCAAAAGCTGGGCCTGGAGAGGCCGTTCCCCGTGACGAATGAGTTGGGCCTAATGAGGCCACGGGGAGTCGGGAGGAGAGCGTGGCGGAGCTGCCGAAAGGCAAGAGGAGCTCTGGCCTGGGGAGGCCGCGGTCAGGCGAGAGCTGGGCGTGGACAGTCCACTGTGAGGCAGAGGCTGGGCCCGTGCAGGCCTTCGCGAGGCAGGAGGCTGGGCCTGGCGAGGCCGACTGGAGGTCAAGTCCTGGGCCTGAGGAGGTCGCCCAGAGGCGTGATCGGGGCTGGGCCTCAAGAGGCCAGTGGCAGGCCGGAGGAGCTGGGCCTGGAGAGGCTGACCTGAGGAAGTCTGGCAGCTGGAGAGGGCGTGGAGAGGCAGGAGCTGGGCCGGCGGAGGCCGACTGGGCGACGAGTTGGGCCTGCAGGGGCCGCCGGGAGCGGGAGCGAGCCCTGGATAGGCCGAGTCGAGGCCAGCGTGGGCCTGCAGAGGCCGCCGGGAGGAGGAGCGGGCACTGGAGAGGCTGACCTGAGGAAGTCTGGCAGCTGGAGAGGCCGAGGAGAGGCAGGAGCTGGGCCGGCGGAAGGCGACTGGGCGACGAGCACGGCCTGCAGGGGCTGCCGGGAGCAGGAGCGAGCCCTGGAGAGGCCGAGTCGAGGACAGCCTGGGTCTGCAGAGTCCGCCGGGAGGAGGAGCTGGGCCTGGAGAGGCTGTCTGAAGGAAGTCTGGGGCATGGAGACGCCATTGGAGGGCAGGAGCCGGGCCCGGAGAGGCCACCGTGGGGCCCGGCTTCAGGACGTTTGGGGCCTACAAAGGCCGCGGAGAGGGAGCTGGGCCGGAGCCGAGTCCAAAGAGGTTGTCGTGAGGCCGGAGATCGGCCCACGGCCGCAGCAGGAGCAGAACGAGCTGGGCCTGGACACGAGGCCGGGAGGCCGCAACTGGGCCTGGAGAGGCCGGACTGAGGAAGTTCGGGGCCTGGAGAGGCCGCCGAAAGGCAAAGGCTGGGCCTGGAGAGGCCGTTCCCCGTGACGAATGAGTTGGGCCTAATGAGGCCACGGGGAGTCGGGAGGAGAGCGTGGCGGAGCTGCCGAAAGGCAAGAGGAGCTCTGGCCTGAGGAGGCCGCGGTCAGGCGAGAGCTGGGCGTGGACAGTCCACTGTGAGGCAGAGGCTGGGCCCGTGCAGGCCTTCGCGAGGCAGGAGGCTGGGCCTGGCGAGGCCGACTGGAGGTCAAGTCCTGGGCCTGAGGAGGTCGCCCAGAGGCGTGATCGGGGCTGGGCCTCAAGAGGCCAGTGGCAGGCCGGAGGAGCTGGGCCTGGAGAGGCTGACCTGAGGAAGTCTGGCAGCTGGAGAGGGAGTGGAGAGGCTGGAGAGGGCGTGGAGAGGCAGGAGCCGGGCCGGCGAAGGCCGACTGGGCGACGAGTTGGGCCTGCAGGGGCCGCCGGGAGCGGGAGCGAGCCCTGGATAGGCCGAGTCGAGGCCAGCGTGGGCCTGCAGAGGCCGCCGGGAGGAGGAGCGGGCACTGGAGAGGCTGACCTGAGGAAGTCTGGCAGCTGGAGAGGCCGAGGAGAGGCAGGAGCTGGGCCGGCGGAAGGCGACTGGGCGACGAGCACGGCCTGCAGGGGCCGCCGGGAGCAGGAGCGAGCCCTGGAGAGGCCGAGTCGAGGACAGCCTGGGTCTGCAGAGTCCGCCGGGAGGAGGAGCTGGGCCTGGAGAGGCTGTCTGAAGGAAGTCTGGGGCATGGAGACGCCATTGGAGGGCAGGAGCCGGGCCCGGAGAGGCCACCGTGGGGCCCGGCTTCAGGACGTTTGGGGCCTACAAAGGCCGCGGAGAGGGAGCTGGGCCGGAGCCGAGTCCAAAGAGGTTGTCGTGAGGCCGGAGATCGGCCCGCGGCCGCAGCAGGAGCAGAACGAGCTGGGCCTGGACACGAGGCCGGGAGGCCGCAACTGGGCCTGGAGAGGCCGGACTGAGGAAGTTCGGGGCCTGGAGAGGCCGCCGAAAGGCAAAGGCTGGGCCTGGAGAGGCCGTTCCCCGTGACGAATGAGTTGGGCCTAATGAGGCCACGGGGAGTCGGGAGGAGAGCGTGGCGGAGCTGCCGAAAGGCAAGAGGAGCTCTGGCCTGGGGAGGCCGCGGTCAGGCGAGAGCTGGGCGTGGACAGTCCACTGTGAGGCAGAGGCTGGGCCCGTGCAGGCCTTCGCGAGGCAGGAGGCTGGGCCTGGCGAGGCCGACTGGAGGTCAAGTCCTGGGCCTGAGGAGGTCGCCCAGAGGCGTCATCGGGGCTGGGCCTCAAGAGGCCAGTGGCAGGCCGGAGGAGCTGGGCCTGGAGAGGCTGACCTGAGGAAGTCTGGCAGCTGGAGAGGGCGTGGAGAGGCAGGAGCTGGGCCGGCGGAGGCCGACTGGGCGACGAGTTGGGCCTGCAGGGGCCGCCGGGAGCGGGAGCGAGCCCTGGATAGGCCGAGTCGAGGCAGGCGTGGGCCTGCAGAGGCCGCCGGGAGGAGGAGCGGGCACTGGAGAGGCTGACCTGAGGAAGTCTGGCAGCTGGAGAGGCCGAGGAGAGGCAGGAGCTGGGCCGGCGGAAGGCGACTGGGCGACGAGCACGGCCTGCAGGGGCCGCCGGGAGCAGGAGCGAGCCCTGGAGAGGCCGAGTCGAGGACACCCTGGGTCTGCAGAGTCCGCCGGGAGGAGGAGCTGGGCCTGGATAGGCTGTCTGAAGGAAGTCTGGGGCATGGAGACGCCATTGGAGGGCAGGAGCCGGGCCCGGAGAGGCCACCGTGGGGCCCGGCTTCAGGACGTTTGGGGCCTACAAAGGCCGCGGAGAGGGAGCTGGGCCGGAGCCGAGTCCAAAGAGGTTGTCGTGAGGCCGGAAATCGGCCCGCGGCCGCAGCAGGAGCAGAACGAGCTGGGCCTGGACACGAGGCCGGGAGGCCGCAACTGGGCCTGGAGAGGCCGGACTGAGGAAGTCCGGGGCCTGGAGAGGCCGCCGAAAGGCAAAGGCTGGGCCTGGAGAGGCCGTTCCCCGTGACGAATGAGTTGGGCCTAATGAGGCCACGGGGAGTCGGGAGGAGAGCGTGGCGGAGCTGCCGAAAGGCAAGAGGAGCTCTGGCCTGGGGAGGCCGCAGTCAGGCGAGAGCTGGGCGTGGACAGTCCATTGTGAGGCAGAGGCTGGGCCCGTGCAGGCCTTCGCGAGGCAGGAGGCTGGGCCTGGCGAGGCCGACTGGAGGTCAAGTCCTGGGCCTGAGGAGGTCGCCCAGAGGCGTGATCGGGGCTGGGCCTCAAGAGGCCAGTGGCAGGCCGGAGGAGCTGGGCCTGGAGAGGCTGACCTGAGGAAGTCTGGCAGCTGGAGAGGGCGTGGAGAGGCAGGAGCTGGGCCGGCGGAGGCCGACTGGGCGACGAGTTGGGCCTGCAGGGGCCGCCGGGAGCGGGAGCGAGCCCTGGATAGGCCGAGTCGAGGCCAGCGTGGGCCTGCAGAGGCCGCCGGGAGGAGGAGCGGGCACTGGAGAGGCTGACCTGAGGAAGTCTGGCAGCTGGAGAGGCCGAGGAGAGGCAGGAGCTGGGCCGGCGGAAGGCGACTGGGCGACGAGCACGGCCTGCAGGGGCCGCCGGGAGCAGGAGCGAGCCCTGGAGAGGCCGAGTCGAGGACAGCCTGGGTCTGCAGAGTCCGCCGGGAGGAGGAGCTGGGCCTGGAGAGGCTGTCTGAAGGAAGTCTGGGGCATGGAGACGCCATTGGAGGGCAGGAGCCGGGCCCGGAGAGGCCACCGTGGGGCCCGGCTTCAGGACGTTTGGGGCCTACAAAGGCCGCGGAGAGGGAGCTGGGCCGGAGCCGAGTCCAAAGAGGTTGTCGTGAGGCCGGAGATCGGCCCGCGGCCGCAGCAGGAGCAGAACGAGCTGGGCCTGGACACGAGGCCGGGAGGCCGCAACTGGGCCTGGAGAGGCCGGACTGAGGAAGTTCGGGGCCTGGAGAGGCCGCCGAAAGGCAAAGGCTGGGCCTGGAGAGGCCGTTCCCCGTGACGAATGAGTTGGGCCTAATGAGGCCACCGGGAGTCGGGAGGAGAGCGTGGCGGAGCTGCCGAAAGGCAAGAGGAGTTCTGGCCTGGGGAGGCCGCAGTCAGGCGAGAGCTGGGCGTGGACAGTCCACTGTGAGGCAGAGGCTGGGCCCGTGCAGGCCTTCGCGAGGCAGGAGGCTGGGCCTGGCGAGGCCGACTGGAGGTCAAGTCCTGGGCCTGAGGAGGTCGCCCAGAGGCGTGATCGGGGCTGGGCCTCAAGAGGCCAGTGGCAGGCCGGAGGAGCTGGGCCTGGAGAGGCTGACCTGAGGAAGTCTGGCAGCTGGAGAGGGCGTGGAGAGGCAGGAGCTGGGCCGGCGGAGGCCGACTGGGCGACGAGTTGGGCCTGCAGGGGCCGCCGGGAGCGGGAGCGAGCCCTGGATAGGCCGAGTCGAGGCCAGCGTGGGCCTGCAGAGGCCGCCGGGAGGAGGAGCGGGCACTGGAGAGGCTGACCTGAGGAAGTCTGGCAGCTGGAGAGGCCGAGGAGAGGCAGGAGCTGGGCCGGCGGAAGGCGACTGGGCGAGGAGCACGGCCTGCAGGGGCCGCTGGGAGCAGGAGCGAGCCCTGGAGAGGCCGAGTCGAGGACAGCCTGGGTCTGCAGAGTCCGCCGGGAGGAGGAGCTGGGCCTGGAGAGGCTGTCTGAAGGAAGTCTGGGGCATGGAGACGCCATTGGAGGGCAGGAGCCGGGCCCGGAGAGGCCACCGTGGGGCCCGGCTTCAGGACGTTTGGGGCCTACAAAGGCCGCGGAGAGGGAGCTGGGCCGGAGCCGAGTCCAAAGAGGTTGTCGTGAGGCCGGAGATCGGCCCGCGGCCGCAGCAGGAGCAGAACGAGCTGGGCCTGGACACGAGGCCGGGAGGCCGCAACTGGGCCTGGAGAGGCCGGACTGAGGAAGTTCGGGGCCTGGAGAGGCCGCCGAAAGGCAAAGGCTGGGCCTGGAGAGGCCGTTCCCCGTGACGAATGAGTTGGGCCTAATGAGGCCACGGGGAGTCGGGAGGAGAGCGTGGCGGAGCTGCCGAAAGGCAAGAGGAGCTCTGGCCTGGGGAGGCCGCAGTCAGGCGACAGCTGGGCATGGACAGTCCACTGTGAGGCAGAGGCTGGGCCCGTGCAGGCCTTCGCGAGGCAGGAGGCTGGGCCTGGCGAGGCCGACTGGAGGTCAAGTCCTGGGCCTGAGGAGGTCGCCCAGAGGCGTGATCGGGGCTGGGCCTCAAGAGGCCAGTGGCAGGCCGGAGGAGCTGGGCCTGGAGAGGCTGACCTGAGGAAGTCTGGCAGCTGGAGAGGGCGTGGAGAGGCAGGAGCTGGGCCGGCGGAGGCCGACTGGGCGACGAGTTGGGCCTGCAGGGGCCGCCGGGAGCGGGAGCGAGCCCTGGATAGGCCGAGTCGAGGCCAGCGTGGGCCTGCAGAGGCCGCCGGGAGGAGGAGCGGGCACTGGAGAGGCTGACCTGAGGAAGTCTGGCAGCTGGAGAGGCCGAGGAGAGGCAGGAGCTGGGCCGGCGGAAGGCGACTGGGCGACGAGCACGGCCTGCAGGGGCCGCCGGGAGCAGGAGCGAGCCCTGGAGAGGCCGAGTCGAGGACAGCCTGGGTCTGCAGAGTCCGCCGGGAGGAGGAGCTGGGCCTGGAGAGGCTGTCTGAAGGAAGTCTGGGGCATGGAGACGCCATTGGAGGGCAGGAGCCGGGCCCGGAGAGGCCACCGTGGGGCCCGGCTTCAGGACGTTTGGGGCCTACAAAGGCCGCGGAGAGGGAGCTGGGCCGGAGCCGAGTCCAAAGAGGTTGTCGTGAGGCCGGAGATCGGCCCGCGGCCGCAGCAGGAGCAGAACGAGCTGGGCCTGGACACGAGGCCGGGAGGCCGCAACTGGGCCTGGAGAGGCCGGACTGAGGAAGTTCGGGGCCTGGAGAGGCCGCCGAAAGGCAAAGGCTGGGCCTGGAGAGGCCGTTCCCCGTGACGAATGAGTTGGGCCTAATGAGGCCACCGGGAGTCGGGAGGAGAGCGTGGCGGAGCTGCCGAAAGGCAAGAGGAGTTCTGGCCTGGGGAGGCCGCAGTCAGGCGAGAGCTGGGCGTGGACAGTCCACTGTGAGGCAGAGGCTGGGCCCGTGCAGGCCTTCGCGAGGCAGGAGGCTGGGCCTGGCGAGGCCGACTGGAGGTCAAGTCCTGGGCCTGAGGAGGTCGCCCAGAGGCGTGATCGGGGCTGGGCCTCAAGAGGCCAGTGGCAGGCCGGAGGAGCTGGGCCTGGAGAGGCTGACCTGAGGAAGTCTGGCAGCTGGAGAGGGCGTGGAGAGGCAGGAGCTGGGCCGGCGGAGGCCGACTGGGCGACGAGTTGGGCCTGCAGGGGCCGCCGGGAGCGGGAGCGAGCCCTGGATAGGCCGAGTCGAGGCCAGCGTGGGCCTGCAGAGGCCGCCGGGAGGAGGAGCGGGCACTGGAGAGGCTGACCTGAGGAAGTCTGGCAGCTGGAGAGGCCGAGGAGAGGCAGGAGCTGGGCCGGCGGAAGGCGACTGGGCGACGAGCACGGCCTGCAGGGGCCGCCGGGAGCAGGAGCGAGCCCTGGAGAGGCCGAGTCGAGGACAGCCTGGGTCTGCAGAGTCCGCCGGGAGGAGGAGCTGGGCCTGGAGAGGCTGTCTGAAGGAAGTCTGGGGCATGGAGACGCCATTGGAGGGCAGGAGCCGGGCCCGGAGAGGCCACCGTGGGGCCCGGCTTCAGGACGTTTGGGGCCTACAAAGGCCGCGGAGAGGGAGCTGGGCCGGAGCCGAGTCCAAAGAGGTTGTCGTGAGGCCGGAGATCGGCCCGCAGCCGCAGCAGGAGCAGAACGAGCTGGGCCTGGACACGAGGCCGGGAGGCCGCAACTGGGCCTGGAGAGGCCGGACTGAGGAAGTTCGGGGCCTGGAGAGGCCGCCGAAAGGCAAAGGCTGGGCCTGGAGAGGCCGTTCCCCGTGACGAATGAGTTGGGCCTAATGAGGCCACGGGGAGTCGGGAGGAGAGCGTGGCGGAGCTGCCGAAAGGCAAGAGGAGCTCTGGCCTGGGGAGGCCGCAGTCAGGCGAGAGCTGGGCATGGACAGTCCACTGTGAGGCAGAGGCTGGGCCCGTGCAGGCCTTCGCGAGGCAGGAGGCTGGGCCTGGCGAGGCCGACTGGAGGTCAAGTCCTGGGCCTGAGGAGGTCGCCCAGAGGCGTGATCGGGGCTGGGCCTCAAGAGGCCAGTGGCAGGCCGGAGGAGCTGGGCCTGGAGAGGCTGACCTGAGGAAGTCTGGCAGCTGGAGAGGGCGTGGAGAGGCAGGAGCTGGGCCGGCGGAGGCCGACTGGGCGACGAGTTGGGCCTGCAGGGGCCGCCGGGAGCGGGAGCGAGCCCTGGATAGGCCGAGTCGAGGCCAGCGTGGGCCTGCAGAGGCCGCCGGGAGGAGGAGCGGGCACTGGAGAGGCTGACCTGAGGAAGTCTGGCAGCTGGAGAGGCCGAGGAGAGGCAGGAGCTGGGCCGGCGGAAGGCGACTGGGCGACGAGCACGGCCTGCAGGGGCCGCCGGGAGCAGGAGCGAGCCCTGGAGAGGCCGAGTCGAGGACAGCCTGGGTCTGCAGAGTCCGCCGGGAGGAGGAGCTGGGCCTGGAGAGGCTGTCTGAAGGAAGTCTGGGGCATGGAGACGCCATTGGAGGGCAGGAGCCGGGCCCGGAGAGGCCACCGTGGGGCCCGGCTTCAGGACGTTTGGGGCCTACAAAGGCCGCGGAGAGGGAGCTGGGCCGGAGCCGAGTCCAAAGAGGTTGTCGTGAGGCCGGAGATCGGCCCGCGGCCGCAGCAGGAGCAGAACGAGCTGGGCCTGGACACGAGGCCGGGAGGCCGCAACTGGGCCTGGAGAGGCCGGACTGAGGAAGTTCGGGGCCTGGAGAGGCCGCCGAAAGGCAAAGGCTGGGCCTGGAGAGGCCGTTCCCCGTGACGAATGAGTTGGGCCTAATGAGGCCACGGGGAGTCGGGAGGAGAGCGTGGCGGAGCTGCCGAAAGGCAAGAGGAGCTCTGGCCTGGGGAGGCCGCAGTCAGGCGAGAGCTGGGCGTGTACAGTCCACTGTGAGGCAGAGGCTGGGCCCGTGCAGGCCTTCGCGAGGCAGGAGGCTGGGCCTGGCGAGGCCGACTGGAGGTCAAGTCCTGGGCCTGAGGAGGTCGCCCAGAGGCGTGATCGGGGCTGGGCCTCAAGAGGCCAGTGGCAGGCCGGAGGAGCTGGGCCTGGAGAGGCTGACCTGAGGAAGTCTGGCAGCTGGAGAGGGCGTGGAGAGGCAGGAGCTGGGCCGGCGGAGGCCGACTGGGCGACGAGTTGGGCCTGCAGGGGCCGCCGGGAGCGGGAGCGAGCCCTGGATAGGCCGAGTCGAGGCCAGCGTGGGCCTGCAGAGGCCGCCGGGAGGAGGAGCGGGCACTGGAGAGGCTGACCTGAGGAAGTCTGGCAGCTGGAGAGGCCGAGGAGAGGCAGGAGCTGGGCCGGCGGAAGGCGACTGGGCGACGAGCACGGCCTGCAGGGGCCGCCGGGAGCAGGAGCGAGCCCTGGAGAGGCCGAGTCGAGGACAGCCTGGGTCTGCAGAGTCCGCCGGGAGGAGGAGCTGGGCCTGGAGAGGCTGTCTGAAGGAAGTCTGGGGCATGGAGACGCCATTGGAGGGCAGGAGCCGGGCCCGGAGAGGCCACCGTGGGGCCCGGCTTCAGGACGTTTGGGGCCTACAAAGGCCGCGGAGAGGGAGCTGGGCCGGAGCCCAGTCCAAAGAGGTTGTCGTGAGGCCGGAGATCGGCCCGCGGCCGCAGCAGGAGCAGAACGAGCTGGGCCTGGACACGAGGCCGGGAGGCCGCAACTGGGCCTGGAGAGGCCGGACTGAGGAAGTTCGGGGCCTGGAGAGGCCGCCGAAAGGCAAAGGCTGGGCCTGGAGAGGCCGTTCCCCGTGACGAATGAGTTGCGCCTAATAGGGCCACGGGGAGTCGGGAGGAGAGCGTGGCGGAGCTGCCGAAAGGCAAGAGGAGCTCTGGCCTGGGGAGGCCGCAGTCAGGCGAGAGCTGGGCGTGGACAGTCCACTGTGAGGCAGAGGCTGGGCCCGTGCAGGCCTTCGCGAGGCAGGAGGCTGGGCCTGGCGAGGCCGACTGGAGGTCAAGTCCTGGGCCTGAGGAGGTCGCCCAGAGGCGTGATCGGGGCTGGGCCTCAAGAGGCCAGTGGCAGGCCGGAGGAGCTGGGCCTGGAGAGGCTGACCTGAGGAAGTCTGGCAGCTGGAGAGGGCGTGGAGAGGCAGGAGCTGGGCCGGCGGAGGCCGACTGGGCGACGAGTTGGGCCTGCAGGGGCCGCCGGGAGCGGGAGCGAGCCCTGGATAGGCCGAGTCAAGGCCAGCGTGGGCCTGCAGAGGCCGCCGGGAGGAGGAGCGGGCACTGGAGAGGCTGACCTGAGGAAGTCTAGCAGCTGGAGAGGCCGAGGAGAGGCAGGAGCTGGGCCGGCGGAAGGCGACTGGGCGACGAGCACGGCCTGCAGGGGCCGCCGGGAGCAGGAGCGAGCCCTGGAGAGGCCAAGTCGAGGACAGCCTGGGTCTGCAGAGTCCGCCGGGAGGAGGAGCTGGGCCTGGAGAGGCTGTCTGAAGGAAGTCTGGGGCATGGAGACGCCATTGGAGGGCAGGAGCCGGGCCCGGAGAGGCCACCGTGGGGCCCGGCTTCAGGACGTTTGGGGCCTACAAAGGCCGCGGAGAGGGAGCTGGGCCGGAGCCGAGTCCAAAGAGGTTGTCGTGAGGCCGGAGATCGGCCCGCGGCCGCAGCAGGAGCAGAACGAGCTGGGCCTGGACACGAGGCCGGGAGGCCGCAACTGGGCCTGGAGAGGCCGGACTGAGGAAGTTCGGGGCCTGGAGAGGCCGCCGAAAGGCAAAGGCTGGGCCTGGAGAGGCCGTTCCCCGTGACGAATGAGTTGGGCCTAATGAGGCCACGGGGAGTCGGGAGGAGAGCGTGGCGGAGCTGCCGAAAGGCAAGAGGAGCTCTGGCCTGGGGAGGCCGCAGTCAGGCGAGAGCTGGGCGTGGACAGTCCACTGTGAGGCAGAGGCTGGGCCCGTGCAGGCCTTCGCGAGGCAGGAGGCTGGGCCTGGCGAGGCCGACTGGAGGTCAAGTCCTGGGCCTGAGGAGGTCGCCCAGAGGCGTGATCGGGGCTGGGCCTCAAGAGGCCAGTGGCAGGCCGGAGGAGCTGGGCCTGGAGAGGCTGACCTGAGGAAGTCTGGCAGCTGGAGAGGGCGTGGAGAGGCAGGAGCTGGGCCGGCGGAGGCCGACTGGGCGACGAGTTGGGCCTGCAGGGGCCGCCGGGAGCGGGGAGCGAGCCCTGGATAGGCCGAGTCGAGGCCAGCGTGGGCCTGCAGAGGCCGCCGGGAGGAGGAGCGGGCACTGGAGAGGCTGACCTGAGGAAGTCTGGCAGCTGGAGAGGCCGAGGAGAGGCAGGAGCTGGGCCGGCGGAAGGCGACTGGGCGACGAGCACGGCCTGCAGGGGCCGCCGGGAGCAGGAGCGAGCCCTGGAGAGGCCGAGTCGAGGACAGCCTGGGTCTGCAGAGTCCGCCGGGAGGAGGAGCTGGGCCTGGAGAGGCTGTCTGAAGGAAGTCTGGGGCATGGAGACGCCATTGGAGGGCAGGAGCCGGGCCCGGAGAGGCCACCGTGGGGCCCGGCTTCAGGACGTTTGGGGCCTACAAAGGCCGCGGAGAGGGAGCTGGGCCGGAGCCGAGTCCAAAGAGGTTGTCGTGAGGCCGGAGATCGGCCCGCGGCCGCAGCAGGAGCAGAACGAGCTGGGCCTGGACACGAGGCCGGGAGGCCGCAACTGGGCCTGGAGAGGCCGGACTGAGGAAGTTCGGGGCCTGGAGAGGCCGCCGAAAGGCAAAGGCTGGGCCTGGAGAGGCCGTTCCCCGTGACGAATGAGTTGGGCCTAATGAGGCCACGGGGAGTCGGGAGGAGAGCGTGGCGGAGCTGCCGAAAGGCAAGAGGAGCTCTGGCCTGGGGAGGCCGCAGTCAGGCGACAGCTGGGCATGGACAGTCCACTGTGAGGCAGAGGCTGGGCCCGTGCAGGCCTTCGCGAGGCAGGAGGCTGGGCCTGGCGAGGCCGACTGGAGGTCAAGTCCTGGGCCTGAGGAGGTCGCCCAGAGGCGTGATCGGGGCTGGGCCTCAAGAGGCCAGTGGCAGGCCGGAGGAGCTGGGCCTGGAGAGGCTGACCTGAGGAAGTCTGGCAGCTGGAGAGGGCGTGGAGAGGCAGGAGCTGGGCCGGCGGAGGCCGACTGGGCGACGAGTTGGGCCTGCAGGGGCCGCCGGGAGCGGGAGCGAGCCCTGGATAGGCCGAGTCGAGGCCAGCGTGGGCCTGCAGAGGCCGCCGGGAGGAGGAGCGGGCACTGGAGAGGCTGACCTGAGGAAGTCTGGCAGCTGGAGAGGCCGAGGAGAGGCAGGAGCTGGGCCGGCGGAAGGCGACTGGGCGACGAGCACGGCCTGCAGGGGCCGCCGGGAGCAGGAGCGAGCCCTGGAGAGGCCGAGTCGAGGACAGCCTGGGTCTGCAGAGTCCGCCGGGAGGAGGAGCTGGGCCTGGAGAGGCTGTCTGAAGGAAGTCTGGGGCATGGAGACGCCATTGGAGGGCAGGAGCCGGGCCCGGAGAGGCCACCGTGGGGCCCGGCTTCAGGACGTTTGGGGCCTACAAAGGCCGCGGAGAGGGAGCTGGGCTGGAGCCGAGTCCAAAGAGGTTGTCGTGAGGCCGGAGATCGGCCCGCGGCCGCAGCAGGAGCAGAACGAGCTGGGCCTGGACACGAGGCCGGGAGGCCGCAACTGGGCCTGGAGAGGCCGGACTGAGGAAGTTCGGGGCCTGGAGAGGCCGCCGAAAGGCAAAGGCTGGGCCTGGAGAGGCCGTTCCCCGTGACGAATGAGTTGGGCCTAATGAGGCCACCGGGAGTCGGGAGGAGAGCGTGGCGGAGCTGCCGAAAGGCAAGAGGAGCTCTGGCCTGGGGAGGCCGCAGTCAGGCGAGAGCTGGGCGTGGACAGTCCACTGTGAGGCAGAGGCTGGGCCCGTGCAGGCCTTCGCGAGGCAGGAGGCTGGGCCTGGCGAGGCCGACTGGAGGTCAAGTCCTGGGCCTGAGGAGGTCGCCCAGAGGCGTGATCGGGGCTGGGCCTCAAGAGGCCAGTGGCAGGCCGGAGGAGCTGGGCCTGGAGAGGCTGACCTGAGGAAGTCTGGCAGCTGGAGAGGGCGTGGAGAGGCAGGAGCTGGGCCGGCGGAGGCCGACTGGGCGACGAGTTGGGCCTGCAGGGGCCGCCGGGAGCGGGGAGCGAGCCCTGGATAGGCCGAGTCGAGGCCAGCGTGGGCCTGCAGAGGCCGCCGGGAGGAGGAGCGGGCACTGGAGAGGCTGACCTGAGGAAGTCTGGCAGCTGGAGAGGCCGAGGAGAGGCAGGAGCTGGGCCGGCGGAAGGCGACTGGGCGACGAGCACGGCCTGCAGGGGCCGCCGGGAGCAGGAGCGAGCCCTGGAGAGGCCGAGTCGAGGACAGCCTGGGTCTGCAGAGTCCGCCGGGAGGAGGAGCTGGGCCTGGAGAGGCTGTCTGAAGGAAGTCTGGGGCATGGAGACGCCATTGGAGGGCAGGAGCCGGGCCCGGAGAGGCCACCGTGGGGCCCGGCTTCAGGACGTTTGGGGCCTACAAAGGCCGCGGAGAGGGAGCTGGGCCGGAGCCGAGTCCAAAGAGGTTGTCGTGAGGCCGGAGATCGGCCCGCAGCCGCAGCAGGAGCAGAACGAGCTGGGCCTGGACACGAGGCCGGGAGGCCGCAACTGGGCCTGGAGAGGCCGGACTGAGGAAGTTCGGGGCCTGGAGAGGCCGCCGAAAGGCAAAGGCTGGGCCTGGAGAGGCCGTTCCCCGTGACGAATGAGTTGGGCCTAATGAGGCCACGGGGAGTCGGGAGGAGAGCGTGGCGGAGCTGCCGAAAGGCAAGAGGAGCTCTGGCCTGGGGAGGCCGCAGTCAGGCGAGAGCTGGGCATGGACAGTCCACTGTGAGGCAGAGGCTGGGCCCGTGCAGGCCTTCGCGAGGCAGGAGGCTGGGCCTGGCGAGGCCGACTGGAGGTCAAGTCCTGGGCCTGAGGAGGTCGCCCAGAGGCGTGATCGGGGCTGGGCCTCAAGAGGCCAGTGGCAGGCCGGAGGAGCTGGGCCTGGAGAGGCTGACCTGAGGAAGTCTGGCAGCTGGAGAGGGCGTGGAGAGGCAGGAGCTGGGCCGGCGGAGGCCGACTGGGCGACGAGTTGGGCCTGCAGGGGCCGCCGGGAGCGGGAGCGAGCCCTGGATAGGCCGAGTCGAGGCCAGCGTGGGCCTGCAGAGGCCGCCGGGAGGAGGAGCGGGCACTGGAGAGGCTGACCTGAGGAAGTCTGGCAGCTGGAGAGGCCGAGGAGAGGCAGGAGCTGGGCCGGCGGAAGGCGACTGGGCGACGAGCACGGCCTGCAGGGGCCGCCGGGAGCAGGAGCGAGCCCTGGAGAGGCCGAGTCGAGGACAGCCTGGGTCTGCAGAGTCCGCCGGGAGGAGGAGCTGGGCCTGGAGAGGCTGTCTGAAGGAAGTCTGGGGCATGGAGACGCCATTGGAGGGCAGGAGCCGGGCCCGGAGAGGCCACCGTGGGGCCCGGCTTCAGGACGTTTGGGGCCTACAAAGGCCGCGGAGAGGGAGCTGGGCCGGAGCCGAGTCCAAAGAGGTTGTCGTGAGGCCGGAGATCGGCCCGCGGCCGCAGCAGGAGCAGAACGAGCTGGGCCTGGACACGAGGCCGGGAGGCCGCAACTGGGCCTGGAGAGGCCGGACTGAGGAAGTTCGGGGCCTGGAGAGGCCGCCGAAAGGCAAAGGCTGGGCCTGGAGAGGCCGTTCCCCGTGACGAATGAGTTGGGCCTAATGAGGCCACGGG
Source organism: Chlorocebus sabaeus (assembly GCF_047675955.1). NCBI lineage: Eukaryota > Metazoa > Chordata > Mammalia > Primates > Cercopithecidae > Chlorocebus > Chlorocebus sabaeus. The sequence continues at coordinate 157,665 of NC_132924.1, forward strand.
GAGTCGGGAGGAGAGCGTGGCGGAGCTGCCGAAAGGCAAGAGGAGCTCTGGCCTGGGGAGGCCGCAGTCAGGCGAGAGCTGGGCGTGTACAGTCCACTGTGAGGCAGAGGCTGGGCCCGTGCAGGCCTTCGCGAGGCAGGAGGCTGGGCCTGGCGAGGCCGACTGGAGGTCAAGTCCTGGGCCTGAGGAGGTCGCCCAGAGGCGTGATCGGGGCTGGGCCTCAAGAGGCCAGTGGCAGGCCGGAGGAGCTGGGCCTGGAGAGGCTGACCTGAGGAAGTCTGGCAGCTGGAGAGGGCGTGGAGAGGCAGGAGCTGGGCCGGCGGAGGCCGACTGGGCGACGAGTTGGGCCTGCAGGGGCCGCCGGGAGCGGGAGCGAGCCCTGGATAGGCCGAGTCGAGGCCAGCGTGGGCCTGCAGAGGCCGCCGGGAGGAGGAGCGGGCACTGGAGAGGCTGACCTGAGGAAGTCTGGCAGCTGGAGAGGCCGAGGAGAGGCAGGAGCTGGGCCGGCAGAAGGCGACTGGGCGACGAGCACGGCCTGCAGGGGCCGCCGGGAGCAGGAGCGAGCCCTGGAGAGGCCGAGTCGAGGACAGCCTGGGTCTGCAGAGTCCGCCGGGAGGAGGAGCTGGGCCTGGAGAGGCTGTCTGAAGGAAGTCTGGGGCATGGAGACGCCATTGGAGGGCAGGAGCCGGGCCCGGAGAGGCCACCGTGGGGCCCGGCTTCAGGACGTTTGGGGCCTACAAAGGCCGCGGAGAGGGAGCTGGGCCGGAGCCGAGTCCAAAGAGGTTGTCGTGAGGCCGGAGATCGGCCCGCGGCCGCAGCAGGAGCAGAACGAGCTGGGCCTGGACACGAGGCCGGGAGGCCGCAACTGGGCCTGGAGAGGCCGGACTGAGGAAGTTCGGGGCCTGGAGAGGCCGCCGAAAGGCAAAGGCTGGGCCTGGAGAGGCCGTTCCCCGTGACGAATGAGTTGCGCCTAATAGGGCCACGGGGAGTCGGGAGGAGAGCGTGGCGGAGCTGCCGAAAGGCAAGAGGAGCTCTGGCCTGGGGAGGCCGCAGTCAGGCGAGAGCTGGGCGTGGACAGTCCACTGTGAGGCAGAGGCTGGGCCCGTGCAGGCCTTCGCGAGGCAGGAGGCTGGGCCTGGCGAGGCCGACTGGAGGTCAAGTCCTGGGCCTAAGGAGGTCGCCCAGAGGCGTGATCGGGGCTGGGCCTCAAGAGGCCAGTGGCAGGCCGGAGGAGCTGGGCCTGGAGAGGCTGACCTGAGGAAGTCTGGCAGCTGGAGAGGGCGTGGAGAGGCAGGAGCTGGGCCGGCGGAGGCCGACTGGGCGACGAGTTGGGCCTGCAGGGGCCGCCGGGAGCGGGAGCGAGCCCTGGATAGGCCGAGTCAAGGCCAGCGTGGGCCTGCAGAGGCCGCCGGGAGGAGGAGCGGGCACTGGAGAGGCTGACCTGAGGAAGTCTAGCAGCTGGAGAGGCCGAGGAGAGGCAGGAGCTGGGCCGGCGGAAGGCGACTGGGCGACGAGCACGGCCTGCAGGGGCCGCCGGGAGCAGGAGCGAGCCCTGGAGAGGCCAAGTCGAGGACAGCCTGGGTCTGCAGAGTCCGCCGGGAGGAGGAGCTGGGCCTGGAGAGGCTGTCTGAAGGAAGTCTGGGGCATGGAGACGCCATTGGAGGGCAGGAGCCGGGCCCGGAGAGGCCACCGTGGGGCCCGGCTTCAGGACGTTTGGGGCCTACAAAGGCCGCGGAGAGGGAGCTGGGCCGGAGCCGAGTCCAAAGAGGTTGTCGTGAGGCCGGAGATCGGCCCGCGGCCGCAGCAGGAGCAGAACGAGCTGGGCCTGGACACGAGGCCGGGAGGCCGCAACTGGGCCTGGAGAGGCCGGACTGAGGAAGTTCGGGGCCTGGAGAGGCCGCCGAAAGGCAAAGGCTGGGCCTGGAGAGGCCGTTCCCCGTGACGAATGAGTTGGGCCTAATGAGGCCACGGGGAGTCGGGAGGAGAGCGTGGCGGAGCTGCCGAAAGGCAAGAGGAGCTCTGGCCTGGGGAGGCCGCAGTCAGGCGAGAGCTGGGCGTGGACAGTCCACTGTGAGGCAGAGGCTGGGCCCGTGCAGGCCTTCGCGAGGCAGGAGGCTGGGCCTGGCGAGGCCGACTGGAGGTCAAGTCCTGGGCCTGAGGAGGTCGCCCAGAGGCGTGATCGGGGCTGGGCCTCAAGAGGCCAGTGGCAGGCCGGAGGAGCTGGGCCTGGAGAGGCTGACCTGAGGAAGTCTGGCAGCTGGAGAGGGCGTGGAGAGGCAGGAGCTGGGCCGGCGGAGGCCGACTGGGCGACGAGTTGGGCCTGCAGGGGCCGCCGGGAGCGGGAGCGAGCCCTGGATAGGCCGAGTCGAGGCCAGCGTGGGCCTGCAGAGGCCGCCGGGAGGAGGAGCGGGCACTGGAGAGGCTGACCTGAGGAAGTCTGGCAGCTGGAGAGGCCGAGGAGAGGCAGGAGCTGGGCCGGCGGAAGGCGACTGGGCGACGAGCACGGCCTGCAGGGGCCGCCGGGAGCAGGAGCGAGCCCTGGAGAGGCCGAGTCGAGGACAGCCTGGGTCTGCAGAGTCCGCCGGGAGGAGGAGCTGGGCCTGGAGAGGCTGTCTGAAGGAAGTCTGGGGCATGGAGACGCCATTGGAGGGCAGGAGCCGGGCCCGGAGAGGCCACCGTGGGGCCCGGCTTCAGGACGTTTGGGGCCTACAAAGGCCGCGGAGAGGGAGCTGGGCCGGAGCCGAGTCCAAAGAGGTTGTCGTGAGGCCGGAGATCGGCCCGCGGCCGCAGCAGGAGCAGAACGAGCTGGGCCTGGACACGAGGCCGGGAGGCCGCAACTGGGCCTGGAGAGGCCGGACTGAGGAAGTTCGGGGCCTGGAGAGGCCGCCGAAAGGCAAAGGCTGGGCCTGGAGAGGCCGTTCCCCGTGACGAATGAGTTGGGCCTAATAGGGCCACGGGGAGTCGGGAGGAGAGCGTGGCGGAGCTGCCGAAAGGCAAGAGGAGCTCTGGCCTGGGGAGGCCGCAGTCAGGCGAGAGCTCGGCGTGGACAGTCCACTGTGAGGCAGAGGCTGGGCCCGTGCAGGCCTTCGCGAGGCAGGAGGCTGGGCCTGGCGAGGCCGACTGGAGGTCAAGTCCTGGGCCTGAGGAGGTCGCCCAGAGGCGTGATCGGGGCTGGGCCTCAAGAGGCCAGTGGCAGGCCGGAGGAGCTGGGCCTGGAGAGGCTGACCTGAGGAAGTCTGGCAGCTGGAGAGGGCGTGGAGAGGCAGGAGCTGGGCCGGCGGAGGCCGACTGGGCGACGAGTTGGGCCTGCAGGGGCCGCCGGGAGCGGGAGCGAGCCCTGGATAGGCCGAGTCGAGGCCAGCGTGGGCCTGCAGAGGCCGCCGGGAGGAGGAGCGGGCACTGGAGAGGCTGACCTGAGGAAGTCTGGCAGCTGGAGAGGCCGAGGAGAGGCAGGAGCTGGGCCGGCGGAAGGCGACTGGGCGACGAGCACGGCCTGCAGGGGCCGCCGGGAGCAGGAGCGAGCCCTGGAGAGGCCGAGTCGAGGACAGCCTGGGTCTGCAGAGTCCGCCGGGAGGAGGAGCTGGGCCTGGAGAGGCTGTCTGAAGGAAGTCTGGGGCATGGAGACGCCATTGGAGGGCAGGAGCCGGGCCCGGAGAGGCCACCGTGGGGCCCGGCTTCAGGACGTTTGGGGCCTACAAAGGCCGCGGAGAGGGAGCTGGGCCGGAGCCGAGTCCAAAGAGGTTGTCGTGAGGCCGGAGATCGGCCCGCGGCCGCAGCAGGAGCAGAACGAGCTGGGCCTGGACACGAGGCCGGGAGGCCGCAACTGGGCCTGGAGAGGCCGGACTGAGGAAGTTCGGGGCCTGGAGAGGCCGCCGAAAGGCAAAGGCTGGGCCTGGAGAGGCCGTTCCCCGTGACGAATGAGTTGGGCCTAATAGGGCCACGGGGAGTCGGGAGGAGAGCGTGGCGGAGCTGCCGAAAGGCAAGAGGAGCTCTGGCCTGGGGAGGCCGCAGTCAGGCGAGAGCTCGGCGTGGACAGTCCACTGTGAGGCAGAGGCTGGGCCCGTGCAGGCCTTCGCGAGGCAGGAGGCTGGGCCTGGCGAGGCCGACTGGAGGTCAAGTCCTGGGCCTGAGGAGGTCGCCCAGAGGCGTGATCGGGGCTGGGCCTCAAGAGGCCAGTGGCAGGCCGGAGGAGCTGGGCCTGGAGAGGCTGACCTGAGGAAGTCTGGCAGCTGGAGAGGGCGTGGAGAGGCAGGAGCTGGGCCGGCGGAGGCCGACTGGGCGACGAGTTGGGCCTGCAGGGGCCGCCGGGAGCGGGAGCGAGCCCTGGATAGGCCGAGTCGAGGCCAGCGTGGGCCTGCAGAGGCCGCCGGGAGGAGGAGCGGGCACTGGAGAGGCTGACCTGAGGAAGTCTGGCAGCTGGAGAGGCCGAGGAGAGGCAGGAGCTGGGCCGGCGGAAGGCGACTGGGCGACGAGCACGGCCTGCAGGGGCCGCCGGGAGCAGGAGCGAGCCCTGGAGAGGCCGAGTCGAGGACAGCCTGGGTCTGCAGAGTCCGCCGGGAGGAGGAGCTGGGCCTGGAGAGGCTGTCTGAAGGAAGTCTGGGGCATGGAGACGCCATTGGAGGGCAGGAGCCGGGCCCGGAGAGGCCACCGTGGGGCCCGGCTTCAGGACGTTTGGGGCCTACAAAGGCCGCGGAGAGGGAGCTGGGCCGGAGCCGAGTCCAAAGAGGTTGTCGTGAGGCCGGAGATCGGCCCGCGGCCGCAGCAGGAGCAGAACGAGCTGGGCCTGGACACGAGGCCGGGAGGCCGCAACTGGGCCTGGAGAGGCCGGACTGAGGAAGTTCGGGGCCTGGAGAGGCCGCCGAAAGGCAAAGGCTGGGCCTGGAGAGGCCGTTCCCCGTGACGAATGAGTTGGGCCTAATAGGGCCACGGGGAGTCGGGAGGAGAGCGTGGCGGAGCTGCCGAAAGGCAAGAGGAGCTCTGGCCTGGGGAGGCCGCAGTCAGGCGAGAGCTGGGCGTGGACAGTCCACTGTGAGGCAGAGGCTGGGCCCGTGCAGGCCTTCGCGAGGCAGGAGGCTGGGCCTGGCGAGGCCGACTGGAGGTCAAGTCCTGGGCCTGAGGAGGTCGCCCAGAGGCGTGATCGGGGCTGGGCCTCAAGAGGCCAGTGGCAGGCCGGAGGAGCTGGGCCTGGAGAGGCTGACCTGAGGAAGTCTGGCAGCTGGAGAGGGCGTGGAGAGGCAGGAGCTGGGCCGGCGGAGGCCGACTGGGCGACGAGTTGGGCCTGCAGGGGCCGCCGGGAGCGGGAGCGAGCCCTGGATAGGCCGAGTCGAGGCCAGCGTGGGCCTGCAGAGGCCGCCGGGAGGAGGAGCGGGCACTGGAGAGGCTGACCTGAGGAAGTCTGGCAGCTGGAGAGGCCGAGGAGAGGCAGGAGCTGGGCCGGCGGAAGGCGACTGGGCGACGAGCACGGCCTGCAGGGGCCGCCGGGAGCAGGAGCGAGCCCTGGAGAGGCCGAGTCGAGGACAGCCTGGGTCTGCAGAGTCCGCCGGGAGGAGGAGCTGGGCCTGGAGAGGCTGTCTGAAGGAAGTCTGGGGCATGGAGACGCCATTGGAGGGCAGGAGCCGGGCCCGGAGAGGCCACCGTGGGGCCCGGCTTCAGGACGTTTGGGGCCTACAAAGGCCGCGGAGAGGGAGCTGGGCCGGAGCCGAGTCCAAAGAGGTTGTCGTGAGGCCGGAGATCGGCCCGCGGCCGCAGCAGGAGCAGAACGAGCTGGGCCTGGACACGAGGCCGGGAGGCCGCAACTGGGCCTGGAGAGGCCGGACTGAGGAAGTTCGGGGCCTGGAGAGGCCGCCGAAAGGCAAAGGCTGGGCCTGGAGAGGCCGTTCCCCGTGACGAATGAGTTGGGCCTAATGAGGCCACCGGGAGTCGGGAGGAGAGCGTGGCGGAGCTGCCGAAAGGCAAGAGGAGCTCTGGCCTGGGGAGGCCGCGGTCAGGCGAGAGCTGGGCGTGGACAGTCCACTGTGACGCAGAGGCTGGGCCCGTGCAGGCCTTCGCGAGGCAGGAGGCTGGGCCTGGCGAGGCCGACTGGAGGTCAAGTCCTGGGCCTGAGGAGGTCGCCCAGAGGCGTGATCGGGGCTGGGCCTCAAGAGGCCAGTGGCAGGCCGGAGGAGCTGGGCCTGGAGAGGCTGACCTGAGGAAGTCTGGCAGCTGGAGAGGGCGTGGAGAGGCAGGAGCTGGGCCGGCGGAGGCCGACTGGGCGACGAGTTGGGCCTGCAGGGGCCGCCGGGAGCGGGAGCGAGCCCTGGATAGGCCGAGTCGAGGCCAGCGTGGGCCTGCAGAGGCCGCCGGGAGGAGGAGCGGGCACTGGAGAGGCTGACCTGAGGAAGTCTGGCAGCTGGAGAGGCCGAGGAGAGGCAGGAGCTGGGCCGGCGGAAGGCGACTGGGCGACGAGCATGGCCTGCAGGGGCCGCCGGGAGCAGGAGCGAGCCCTGGAGAGGCCGAGTCGAGGACAGCCTGGGTCTGCAGAGTCCGCCGGGAGGAGGAGCTGGGCCTGGAGAGGCTGTCTGAAGGAAGTCTGGGGCATGGAGACGCCATTGGAGGGCAGGAGCCGGGCCCGGAGAGGCCACCGTGGGGCCCGGCTTCAGGACGTTTGGGGCCTACAAAGGCCGCGGAGAGGGAGCTGGGCCGGAGCCGAGTCCAAAGAGGTTGTCGTGAGGCCGGAGATCGGCCCGCGGCCGCAGCAGGAGCAGAACGAGCTGGGCCTGGACACGAGGCCGGGAGGCCGCAACTGGGCCTGGAGAGGCCGGACTGAGGAAGTTCGGGGCCTGGAGAGGCCGCCGAAAGGCAAAGGCTGGGCCTGGAGAGGCCGTTCCCCGTGACGAATGAGTTGGGCCTAATGAGGCCACGGGGAGTCGGGAGGAGAGCGTGGCGGAGCTGCCGAAAGGCAAGAGGAGCTCTGGCCTGGGGAGGCCGCAGTCAGGCGAGAGCTGGGCGTGGACAGTCCACTGTGAGGCAGAGGCTGGGCCCGTGCAGGCCTTCGCGAGGCAGGAGGCTGGGCCTGGCGAGGCCGACTGGAGGTCAAGTCCTGGGCCTGAGGAGGTCGCCCAGAGGCGTGATCGGGGCTGGGCCTCAAGAGGCCAGTGGCAGGCCGGAGGAGCTGGGCCTGGAGAGGCTGACCTGAGGAAGTCTGGCAGCTGGAGAGGGCGTGGAGAGGCAGGAGCTGGGCCGGCGGAGGCCGACTGGGCGACGAGTTGGGCCTGCAGGGGCCGCCGGGAGCGGGAGCGAGCCCTGGATAGGCCGAGTCGAGGCCAGCGTGGGCCTGCAGAGGCCGCCGGGAGGAGGAGCGGGCACTGGAGAGGCTGACCTGAGGAAGTCTGGCAGCTGGAGAGGCCGAGGAGAGGCAGGAGCTGGGCCGGCGGAAGGCGACTGGGCGACGAGCACGGCCTGCAGGGGCCGCCGGGAGCAGGAGCGAGCCCTGGAGAGGCCGAGTCGAGGACAGCCTGGGTCTGCAGAGTCCGCCGGGAGGAGGAGCTGGGCCTGGAGAGGCTGTCTGAAGGAAGTCTGGGGCATGGAGACGCCATTGGAGGGCAGGAGCCGGGCCCGGAGAGGCCACCGTGGGGCCCGGCTTCAGGACGTTTGGGGCCTACAAAGGCCGCGGAGAGGGAGCTGGGCCGGAGCCGAGTCCAAAGAGGTTGTCGTGAGGCCGGAGATCGGCCCGCGGCCGCAGCAGGAGCAGAACGAGCTGGGCCTGGACACGAGGCCGGGAGGCCGCAACTGGGCCTGGAGAGGCCGGACTGAGGAAGTTCGGGGCCTGGAGAGGCCGCCGAAAGGCAAAGGCTGGGCCTGGAGAGGCCGTTCCCCGTGACGAATGAGTTGGGCCTAATAGGGCCACGGGGAGTCGGGAGGAGAGCGTGGCGGAGCTGCCGAAAGGCAAGAGGAGCTCTGGCCTGGGGAGGCCGCAGTCAGGCGAGAGCTGGGCGTGGACAGTCCACTGTGAGGCAGAGGCTGGGCCCGTGCAGGCCTTCGCGAGGCAGGAGGCTGGGCCTGGCGAGGCCGACTGGAGGTCAAGTCCTGGGCCTGAGGAGGTCGCCCAGAGGCGTGATCGGGGCTGGGCCTCAAGAGGCCAGTGGCAGGCCGGAGGAGCTGGGCCTGGAGAGGCTGACCTGAGGAAGTCTGGCAGCTGGAGAGGGCGTGGAGAGGCAGGAGCTGGGCCGGCGGAGGCCGACTGGGCGACGAGTTGGGCCTGCAGGGGCCGCCGGGAGCGGGAGCGAGCCCTGGATAGGCCGAGTCGAGGCCAGCGTGGGCCTGCAGAGGCCGCCGGGAGGAGGAGCGGGCACTGGAGAGGCTGACCTGAGGAAGTCTGGCAGCTGGAGAGGCCGAGGAGAGGCAGGAGCTGGGCCGGCGGAAGGCGACTGGGCGACGAGCATGGCCTGCAGGGGCCGCCGGGAGCAGGAGCGAGCCCTGGAGAGGCCGAGTCGAGGACAGCCTGGGTCTGCAGAGTCCGCCGGGAGGAGGAGCTGGGCCTGGAGAGGCTGTCTGAAGGAAGTCTGGGGCATGGAGACGCCATTGGAGGGCAGGAGCCGGGCCCGGAGAGGCCACCGTGGGGCCCGGCTTCAGGACGTTTGGGGCCTACAAAGGCCGCGGAGAGGGAGCTGGGCCGGAGCCGAGTCCAAAGAGGTTGTCGTGAGGCCGGAGATCGGCCCGCGGCCGCAGCAGGAGCAGAACGAGCTGGGCCTGGACACGAGGCCGGGAGGCCGCAACTGGGCCTGGAGAGGCCGGACTGAGGAAGTTCGGGGCCTGGAGAGGCCGCCGAAAGGCAAAGGCTGGGCCTGGAGAGGCCGTTCCCCGTGACGAATGAGTTGGGCCTAATAGGGCCACGGGGAGTCGGGAGGAGAGCGTGGCGGAGCTGCCGAAAGGCAAGAGGAGCTCTGGCCTGGGGAGGCCGCAGTCAGGCGAGAGCTGGGCGTGGACAGTCCACTGTGAGGCAGAGGCTGGGCCCGTGCAGGCCTTCGCGAGGCAGGAGGCTGGGCCTGGCGAGGCCGACTGGAGGTCAAGTCCTGGGCCTGAGGAGGTCGCCCAGAGGCGTGATCGGGGCTGGGCCTCAAGAGGCCAGTGGCAGGCCGGAGGAGCTGGGCCTGGAGAGGCTGACCTGAGGAAGTCTGGCAGCTGGAGAGGGCGTGGAGAGGCAGGAGCTGGGCCGGCGGAGGCCGACTGGGCGACGAGTTGGGCCTGCAGGGGCCGCCGGGAGCGGGAGCGAGCCCTGGATAGGCCGAGTCGAGGCCAGCGTGGGCCTGCAGAGGCCGCCGGGAGGAGGAGCGGGCACTGGAGAGGCTGACCTGAGGAAGTCTGGCAGCTGGAGAGGCCGAGGAGAGGCAGGAGCTGGGCCGGCGGAAGGCGACTGGGCGACGAGCACGGCCTGCAGGGGCCGCCGGGAGCAGGAGCGAGCCCTGGAGAGGCCGAGTCGAGGACAGCCTGGGTCTGCAGAGTCCGCCGGGAGGAGGAGCTGGGCCTGGAGAGGCTCTCTGAAGGAAGTCTGGGGCATGGAGATGCCATTGGAGGGCAGGAGCCGGGCCCGGAGAGGCCACCGTGGGGCCCGGCTTCAGGACGTTTGGGGCCTACAAAGGCCACGGAGAGGGAGCTGGGCCGGAGCCGAGTCCAAAGAGGTTGTCGTGAGGCCGGAGATCGGCCCGCGGCCGCAGCAGGAGCAGAACGAGCTGGGCCTGGACACGAGGCCGGGAGGCCGCAACTGGGCCTGGAGAGGCCGGACTGAGGAAGTTCGGGGCCTGGAGAGGCCGCCGAAAGGCAAAGGCTGGGCCTGGAGAGGCCGTTCCCCGTGACGAATGAGTTGGGCCTAATGAGGCCACGGGGAGTCGGGAGGAGAGCGTGGCGGAGCTGCCGAAAGGCAAGAGGAGCTCTGGCCTGGGGAGGCCGCAGTCAGGCGAGAGCTGGGCGTGGACAGTCCACTGTGAGGCAGAGGCTGGGCCCGTGCAGGCCTTCGCGAGGCAGGAGGCTGGGCCTGGCGAGGCCGACTGGAGGTCAAGTCCTGGGCCTGAGGAGGTCGCCCAGAGGCGTGATCGGGGCTGGGCCTCAAGAGGCCAGTGGCAGGCCGGAGGAGCTGGGCCTGGAGAGGCTGACCTGAGGAAGTCTGGCAGCTGGAGAGGGCGTGGAGAGGCAGGAGCTGGGCCGGCGGAGGCCGACTGGGCGACGAGTTGGGCCTGCAGGGGCCGCCGGGAGCGGGAGCGAGCCCTGGATAGGCCGAGTCGAGGCCAGCGTGGGCCTGCAGAGGCCGCCGGGAGGAGGAGCGGGCACTGGAGAGGCTGACCTGAGGAAGTCTGGCAGCTGGAGAGGCCGAGGAGAGGCAGGAGCTGGGCCGGCGGAAGGCGACTGGGCGACGAGCACGGCCTGCAGGGGCCGCCGGGAGCAGGAGCGAGCCCTGGAGAGGCCGAGTCGAGGACAGCCTGGGTCTGCAGAGTCCGCCGGGAGGAGGAGCTGGGCCTGGAGAGGCTGTCTGAAGGAAGTCTGGGGCATGGAGACGCCATTGGAGGGCAGGAGCCGGGCCCGGAGAGGCCACCGTGGGGCCCGGCTTCAGGACGTTTGGGGCCTACAAAGGCCGCGGAGAGGGAGCTGGGCCGGAGCCGAGTCCAAAGAGGTTGTCGTGAGGCCGGAGATCGGCCCGCGGCCGCAGCAGGAGCAGAACGAGCTGGGCCTGGACACGAGGCCGGGAGGCCGCAACTGGGCCTGGAGAGGCCGGACTGAGGAAGTTCGGGGCCTGGAGAGGCCGCCGAAAGGCAAAGGCTGGGCCTGGAGAGGCCGTTCCCCGTGACGAATGAGTTGGGCCTAATAGGGCCACGGGGAGTCGGGAGGAGAGCGTGGCGGAGCTGCCGAAAGGCAAGAGGAGCTCTGGCCTGGGGAGGCCGCAGTCAGGCGAGAGCTGGGCGTGGACAGTCCACTGTGAGGCAGAGGCTGGGCCCGTGCAGGCCTTCGCGAGGCAGGAGGCTGGGCCTGGCGAGGCCGACTGGAGGTCAAGTCCTGGGCCTGAGGAGGTCGCCCAGAGGCGTGATCGGGGCTGGGCCTCAAGAGGCCAGTCGCAGGCCGGAGGAGCTGGGCCTGGAGAGGCTGACCTGAGGAAGTCTGGCAGCTGGAGAGGGCGTGGAGAGGCAGGAGCTGGGCCGGCGGAGGCCGACTGGGCGACGAGTTGGGCCTGCAGGGGCCGCCGGGAGCGGGAGCGAGCCCTGGATAGGCCGAGTCGAGGCCAGCGTGGGCCTGCAGAGGCCGCCGGGAGGAGGAGCGGGCACTGGAGAGGCTGACCTGAGGAAGTCTGGCAGCTGGAGAGGCCGAGGAGAGGCAGGAGCTGGGCCGGCGGAAGGCGACTGGGCGACGAGCACGGCCTGCAGGGGCCGCCGGGAGCAGGAGCGAGCCCTGGAGAGGCCGAGTCGAGGACAGCCTGGGTCTGCAGAGTCCGCCGGGAGGAGGAGCTGGGCCTGGAGAGGCTGTCTGAAGGAAGTCTGGGGCATGGAGACGCCATTGGAGGGCAGGAGCCGGGCCCGGAGAGGCCACCGTGGGGCCCGGCTTCAGGACGTTTGGGGCCTACAAAGGCCGCGGAGAGGGAGCTGGGCCGGAGCCGAGTCCAAAGAGGTTGTCGTGAGGCCGGAGATCGGCCCGCGGCCGCAGCAGGAGCAGAACGAGCTGGGCCTGGACACGAGGCCGGGAGGCCGCAACTGGGCCTGGAGAGGCCGGACTGAGGAAGTTCGGGGCCTGGAGAGGCCGCCGAAAGGCAAAGGCTGGGCCTGGAGAGGCCGTTCCCCGTGACGAATGAGTTGGGCCTAATAGGGCCACGGGGAGTCGGGAGGAGAGCGTGGCGGAGCTGCCGAAAGGCAAGAGGAGCTCTGGCCTGGGGAGGCCGCAGTCAGGCGAGAGCTGGGCGTGGACAGTCCACTGTGAGGCAGAGGCTGGGCCCGTGCAGGCCTTCGCGAGGCAGGAGGCTGGGCCTGGCGAGGCCGACTGGAGGTCAAGTCCTGGGCCTGAGGAGGTCGCCCAGAGGCGTGATCGGGGCTGGGCCTCAAGAGGCCAGTGGCAGGCCGGAGGAGCTGGGCCTGGAGAGGCTGACCTGAGGAAGTCTGGCAGCTGGAGAGGGCGTGGAGAGGCAGGAGCTGGGCCGGCGGAGGCCGACTGGGCGACGAGTTGGGCCTGCAGGGGCCGCCGGGAGCGGGAGCGAGCCCTGGATAGGCCGAGTCGAGGCCAGCGTGGGCCTGCAGAGGCCGCCGGGAGGAGGAGCGGGCACTGGAGAGGCTGACCTGAGGAAGTCTGGCAGCTGGAGAGGCCGAGGAGAGGCAGGAGCTGGGCCGGCGGAAGGCGACTGGGCGACGAGCACGGCCTGCAGGGGCCGCCGGGAGCAGGAGCGAGCCCTGGAGAGGCCGAGTCGAGGACAGCCTGGGTCTGCAGAGTCCGCCGGGAGGAGGAGTTGGGCCTGGAGAGGCTGTCTGAAGGAAGTCTGGGGCATGGAGACGCCATTGGAGGGCAGGAGCCGGGCCCGGAGAGGCCACCGTGGGGCCCGGCTTCAGGACGTTTGGGGCCTACAAAGGCCGCGGAGAGGGAGCTGGGCCGGAGCCGAGTCCAAAGAGGTTGTCGTGAGGCCGGAGATCGGCCCGCGGCCGCAGCAGGAGCAGAACGAGCTGGGCCTGGACACGAGGCCGGGAGGCCGCAACTGGGCCTGGAGAGGCCGGACTGAGGAAGTTCGGGGCCTGGAGAGGCCGCCGAAAGGCAAAGGCTGGGCCTGGAGAGGCCGTTCCCCGTGACGAATGAGTTGGGCCTAATGAGGCCACCGGGAGTCGGGAGGAGAGCGTGGCGGAGCTGCCGAAAGGCAAGAGGAGCTCTGGCCTGGGGAGGCCGCGGTCAGGCGAGAGCTGGGCGTGGACAGTCCACTGTGAGGCAGAGGCTGGGCCCGTGCAGGCCTTCGCGAGGCAGGAGGCTGGGCCTGGCGAGGCCGACTGGAGGTCAAGTCCTGGGCCTGAGGAGGTCGCCCAGAGGCGTGATCGGGGCTGGGCCTCAAGAGGCCAGTGGCAGGCCGGAGGAGCTGGGCCTGGAGAGGCTGACCTGAGGAAGTCTGGCAGCTGGAGAGGGCGTGGAGAGGCAGGAGCTGGGCCGGCGGAGGCCGACTGGGCGACGAGTTGGGCCTGCAGGGGCCGCCGGGAGCGGGAGCGAGCCCTGGATAGGCCGAGTCGAGGCCAGCGTGGGCCTGCAGAGGCCGCCGGGAGGAGGAGCGGGCACTGGAGAGGCTGACCTGAGGAAGTCTGGCAGCTGGAGAGGCCGAGGAGAGGCAGGAGCTGGGCCGGCGGAAGGCGACTGGGCGACGAGCACGGCCTGCAGGGGCCGCCGGGAGCAGGAGCGAGCCCTGGAGAGGCCGAGTCGAGGACAGCCTGGGTCTGCAGAGTCCGCCGGGAGGAGGAGCTGGGCCTGGAGAGGCTGTCTGAAGGAAGTCTGGGGCATGGAGACGCCATTGGAGGGCAGGAGCCGGGCCCGGAGAGGCCACCGTGGGGCCCGGCTTCAGGACGTTTGGGGCCTACAAAGGCCGCGGAGAGGGAGCTGGGCCGGAGCCGAGTCCAAAGAGGTTGTCGTGAGGCCGGAGATCGGCCCGCGGCCGCAGCAGGAGCAGAACGAGCTGGGCCTGGACACGAGGCCGGGAGGCCGCAACTGGGCCTGGAGAGGCCGGACTGAGGAAGTTCGGGGCCTGGAGAGGCCGCCGAAAGGCAAAGGCTGGGCCTGGAGAGGCCGTTCCCCGTGACGAATGAGTTGGGCCTAATGAGGCCACGGGGAGTCGGGAGGAGAGCGTGGCGGAGCTGCCGAAAGGCAAGAGGAGCTCTGGCCTGGGGAGGCCGCAGTCAGGCGAGAGCTGGGCGTGGACAGTCCACTGTGAGGCAGAGGCTGGGCCCGTGCAGGCCTTCGCGAGGCAGGAGGCTGGGCCTGGCGAGGCCGACTGGAGGTCAAGTCCTGGGCCTGAGGAGGTCGCCCAGAGGCGTGATCGGGGCTGGGCCTCAAGAGGCCAGTGGCAGGCCGGAGGAGCTGGGCCTGGAGAGGCTGACCTGAGGAAGTCTGGCAGCTGGAGAGGGCAAGGAGAGGCAGGAGCTGGGCCGGCGGAGGACGACTGGGCGACGAGTTGGGCCTGCAGGGGCCGCCGGGAGCGGGAGCGAGCCCTGGATAGGCCGAGTCGAGGCTAGCGTGGGCCTGCAGAGGCCGCCGGGAGGAGGAGCGGGCACTGGAGAGGCTGACCTGAGGAAGTCTGGCAGCTGGAGAGGCCGAGGAGAGGCAGGAGCTGGGCCGGCGGAAGGCGACTGGGCGACGAGCACGGCCTGCAGGGGCCGCCGGGAGCAGGAGCGAGCCCTGGAGAGGCCGAGTCGAGGACAGCCTGGGTCTGCAGAGTCCGCCGGGAGGAGGAGCTGGGCCTGGAGAGGCTGTCTGAAGGAAGTCTGGGGCATGGAGACGCCATTGGAGGGCAGGAGCCGGGCCCGGAGAGGCCACCGTGGGGCCCGGCTTCAGGACGTTTGGGGCCTACAAAGGCCGCAGAGAGGGAGCTGGGCCGGAGCCGAGTCCAAAGAGGTTGTCGTGAGGCCGGAGATCGGCCCGCGGCCGCAGCAAGAGCAGAACGAGCTGGGCCTGGACACGAGGCCGGGAGGCCGCAACTGGGCCTGGAGAGGCCGGACTGAGGAAGTTCGGGGCCTGGAGAGGCCGCCGAAAGGCAAAGGCTGGGCCTGGAGAGGCCGTTCCCCGTGACGAATGAGTTGGGCCTAATGAGGCCACGGGGAGTCGGGAGGAGAACGTGGCGGAGCTGCCGAAAGGCAAGAGGAGCTCTGGCCTGGGGAGGCCGCAGTCAGGCGAGAGCTGGGCGTGGACAGTCCACTGTGAGGCAGAGGCTGGGCCCGTGCAGGCCTTCGCGAGGCAGGAGGCTGGGCCTGGCGAGGCCGACTGGAGGTCAAGTCCTGGGCCTGAGGAGGTCGCCCAGAGGCGTGATCGGGGCTGGGCCTCAAGAGGCCAGTGGCAGGCCGGAGGAGCTGGGCCTGGAGAGGCTGACCTGAGGAAGTCTGGCAGCTGGAGAGGGCGTGGAGAGGCAGGAGCTGGGCCGGCGGAGGCCGACTGGGCGACGAGTTGGGCCTGCAGGGGCCGCCGGGAGCGGGAGCGAGCCCTGGATAGGCCGAGTCGAGGCCAGCGTGGGCCTGCAGAGGCCGCCGGGAGGAGGAGCGGGCACTGGAGAGGCTGACCTGAGGAAGTCTGGCAGCTGGAGAGGCCGAGGAGAGGCAGGAGCTGGGCCGGCGGAAGGCGACTGGGCGACGAGCACGGCCTGCAGGGGCCGCCGGGAGCAGGAGCGAGCCCTGGAGAGGCCGAGTCGAGGACAGCCTGGGTCTGCAGAGTCCGCCGGGAGGAGGAGCTGGGCCTGGAGAGGCTGTCTGAAGGAAGTCTGGGGCATGGAGACGCCATTGGAGGGCAGGAGCCGGGCCCGGAGAGGCCACCGTGGGGCCCGGCTTCAGGACGTTTGGGGCCTACAAAGGCCGCGGAGAGGGAGCTGGGCCGGAGCCGAGTCCAAAGAGGTTGTCGTGAGGCCGGAGATCGGCCCGCGGCCGCAGCAGGAGCAGAACGAGCTGGGCCTGGACACGAGGCCGGGAGGCCGCAACTGGGCCTGGAGAGGCCGGACTGAGGAAGTTCGGGGCCTGGAGAGGCCGCCGAAAGGCAAAGGCTGGGCCTGGAGAGGCCGTTCCCCGTGACGAATGAGTTGGGCCTAATAGGGCCACGGGGAGTCGGGAGGAGAGCGTGGCGGAGCTGCCGAAAGGCAAGAGGAGCTCTGGCCTGGGGAGGCCGCAGTCAGGCGAGAGCTGGGCGTGGACAGTCCACTGTGAGGCAGAGGCTGGGCCCGTGCAGGCCTTCGCGAGGCAGGAGGCTGGGCCTGGCGAGGCCGACTGGAGGTCAAGTCCTGGGCCTGAGGAGGTCGCCCAGAGGCGTGATCGGGGCTGGGCCTCAAGAGGCCAGTGGCAGGCCGGAGGAGCTGGGCCTGGAGAGGCTGACCTGAGGAAGTCTGGCAGCTGGAGAGGGCGTGGAGAGGCAGGAGCTGGGCCGGCGGAGGCCGACTGGGCGACGAGTTGGGCCTGCAGGGGCCGCCGGGAGCGGGAGCGAGCCCTGGATAGGCCGAGTCGAGGCCAGCGTGGGCCTGCAGAGGCCGCCGGGAGGAGGAGCGGGCACTGGAGAGGCTGACCTGAGGAAGTCTGGCAGCTGGAGAGGCCGAGGAGAGGCAGGAGCTGGGCCGGCGGAAGGCGACTGGGCGACGAGCACGGCCTGCAGGGGCCGCCGGGAGCAGGAGCGAGCCCTGGAGAGGCCGAGTCGAGGACAGCCTGGGTCTGCAGAGTCCGCCGGGAGGAGGAGTTGGGCCTGGAGAGGCTGTCTGAAGGAAGTCTGGGGCATGGAGACGCCATTGGAGGGCAGGAGCCGGGCCCGGAGAGGCCACCGTGGGGCCCGGCTTCAGGACGTTTGGGGCCTACAAAGGCCGCGGAGAGGGAGCTGGGCCGGAGCCGAGTCCAAAGAGGTTGTCGTGAGGCCGGAGATCGGCCCGCGGCCGCAGCAGGAGCAGAACGAGCTGGGCCTGGACACGAGGCCGGGAGGCCGCAACTGGGCCTGGAGAGGCCGGACTGAGGAAGTTCGGGGCCTGGAGAGGCCGCCGAAAGGCAAAGGCTGGGCCTGGAGAGGCCGTTCCCCGTGACGAATGAGTTGGGCCTAATGAGGCCACCGGGAGTCGGGAGGAGAGCGTGGCGGAGCTGCCGAAAGGCAAGAGGAGCTCTGGCCTGGGGAGGCCGCGGTCAGGCGAGAGCTGGGCGTGGACAGTCCACTGTGAGGCAGAGGCTGGGCCCGTGCAGGCCTTCGCGAGGCAGGAGGCTGGGCCTGGCGAGGCCGACTGGAGGTCAAGTCCTGGGCCTGAGGAGGTCGCCCAGAGGCGTGATCGGGGCTGGGCCTCAAGAGGCCAGTGGCAGGCCGGAGGAGCTGGGCCTGGAGAGGCTGACCTGAGGAAGTCTGGCAGCTGGAGAGGGCGTGGAGAGGCAGGAGCTGGGCCGGCGGAGGCCGACTGGGCGACGAGTTGGGCCTGCAGGGGCCGCCGGGAGCGGGAGCGAGCCCTGGATAGGCCGAGTCGAGGCCAGCGTGGGCCTGCAGAGGCCGCCGGGAGGAGGAGCGGGCACTGGAGAGGCTGACCTGAGGAAGTCTGGCAGCTGGAGAGGCCGAGGAGAGGCAGGAGCTGGGCCGGCGGAAGGCGACTGGGCGACGAGCACGGCCTGCAGGGGCCGCCGGGAGCAGGAGCGAGCCCTGGAGAGGCCGAGTCGAGGACAGCCTGGGTCTGCAGAGTCCGCCGGGAGGAGGAG
Source organism: Chlorocebus sabaeus (assembly GCF_047675955.1). NCBI lineage: Eukaryota > Metazoa > Chordata > Mammalia > Primates > Cercopithecidae > Chlorocebus > Chlorocebus sabaeus. Next base: position 175,049 of record NC_132924.1, read on the forward strand.
CTGGGCCTGGAGAGGCTGTCTGAAGGAAGTCTGGGGCATGGAGACGCCATTGGAGGGCAGGAGCCGGGCCCGGAGAGGCCACCGTGGGGCCCGGCTTCAGGACGTTTGGGGCCTACAAAGGCCGCGGAGAGGGAGCTGGGCCGGAGCCGAGTCCAAAGAGGTTGTCGTGAGGCCGGAGATCGGCCCGCGGCCGCAGCAGGAGCAGAACGAGCTGGGCCTGGACACGAGGCCGGGAGGCCGCAACTGGGCCTGGAGAGGCCGGACTGAGGAAGTTCGGGGCCTGGAGAGGCCGCCGAAAGGCAAAGGCTGGGCCTGGAGAGGCCGTTCCCCGTGACGAATGAGTTGGGCCTAATGAGGCCACGGGGAGTCGGGAGGAGAGCGTGGCGGAGCTGCCGAAAGGCAAGAGGAGCTCTGGCCTGGGGAGGCCGCAGTCAGGCGAGAGCTGGGCGTGGACAGTCCACTGTGAGGCAGAGGCTGGGCCCGTGCAGGCCTTCGCGAGGCAGGAGGCTGGGCCTGGCGAGGCCGACTGGAGGTCAAGTCCTGGGCCTGAGGAGGTCGCCCAGAGGCGTGATCGGGGCTGGGCCTCAAGAGGCCAGTGGCAGGCCGGAGGAGCTGGGCCTGGAGAGGCTGACCTGAGGAAGTCTGGCAGCTGGAGAGGGCAAGGAGAGGCAGGAGCTGGGCCGGCGGAGGACGACTGGGCGACGAGTTGGGCCTGCAGGGGCCGCCGGGAGCGGGAGCGAGCCCTGGATAGGCCGAGTCGAGGCTAGCGTGGGCCTGCAGAGGCCGCCGGGAGGAGGAGCGGGCACTGGAGAGGCTGACCTGAGGAAGTCTGGCAGCTGGAGAGGCCGAGGAGAGGCAGGAGCTGGGCCGGCGGAAGGCGACTGGGCGACGAGCACGGCCTGCAGGGGCCGCCGGGAGCAGGAGCGAGCCCTGGAGAGGCCGAGTCGAGGACAGCCTGGGTCTGCAGAGTCCGCCGGGAGGAGGAGCTGGGCCTGGAGAGGCTGTCTGAAGGAAGTCTGGGGCATGGAGACGCCATTGGAGGGCAGGAGCCGGGCCCGGAGAGGCCACCGTGGGGCCCGGCTTCAGGACGTTTGGGGCCTACAAAGGCCGCAGAGAGGGAGCTGGGCCGGAGCCGAGTCCAAAGAGGTTGTCGTGAGGCCGGAGATCGGCCCGCGGCCGCAGCAAGAGCAGAACGAGCTGGGCCTGGACACGAGGCCGGGAGGCCGCAACTGGGCCTGGAGAGGCCGGACTGAGGAAGTTCGGGGCCTGGAGAGGCCGCCGAAAGGCAAAGGCTGGGCCTGGAGAGGCCATTCCCCGTGACGAATGAGTTGGGCCTAATGAGGCCACGGGGAGTCGGGAGGAGAACGTGGCGGAGCTGCCGAAAGGCAAGAGGAGCTCTGGCCTGGGGAGGCCGCAGTCAGGCGAGAGCTGGGCGTGGACAGTCCACTGTGAGGCAGAGGCTGGGCCCGTGCAGGCCTTCGCGAGGCAGGAGGCTGGGCCTGGCGAGGCCGACTGGAGGTCAAGTCCTGGGCCTGAGGAGGTCGCCCAGAGGCGTGATCGGGGCTGGGCCTCAAGAGGCCAGTGGCAGGCCGGAGGAGCTGGGCCTGGAGAGGCTGACCTGAGGAAGTCTGGCAGCTGGAGAGGGCGTGGAGAGGCAGGAGCTGGGCCGGCGGAGGCCGACTGGGCGACGAGTTGGGCCTGCAGGGGCCGCCGGGAGCGGGAGCGAGCCCTGGATAGGCCGAGTCGAGGCCAGCGTGGGCCTGCAGAGGCCGCCGGGAGGAGGAGCGGGCACTGGAGAGGCTGACCTGAGGAAGTCTGGCAGCTGGAGAGGCCGAGGAGAGGCAGGAGCTGGGCCGGCGGAAGGCGACTGGGCGACGAGCACGGCCTGCAGGGGCCGCCGGGAGCAGGAGCGAGCCCTGGAGAGGCCGAGTCGAGGACAGCCTGGGTCTGCAGAGTCCGCCGGGAGGAGGAGCTGGGCCTGGAGAGGCTGTCTGAAGGAAGTCTGGGGCATGGAGACGCCATTGGAGGGCAGGAGCCGGGCCCGGAGAGGCCACCGTGGGGCCCGGCTTCAGGACGTTTGGGGCCTACAAAGGCCGCGGAGAGGGAGCTGGGCCGGAGCCGAGTCCAAAGAGGTTGTCGTGAGGCCGGAGATCGGCCCGCGGCCGCAGCAGGAGCAGAACGAGCTGGGCCTGGACACGAGGCCGGGAGGCCGCAACTGGGCCTGGAGAGGCCGGACTGAGGAAGTTCGGGGCCTGGAGAGGCCGCCGAAAGGCAAAGGCTGGGCCTGGAGAGGCCGTTCCCCGTGACGAATGAGTTGGGCCTAATGAGGCCACGGGGAGTCGGGAGGAGAGCGTGGCGGAGCTGCCGAAAGGCAAGAGGAGCTCTGGCCTGGGGAGGCCGCAGTCAGGCGAGAGCTGGGCGTGGACAGTCCACTGTGAGGCAGAGGCTGGGCCCGTGCAGGCCTTCGCGAGGCAGGAGGCTGGGCCTGGCGAGGCCGACTGGAGGTCAAGTCCTGGGCCTGAGGAGGTCGCCCAGAGGCGTGATCGGGGCTGGGCCTCAAGAGGCCAGTGGCAGGCCGGAGGAGCTGGGCCTGGAGAGGCTGACCTGAGGAAGTCTGGCAGCTGGAGAGGGCGTGGAGAGGCAGGAGCTGGGCCGGCGGAGGCCGACTGGGCGACGAGTTGGGCCTGCAGGGGCCGCCGGGAGCGGGAGCGAGCCCTGGATAGGCCGAGTCGAGGCCAGCGTGGGCCTGCAGAGGCCGCCGGGAGGAGGAGCGGGCACTGGAGAGGCTGACCTGAGGAAGTCTGGCAGCTGGAGAGGCCGAGGAGAGGCAGGAGCTGGGCCGGCGGAAGGCGACTGGGCGACGAGCACGGCCTGCAGGGGCCGCCGGGAGCAGGAGCGAGCCCTGGAGAGGCCGAGTCGAGGACAGCCTGGGTCTGCAGAGTCCGCCGGGAGGAGGAGCTGGGCCTGGAGAGGCTGTCTGAAGGAAGTCTGGGGCATGGAGACGCCATTGGAGGGCAGGAGCCGGGCCCGGAGAGGCCACCGTGGGGCCCGGCTTCAGGACGTTTGGGGCCTACAAAGGCCGCGGAGAGGGAGCTGGGCTGGAGCCGAGTCCAAAGAGGTTGTCGTGAGGCCGGAGATCGGCCCGCGGCCGCAGCAGGAGCAGAACGAGCTGGGCCTGGACACGAGGCCGGGAGGCCGCAACTGGGCCTGGAGAGGCCGAACTGAGGAAGTTCGGGGCCTGGAGAGGCCGCCGAAAGGCAAAGGCTGGGCCTGGAGAGGCCGTTCCCCGTGACGAATGAGTTGGGCCTAATAGGGCCACGGGGAGTCGGGAGGAGAGCGTGGCGGAGCTGCCGAAAGGCAAGAGGAGCTCTGGCCTGGGGAGGCCGCAGTCAGGCGAGAGCTGGGCGTGGACAGTCCACTGTGAGGCAGAGGCTGGGCCCGTGCAGGCCTTCGCGAGGCAGGAGGCTGGGCCTGGCGAGGCCGACTGGAGGTCAAGTCCTGGGCCTGAGGAGGTCGCCCAGAGGCGTCATCGGGGCTGGGCCTCAAGAGGCCAGTGGCAGGCCGGAGGAGCTGGGCCTGGAGAGGCTGACCTGAGGAAGTCTGGCAGCTGGAGAGGGCGTGGAGAGGCAGGAGCTGGGCCGGCGGAGGCCGACTGGGCGACGAGTTGGGCCTGCAGGGGCCGCCGGGAGCGGGAGCGAGCCCTGGATAGGCCAAGTCGAGGCCAGCGTGGGCCTGCAGAGGCCGCCGGGAGGAGGAGCGGGCACTGGAGAGGCTGACCTGAGGAAGTCTGGCAGCTGGAGAGGCCGAGGAGAGGCAGGAGCTGGGCCGGCGGAAGGCGACTGGGCGACGAGCACGGCCTGCAGGGGCCGCCGGGAGCAGGAGCGAGCCCTGGAGAGGCCGAGTCGAGGACAGCCTGGGTCTGCAGAGTCCGCCGGGAGGAGGAGCTGGGCCTGGAGAGGCTGTCTGAAGGAAGTCTGGGGCATGGAGACGCCATTGGAGGGCAGGAGCCGGGCCCGGAGAGGCCACCGTGGGGCCCGGCTTCAGGACGTTTGGGGCCTACAAAGGCCGCGGAGAGGGAGCTGGGCCGGAGCCGAGTCCAAAGAGGTTGTCGTGAGGCCGGAGATCGGCCCGCGGCCGCAGCAGGAGCAGAACGAGCTGGGCCTGGACACGAGGCCGGGAGGCCGCAACTGGGCCTGGAGAGGCCGGACTGAGGAAGTTCGGGGCCTGGAGAGGCCGCCGAAAGGCAAAGGCTGGGCCTGGAGAGGCCGTTCCCCGTGACGAATGAGTTGGGCCTAATAGGGCCACGGGGAGTCGGGAGGAGAGCGTGGCGGAGCTGCCGAAAGGCAAGAGGAGCTCTGGCCTGGGGAGGCCGCAGTCAGGCGAGAGCTGGGCGTGGACAGTCCACTGTGAGGCAGAGGCTGGGCCCGTGCAGGCCTTCGCGAGGCAGGAGGCTGGGCCTGGCGAGGCCGACTGGAGGTCAAGTCCTGGGCCTGAGGAGGTCGCCCAGAGGCGTGATCGGGGCTGGGCCTCAAGAGGCCAGTGGCAGGCCGGAGGAGCTGGGCCTGGAGAGGCTGACCTGAGGAAGTCTGGCAGCTGGAGAGGGCGTGGAGAGGCAGGAGCTGGGCCGGCGGAGGCCGACTGGGCGACGAGTTGGGCCTGCAGGGGCCGCCGGGAGCGGGAGCGAGCCCTGGATAGGCCGAGTCGAGGCCAGCGTGGGCCTGCAGAGGCCGCCGGGAGGAGGAGCGGGCACTGGAGAGGCTGACCTGAGGAAGTCTGGCAGCTGGAGAGGCCGAGGAGAGGCAGGAGCTGGGCCGGCGGAAGGCGACTGGGCGACGAGCACGGCCTGCAGGGGCCGCCGGGAGCAGGAGCGAGCCCTGGAGAGGCCGAGTCGAGGACAGCCTGGGTCTGCAGAGTCTGCCGGGAGGAGGAGCTGGGCCTGGAGAGGCTGTCTGAAGGAAGTCTGGGGCATGGAGACGCCATTGGAGGGCAGGAGCCGGGCCCGGAGAGGCCACCGTGGGGCCCGGCTTCAGGACGTTTGGGGCCTACAAAGGCCGCGGAGAGGGAGCTGGGCCGGAGCCGAGTCCAAAGAGGTTGTCGTGAGGCCGGAGATCGGCCCGCGGCCGCAGCAGGAGCAGAACGAGCTGGGCCTGGACACGAGGCCGGGAGGCCGCAACTGGGCCTGGAGAGGCCGGACTGAGGAAGTTCGGGGCCTGGAGAGGCCGCCGAAAGGCAAAGGCTGGGCCTGGAGAGGCCGTTCCCCGTGACGAATGAGTTGGGCCTAATGAGGCCACCGGGAGTCGGGAGGAGAGCGTGGCGGAGCTGCCGAAAGGCAAGAGGAGCTCTGGCCTGGGGAGGCCGCAGTCAGGCGAGAGCTGGGCGTGGACAGTCCACTGTGAGGCAGAGGCTGGGCCCGTGCAGGCCTTCGCGAGGCAGGAGGCTGGGCCTGGCGAGGCCGACTGGAGGTCAAGTCCTGGGCCTGAGGAGGTCGCCCAGAGGCGTGATCGGGGCTGGGCCTCAAGAGGCCAGTGGCAGGCCGGAGGAGCTGGGCCTGGAGAGGCTGACCTGAGGAAGTCTGGCAGCTGGAGAGGGCGTGGAGAGGCAGGAGCTGGGCCGGCGGAGGCCGACTGGGCGACGAGTTGGGCCTGCAGGGGCCGCCGGGAGCGGGAGCGAGCCCTGGATAGGCCGAGTCGAGGCCAGCGTGGGCCTGCAGAGGCCGCCGGGAGGAGGAGCGGGCACTGGAGAGGCTGACCTGAGGAAGTCTGGCAGCTGGAGAGGCCGAGGAGAGGCAGGAGCTGGGCCGGCGGAAGGCGACTGGGCGACGAGCACGGCCTGCAGGGGCCGCCGGGAGCAGGAGCGAGCCCTGGAGAGGCCGAGTCGAGGACAGCCTGGGTCTGCAGAGTCCGCCTGGAGGAGGAGCTGGGCCTGGAGAGGCTGTCTGAAGGAAGTCTGGGGCATGGAGACGCCATTGGAGGGCAGGAGCCGGGCCCGTAGAGGCCACCGTGGGGCCCGGCTTCAGGACGTTTGGGGCCTACAAAGGCCACGGAGAGGGAGCTGGGCCGGAGCCGAGTCCAAAGAGGTTGTCGTGAGGCCGGAGATCGGCCCGCGGCCGCAGCAGGAGCAGAACGAGCTGGGCCTGGACACGAGGCCGGGAGGCCGCAACTGGGCCTGGAGAGGCCGGACTGAGGAAGTTCGGGGCCTGGAGAGGCCGCCGAAAGGCAAAGGCTGGGCCTGGAGAGGCCGTTCCCCGTGACGAATGAGTTGGGCCTAATGAGGCCACGGGGAGTCGGGAGGAGAGCGTGGCGGAGCTGCCGAAAGGCAAGAGGAGCTCTGGCCTGGGGAGGCCGCAGTCAGGCGAGAGCTGGGCGTGGACAGTCCACTGTGAGGCAGAGGCTGGGCCCGTGCAGGCCTTCGCGAGGCAGGAGGCTGGGCCTGGCGAGGCCGACTGGAGGTCAAGTCCTGGGCCTGAGGAGGTCGCCCAGAGGCGTGATCGGGGCTGGGCCTCAAGAGGCCAGTGGCAGGCCGGAGGAGCTGGGCCCGGAGAGGCTGACCTGAGGAAGTCTGGCAGCTGGAGAGGGCGTGGAGAGGCAGGAGCTGGGCCGGCGGAGGCCGACTGGGCGACGAGTTGGGCCTGCAGGGGCCGCCGGGAGCGGGAGCGAGCCCTGGATAGGCCGAGTCGAGGCCAGCGTGGGCCTGCAGAGGCCGCCGGGAGGAGGAGCGGGCACTGGAGAGGCTGACCTGAGGAAGTCTGGCAGCTGGAGAGGCCGAGGAGAGGCAGGAGCTGGGCCGGCGGAAGGCGACTGGGCGACGAGCACGGCCTGCAGGGGCCGCCGGGAGCAGGAGCGAGCCCTGGAGAGGCCGAGTCGAGGACAGCCTGGGTCTGCAGAGTCTGCCGGGAGGAGGAGCTGGGCCTGGAGAGGCTGTCTGAAGGAAGTCTGGGGCATGGAGACGCCATTGGAGGGCAGGAGCCGGGCCCGGAGAGGCCACCGTGGGGCCCGGCTTCAGGACGTTTGGGGCCTACAAAGGCCGCGGAGAGGGAGCTGGGCCGGAGCCGAGTCCAAAGAGGTTGTCGTGAGGCCGGAGATCGGCCCGCGGCCGCAGCAGGAGCAGAACGAGCTGGGCCTGGACACGAGGCCGGGAGGCCGCAACTGGGCCTGGAGAGGCCGGACTGAGGAAGTTCGGGGCCTGGAGAGGCCGCCGAAAGGCAAAGGCTGGGCCTGGAGAGGCCGTTCCCCGTGACGAATGAGTTGGGCCTAATGAGGCCACCGGGAGTCGGGAGGAGAGCGTGGCGGAGCTGCCGAAAGGCAAGAGGAGCTCTGGCCTGGGGAGGCCGCAGTCAGGCGAGAGCTGGGCGTGGACAGTCCACTGTGAGGCAGAGGCTGGGCCCGTGCAGGCCTTCGCGAGGCAGGAGGCTGGGCCTGGCGAGGCCGACTGGAGGTCAAGTCCTGGGCCTGAGGAGGTCGCCCAGAGGCGTGATCGGGGCTGGGCCTCAAGAGGCCAGTGGCAGGCCGGAGGAGCTGGGCCTGGAGAGGCTGACCTGAGGAAGTCTGGCAGCTGGAGAGGGCGTGGAGAGGCAGGAGCTGGGCCGGCGGAGGCCGACTGGGCGACGAGTTGGGCCTGCAGGGGCCGCCGGGAGCGGGAGCGAGCCCTGGATAGGCCGAGTCGAGGCCAGCGTGGGCCTGCAGAGGCCGCCGGGAGGAGGAGCGGGCACTGGAGAGGCTGACCTGAGGAAGTCTGGCAGCTGGAGAGGCCGAGGAGAGGCAGGAGCTGGGCCGGCGGAAGGCGACTGGGCGACGAGCACGGCCTGCAGGGGCCGCCGGGAGCAGGAGCGAGCCCTGGAGAGGCCGAGTCGAGGACAGCCTGGGTCTGCAGAGTCCGCCTGGAGGAGGAGCTGGGCCTGGAGAGGCTGTCTGAAGGAAGTCTGGGGCATGGAGACGCCATTGGAGGGCAGGAGCCGGGCCCGTAGAGGCCACCGTGGGGCCCGGCTTCAGGACGTTTGGGGCCTACAAAGGCCACGGAGAGGGAGCTGGGCCGGAGCCGAGTCCAAAGAGGTTGTCGTGAGGCCGGAGATCGGCCCGCGGCCGCAGCAGGAGCAGAACGAGCTGGGCCTGGACACGAGGCCGGGAGGCCGCAACTGGGCCTGGAGAGGCCGGACTGAGGAAGTTCGGGGCCTGGAGAGGCCGCCGAAAGGCAAAGGCTGGGCCTGGAGAGGCCGTTCCCCGTGACGAATGAGTTGGGCCTAATAGGGCCACGGGGAGTCGGGAGGAGAGCGTGGCGGAGCTGCCGAAAGGCAAGAGGAGCTCTGGCCTGGGGAGGCCGCAGTCAGGCGAGAGCTGGGCGTGGACAGTCCACTGTGAGGCAGAGGCTGGGCCCGTGCAGGCCTTCGCGAGGCAGGAGGCTGGGCCTGGCGAGGCCGACTGGAGGTCAAGTCCTGGGCCTGAGGAGGTCGCCCAGAGGCGTGATCGGGGCTGGGCCTCAAGAGGCCAGTGGCAGGCCGGAGGAGCTGGGCCTGGAGAGGCTGACCTGAGGAAGTCTGGCAGCTGGAGAGGGCGTGGAGAGGCAGGAGCTGGGCCGGCAGAGGCCGACTGGGCGACGAGTTGGGCCTGCAGGGGCCGCCGGGAGCGGGAGCGAGCCCTGGATAGGCCGAGTCGAGGCCAGCGTGGGCCTGCAGAGGCCGCCGGGAGGAGGAGCGGGCACTGGAGAGGCTGACCTGAGGAAGTCTGGCAGCTGGAGAGGCCGAGGAGAGGCAGGAGCTGGGCCGGCGGAAGGCGACTGGGCGACGAGCACGGCCTGCAGGGGCCGCCGGGAGCAGGAGCGAGCCCTGGAGAGGCCGAGTCGAGGACAGCCTGGGTCTGCAGAGTCCGCCGGGAGGAGGAGCTGGGCCTGGAGAGGCTGTCTGAAGGAAGTCTGGGGCATGGAGACGCCATTGGAGGGCAGGAGCCGGGCCCGGAGAGGCCACCGTGGGGCCCGGCTTCAGGACGTTTGGGGCCTACAAAGGCCGCGGAGAGGGAGCTGGGCCGGAGCCGAGTCCAAAGAGGTTGTCGTGAGGCCGGAGATCGGCCCGCGGCCGCAGCAGGAGCAGAACGAGCTGGGCCTGGACACGAGGCCGGGAGGCCGCAACTGGGCCTGGAGAGGCCGGACTGAGGAAGTTCGGGGCCTGGAGAGGCCGCCGAAAGGCAAAGGCTGGGCCTGGAGAGGCCGTTCCCCGTGACGAATGAGTTGCGCCTAATAGGGCCACGGGGAGTCGGGAGGAGAGCGTGGCGGAGCTGCCGAAAGGCAAGAGGAGCTCTGGCCTGGGGAGGCCGCAGTCAGGCGAGAGCTGGGCGTGGACAGTCCACTGTGAGGCAGAGGCTGGGCCCGTGCAGGCCTTCGCGAGGCAGGAGGCTGGGCCTGGCGAGGCCGACTGGAGGTCAAGTCCTGGGCCTGAGGAGGTCGCCCAGAGGCGTGATCGGGGCTGGGCCTCAAGAGGCCAGTGGCAGGCCAGAGGAGCTGGGCCTGGAGAGGCTGACCTGAGGAAGTCTGGCAGCTGGAGAGGGCGTGGAGAGGCAGGAGCTCGGCCGGCGGAGGCCGACTGGGCGACGAGTTGGGCCTGCAGGGGCCGCCGGGAGCGGGAGCGAGCCCTGGATAGGCCGAGTCGAGGCCAGCGTGGGCCTACAGAGGCCGCCGGGAGGAGGAGCGGGCACTGGAGAGGCTGACCTGAGGAAGTCTGGCAGCTGGAGAGGCCGAGGAGAGGCAGGAGCTGGGCCGGCGGAAGGCGACTGGGCGACGAGCACGGCCTGCAGGGGCCGCCGGGAGCAGGAGCGAGCCCTGGAGAGGCCGAGTCGAGGACAGCCTGGGTCTGCAGAGTCCGCCGGGAGGAGGAGCTGGGCCTGGAGAGGCTGTCTGAAGGAAGTCTGGGGCATGGAGACGCCATTGGAGGGCAGGAGCCGGGCCCGGAGAGGCCACCGTGGGGCCCGGCTTCAGGACGTTTGGGGCCTACAAAGGCCGCGGAGAGGGAGCTGGGCCGGAGCCGAGTCCAAAGAGGTTGTCGTGAGGCCGGAGATCGGCCCGCGGCTGCAGCAGGAGCAGAACGAGCTGGGCCTGGACACGAGGCCGGGAGGCCGCAACTGGGCCTGGAGAGGCCGGACTGAGGAAGTTCGGGGCCTGGAGAGGCCGCCGAAAGGCAAAGGCTGGGCCTGGAGAGGCCGTTCCCCGTGACGAATGAGTTGGGCCTAATAGGGCCACGGGGAGTCGGGAGGAGAGCGTGGCGGAGCTGCCGAAAGGCAAGAGGAGCTCTGGCCTGGGGAGGCCGCAGTCAGGCGAGAGCTGGGCGTGGACAGTCCACTGTGAGGCAGAGGCTGGGCCCGTGCAGGCCTTCGCGAGGCAGGAGGCTGGGCCTGGCGAGGCCGACTGGAGGTCAAGTCCTGGGCCTGAGGAGGTCGCCCAGAGGCGTGATCGGGGCTGGGCCTCAAGAGGCCAGTGGCAGGCCGGAGGAGCTGGGCCTGGAGAGGCTGACCTGAGGAAGTCTGGCAGCTGGAGAGGGAGTGGAGAGGCAGGAGCTGGGCCGGCGGAGGCCGACTGGGCGACGAGTTGGGCCTGCAGGGGCCGCCGGGAGCGGGAGCGAGCCCTGGATAGGCCGAGTCGAGGCCAGCGTGGGCCTGCAGAGGCCGCCGGGAGGAGGAGCGGGCACTGGAGAGGCTGACCTGAGGAAGTCTGGCAGCTGGAGAGGCCGAGGAGAGGCAGGAGCTGGGCCGGCGGAAGGCGACTGGGCGACGAGCACGGCCTGCAGGGGCCGCCGGGAGCAGGAGCGAGCCCTGGAGAGGCCGAGTCGAGGACAGCCTGGGTCTGCAGAGTCCGCCGGGAGGAGGAGCTGGGCCTGGAGAGGCTGTCTGAAGGAAGTCTGGGGCATGGAGACGCCATTGGAGGGCAGGAGCCGGGCCCGGAGAGGCCACCGTGGGGCGCGGCTTCAGGACGTTTGGGGCCTACAAAGGCCGCGGAGAGGGAGCTGGGCCGGAGCCGAGTCCAAAGAGGTTGTCGTGAGGCCGGAGATCGGCCCGCGGCCGCAGCAGGAGCAGAACGAGCTGGGCCTGGACACGAGGTCGGGAGGCCGCAACTGGGCCTGGAGAGGCCGCCGAAAGGCAAAGGCTGGGCCTGGAGAGGCCGTTCCCCGTGACGAATGAGTTGGGCCTAATAGGGCCACGGGGAGTCGGGAGGAGAGCGTGGCGGAGCTGCCGAAAGGCAAGAGGAGCTCTGGCCTGGGGAGGCCGCAGTCAGGCGAGAGCTGGGCGTGGACAGTCCACTGTGAGGCAGAGGCTGGGCCCGTGCAGGCCTTCGCGAGGCAGTAGGCTGGGCCTGGCGAGGCCGACTGGAGGTCAAGTCCTGGGCCTGAGGAGGTCGCCCAGAGGCGTGATCGGGACTGGGCCTCAAGAGGCCAGTGGCAGGCCGGAGGAGCTGGGCCTGGAGAGGCTGACCTGAGGAAGTCTGGCAGCTGGAGAGGGCGTGGAGAGGCAGGAGCTGGGCCGGCGGAGGCCGACTGGGCGACGAGTTGGGCCTGCAGGGGCCGCCGGGAGCGGGAGCGAGCCCTGGATAGGCCGAGTCGAGGCCAGCGTGGGCCTGCAGAGGCCGCCGGGAGGAGGAGCGGGCACTGGAGAGGCTGACCTGAGGAAGTCTGGCAGCTGGAGAGGCCGAGGAGAGGCAGGAGCTGGGCCGGCGGAAGGCGACTGGGCGACGAGCACGGCCTGCAGGGGCCGCCGGGAGCAGGAGCGAGCCCTGGAGAGGCCGAGTCGAGGACAGCCTGGGTCTGCAGAGTCCGCCGGGAGGAGGAGCTGGGCCTGGAGAGGCTGTCTGAAGGAAGTCTGGGGCATGGAGACGCCATTGGAGGGCAGGAGCCGGGCCCGGAGAGGCCACCGTGGGGCCCGGCTTCAGGACGTTTGGGGCCTACAAAGGCCGCGGAGAGGGAGCTGGGCCGGAGCCGAGTCCAAAGAGGTTGTCGTGAGGCCGGAGATCGGCCCGCGGCCGCAGCAGGAGCAGAACGAGCTGGGCCTGGACACGAGGCCGGGAGGCCGCAACTGGGCCTGGAGAGGCCGGACTGAGGAAGTTCGGGGCCTGGAGAGGCCGCCGAAAGGCAAAGGCTGGGCCTGGAGAGGCCGTTCCCCGTGACGAATGAGTTGGGCCTAATAGGGCCACGGGGAGTCGGGAGGAGAGCGTGGCGGAGCTGCCGAAAGGCAAGAGGAGCTCTGGCCTGGGGAGGCCGCAGTCAGGCGAGAGCTGGGCGTGGACAGTCCACTGTGAGGCAGAGGCTGGGCCCGTGCAGGCCTTCGCGAGGCAGGAGGCTGGGCCTGGCGAGGCCGACTGGAGGTCAAGTCCTGGGCCTGAGGAGGTCGCCCAGAGGCGTGATCGGGGCTGGGCCTCAAGAGGCCAGTGGCAGGCCGGAGGAGCTGGGCCTGGAGAGGCTGACCTGAGGAAGTCTGGCAGCTGGAGAGGGCGTGGAGAGGCAGGAGCTGGGCCGGCGGAGGCCGACTGGGCGACGAGTTGGGCCTGCAGGGGCCGCCGGGAGCGGGAGCGAGCCCTGGATAGGCCGAGTCGAGGCCAGCGTGGGCCTGCAGAGGCCGCCGGGAGGAGGAGCGGGCACTGGAGAGGCTGACCTGAGGAAGTCTGGCAGCTGGAGAGGCCGAGGAGAGGCAGGAGCTGGGCCGGCGGAAGGCGACTGGGCGACGAGCACGGCCTGCAGGGGCCGCCGGGAGCAGGAGCGAGCCCTGGAGAGGCCGAGTCGAGGACAGCCTGGGTCTGCAGAGTCCGCCGGGAGGAGGAACTGGGCCTGGAGAGGCTGTCTGAAGGAAGTCTGGGGCATGGAGACGCCATTGGAGGGCAGGAGCCGGGCCCGGAGAGGCCACCGTGGGGCCCGGCTTCAGGACGTTTGGGGCCTACAAAGGCCGCGGAGAGGGAGCTGGGCCGGAGCCGAGTCCAAAGAGGTTGTCGTGAGGCCGGAGATCGGCCCGCGGCCGCAGCAGGAGCAGAACGAGCTGGGCCTGGACACGAGGCCGGGAGGCCGCAACTGGGCCTGGAGAGGCCGGACTGAGGAAGTTCGGGGCCTGGAGAGGCCGCCGAAAGGCAAAGGCTGGGCCTGGAGAGGCCGTTCCCCGTGACGAATGAGTTGGGCCTAATGAGGCCACGGGGAGTCGGGAGGAGAGCGTGGCGGAGCTGCCGAAAGGCAAGAGGAGCTCTGGCCTGGGGAGGCCGCAGTCAGGCGAGAGCTGGGCGTGGACAGTCCACTGTGAGGCAGAGGCTGGGCCCGTGCAGGCCTTCGCGAGGCAGGAGGCTGGGCCTGGCGAGGCCGACTGGAGGTCAAGTCCTGGGCCTGAGGAGGTCGCCCAGAGGCGTGATCGGGGCTGGGCCTCAAGAGGCCAGTGGCAGGCCGGAGGAGCTGGGCCTGGAGAGGCTGACCTGAGGAAGTCTGGCAGCTGGAGAGGGCGTGGAGAGGCAGGAGCTGGGCCGGCGGAGGCCGACTGGGCGACGAGTTGGGCCTGCAGGGGCCGCCGGGAGCGGGAGCGAGCCCTGGATAGGCCGAGTCGAGGCCAGCGTGGGCCTGCAGAGGCCGCCGGGAGGAGGAGCGGGCACTGGAGAGGCTGACCTGAGGAAGTCTGGCAGCTGGAGAGGCCGAGGAGAGGCAGGAGCTGGGCCGGCGGAAGGCGACTGGGCGACGAGCACGGCCTGCAGGGGCCGCCGGGAGCAGGAGCGAGCCCTGGAGAGGCCGAGTCGAGGACAGCCTGGGTCTGCAGAGTCCGCCGGGAGGAGGAGCTGGGCCTGGAGAGGCTGTCTGAAGGAAGTCTGGGGCATGGAGACGCCATTGGAGGGCAGGAGCCGGGCCCGGAGAGGCCACCGTGGGGCCCGGCTTCAGGACGTTTGGGGCCTACAAAGGCCGCGGAGAGGGAGCTGGGCCGGAGCCGAGTCCAAAGAGGTTGTCGTGAGGCCGGAGATCGGCCCGCGGCCGCAGCAGGAGCAGAACGAGCTGGGCCTGGACACGAGGTCGGGAGGCCGCAACTGGGCCTGGAGAGGCCGCCGAAAGGCAAAGGCTGGGCCTGGAGAGGCCGTTCCCCGTGACGAATGAGTTGGGCCTAATGAGGCCACGGGGAGTCGGGAGGAGAGCGTGGCGGAGCTGCCGAAAGGCAAGAGGAGCTCTGGCCTGGGGAGGCCGCAGTCAGGCGAGAGCTGGGCGTGGACAGTCCACTGTGAGGCAGAGGCTGGGCCCGTGCAGGCCTTCGCGAGGCAGGAGGCTGGGCCTGGCGAGGCCGACTGGAGGTCAAGTCCTGGGCCTGAGGAGGTCGCCCAGAGGCGTGATCGGGGCTGGGCCTCAAGAGGCCAGTGGCAGGCCGGAGGAGCTGGGCCTGGAGAGGCTGACCTGAGGAAGTCTGGCAGCTGGAGAGGGCGTGGAGAGGCAGGAGCTGGGCCGGCAGAGGCCGACTGGGCGACGAGTTGGGCCTGCAGGGGCCGCCGGGAGCAGGAGCGAGCCCTGGATAGGCCGAGTCGAGGCCAGCGTGGGCCTGCAGAGGCCGCCGGGAGGAGGATCTGGGCCTGGAGAGGCTGGCTGGAGGAAGTCTGGGGCATGGAGACGCCGGGGGAGGGCAGGAGCCGTGCCCGGAGAGGCCACCGTGGTGCCCGGCTTCAGGATGTTTGGGGCCTACAAAGGCCCCGGAGCGGGAGCTGGGCCGGAGGAACGTCCAAACAGGTTGTCGAGAGGCCGGAGCTGGGCCTGCGGCCGCAGCCGGGAAAATGAGGAACTGGGACGGGAGGGGAGGCCGGGAGGTCGCAACTGGGCCTGGAGAGGCCGGCCTGTAAAAATTCGGGGCCTGGAGAGGCCGCCAAAAGGCAAAGGCTGGGCCTGGAAAGGCCGTTCCCCGTGACGAATGAGCCGGGCCTAATGAGGCCACCGGGAGGCAGGAGCGGGGCCCGGCGGAGCTGCCGAAAGGCAGGAAGAGCTCTGGCCTCTGGAGGCCGCAGTCAGGCGAGAGCTGGACGTGGAGAGTCCACTGTGAGGGAGAGGCTGGGCCTGTGCAGGCCTTCGGAGGGCAGGAGGCAGGGCCTGGCGAGGCCGACTTTAGGTCAAGTCTTGGGCCTGAGGAGGCCGCCCAGAGGCGTGAGTGGGGCTGGGCCTCAAGAGGCCAGTGGCAGGCCGGAGGAGCTGGGCCTGGAGAGGCTGACCTGAGGAAGTCTGGCAGCTGGAGAGGCAGCGGAGAGGCAGGAGCTGGGCTGGCGGAGGCCAACTGATCGACGAGTTGGGCCTGCAGGGGACGTCGGGCGTAGGAGCGAGCCCTGGAGATGCCGACTCGAGGCCAGCGTGGGCCTGCAGAGGCCGACGGGAGGAGGAGCTGCGCTTGGAGAGGCTGGCTGGAGGAAGTCTGGGGCATGGAGACGCCATCAGAGAGCGGGAGCCGGGTCCGGAGAGGCCACCGTGGGGCCCGGCTTCAGGAAGTTTGGGACTACAAAGTCCGCGGAGCGGGAGCTGGGCCGGATCCGGGTGCAAAGAGGTTGTCGTGAGGCCGGAGCTGGGCGTGCGGCCGCAGCCAGGAACAGGAGGAGCTCGGCCTGGACGGGAGGCCGGGAGGCCCCAACTGGGCCTGGAGAGGCCGGCCTGAGGAATTTCGGGGCCTGGAGAGGCCGCCAAAAGGCAAAGGCTGGGCCTGGAAAGGCCGTTCGCCGTGACGAACGAGCCGGGCCTAATGAGGCCCCCGGGATGCAGGAGCGGGAGCCGGCGGAGCTGCCGAAAGGCAGGAGGAGCTCTGGCCTGGGGAGGCCGCAGTCAGGCGAGAGCTGGGCGTGGAGAGTCCGCTGTGATGCAGAGGCTGGGCCTGTGCAGGCCCTCGGGAGGCAGGAGGCTGGGCCTGGCGAGGCCGACTGGAGGTCAAGTCCAGGGCCGGAGGTGGCCTCCCAGAGGCGTGAGCCGGTTAGGTCTCAAGAGGCCAGTGGCAGGCAGGAGGAGCTGGGCCTGGAGAGGCTGACCTGATCAAGTCTGGCAGCTGGAGAGGCCGCGGAGAGGCAGGAGCTGGGCCGGAGGAGGCCGACTGGGCGACGAGTTGGGTCTGCAGGGGCCGCCGGGAGCAGGAGCAAGCCCTGGAGAGGCCGACTCGAGGCCAGCGTGGACCTGCAGAGGCCGACGGGAGGAGGAGCTGGGCCTGGAGAGGCTGGCTGGAGGAAGTCTGGGGCATGGAGACGCCGGGGGAGGGCAGGAGCCGGGCCCGGAGAGGCCACCGTGGGGCCCGGCTTCAGGACGTTTGGGGCCTACAAAGGCCCCGGAGCGGGAGCTGGGCCGGAGGAGAGTCCAAACAGGTTGTCGAGAGGCCGGAGCTGGGCCTGCGGCCGCAGCCGGGAAAAGGAGGAACTGGGCCGGGAGGGGAGGCCGGGAGGTCGCAACTGGGCCTGGAGAGGCCGGCCTGTAAAAATTCGGGGCCTGGGGAGGCCGCCAAAAGGCAAAGGCTGGGCCTGGAAAGGCCGTTCCCCGTGACGAATGAGCTGGGCCTAATGAGGCCACCGGGAGGCAGGAGCGGGGCCCGGCGGAGCTGCCGAAAGGCAGGAAGAGCTCTGGCCTCGGGAGGCCGCAGTCAGGCGAGAGCTGGGCGTGGACAGTCCACTGTGAGGCAGAGGCTGGGCCCGTGCAGGCCTTCGCGAGGCAGGAGGCTGGGCCTGGCGAGGCCGACTGGAGGTCAAGTCCTGGGCCTGAGGAGGTCGCCCAGAGGCGTCATCGGGGCTGGGCCTCAAGAGGCCAGTGGCAGGCCGGAGGAGCTGGGCCTGGAGAGGCTGACCTGAGGAAGTCTGGCAGCTGGAGAGGGCGTGGAGAGGCAGGAGCTGGGCCGGCGGAGGCCGACTGGGCGACGAGTTGGGCCTGCAGGGGCCGCCGGGAGCGGGAGCGAGCCCTGGATAGGCCAAGTCGAGGCCAGCGTGGGCCTGCAGAGGCCGCCGGGAGGAGGAGCGGGCACTGGAGAGGCTGACCTGAGGAAGTCTGGCAGCTGGAGAGGCCGAGGAGAGGCAGGAGCTGGGCCGGCGGAAGGCGACTGGGCGACGAGCACGGCCTGCAGGGGCCGCCGGGAGCAGGAGCGAGCCCTGGAGAGGCCGAGTCGAGGACAGCCTGGGTCTGCAGAGTCCGCCGGGAGGAGGAGCTGGGCCTGGAGAGGCTGTCTGAAGGAAGTCTGGGGCATGGAGACGCCATTGGAGGGCAGGAGCCGGGCCCGGAGAGGCCACCGTGGGGCCCGGCTTCAGGACGTTTGGGGCCTACAAAGGCCGCGGAGAGGGAGCTGGGCCGGAGCCGAGTCCAAAGAGGTTGTCGTGAGGCCGGAGATCGGCCCGCGGCCGCAGCAGGAGCAGAACGAGCTGGGCCTGGACACGAGGCCGGGAGGCCGCAACTGGGCCTGGAGAGGCCGGACTGAGGAAGTTCGGGGCCTGGAGAGGCCGCCGAAAGGCAAAGGCTGGGCCTGGAGAGGCCGTTCCCCGTGACGAATGAGTTGGGCCTAATAGGGCCACGGGGAGTCGGGAGGAGAGCGTGGCGGAGCTGCCGAAAGGCAAGAGGAGCTCTGGCCTGGGGAGGCCGCAGTCAGGCGAGAGCTGGGCGTGGACAGTCCACTGTGAGGCAGAGGCTGGGCCCGTGCAGGCCTTCGCGAGGCAGGAGGCTGGGCCTGGCGAGGCCGACTGGAGGTCAAGTCCTGGGCCTGAGGAGGTCGCCCAGAGGCGTGATCGGGGCTGGGCCTCAAGAGGCCAGTGGCAGGCCGGAGGAGCTGGGCCTGGAGAGGCTGACCTGAGGAAGTCTGGCAGCTGGAGAGGGCGTGGAGAGGCAGGAGCTGGGCCGGCGGAGGCCGACTGGGCGACGAGTTGGGCCTGCAGGGGCCGCCGGGAGCGGGAGCGAGCCCTGGATAGGCCGAGTCGAGGCCAGCGTGGGCCTGCAGAGGCCGCCGGGAGGAGGAGCGGGCACTGGAGAGGCTGACCTGAGGAAGTCTGGCAGCTGGAGAGGCCGAGGAGAGGCAGGAGCTGGGCCGGCGGAAGGCGACTGGGCGACGAGCACGGCCTGCAGGGGCCGCCGGGAGCAGGAGCGAGCCCTGGAGAGGCCGAGTCGAGGACAGCCTGGGTCTGCAGAGTCTGCCGGGAGGAGGAGCTGGGCCTGGAGAGGCTGTCTGAAGGAAGTCTGGGGCATGGAGACGCCATTGGAGGGCAGGAGCCGGGCCCGGAGAGGCCACCGTGGGGCCCGGCTTCAGGACGTTTGGGGCCTACAAAGGCCGCGGAGAGGGAGCTGGGCCGGAGCCGAGTCCAAAGAGGTTGTCGTGAGGCCGGAGATCGGCCCGCGGCCGCAGCAGGAGCAGAACGAGCTGGGCCTGGACACGAGGCCGGGAGGCCGCAACTGGGCCTGGAGAGGCCGGACTGAGGAAGTTCGGGGCCTGGAGAGGCCGCCGAAAGGCAAAGGCTGGGCCTGGAGAGGCCGTTCCCCGTGACGAATGAGTTGGGCCTAATGAGGCCACCGGGAGTCGGGAGGAGAGCGTGGCGGAGCTGCCGAAAGGCAAGAGGAGCTCTGGCCTGGGGAGGCCGCAGTCAGGCGAGAGCTGGGCGTGGACAGTCCACTGTGAGGCAGAGGCTGGGCCCGTGCAGGCCTTCGCGAGGCAGGAGGCTGGGCCTGGCGAGGCCGACTGGAGGTCAAGTCCTGGGCCTGAGGAGGTCGCCCAGAGGCGTGATCGGGGCTGGGCCTCAAGAGGCCAGTGGCAGGCCGGAGGAGCTGGGCCTGGAGAGGCTGACCTGAGGAAGTCTGGCAGCTGGAGAGGGCGTGGAGAGGCAGGAGCTGGGCCGGCGGAGGCCGACTGGGCGACGAGTTGGGCCTGCAGGGGCCGCCGGGAGCGGGAGCGAGCCCTGGATAGGCCGAGTCGAGGCCAGCGTGGGCCTGCAGAGGCCGCCGGGAGGAGGAGCGGGCACTGGAGAGGCTGACCTGAGGAAGTCTGGCAGCTGGAGAGGCCGAGGAGAGGCAGGAGCTGGGCCGGCGGAAGGCGACTGGGCGACGAGCACGGCCTGCAGGGGCCGCCGGGAGCAGGAGCGAGCCCTGGAGAGGCCGAGTCGAGGACAGCCTGGGTCTGCAGAGTCCGCCTGGAGGAGGAGCTGGGCCTGGAGAGGCTGTCTGAAGGAAGTCTGGGGCATGGAGACGCCATTGGAGGGCAGGAGCCGGGCCCGTAGAGGCCACCGTGGGGCCCGGCTTCAGGACGTTTGGGGCCTACAAAGGCCACGGAGAGGGAGCTGGGCCGGAGCCGAGTCCAAAGAGGTTGTCGTGAGGCCGGAGATCGGCCCGCGGCCGCAGCAGGAGCAGAACGAGCTGGGCCTGGACACGAGGCCGGGAGGCCGCAACTGGGCCTGGAGAGGCCGGACTGAGGAAGTTCGGGGCCTGGAGAGGCCGCCGAAAGGCAAAGGCTGGGCCTGGAGAGGCCGTTCCCCGTGACGAATGAGTTGGGCCTAATGAGGCCACGGGGAGTCGGGAGGAGAGCGTGGCGGAGCTGCCGAAAGGCAAGAGGAGCTCTGGCCTGGGGAGGCCGCAGTCAGGCGAGAGCTGGGCGTGGACAGTCCACTGTGAGGCAGAGGCTGGGCCCGTGCAGGCCTTCGCGAGGCAGGAGGCTGGGCCTGGCGAGGCCGACTGGAGGTCAAGTCCTGGGCCTGAGGAGGTCGCCCAGAGGCGTGATCGGGGCTGGGCCTCAAGAGGCCAGTGGCAGGCCGGAGGAGCTGGGCCTGGAGAGGCTGACCTGAGGAAGTCTGGCAGCTGGAGAGGGCGTGGAGAGGCAGGAGCTGGGCCGGCGGAGGCCGACTGGGCGACGAGTTGGGCCTGCAGGGGCCGCCGGGAGCGGGAGCGAGCCCTGGATAGGCCGAGTCGAGGCCAGCGTGGGCCTGCAGAGGCCGCCGGGAGGAGGAGCGGGCACTGGAGAGGCTGACCTGAGGAAGTCTGGCAGCTGGAGAGGCCGAGGAGAGGCAGGAGCTGGGCCGGCGGAAGGCGACTGGGCGACGAGCACGGCCTGCAGGGGCCGCCGGGAGCAGGAGCGAGCCCTGGAGAGGCCGAGTCGAGGACAGCCTGGGTCTGCAGAGTCTGCCGGGAGGAGGAGCTGGGCCTGGAGAGGCTGTCTGAAGGAAGTCTGGGGCATGGAGACGCCATTGGAGGGCAGGAGCCGGGCCCGGAGAGGCCACCGTGGGGCCCGGCTTCAGGACGTTTGGGGCCTACAAAGGCCGCGGAGAGGGAGCTGGGCCGGAGCCGAGTCCAAAGAGGTTGTCGTGAGGCCGGAGATCGGCCCGCGGCCGCAGCAGGAGCAGAACGAGCTGGGCCTGGACACGAGGCCGGGAGGCCGCAACTGGGCCTGGAGAGGCCGGACTGAGGAAGTTCGGGGCCTGGAGAGGCCGCCGAAAGGCAAAGGCTGGGCCTGGAGAGGCCGTTCCCCGTGACGAATGAGTTGGGCCTAATGAGGCCACCGGGAGTCGGGAGGAGAGCGTGGCGGAGCTGCCGAAAGGCAAGAGGAGCTCTGGCCTGGGGAGGCCGCAGTCAGGCGAGAGCTGGGCGTGGACAGTCCACTGTGAGGCAGAGGCTGGGCCCGTGCAGGCCTTCGCGAGGCAGGAGGCTGGGCCTGGCGAGGCCGACTGGAGGTCAAGTCCTGGGCCTGAGGAGGTCGCCCAGAGGCGTGATCGGGGCTGGGCCTCAAGAGGCCAGTGGCAGGCCGGAGGAGCTGGGCCTGGAGAGGCTGACCTGAGGAAGTCTGGCAGCTGGAGAGGGCGTGGAGAGGCAGGAGCTGGGCCGGCGGAGGCCGACTGGGCGACGAGTTGGGCCTGCAGGGGCCGCCGGGAGCGGGAGCGAGCCCTGGATAGGCCGAGTCGAGGCCAGCGTGGGCCTGCAGAGGCCGCCGGGAGGAGGAGCGGGCACTGGAGAGGCTGACCTGAGGAAGTCTGGCAGCTGGAGAGGCCGAGGAGAGGCAGGAGCTGGGCCGGCGGAAGGCGACTGGGCGACGAGCACGGCCTGCAGGGGCCGCCGGGAGCAGGAGCGAGCCCTGGAGAGGCCGAGTCGAGGACAGCCTGGGTCTGCAGAGTCCGCCTGGAGGAGGAGCTGGGCCTGGAGAGGCTGTCTGAAGGAAGTCTGGGGCATGGAGACGCCATTGGAGGGCAGGAGCCGGGCCCGTAGAGGCCACCGTGGGGCCCGGCTTCAGGACGTTTGGGGCCTACAAAGGCCACGGAGAGGGAGCTGGGCCGGAGCCGAGTCCAAAGAGGTTGTCGTGAGGCCGGAGATCGGCCCGCGGCCGCAGCAGGAGCAGAACGAGCTGGGCCTGGACACGAGGCCGGGAGGCCGCAACTGGGCCTGGAGAGGCCGGACTGAGGAAGTTCGGGGCCTGGAGAGGCCGCCGAAAGGCAAAGGCTGGGCCTGGAGAGGCCGTTCCCCGTGACGAATGAGTTGGGCCTAATAGGGCCACGGGGAGTCGGGAGGAGAGCGTGGCGGAGCTGCCGAAAGGCAAGAGGAGCTCTGGCCTGGGGAGGCCGCAGTCAGGCGAGAGCTGGGCGTGGACAGTCCACTGTGAGGCAGAGGCTGGGCCCGTGCAGGCCTTCGCGAGGCAGGAGGCTGGGCCTGGCGAGGCCGACTGGAGGTCAAGTCCTGGGCCTGAGGAGGTCGCCCAGAGGCGTGATCGGGGCTGGGCCTCAAGAGGCCAGTGGCAGGCCGGAGGAGCTGGGCCTGGAGAGGCTGACCTGAGGAAGTCTGGCAGCTGGAGAGGGCGTGGAGAGGCAGGAGCTGGGCCGGCAGAGGCCGACTGGGCGACGAGTTGGGCCTGCAGGGGCCGCCGGGAGCGGGAGCGAGCCCTGGATAGGCCGAGTCGAGGCCAGCGTGGGCCTGCAGAGGCCGCCGGGAGGAGGAGCGGGCACTGGAGAGGCTGACCTGAGGAAGTCTGGCAGCTGGAGAGGCCGAGGAGAGGCAGGAGCTGGGCCGGCGGAAGGCGACTGGGCGACGAGCACGGCCTGCAGGGGCCGCCGGGAGCAGGAGCGAGCCCTGGAGAGGCCGAGTCGAGGACAGCCTGGGTCTGCAGAGTCCGCCGGGAGGAGGAGCTGGGCCTGGAGAGGCTGTCTGAAGGAAGTCTGGGGCATGGAGACGCCATTGGAGGGCAGGAGCCGGGCCCGGAGAGGCCACCGTGGGGCCCGGCTTCAGGACGTTTGGGGCCTACAAAGGCCGCGGAGAGGGAGCTGGGCCGGAGCCGAGTCCAAAGAGGTTGTCGTGAGGCCGGAGATCGGCCCGCGGCCGCAGCAGGAGCAGAACGAGCTGGGCCTGGACACGAGGCCGGGAGGCCGCAACTGGGCCTGGAGAGGCCGGACTGAGGAAGTTCGGGGCCTGGAGAGGCCGCCGAAAGGCAAAGGCTGGGCCTGGAGAGGCCGTTCCCCGTGACGAATGAGTTGCGCCTAATAGGGCCACGGGGAGTCGGGAGGAGAGCGTGGCGGAGCTGCCGAAAGGCAAGAGGAGCTCTGGCCTGGGGAGGCCGCAGTCAGGCGAGAGCTGGGCGTGGACAGTCCACTGTGAGGCAGAGGCTGGGCCCGTGCAGGCCTTCGCGAGGCAGGAGGCTGGGCCTGGCGAGGCCGACTGGAGGTCAAGTCCTGGGCCTGAGGAGGTCGCCCAGAGGCGTGATCGGGGCTGGGCCTCAAGAGGCCAGTGGCAGGCCAGAGGAGCTGGGCCTGGAGAGGCTGACCTGAGGAAGTCTGGCAGCTGGAGAGGGCGTGGAGAGGCAGGAGCTGGGCCGGCGGAGGCCGACTGGGCGACGAGTTGGGCCTGCAGGGGCCGCCGGGAGCGGGAGCGAGCCCTGGATAGGCCGAGTCGAGGCCAGCGTGGGCCTACAGAGGCCGCCGGGAGGAGGAGCGGGCACTGGAGAGGCTGACCTGAGGAAGTCTGGCAGCTGGAGAGGCCGAGGAGAGGCAGGAGCTGGGCCGGCGGAAGGCGACTGGGCGACGAGCACGGCCTGCAGGGGCCGCCGGGAGCAGGAGCGAGCCCTGGAGAGGCCGAGTCGAGGACAGCCTGGGTCTGCAGAGTCCGCCGGGAGGAGGAGCTGGGCCTGGAGAGGCTGTCTGAAGGAAGTCTGGGGCATGGAGACGCCATTGGAGGGCAGGAGCCGGGCCCGGAGAGGCCACCGTGGGGCCCGGCTTCAGGACGTTTGGGGCCTACAAAGGCCGCGGAGAGGGAGCTGGGCCGGAGCCGAGTCCAAAGAGGTTGTCGTGAGGCCGGAGATCGGCCCGCGGCCGCAGCAGGAGCAGAACGAGCTGGGCCTGGACACGAGGCCGGGAGGCCGCAACTGGGCCTGGAGAGGCCGGACTGAGGAAGTTCGGGGCCTGGAGAGGCCGCCGAAAGGCAAAGGCTGGGCCTGGAGAGGCCGTTCCCCGTGACGAATGAGTTGGGCCTAATAGGGCCACGGGGAGTCGGGAGGAGAGCGTGGCGGAGCTGCCGAAAGGCAAGAGGAGCTCTGGCCTGGGGAGGCCGCAGTCAGGCGAGAGCTGGGCGTGGACAGTCCACTGTGAGGCAGAGGCTGGGCCCGTGCAGGCCTTCGCGAGGCAGGAGGCTGGGCCTGGCGAGGCCGACTGGAGGTCAAGTCCTGGGCCTGAGGAGGTCGCCCAGAGGCGTGATCGGGGCTGGGCCTCAAGAGGCCAGTGGCAGGCCGGAGGAGCTGGGCCTGGAGAGGCTGACCTGAGGAAGTCTGGCAGCTGGAGAGGGAGTGGAGAGGCAGGAGCTGGGCCGGCGGAGGCCGACTGGGCGACGAGTTGGGCCTGCAGGGGCCACCGGGAGCGGGAGCGAGCCCTGGATAGGCCGAGTCGAGGCCAGCGTGGGCCTGCAGAGGCCGCCGGGAGGAGGAGCGGGCACTGGAGAGGCTGACCTGAGGAAGTCTGGCAGCTGGAGAGGCCGAGGAGAGGCAGGAGCTGGGCCGGCGGAAGGCGACTGGGCGACGAGCACGGCCTGCAGGGGCCGCCGGGAGCAGGAGCGAGCCCTGGAGAGGCCGAGTCGAGGACAGCCTGGGTCTGCAGAGTCCGCCGGGAGGAGGAGCTGGGCCTGGAGAGGCTGTCTGAAGGAAGTCTGGGGCATGGAGACGCCATTGGAGGGCAGGAGCCGGGCCCGGAGAGGCCACCGTGGGGCGCGGCTTCAGGACGTTTGGGGCCTACAAAGGACGCGGAGAGGGAGCTGGGCCGGAGCCGAGTCCAAAGAGGTTGTCGTGAGGCCGGAGATCGGCCCGCGGCCGCAGCAGGAGCAGAACGAGCTGGGCCTGGACACGAGGTCGGGAGGCCGCAACTGGGCCTGGAGAGGCCGCCGAAAGGCAAAGGCTGGGCCTGGAGAGGCCGTTCCCCGTGACGAATGAGTTGGGCCTAATAGGGCCACGGGGAGTCGGGAGGAGAGCGTGGCGGAGCTGCCGAAAGGCAAGAGGAGCTCTGGCCTGGGGAGGCCGCAGTCAGGCGAGAGCTGGGCGTGGACAGTCCACTGTGAGGCAGAGGCTGGGCCCGTGCAGGCCTTCGCGAGGCAGTAGGCTGGGCCTGGCGAGGCCGACTGGAGGTCAAGTCCTGGGCCTGAGGAGGTCGCCCAGAGGCGTGATCGGGACTGGGCCTCAAGAGGCCAGTGGCAGGCCGGAGGAGCTGGGCCTGGAGAGGCTGACCTGAGGAAGTCTGGCAGCTGGAGAGGGCGTGGAGAGGCAGGAGCTGGGCCGGCGGAGGCCGACTGGGCGACGAGTTGGGCCTGCAGGGGCCGCCGGGAGCGGGAGCGAGCCCTGGATAGGCCGAGTCGAGGCCAGCGTGGGCCTGCAGAGGCCGCCGGGAGGAGGAGCGGGCACTGGAGAGGCTGACCTGAGGAAGTCTGGCAGCTGGAGAGGCCGAGGAGAGGCAGGAGCTGGGCCGGCGGAAGGCGACTGGGCGACGAGCACGGCCTGCAGGGGCCGCCGGGAGCCGGAGCGAGCCCTGGAGAGGCCGAGTCGAGGACAGCCTGGGTCTGCAGAGTCCGCCGGGAGGAGGAGCTGGGCCTGGAGAGGCTGTCTGAAGGAAGTCTGGGGCATGGAGACGCCATTGGAGGGCAGGAGCCGGGCCCGGAGAGGCCACCGTGGGGCCCGGCTTCAGGACGTTTGGGGCCTACAAAGGCCGCGGAGAGGGAGCTGGGCCGGAGCCGAGTCCAAAGAGGTTGTCGTGAGGCCGGAGATCGGCCCGCGGCCGCAGCAGGAGCAGAACGAGCTGGGCCTGGACACGAGGCCGGGAGGCCGCAACTGGGCCTGGAGAGGCCGGACTGAGGAAGTTCGGGGCCTGGAGAGGCCGCCGAAAGGCAAAGGCTGGGCCTGGAGAGGCCGTTCCCCGTGACGAATGAGTTGGGCCTAATAGGGCCACGGGGAGTCGGGAGGAGAGCGTGGCGGAGCTGCCGAAAGGCAAGAGGAGCTCTGGCCTGGGGAGGCCGCAGTCAGGCGAGAGCTGGGCGTGGACAGTCCACTGTGAGGCAGAGGCTGGGCCCGTGCAGGCCTTCGCGAGGCAGGAGGCTGGGCCTGGCGAGGCCGACTGGAGGTCAAGTCCTGGGCCTGAGGAGGTCGCCCAGAGGCGTGATCGGGGCTGGGCCTCAAGAGGCCAGTGGCAGGCCGGAGGAGCTGGGCCTGGAGAGGCTGACCTGAGGAAGTCTGGCAGCTGGAGAGGGCGTGGAGAGGCAGGAGCTGGGCCGGCGGAGGCCGACTGGGCGACGAGTTGGGCCTGCAGGGGCCGCCGGGAGCGGGAGCGAGCCCTGGATAGGCCGAGTCGAGGCCAGCGTGGGCCTGCAGAGGCCGCCGGGAGGAGGAGCGGGCACTGGAGAGGCTGACCTGAGGAAGTCTGGCAGCTGGAGAGGCCGAGGAGAGGCAGGAGCTGGGCCGGCGGAAGGCGACTGGGCGACGAGCACGGCCTGCAGGGGCCGCCGGGAGCAGGAGCGAGCCCTGGAGAGGCCGAGTCGAGGACAGCCTGGGTCTGCAGAGTCCGCCGGGAGGAGGAACTGGGCCTGGAGAGGCTGTCTGAAGGAAGTCTGGGGCATGGAGACGCCATTGGAGGGCAGGAGCCGGGCCCGGAGAGGCCACCGTGGGGCCCGGCTTCAGGACGTTTGGGGCCTACAAAGGCCGCGGAGAGGGAGCTGGGCCGGAGCCGAGTCCAAAGAGGTTGTCGTGAGGCCGGAGATCGGCCCGCGGCCGCAGCAGGAGCAGAACGAGCTGGGCCTGGACACGAGGCCGGGAGGCCGCAACTGGGCCTGGAGAGGCCGGACTGAGGAAGTTCGGGGCCTGGAGAGGCCGCCGAAAGGCAAAGGCTGGGCCTGGAGAGGCCGTTCCCCGTGACGAATGAGTTGGGCCTAATGAGGCCACGGGGAGTCGGGAGGAGAGCGTGGCGGAGCTGCCGAAAGGCAAGAGGAGCTCTGGCCTGGGGAGGCCGCAGTCAGGCGAGAGCTGGGCGTGGACAGTCCACTGTGAGGCAGAGGCTGGGCCCGTGCAGGCCTTCGCGAGGCAGGAGGCTGGGCCTGGCGAGGCCGACTGGAGGTCAAGTCCTGGGCCTGAGGAGGTCGCCCAGAGGCGTGATCGGGGCTGGGCCTCAAGAGGCCAGTGGCAGGCCGGAGGAGCTGGGCCTGGAGAGGCTGACCTGAGGAAGTCTGGCAGCTGGAGAGGGCGTGGAGAGGCAGGAGCTGGGCCGGCGGAGGCCGACTGGGCGACGAGTTGGGCCTGCAGGGGCCGCCGGGAGCGGGAGCGAGCCCTGGATAGGCCGAGTCGAGGCCAGCGTGGGCCTGCAGAGGCCGCCGGGAGGAGGAGCGGGCACTGGAGAGGCTGACCTGAGGAAGTCTGGCAGCTGGAGAGGCCGAGGAGAGGCAGGAGCTGGGCCGGCGGAAGGCGACTGGGCGACGAGCACGGCCTGCAGGGGCCGCCGGGAGCAGGAGCGAGCCCTGGAGAGGCCGAGTCGAGGACAGCCTGGGTCTGCAGAGTCCGCCGGGAGGAGGAGCTGGGCCTGGAGAGGCTGTCTGAAGGAAGTCTGGGGCATGGAGACGCCATTGGAGGGCAGGAGCCGGGCCCGGAGAGGCCACCGTGGGGCCCGGCTTCAGGACGTTTGGGGCCTACAAAGGCCGCGGAGAGGGAGCTGGGCTGGAGCCGAGTCCAAAGAGGTTGTCGTGAGGCCGGAGATCGGCCCGCGGCCGCAGCAGGAGCAGAACGAGCTGGGCCTGGACACGAGGCCGGGAGGCCGCAACTGGGCCTGGAGAGGCCGGACTGAGGAAGTTCGGGGCCTGGAGAGGCCGCCGAAAGGCAAAGGCTGGGCCTGGAGAGGCCGTTCCCCGTGACGAATGAGTTGGGCCTAATGAGGCCACCGGGAGTCGGGAGGAGAGCGTGGCGGAGCTGCCGAAAGGCAAGAGGAGCTCTGGCCTGGGGAGGCCGCAGTCAGGCGAGAGCTGGGCGTGGACAGTCCACTGTGAGGCAGAGGCTGGGCCCGTGCAGGCCTTCGCGAGGCAGGAGGCTGGGCCTGGCGAGGCCGACTGGAGGTCAAGTCCTGGGCCTGAGGAGGTCGCCCAGAGGCGTGATCGGGGCTGGGCCTCAAGAGGCCAGTGGCAGGCCGGAGGAGCTGGGCCTGGAGAGGCTGACCTGAGGAAGTCTGGCAGCTGGAGAGGGCGTGGAGAGGCAGGAGCTGGGCCGGCGGAGGCCGACTGGGCGACGAGTTGGGCCTGCAGGGGCCGCCGGGAGCGGGAGCGAGCCCTGGATAGGCCGAGTCGAGGCCAGCGTGGGCCTGCAGAGGCCGCCGGGAGGAGGAGCGGGCACTGGAGAGGCTGACCTGAGGAAGTCTGGCAGCTGGAGAGGCCGAGGAGAGGCAGGAGCTGGGCCGGCGGAAGGCGACTGGGCGACGAGCACGGCCTGCAGGGGCCGCCGGGAGCAGGAGCGAGCCCTGGAGAGGCCGAGTCGAGGACAGCCTGGGTCTGCAGAGTCCGCCGGGAGGAGGAGCTGGGCCTGGAGAGGCTGTCTGAAGGAAGTCTGGGGCATGGAGACGCCATTGGAGGGCAGGAGCCGGGCCCGGAGAGGCCACCGTGGGGCCCGGCTTCAGGACGTTTGGGGCCTACAAAGGCCGCGGAGAGGGAGCTGGGCCGGAGCCGAGTCCAAAGAGGTTGTCGTGAGGCCGGAGATCGGCCCGCAGCCGCAGCAGGAGCAGAACGAGCTGGGCCTGGACACGAGGCCGGGAGGCCGCAACTGGGCCTGGAGAGGCCGGACTGAGGAAGTTCGGGGCCTGGAGAGGCCGCCGAAAGGCAAAGGCTGGGCCTGGAGAGGCCGTTCCCCGTGACGAATGAGTTGGGCCTAATGAGGCCACGGGGAGTCGGGAGGAGAGCGTGGCGGAGCTGCCGAAAGGCAAGAGGAGCTCTGGCCTGGGGAGGCCGCAGTCAGGCGAGAGCTGGGCATGGACAGTCCACTGTGAGGCAGAGGCTGGGCCCGTGCAGGCCTTCGCGAGGCAGGAGGCTGGGCCTGGCGAGGCCGACTGGAGGTCAAGTCCTGGGCCTGAGGAGGTCGCCCAGAGGCGTGATCGGGGCTGGGCCTCAAGAGGCCAGTGGCAGGCCGGAGGAGCTGGGCCTGGAGAGGCTGACCTGAGGAAGTCTGGCAGCTGGAGAGGGCGTGGAGAGGCAGGAGCTGGGCCGGCGGAGGCCGACTGGGCGACGAGTTGGGCCTGCAGGGGCCGCCGGGAGCGGGGAGCGAGCCCTGGATAGGCCGAGTCGAGGCCAGCGTGGGCCTGCAGAGACCGCCGGGAGGAGGAGCGGGCACTGGAGAGGCTGACCTGAGGAAGTCTGGCAGCTGGAGAGGCCGAGGAGAGGCAGGAGCTGGGCCGGCGGAAGGCGACTGGGCGACGAGCACGGCCTGCAGGGGCCGCCGGGAGCAGGAGCGAGCCCTGGAGAGGCCGAGTCGAGGACAGCCTGGGTCTGCAGAGTCCGCCGGGAGGAGGAGCTGGGCCTGGAGAGGCTGTCTGAAGGAAGTCTGGGGCATGGAGACGCCATTGGAGGGCAGGAGCCGGGCCCGGAGAGGCCACCGTGGGGCCCGGCTTCAGGACGTTTGGGGCCTACAAAGGCCGCGGAGAGGGAGCTGGGCCGGAGCCGAGTCCAAAGAGGTTGTCGTGAGGCCGGAGATCGGCCCGCGGCCGCAGCAGGAGCAGAACGAGCTGGGCCTGGACACGAGGCCGGGAGGCCGCAACTGGGCCTGGAGAGGCCGGACTGAGGAAGTTCGGGGCCTGGAGAGGCCGCCGAAAGGCAAAGGCTGGGCCTGGAGAGGCCGTTCCCCGTGACGAATGAGTTGGGCCTAATGAGGCCACGGGGAGTCGGGAGGAGAGCGTGGCGGAGCTGCCGAAAGGCAAGAGGAGCTCTGGCCTGGGGAGGCCGCAGTCAGGCGAGAGCTGGGCGTGTACAGTCCACTGTGAGGCAGAGGCTGGGCCCGTGCAGGCCTTCGCGAGGCAGGAGGCTGGGCCTGGCGAGGCCGACTGGAGGTCAAGTCCTGGGCCTGAGGAGGTCGCCCAGAGGCGTGATCGGGGCTGGGCCTCAAGAGGCCAGTGGCAGGCCGGAGGAGCTGGGCCTGGAGAGGCTGACCTGAGGAAGTCTGGCAGCTGGAGAGGGCGTGGAGAGGCAGGAGCTGGGCCGGCGGAGGCCGACTGGGCGACGAGTTGGGCCTGCAGGGGCCGCCGGGAGCGGGAGCGAGCCCTGGATAGGCCGAGTCGAGGCCAGCGTGGGCCTGCAGAGGCCGCCGGGAGGAGGAGCGGGCACTGGAGAGGCTGACCTGAGGAAGTCTGGCAGCTGGAGAGGCCGAGGAGAGGCAGGAGCTGGGCCGGCAGAAGGCGACTGGGCGACGAGCACGGCCTGCAGGGGCCGCCGGGAGCAGGAGCGAGCCCTGGAGAGGCCGAGTCGAGGACAGCCTGGGTCTGCAGAGTCCGCCGGGAGGAGGAGCTGGGCCTGGAGAGGCTGTCTGAAGGAAGTCTGGGGCATGGAGACGCCATTGGAGGGCAGGAGCCGGGCCCGGAGAGGCCACCGTGGGGCCCGGCTTCAGGACGTTTGGGGCCTACAAAGGCCGCGGAGAGGGAGCTGGGCCGGAGCCGAGTCCAAAGAGGTTGTCGTGAGGCCGGAGATCGGCCCGCGGCCGCAGCAGGAGCAGAACGAGCTGGGCCTGGACACGAGGCCGGGAGGCCGCAACTGGGCCTGGAGAGGCCGGACTGAGGAAGTTCGGGGCCTGGAGAGGCCGCCGAAAGGCAAAGGCTGGGCCTGGAGAGGCCGTTCCCCGTGACGAATGAGTTGCGCCTAATAGGGCCACGGGGAGTCGGGAGGAGAGCGTGGCGGAGCTGCCGAAAGGCAAGAGGAGCTCTGGCCTGGGGAGGCCGCAGTCAGGCGAGAGCTGGGCGTGGACAGTCCACTGTGAGGCAGAGGCTGGGCCCGTGCAGGCCTTCGCGAGGCAGGAGGCTGGGCCTGGCGAGGCCGACTGGAGGTCAAGTCCTGGGCCTAAGGAGGTCGCCCAGAGGCGTGATCGGGGCTGGGCCTCAAGAGGCCAGTGGCAGGCCGGAGGAGCTGGGCCTGGAGAGGCTGACCTGAGGAAGTCTGGCAGCTGGAGAGGGCGTGGAGAGGCAGGAGCTGGGCCGGCGGAGGCCGACTGGGCGACGAGTTGGGCCTGCAGGGGCCGCCGGGAGCGGGAGCGAGCCCTGGATAGGCCGAGTCAAGGCCAGCGTGGGCCTGCAGAGGCCGCCGGGAGGAGGAGCGGGCACTGGAGAGGCTGACCTGAGGAAGTCTAGCAGCTGGAGAGGCCGAGGAGAGGCAGGAGCTGGGCCGGCGGAAGGCGACTGGGCGACGAGCACGGCCTGCAGGGGCCGCCGGGAGCAGGAGCGAGCCCTGGAGAGGCCAAGTCGAGGACAGCCTGGGTCTGCAGAGTCCGCCGGGAGGAGGAGCTGGGCCTGGAGAGGCTGTCTGAAGGAAGTCTGGGGCATGGAGACGCCATTGGAGGGCAGGAGCCGGGCCCGGAGAGGCCACCGTGGGGCCCGGCTTCAGGACGTTTGGGGCCTACAAAGGCCGCGGAGAGGGAGCTGGGCCGGAGCCGAGTCCAAAGAGGTTGTCGTGAGGCCGGAGATCGGCCCGCGGCCGCAGCAGGAGCAGAACGAGCTGGGCCTGGACACGAGGCCGGGAGGCCGCAACTGGGCCTGGAGAGGCCGGACTGAGGAAGTTCGGGGCCTGGAGAGGCCGCCGAAAGGCAAAGGCTGGGCCTGGAGAGGCCGTTCCCCGTGACGAATGAGTTGGGCCTAATGAGGCCACGGGGAGTCGGGAGGAGAGCGTGGCGGAGCTGCCGAAAGGCAAGAGGAGCTCTGGCCTGGGGAGGCCGCAGTCAGGCGAGAGCTGGGCGTGGACAGTCCACTGTGAGGCAGAGGCTGGGCCCGTGCAGGCCTTCGCGAGGCAGGAGGCTGGGCCTGGCGAGGCCGACTGGAGGTCAAGTCCTGGGCCTGAGGAGGTCGCCCAGAGGCGTGATCGGGGCTGGGCCTCAAGAGGCCAGTGGCAGGCCGGAGGAGCTGGGCCTGGAGAGGCTGACCTGAGGAAGTCTGGCAGCTGGAGAGGGCGTGGAGAGGCAGGAGCTGGGCCGGCGGAGGCCGACTGGGCGACGAGTTGGGCCTGCAGGGGCCGCCGGGAGCGGGAGCGAGCCCTGGATAGGCCGAGTCGAGGCCAGCGTGGGCCTGCAGAGGCCGCCGGGAGGAGGAGCGGGCACTGGAGAGGCTGACCTGAGGAAGTCTGGCAGCTGGAGAGGCCGAGGAGAGGCAGGAGCTGGGCCGGCGGAAGGCGACTGGGCGACGAGCACGGCCTGCAGGGGCCGCCGGGAGCAGGAGCGAGCCCTGGAGAGGCCGAGTCGAGGACAGCCTGGGTCTGCAGAGTCCGCCGGGAGGAGGAGCTGGGCCTGGAGAGGCTGTCTGAAGGAAGTCTGGGGCATGGAGACGCCATTGGAGGGCAGGAGCCGGGCCCGGAGAGGCCACCGTGGGGCCCGGCTTCAGGACGTTTGGGGCCTACAAAGGCCGCGGAGAGGGAGCTGGGCCGGAGCCGAGTCCAAAGAGGTTGTCGTGAGGCCGGAGATCGGCCCGCGGCCGCAGCAGGAGCAGAACGAGCTGGGCCTGGACACGAGGCCGGGAGGCCGCAACTGGGCCTGGAGAGGCCGGACTGAGGAAGTTCGGGGCCTGGAGAGGCCGCCGAAAGGCAAAGGCTGGGCCTGGAGAGGCCGTTCCCCGTGACGAATGAGTTGGGCCTAATAGGGCCACGGGGAGTCGGGAGGAGAGCGTGGCGGAGCTGCCGAAAGGCAAGAGGAGCTCTGGCCTGGGGAGGCCGCAGTCAGGCGAGAGCTCGGCGTGGACAGTCCACTGTGAGGCAGAGGCTGGGCCCGTGCAGGCCTTCGCGAGGCAGGAGGCTGGGCCTGGCGAGGCCGACTGGAGGTCAAGTCCTGGGCCTGAGGAGGTCGCCCAGAGGCGTGATCGGGGCTGGGCCTCAAGAGGCCAGTGGCAGGCCGGAGGAGCTGGGCCTGGAGAGGCTGACCTGAGGAAGTCTGGCAGCTGGAGAGGGCGTGGAGAGGCAGGAGCTGGGCCGGCGGAGGCCGACTGGGCGACGAGTTGGGCCTGCAGGGGCCGCCGGGAGCGGGAGCGAGCCCTGGATAGGCCGAGTCGAGGCCAGCGTGGGCCTGCAGAGGCCGCCGGGAGGAGGAGCGGGCACTGGAGAGGCTGACCTGAGGAAGTCTGGCAGCTGGAGAGGCCGAGGAGAGGCAGGAGCTGGGCCGGCGGAAGGCGACTGGGCGACGAGCACGGCCTGCAGGGGCCGCCGGGAGCAGGAGCGAGCCCTGGAGAGGCCGAGTCGAGGACAGCCTGGGTCTGCAGAGTCCGCCGGGAGGAGGAGCTGGGCCTGGAGAGGCTGTCTGAAGGAAGTCTGGGGCATGGAGACGCCATTGGAGGGCAGGAGCCGGGCCCGGAGAGGCCACCGTGGGGCCCGGCTTCAGGACGTTTGGGGCCTACAAAGGCCGCGGAGAGGGAGCTGGGCCGGAGCCGAGTCCAAAGAGGTTGTCGTGAGGCCGGAGATCGGCCCGCGGCCGCAGCAGGAGCAGAACGAGCTGGGCCTGGACACGAGGCCGGGAGGCCGCAACTGGGCCTGGAGAGGCCGGACTGAGGAAGTTCGGGGCCTGGAGAGGCCGCCGAAAGGCAAAGGCTGGGCCTGGAGAGGCCGTTCCCCGTGACGAATGAGTTGGGCCTAATAGGGCCACGGGGAGTCGGGAGGAGAGCGTGGCGGAGCTGCCGAAAGGCAAGAGGAGCTCTGGCCTGGGGAGGCCGCAGTCAGGCGAGAGCTCGGCGTGGACAGTCCACTGTGAGGCAGAGGCTGGGCCCGTGCAGGCCTTCGCGAGGCAGGAGGCTGGGCCTGGCGAGGCCGACTGGAGGTCAAGTCCTGGGCCTGAGGAGGTCGCCCAGAGGCGTGATCGGGGCTGGGCCTCAAGAGGCCAGTGGCAGGCCGGAGGAGCTGGGCCTGGAGAGGCTGACCTGAGGAAGTCTGGCAGCTGGAGAGGGCGTGGAGAGGCAGGAGCTGGGCCGGCGGAGGCCGACTGGGCGACGAGTTGGGCCTGCAGGGGCCGCCGGGAGCGGGAGCGAGCCCTGGATAGGCCGAGTCGAGGCCAGCGTGGGCCTGCAGAGGCCGCCGGGAGGAGGAGCGGGCACTGGAGAGGCTGACCTGAGGAAGTCTGGCAGCTGGAGAGGCCGAGGAGAGGCAGGAGCTGGGCCGGCGGAAGGCGACTGGGCGACGAGCACGGCCTGCAGGGGCCGCCGGGAGCAGGAGCGAGCCCTGGAGAGGCCGAGTCGAGGACAGCCTGGGTCTGCAGAGTCCGCCGGGAGGAGGAGCTGGGCCTGGAGAGGCTGTCTGAAGGAAGTCTGGGGCATGGAGACGCCATTGGAGGGCAGGAGCCGGGCCCGGAGAGGCCACCGTGGGGCCCGGCTTCAGGACGTTTGGGGCCTACAAAGGCCGCGGAGAGGGAGCTGGGCCGGAGCCGAGTCCAAAGAGGTTGTCGTGAGGCCGGAGATCGGCCCGCGGCCGCAGCAGGAGCAGAACGAGCTGGGCCTGGACACGAGGCCGGGAGGCCGCAACTGGGCCTGGAGAGGCCGGACTGAGGAAGTTCGGGGCCTGGAGAGGCCGCCGAAAGGCAAAGGCTGGGCCTGGAGAGGCCGTTCCCCGTGACGAATGAGTTGGGCCTAATAGGGCCACGGGGAGTCGGGAGGAGAGCGTGGCGGAGCTGCCGAAAGGCAAGAGGAGCTCTGGCCTGGGGAGGCCGCAGTCAGGCGAGAGCTGGGCGTGGACAGTCCACTGTGAGGCAGAGGCTGGGCCCGTGCAGGCCTTCGCGAGGCAGGAGGCTGGGCCTGGCGAGGCCGACTGGAGGTCAAGTCCTGGGCCTGAGGAGGTCGCCCAGAGGCGTGATCGGGGCTGGGCCTCAAGAGGCCAGTGGCAGGCCGGAGGAGCTGGGCCTGGAGAGGCTGACCTGAGGAAGTCTGGCAGCTGGAGAGGGCGTGGAGAGGCAGGAGCTGGGCCGGCGGAGGCCGACTGGGCGACGAGTTGGGCCTGCAGGGGCCGCCGGGAGCGGGAGCGAGCCCTGGATAGGCCGAGTCGAGGCCAGCGTGGGCCTGCAGAGGCCGCCGGGAGGAGGAGCGGGCACTGGAGAGGCTGACCTGAGGAAGTCTGGCAGCTGGAGAGGCCGAGGAGAGGCAGGAGCTGGGCCGGCGGAAGGCGACTGGGCGACGAGCACGGCCTGCAGGGGCCGCCGGGAGCAGGAGCGAGCCCTGGAGAGGCCGAGTCGAGGACAGCCTGGGTCTGCAGAGTCCGCCGGGAGGAGGAGCTGGGCCTGGAGAGGCTGTCTGAAGGAAGTCTGGGGCATGGAGACGCCATTGGAGGGCAGGAGCCGGGCCCGGAGAGGCCACCGTGGGGCCCGGCTTCAGGACGTTTGGGGCCTACAAAGGCCGCGGAGAGGGAGCTGGGCCGGAGCCGAGTCCAAAGAGGTTGTCGTGAGGCCGGAGATCGGCCCGCGGCCGCAGCAGGAGCAGAACGAGCTGGGCCTGGACACGAGGCCGGGAGGCCGCAACTGGGCCTGGAGAGGCCGGACTGAGGAAGTTCGGGGCCTGGAGAGGCCGCCGAAAGGCAAAGGCTGGGCCTGGAGAGGCCGTTCCCCGTGACGAATGAGTTGGGCCTAATGAGGCCACC
This sequence comes from Chlorocebus sabaeus, assembly GCF_047675955.1. NCBI lineage: Eukaryota > Metazoa > Chordata > Mammalia > Primates > Cercopithecidae > Chlorocebus > Chlorocebus sabaeus. Next base: position 210,255 of record NC_132924.1, read on the forward strand.
GGGAGTCGGGAGGAGAGCGTGGCGGAGCTGCCGAAAGGCAAGAGGAGCTCTGGCCTGGGGAGGCCGCGGTCAGGCGAGAGCTGGGCGTGGACAGTCCACTGTGACGCAGAGGCTGGGCCCGTGCAGGCCTTCGCGAGGCAGGAGGCTGGGCCTGGCGAGGCCGACTGGAGGTCAAGTCCTGGGCCTGAGGAGGTCGCCCAGAGGCGTGATCGGGGCTGGGCCTCAAGAGGCCAGTGGCAGGCCGGAGGAGCTGGGCCTGGAGAGGCTGACCTGAGGAAGTCTGGCAGCTGGAGAGGGCGTGGAGAGGCAGGAGCTGGGCCGGCGGAGGCCGACTGGGCGACGAGTTGGGCCTGCAGGGGCCGCCGGGAGCGGGAGCGAGCCCTGGATAGGCCGAGTCGAGGCCAGCGTGGGCCTGCAGAGGCCGCCGGGAGGAGGAGCGGGCACTGGAGAGGCTGACCTGAGGAAGTCTGGCAGCTGGAGAGGCCGAGGAGAGGCAGGAGCTGGGCCGGCGGAAGGCGACTGGGCGACGAGCACGGCCTGCAGGGGCCGCCGGGAGCAGGAGCGAGCCCTGGAGAGGCCGAGTCGAGGACAGCCTGGGTCTGCAGAGTCCGCCGGGAGGAGGAGCTGGGCCTGGAGAGGCTGTCTGAAGGAAGTCTGGGGCATGGAGACGCCATTGGAGGGCAGGAGCCGGGCCCGGAGAGGCCACCGTGGGGCCCGGCTTCAGGACGTTTGGGGCCTACAAAGGCCGCGGAGAGGGAGCTGGGCCGGAGCCGAGTCCAAAGAGGTTGTCGTGAGGCCGGAGATCGGCCCGCGGCCGCAGCAGGAGCAGAACGAGCTGGGCCTGGACACGAGGCCGGGAGGCCGCAACTGGGCCTGGAGAGGCCGGACTGAGGAAGTTCGGGGCCTGGAGAGGCCGCCGAAAGGCAAAGGCTGGGCCTGGAGAGGCCGTTCCCCGTGACGAATGAGTTGGGCCTAATGAGGCCACGGGGAGTCGGGAGGAGAGCGTGGCGGAGCTGCCGAAAGGCAAGAGGAGCTCTGGCCTGGGGAGGCCGCAGTCAGGCGAGAGCTGGGCGTGGACAGTCCACTGTGAGGCAGAGGCTGGGCCCGTGCAGGCCTTCGCGAGGCAGGAGGCTGGGCCTGGCGAGGCCGACTGGAGGTCAAGTCCTGGGCCTGAGGAGGTCGCCCAGAGGCGTGATCGGGGCTGGGCCTCAAGAGGCCAGTGGCAGGCCGGAGGAGCTGGGCCTGGAGAGGCTGACCTGAGGAAGTCTGGCAGCTGGAGAGGGCGTGGAGAGGCAGGAGCTGGGCCGGCGGAGGCCGACTGGGCGACGAGTTGGGCCTGCAGGGGCCGCCGGGAGCGGGAGCGAGCCCTGGATAGGCCGAGTCGAGGCCAGCGTGGGCCTGCAGAGGCCGCCGGGAGGAGGAGCGGGCACTGGAGAGGCTGACCTGAGGAAGTCTGGCAGCTGGAGAGGCCGAGGAGAGGCAGGAGCTGGGCCGGCGGAAGGCGACTGGGCGACGAGCACGGCCTGCAGGGGCCGCCGGGAGCAGGAGCGAGCCCTGGAGAGGCCGAGTCGAGGACAGCCTGGGTCTGCAGAGTCCGCCGGGAGGAGGAGCTGGGCCTGGAGAGGCTGTCTGAAGGAAGTCTGGGGCATGGAGACGCCATTGGAGGGCAGGAGCCGGGCCCGGAGAGGCCACCGTGGGGCCCGGCTTCAGGACGTTTGGGGCCTACAAAGGCCGCGGAGAGGGAGCTGGGCCGGAGCCGAGTCCAAAGAGGTTGTCGTGAGGCCGGAGATCGGCCCGCGGCCGCAGCAGGAGCAGAACGAGCTGGGCCTGGACACGAGGCCGGGAGGCCGCAACTGGGCCTGGAGAGGCCGGACTGAGGAAGTTCGGGGCCTGGAGAGGCCGCCGAAAGGCAAAGGCTGGGCCTGGAGAGGCCGTTCCCCGTGACGAATGAGTTGGGCCTAATGAGGCCACGGGGAGTCGGGAGGAGAGCGTGGCGGAGCTGCCGAAAGGCAAGAGGAGCTCTGGCCTGGGGAGGCCGCAGTCAGGCGAGAGCTGGGCGTGGACAGTCCACTGTGAGGCAGAGGCTGGGCCCGTGCAGGCCTTCGCGAGGCAGGAGGCTGGGCCTGGCGAGGCCGACTGGAGGTCAAGTCCTGGGCCTGAGGAGGTCGCCCAGAGGCGTGATCGGGGCTGGGCCTCAAGAGGCCAGTGGCAGGCCGGAGGAGCTGGGCCTGGAGAGGCTGACCTGAGGAAGTCTGGCAGCTGGAGAGGGCAAGGAGAGGCAGGAGCTGGGCCGGCGGAGGACGACTGGGCGACGAGTTGGGCCTGCAGGGGCCGCCGGGAGCGGGAGCGAGCCCTGGATAGGCCGAGTCGAGGCTAGCGTGGGCCTGCAGAGGCCGCCGGGAGGAGGAGCGGGCACTGGAGAGGCTGACCTGAGGAAGTCTGGCAGCTGGAGAGGCCGAGGAGAGGCAGGAGCTGGGCCGGCGGAAGGCGACTGGGCGACGAGCACGGCCTGCAGGGGCCGCCGGGAGCAGGAGCGAGCCCTGGAGAGGCCGAGTCGAGGACAGCCTGGGTCTGCAGAGTCCGCCGGGAGGAGGAGCTGGGCCTGGAGAGGCTGTCTGAAGGAAGTCTGGGGCATGGAGACGCCATTGGAGGGCAGGAGCCGGGCCCGGAGAGGCCACCGTGGGGCCCGGCTTCAGGACGTTTGGGGCCTACAAAGGCCGCAGAGAGGGAGCTGGGCCGGAGCCGAGTCCAAAGAGGTTGTCGTGAGGCCGGAGATCGGCCCGCGGCCGCAGCAAGAGCAGAACGAGCTGGGCCGGGACACGAGGCCGGGAGGCCGCAACTGGGCCTGGAGAGGCCGGACTGAGGAAGTTCGGGGCCTGGAGAGGCCGCCGAAAGGCAAAGGCTGGGCCTGGAGAGGCCGTTCCCCGTGACGAATGAGTTGGGCCTAATGAGGCCACGGGGAGTCGGGAGGAGAACGTGGCGGAGCTGCCGAAAGGCAAGAGGATCTCTGGCCTGGGGAGGCCGCAGTCAGGTGAGAGCTGGGCGTGGACAGTCCACTGTGAGGCAGAGGCTGGGCCCGTGCAGGCCTTCGCGAGGCAGGAGGCTGGGCCTGGCGAGGCCGACTGGAGGTCAAGTCCTGGGCCTGAGGAGGTCGCCCAGAGGCGTGATCGGGGCTGGGCCTCAAGAGGCCAGTGGCAGGCCGGAGGAGCTGGGCCTGGAGAGGCTGACCTGAGGAAGTCTGGCAGCTGGAGAGGGCGTGGAGAGGCAGGAGCTGGGCCGGCGGAGGCCGACTGGGCGACGAGTTGGGCCTGCAGGGGCCGCCGGGAGCGGGAGCGAGCCCTGGATAGGCCGAGTCGAGGCCAGCGTGGGCCTGCAGAGGCCGCCGGGAGGAGGAGCGGGCACTGGAGAGGCTGACCTGAGGAAGTCTGGCAGCTGGAGAGGCCGAGGAGAGGCAGGAGCTGGGCCGGCGGAAGGCGACTGGGCGACGAGCACGGCCTGCAGGGGCCGCCGGGAGCAGGAGCGAGCCCTGGAGAGGCCGAGTCGAGGACAGCCTGGGTCTGCAGAGTCCGCCGGGAGGAGGAGCTGGGCCTGGAGAGGCTGTCTGAAGGAAGTCTGGGGCATGGAGACGCCATTGGAGGGCAGGAGCCGGGCCCGGAGAGGCCACCGTGGGGCCCGGCTTCAGGACGTTTGGGGCCTACAAAGGCCGCGGAGAGGGAGCTGGGCCGGAGCCGAGTCCAAAGAGGTTGTCGTGAGGCCGGAGATCGGCCCGCGGCCGCAGCAGGAGCAGAACGAGCTGGGCCTGGACACGAGGCCGGGAGGCCGCAACTGGGCCTGGAGAGGCCGGACTGAGGAAGTTCGGGGCCTGGAGAGGCCGCCGAAAGGCAAAGGCTGGGCCTGGAGAGGCCGTTCCCCGTGACGAATGAGTTGGGCCTAATGAGGCCACGGGGAGTCGGGAGGAGAGCGTGGCGGAGCTGCCGAAAGGCAAGAGGAGCTCTGGCCTGGGGAGGCCGCAGTCAGGCGAGAGCTGGGCGTGGACAGTCCACTGTGAGGCAGAGGCTGGGCCCGTGCAGGCCTTCGCGAGGCAGGAGGCTGGGCCTGGCGAGGCCGACTGGAGGTCAAGTCCTGGGCCTGAGGAGGTCGCCCAGAGGCGTGATCGGGGCTGGGCCTCAAGAGGCCAGTGGCAGGCCGGAGGAGCTGGGCCTGGAGAGGCTGACCTGAGGAAGTCTGGCAGCTGGAGAGGGCGTGGAGAGGCAGGAGCTGGGCCGGCGGAGGCCGACTGGGCGACGAGTTGGGCCTGCAGGGGCCGCCGGGAGCGGGAGCGAGCCCTGGATAGGCCGAGTCGAGGCCAGCGTGGGCCTGCAGAGGCCGCCGGGAGGAGGAGCGGGCACTGGAGAGACTGACCTGAGGAAGTCTGGCAGCTGGAGAGGCCGAGGAGAGGCAGGAGCTGGGCCGGCGGAAGGCGACTGGGCGACGAGCACGGCCTGCAGGGGCCGCCGGGAGCAGGAGCGAGCCCTGGAGAGGCCGAGTCGAGGACAGCCTGGGTCTGCAGAGTCCGCCGGGAGGAGGAGCTGGGCCTGGAGAGGCTGTCTGAAGGAAGTCTGGGGCATGGAGACGCCATTGGAGGGCAGGAGCCGGGCCCGGAGAGGCCACCGTGGGGCCCGGCTTCAGGACGTTTGGGGCCTACAAAGGCCGCGGAGAGGGAGCTGGGCCGGAGCCGAGTCCAAAGAGGTTGTCGTGAGGCCGGAGATCGGCCCGCGGCCGCAGCAGGAGCAGAACGAGCTGGGCCTGGACACGAGGCCGGGAGGCCGCAACTGGGCCTGGAGAGGCCGGACTGAGGAAGTTCGGGGCCTGGAGAGGCCGCCGAAAGGCAAAGGCTGGGCCTGGAGAGGCCGTTCCCCGTGACGAATGAGTTGGGCCTAATAGGGCCACGGGGAGTCGGGAGGAGAGCGTGGCGGAGCTGCCGAAAGGCAAGAGGAGCTCTGGCCTGGGGAGGCCGCAGTCAGGCGAGAGCTGGGCGTGGACAGTCCACTGTGAGGCAGAGGCTGGGCCCGTGCAGGCCTTCGCGAGGCAGGAGGCTGGGCCTGGCGAGGCCGACTGGAGGTCAAGTCCTGGGCCTGAGGAGGTCGCCCAGAGGCGTGATCGGGGCTGGGCCTCAAGAGGCCAGTCGCAGGCCGGAGGAGCTGGGCCTGGAGAGGCTGACCTGAGGAAGTCTGGCAGCTGGAGAGGGCGTGGAGAGGCAGGAGCTGGGCCGGCGGAGGCCGACTGGGCGACGAGTTGGGCCTGCAGGGGCCGCCGGGAGCGGGAGCGAGCCCTGGATAGGCCGAGTCGAGGCCAGCGTGGGCCTGCAGAGGCCGCCGGGAGGAGGAGCGGGCACTGGAGAGGCTGACCTGAGGAAGTCTGGCAGCTGGAGAGGCCGAGGAGAGGCAGGAGCTGGGCCGGCGGAAGGCGACTGGGCGACGAGCACGGCCTGCAGGGGCCGCCGGGAGCAGGAGCGAGCCCTGGAGAGGCCGAGTCGAGGACAGCCTGGGTCTGCAGAGTCCGCCGGGAGGAGGAGCTGGGCCTGGAGAGGCTGTCTGAAGGAAGTCTGGGGCATGGAGACGCCATTGGAGGGCAGGAGCCGGGCCCGGAGAGGCCACCGTGGGGCCCGGCTTCAGGACGTTTGGGGCCTACAAAGGCCGCGGAGAGGGAGCTGGGCCGGAGCCGAGTCCAAAGAGGTTGTCGTGAGGCCGGAGATCGGCCCGCGGCCGCAGCAGGAGCAGAACGAGCTGGGCCTGGACACGAGGCCGGGAGGCCGCAACTGGGCCTGGAGAGGCCGGACTGAGGAAGTTCGGGGCCTGGAGAGGCCGCCGAAAGGCAAAGGCTGGGCCTGGAGAGGCCGTTCCCCGTGACGAATGAGTTGGGCCTAATAGGGCCACGGGGAGTCGGGAGGAGAGCGTGGCGGAGCTGCCGAAAGGCAAGAGGAGCTCTGGCCTGGGGAGGCCGCAGTCAGGCGAGAGCTGGGCGTGGACAGTCCACTGTGAGGCAGAGGCTGGGCCCGTGCAGGCCTTCGCGAGGCAGGAGGCTGGGCCTGGCGAGGCCGACTGGAGGTCAAGTCCTGGGCCTGAGGAGGTCGCCCAGAGGCGTGATCGGGGCTGGGCCTCAAGAGGCCAGTGGCAGGCCGGAGGAGCTGGGCCTGGAGAGGCTGACCTGAGGAAGTCTGGCAGCTGGAGAGGGCGTGGAGAGGCAGGAGCTGGGCCGGCGGAGGCCGACTGGGCGACGAGTTGGGCCTGCAGGGGCCGCCGGGAGCGGGAGCGAGCCCTGGATAGGCCGAGTCGAGGCCAGCGTGGGCCTGCAGAGGCCGCCGGGAGGAGGAGCGGGCACTGGAGAGGCTGACCTGAGGAAGTCTGGCAGCTGGAGAGGCCGAGGAGAGGCAGGAGCTGGGCCGGCGGAAGGCGACTGGGCGACGAGCATGGCCTGCAGGGGCCGCCGGGAGCAGGAGCGAGCCCTGGAGAGGCCGAGTCGAGGACAGCCTGGGTCTGCAGAGTCCGCCGGGAGGAGGAGCTGGGCCTGGAGAGGCTGTCTGAAGGAAGTCTGGGGCATGGAGACGCCATTGGAGGGCAGGAGCCGGGCCCGGAGAGGCCACCGTGGGGCCCGGCTTCAGGACGTTTGGGGCCTACAAAGGCCGCGGAGAGGGAGCTGGGCCGGAGCCGAGTCCAAAGAGGTTGTCGTGAGGCCGGAGATCGGCCCGCGGCCGCAGCAGGAGCAGAACGAGCTGGGCCTGGACACGAGGCCGGGAGGCCGCAACTGGGCCTGGAGAGGCCGGACTGAGGAAGTTCGGGGCCTGGAGAGGCCGCCGAAAGGCAAAGGCTGGGCCTGGAGAGGCCGTTCCCCGTGACGAATGAGTTGGGCCTAATAGGGCCACGGGGAGTCGGGAGGAGAGCGTGGCGGAGCTGCCGAAAGGCAAGAGGAGCTCTGGCCTGGGGAGGCCGCAGTCAGGCGAGAGCTGGGCGTGGACAGTCCACTGTGAGGCAGAGGCTGGGCCCGTGCAGGCCTTCGCGAGGCAGGAGGCTGGGCCTGGCGAGGCCGACTGGAGGTCAAGTCCTGGGCCTGAGGAGGTCGCCCAGAGGCGTGATCGGGGCTGGGCCTCAAGAGGCCAGTGGCAGGCCGGAGGAGCTGGGCCTGGAGAGGCTGACCTGAGGAAGTCTGGCAGCTGGAGAGGGCGTGGAGAGGCAGGAGCTGGGCCGGCGGAGGCCGACTGGGCGACGAGTTGGGCCTGCAGGGGCCGCCGGGAGCGGGAGCGAGCCCTGGATAGGCCGAGTCGAGGCCAGCGTGGGCCTGCAGAGGCCGCCGGGAGGAGGAGCGGGCACTGGAGAGGCTGACCTGAGGAAGTCTGGCAGCTGGAGAGGCCGAGGAGAGGCAGGAGCTGGGCCGGCGGAAGGCGACTGGGCGACGAGCACGGCCTGCAGGGGCCGCCGGGAGCAGGAGCGAGCCCTGGAGAGGCCGAGTCGAGGACAGCCTGGGTCTGCAGAGTCCGCCGGGAGGAGGAGCTGGGCCTGGAGAGGCTGTCTGAAGGAAGTCTGGGGCATGGAGACGCCATTGGAGGGCAGGAGCCGGGCCCGGAGAGGCCACCGTGGGGCCCGGCTTCAGGACGTTTGGGGCCTACAAAGGCCGCGGAGAGGGAGCTGGGCCGGAGCCGAGTCCAAAGAGGTTGTCGTGAGGCCGGAGATCGGCCCGCGGCCGCAGCAGGAGCAGAACGAGCTGGGCCTGGACACGAGGCCGGGAGGCCGCAACTGGGCCTGGAGAGGCCGGACTGAGGAAGTTCGGGGCCTGGAGAGGCCGCCGAAAGGCAAAGGCTGGGCCTGGAGAGGCCGTTCCCCGTGACGAATGAGTTGGGCCTAATGAGGCCACGGGGAGTCGGGAGGAGAGCGTGGCGGAGCTGCCGAAAGGCAAGAGGAGCTCTGGCCTGGGGAGGCCGCAGTCAGGCGAGAGCTGGGCGTGGACAGTCCACTGTGAGGCAGAGGCTGGGCCCGTGCAGGCCTTCGCGAGGCAGGAGGCTGGGCCTGGCGAGGCCGACTGGAGGTCAAGTCCTGGGCCTGAGGAGGTCGCCCAGAGGCGTGATCGGGGCTGGGCCTCAAGAGGCCAGTGGCAGGCCGGAGGAGCTGGGCCTGGAGAGGCTGACCTGAGGAAGTCTGGCAGCTGGAGAGGGCGTGGAGAGGCAGGAGCTGGGCCGGCGGAGGCCGACTGGGCGACGAGTTGGGCCTGCAGGGGCCGCCGGGAGCGGGAGCGAGCCCTGGATAGGCCGAGTCGAGGCCAGCGTGGGCCTGCAGAGGCCGCCGGGAGGAGGAGCGGGCACTGGAGAGACTGACCTGAGGAAGTCTGGCAGCTGGAGAGGCCGAGGAGAGGCAGGAGCTGGGCCGGCGGAAGGCGACTGGGCGACGAGCACGGCCTGCAGGGGCCGCCGGGAGCAGGAGCGAGCCCTGGAGAGGCCGAGTCGAGGACAGCCTGGGTCTGCAGAGTCCGCCGGGAGGAGGAGCTGGGCCTGGAGAGGCTGTCTGAAGGAAGTCTGGGGCATGGAGACGCCATTGGAGGGCAGGAGCCGGGCCCGGAGAGGCCACCGTGGGGCCCGGCTTCAGGACGTTTGGGGCCTACAAAGGCCGCGGAGAGGGAGCTGGGCCGGAGCCGAGTCCAAAGAGGTTGTCGTGAGGCCGGAGATCGGCCCGCGGCCGCAGCAGGAGCAGAACGAGCTGGGCCTGGACACGAGGCCGGGAGGCCGCAACTGGGCCTGGAGAGGCCGGACTGAGGAAGTTCGGGGCCTGGAGAGGCCGCCGAAAGGCAAAGGCTGGGCCTGGAGAGGCCGTTCCCCGTGACGAATGAGTTGGGCCTAATAGGGCCACGGGGAGTCGGGAGGAGAGCGTGGCGGAGCTGCCGAAAGGCAAGAGGAGCTCTGGCCTGGGGAGGCCGCAGTCAGGCGAGAGCTGGGCGTGGACAGTCCACTGTGAGGCAGAGGCTGGGCCCGTGCAGGCCTTCGCGAGGCAGGAGGCTGGGCCTGGCGAGGCCGACTGGAGGTCAAGTCCTGGGCCTGAGGAGGTCGCCCAGAGGCGTGATCGGGGCTGGGCCTCAAGAGGCCAGTCGCAGGCCGGAGGAGCTGGGCCTGGAGAGGCTGACCTGAGGAAGTCTGGCAGCTGGAGAGGGCGTGGAGAGGCAGGAGCTGGGCCGGCGGAGGCCGACTGGGCGACGAGTTGGGCCTGCAGGGGCCGCCGGGAGCGGGAGCGAGCCCTGGATAGGCCGAGTCGAGGCCAGCGTGGGCCTGCAGAGGCCGCCGGGAGGAGGAGCGGGCACTGGAGAGGCTGACCTGAGGAAGTCTGGCAGCTGGAGAGGCCGAGGAGAGGCAGGAGCTGGGCCGGCGGAAGGCGACTGGGCGACGAGCACGGCCTGCAGGGGCCGCCGGGAGCAGGAGCGAGCCCTGGAGAGGCCGAGTCGAGGACAGCCTGGGTCTGCAGAGTCCGCCGGGAGGAGGAGCTGGGCCTGGAGAGGCTGTCTGAAGGAAGTCTGGGGCATGGAGACGCCATTGGAGGGCAGGAGCCGGGCCCGGAGAGGCCACCGTGGGGCCCGGCTTCAGGACGTTTGGGGCCTACAAAGGCCGCGGAGAGGGAGCTGGGCCGGAGCCGAGTCCAAAGAGGTTGTCGTGAGGCCGGAGATCGGCCCGCGGCCGCAGCAGGAGCAGAACGAGCTGGGCCTGGACACGAGGCCGGGAGGCCGCAACTGGGCCTGGAGAGGCCGGACTGAGGAAGTTCGGGGCCTGGAGAGGCCGCCGAAAGGCAAAGGCTGGGCCTGGAGAGGCCGTTCCCCGTGACGAATGAGTTGGGCCTAATAGGGCCACGGGGAGTCGGGAGGAGAGCGTGGCGGAGCTGCCGAAAGGCAAGAGGAGCTCTGGCCTGGGGAGGCCGCAGTCAGGCGAGAGCTGGGCGTGGACAGTCCACTGTGAGGCAGAGGCTGGGCCCGTGCAGGCCTTCGCGAGGCAGGAGGCTGGGCCTGGCGAGGCCGACTGGAGGTCAAGTCCTGGGCCTGAGGAGGTCGCCCAGAGGCGTGATCGGGGCTGGGCCTCAAGAGGCCAGTGGCAGGCCGGAGGAGCTGGGCCTGGAGAGGCTGACCTGAGGAAGTCTGGCAGCTGGAGAGGGCGTGGAGAGGCAGGAGCTGGGCCGGCGGAGGCCGACTGGGCGACGAGTTGGGCCTGCAGGGGCCGCCGGGAGCGGGAGCGAGCCCTGGATAGGCCGAGTCGAGGCCAGCGTGGGCCTGCAGAGGCCGCCGGGAGGAGGAGCGGGCACTGGAGAGGCTGACCTGAGGAAGTCTGGCAGCTGGAGAGGCCGAGGAGAGGCAGGAGCTGGGCCGGCGGAAGGCGACTGGGCGACGAGCATGGCCTGCAGGGGCCGCCGGGAGCAGGAGCGAGCCCTGGAGAGGCCGAGTCGAGGACAGCCTGGGTCTGCAGAGTCCGCCGGGAGGAGGAGCTGGGCCTGGAGAGGCTGTCTGAAGGAAGTCTGGGGCATGGAGACGCCATTGGAGGGCAGGAGCCGGGCCCGGAGAGGCCACCGTGGGGCCCGGCTTCAGGACGTTTGGGGCCTACAAAGGCCGCGGAGAGGGAGCTGGGCCGGAGCCGAGTCCAAAGAGGTTGTCGTGAGGCCGGAGATCGGCCCGCGGCCGCAGCAGGAGCAGAACGAGCTGGGCCTGGACACGAGGCCGGGAGGCCGCAACTGGGCCTGGAGAGGCCGGACTGAGGAAGTTCGGGGCCTGGAGAGGCCGCCGAAAGGCAAAGGCTGGGCCTGGAGAGGCCGTTCCCCGTGACGAATGAGTTGGGCCTAATAGGGCCACGGGGAGTCGGGAGGAGAGCGTGGCGGAGCTGCCGAAAGGCAAGAGGAGCTCTGGCCTGGGGAGGCCGCAGTCAGGCGAGAGCTGGGCGTGGACAGTCCACTGTGAGGCAGAGGCTGGGCCCGTGCAGGCCTTCGCGAGGCAGGAGGCTGGGCCTGGCGAGGCCGACTGGAGGTCAAGTCCTGGGCCTGAGGAGGTCGCCCAGAGGCGTGATCGGGGCTGGGCCTCAAGAGGCCAGTGGCAGGCCGGAGGAGCTGGGCCTGGAGAGGCTGACCTGAGGAAGTCTGGCAGCTGGAGAGGGCGTGGAGAGGCAGGAGCTGGGCCGGCGGAGGCCGACTGGGCGACGAGTTGGGCCTGCAGGGGCCGCCGGGAGCGGGAGCGAGCCCTGGATAGGCCGAGTCGAGGCCAGCGTGGGCCTGCAGAGGCCGCCGGGAGGAGGAGCGGGCACTGGAGAGGCTGACCTGAGGAAGTCTGGCAGCTGGAGAGGCCGAGGAGAGGCAGGAGCTGGGCCGGCGGAAGGCGACTGGGCGACGAGCACGGCCTGCAGGGGCCGCCGGGAGCAGGAGCGAGCCCTGGAGAGGCCGAGTCGAGGACAGCCTGGGTCTGCAGAGTCCGCCGGGAGGAGGAGCTGGGCCTGGAGAGGCTCTCTGAAGGAAGTCTGGGGCATGGAGATGCCATTGGAGGGCAGGAGCCGGGCCCGGAGAGGCCACCGTGGGGCCCGGCTTCAGGACGTTTGGGGCCTACAAAGGCCACGGAGAGGGAGCTGGGCCGGAGCCGAGTCCAAAGAGGTTGTCGTGAGGCCGGAGATCGGCCCGCGGCCGCAGCAGGAGCAGAACGAGCTGGGCCTGGACACGAGGCCGGGAGGCCGCAACTGGGCCTGGAGAGGCCGGACTGAGGAAGTTCGGGGCCTGGAGAGGCCGCCGAAAGGCAAAGGCTGGGCCTGGAGAGGCCGTTCCCCGTGACGAATGAGTTGGGCCTAATGAGGCCACGGGGAGTCGGGAGGAGAGCGTGGCGGAGCTGCCGAAAGGCAAGAGGAGCTCTGGCCTGGGGAGGCCGCAGTCAGGCGAGAGCTGGGCGTGGACAGTCCACTGTGAGGCAGAGGCTGGGCCCGTGCAGGCCTTCGCGAGGCAGGAGGCTGGGCCTGGCGAGGCCGACTGGAGGTCAAGTCCTGGGCCTGAGGAGGTCGCCCAGAGGCGTGATCGGGGCTGGGCCTCAAGAGGCCAGTGGCAGGCCGGAGGAGCTGGGCCTGGAGAGGCTGACCTGAGGAAGTCTGGCAGCTGGAGAGGGCGTGGAGAGGCAGGAGCTGGGCCGGCGGAGGCCGACTGGGCGACGAGTTGGGCCTGCAGGGGCCGCCGGGAGCGGGAGCGAGCCCTGGATAGGCCGAGTCGAGGCCAGCGTGGGCCTGCAGAGGCCGCCGGGAGGAGGAGCGGGCACTGGAGAGGCTGACCTGAGGAAGTCTGGCAGCTGGAGAGGCCGAGGAGAGGCAGGAGCTGGGCCGGCGGAAGGCGACTGGGCGACGAGCACGGCCTGCAGGGGCCGCCGGGAGCAGGAGCGAGCCCTGGAGAGGCCGAGTCGAGGACAGCCTGGGTCTGCAGAGTCCGCCGGGAGGAGGAGCTGGGCCTGGAGAGGCTGTCTGAAGGAAGTCTGGGGCATGGAGACGCCATTGGAGGGCAGGAGCCGGGCCCGGAGAGGCCACCGTGGGGCCCGGCTTCAGGACGTTTGGGGCCTACAAAGGCCGCGGAGAGGGAGCTGGGCCGGAGCCGAGTCCAAAGAGGTTGTCGTGAGGCCGGAGATCGGCCCGCGGCCGCAGCAGGAGCAGAACGAGCTGGGCCTGGACACGAGGCCGGGAGGCCGCAACTGGGCCTGGAGAGGCCGGACTGAGGAAGTTCGGGGCCTGGAGAGGCCGCCGAAAGGCAAAGGCTGGGCCTGGAGAGGCCGTTCCCCGTGACGAATGAGTTGGGCCTAATAGGGCCACGGGGAGTCGGGAGGAGAGCGTGGCGGAGCTGCCGAAAGGCAAGAGGAGCTCTGGCCTGGGGAGGCCGCAGTCAGGCGAGAGCTGGGCGTGGACAGTCCACTGTGAGGCAGAGGCTGGGCCCGTGCAGGCCTTCGCGAGGCAGGAGGCTGGGCCTGGCGAGGCCGACTGGAGGTCAAGTCCTGGGCCTGAGGAGGTCGCCCAGAGGCGTGATCGGGGCTGGGCCTCAAGAGGCCAGTCGCAGGCCGGAGGAGCTGGGCCTGGAGAGGCTGACCTGAGGAAGTCTGGCAGCTGGAGAGGGCGTGGAGAGGCAGGAGCTGGGCCGGCGGAGGCCGACTGGGCGACGAGTTGGGCCTGCAGGGGCCGCCGGGAGCGGGAGCGAGCCCTGGATAGGCCGAGTCGAGGCCAGCGTGGGCCTGCAGAGGCCGCCGGGAGGAGGAGCGGGCACTGGAGAGGCTGACCTGAGGAAGTCTGGCAGCTGGAGAGGCCGAGGAGAGGCAGGAGCTGGGCCGGCGGAAGGCGACTGGGCGACGAGCACGGCCTGCAGGGGCCGCCGGGAGCAGGAGCGAGCCCTGGAGAGGCCGAGTCGAGGACAGCCTGGGTCTGCAGAGTCCGCCGGGAGGAGGAGCTGGGCCTGGAGAGGCTGTCTGAAGGAAGTCTGGGGCATGGAGACGCCATTGGAGGGCAGGAGCCGGGCCCGGAGAGGCCACCGTGGGGCCCGGCTTCAGGACGTTTGGGGCCTACAAAGGCCGCGGAGAGGGAGCTGGGCCGGAGCCGAGTCCAAAGAGGTTGTCGTGAGGCCGGAGATCGGCCCGCGGCCGCAGCAGGAGCAGAACGAGCTGGGCCTGGACACGAGGCCGGGAGGCCGCAACTGGGCCTGGAGAGGCCGGACTGAGGAAGTTCGGGGCCTGGAGAGGCCGCCGAAAGGCAAAGGCTGGGCCTGGAGAGGCCGTTCCCCGTGACGAATGAGTTGGGCCTAATAGGGCCACGGGGAGTCGGGAGGAGAGCGTGGCGGAGCTGCCGAAAGGCAAGAGGAGCTCTGGCCTGGGGAGGCCGCAGTCAGGCGAGAGCTGGGCGTGGACAGTCCACTGTGAGGCAGAGGCTGGGCCCGTGCAGGCCTTCGCGAGGCAGGAGGCTGGGCCTGGCGAGGCCGACTGGAGGTCAAGTCCTGGGCCTGAGGAGGTCGCCCAGAGGCGTGATCGGGGCTGGGCCTCAAGAGGCCAGTGGCAGGCCGGAGGAGCTGGGCCTGGAGAGGCTGACCTGAGGAAGTCTGGCAGCTGGAGAGGGCGTGGAGAGGCAGGAGCTGGGCCGGCGGAGGCCGACTGGGCGACGAGTTGGGCCTGCAGGGGCCGCCGGGAGCGGGAGCGAGCCCTGGATAGGCCGAGTCGAGGCCAGCGTGGGCCTGCAGAGGCCGCCGGGAGGAGGAGCGGGCACTGGAGAGGCTGACCTGAGGAAGTCTGGCAGCTGGAGAGGCCGAGGAGAGGCAGGAGCTGGGCCGGCGGAAGGCGACTGGGCGACGAGCACGGCCTGCAGGGGCCGCCGGGAGCAGGAGCGAGCCCTGGAGAGGCCGAGTCGAGGACAGCCTGGGTCTGCAGAGTCCGCCGGGAGGAGGAGTTGGGCCTGGAGAGGCTGTCTGAAGGAAGTCTGGGGCATGGAGACGCCATTGGAGGGCAGGAGCCGGGCCCGGAGAGGCCACCGTGGGGCCCGGCTTCAGGACGTTTGGGGCCTACAAAGGCCGCGGAGAGGGAGCTGGGCCGGAGCCGAGTCCAAAGAGGTTGTCGTGAGGCCGGAGATCGGCCCGCGGCCGCAGCAGGAGCAGAACGAGCTGGGCCTGGACACGAGGCCGGGAGGCCGCAACTGGGCCTGGAGAGGCCGGACTGAGGAAGTTCGGGGCCTGGAGAGGCCGCCGAAAGGCAAAGGCTGGGCCTGGAGAGGCCGTTCCCCGTGACGAATGAGTTGGGCCTAATGAGGCCACCGGGAGTCGGGAGGAGAGCGTGGCGGAGCTGCCGAAAGGCAAGAGGAGCTCTGGCCTGGGGAGGCCGCGGTCAGGCGAGAGCTGGGCGTGGACAGTCCACTGTGAGGCAGAGGCTGGGCCCGTGCAGGCCTTCGCGAGGCAGGAGGCTGGGCCTGGCGAGGCCGACTGGAGGTCAAGTCCTGGGCCTGAGGAGGTCGCCCAGAGGCGTGATCGGGGCTGGGCCTCAAGAGGCCAGTGGCAGGCCGGAGGAGCTGGGCCTGGAGAGGCTGACCTGAGGAAGTCTGGCAGCTGGAGAGGGCGTGGAGAGGCAGGAGCTGGGCCGGCGGAGGCCGACTGGGCGACGAGTTGGGCCTGCAGGGGCCGCCGGGAGCGGGAGCGAGCCCTGGATAGGCCGAGTCGAGGCCAGCGTGGGCCTGCAGAGGCCGCCGGGAGGAGGAGCGGGCACTGGAGAGGCTGACCTGAGGAAGTCTGGCAGCTGGAGAGGCCGAGGAGAGGCAGGAGCTGGGCCGGCGGAAGGCGACTGGGCGACGAGCACGGCCTGCAGGGGCCGCCGGGAGCAGGAGCGAGCCCTGGAGAGGCCGAGTCGAGGACAGCCTGGGTCTGCAGAGTCCGCCGGGAGGAGGAGCTGGGCCTGGAGAGGCTGTCTGAAGGAAGTCTGGGGCATGGAGACGCCATTGGAGGGCAGGAGCCGGGCCCGGAGAGGCCACCGTGGGGCCCGGCTTCAGGACGTTTGGGGCCTACAAAGGCCGCGGAGAGGGAGCTGGGCCGGAGCCGAGTCCAAAGAGGTTGTCGTGAGGCCGGAGATCGGCCCGCGGCCGCAGCAGGAGCAGAACGAGCTGGGCCTGGACACGAGGCCGGGAGGCCGCAACTGGGCCTGGAGAGGCCGGACTGAGGAAGTTCGGGGCCTGGAGAGGCCGCCGAAAGGCAAAGGCTGGGCCTGGAGAGGCCGTTCCCCGTGACGAATGAGTTGGGCCTAATGAGGCCACGGGGAGTCGGGAGGAGAGCGTGGCGGAGCTGCCGAAAGGCAAGAGGAGCTCTGGCCTGGGGAGGCCGCAGTCAGGCGAGAGCTGGGCGTGGACAGTCCACTGTGAGGCAGAGGCTGGGCCCGTGCAGGCCTTCGCGAGGCAGGAGGCTGGGCCTGGCGAGGCCGACTGGAGGTCAAGTCCTGGGCCTGAGGAGGTCGCCCAGAGGCGTGATCGGGGCTGGGCCTCAAGAGGCCAGTGGCAGGCCGGAGGAGCTGGGCCTGGAGAGGCTGACCTGAGGAAGTCTGGCAGCTGGAGAGGGCAAGGAGAGGCAGGAGCTGGGCCGGCGGAGGACGACTGGGCGACGAGTTGGGCCTGCAGGGGCCGCCGGGAGCGGGAGCGAGCCCTGGATAGGCCGAGTCGAGGCTAGCGTGGGCCTGCAGAGGCCGCCGGGAGGAGGAGCGGGCACTGGAGAGGCTGACCTGAGGAAGTCTGGCAGCTGGAGAGGCCGAGGAGAGGCAGGAGCTGGGCCGGCGGAAGGCGACTGGGCGACGAGCACGGCCTGCAGGGGCCGCCGGGAGCAGGAGCGAGCCCTGGAGAGGCCGAGTCGAGGACAGCCTGGGTCTGCAGAGTCCGCCGGGAGGAGGAGCTGGGCCTGGAGAGGCTGTCTGAAGGAAGTCTGGGGCATGGAGACGCCATTGGAGGGCAGGAGCCGGGCCCGGAGAGGCCACCGTGGGGCCCGGCTTCAGGACGTTTGGGGCCTACAAAGGCCGCAGAGAGGGAGCTGGGCCGGAGCCGAGTCCAAAGAGGTTGTCGTGAGGCCGGAGATCGGCCCGCGGCCGCAGCAAGAGCAGAACGAGCTGGGCCTGGACACGAGGCCGGGAGGCCGCAACTGGGCCTGGAGAGGCCGGACTGAGGAAGTTCGGGGCCTGGAGAGGCCGCCGAAAGGCAAAGGCTGGGCCTGGAGAGGCCGTTCCCCGTGACGAATGAGTTGGGCCTAATGAGGCCACGGGGAGTCGGGAGGAGAACGTGGCGGAGCTGCCGAAAGGCAAGAGGAGCTCTGGCCTGGGGAGGCCGCAGTCAGGCGAGAGCTGGGCGTGGACAGTCCACTGTGAGGCAGAGGCTGGGCCCGTGCAGGCCTTCGCGAGGCAGGAGGCTGGGCCTGGCGAGGCCGACTGGAGGTCAAGTCCTGGGCCTGAGGAGGTCGCCCAGAGGCGTGATCGGGGCTGGGCCTCAAGAGGCCAGTGGCAGGCCGGAGGAGCTGGGCCTGGAGAGGCTGACCTGAGGAAGTCTGGCAGCTGGAGAGGGCGTGGAGAGGCAGGAGCTGGGCCGGCGGAGGCCGACTGGGCGACGAGTTGGGCCTGCAGGGGCCGCCGGGAGCGGGAGCGAGCCCTGGATAGGCCGAGTCGAGGCCAGCGTGGGCCTGCAGAGGCCGCCGGGAGGAGGAGCGGGCACTGGAGAGGCTGACCTGAGGAAGTCTGGCAGCTGGAGAGGCCGAGGAGAGGCAGGAGCTGGGCCGGCGGAAGGCGACTGGGCGACGAGCACGGCCTGCAGGGGCCGCCGGGAGCAGGAGCGAGCCCTGGAGAGGCCGAGTCGAGGACAGCCTGGGTCTGCAGAGTCCGCCGGGAGGAGGAGCTGGGCCTGGAGAGGCTGTCTGAAGGAAGTCTGGGGCATGGAGACGCCATTGGAGGGCAGGAGCCGGGCCCGGAGAGGCCACCGTGGGGCCCGGCTTCAGGACGTTTGGGGCCTACAAAGGCCGCGGAGAGGGAGCTGGGCCGGAGCCGAGTCCAAAGAGGTTGTCGTGAGGCCGGAGATCGGCCCGCGGCCGCAGCAGGAGCAGAACGAGCTGGGCCTGGACACGAGGCCGGGAGGCCGCAACTGGGCCTGGAGAGGCCGGACTGAGGAAGTTCGGGGCCTGGAGAGGCCGCCGAAAGGCAAAGGCTGGGCCTGGAGAGGCCGTTCCCCGTGACGAATGAGTTGGGCCTAATAGGGCCACGGGGAGTCGGGAGGAGAGCGTGGCGGAGCTGCCGAAAGGCAAGAGGAGCTCTGGCCTGGGGAGGCCGCAGTCAGGCGAGAGCTGGGCGTGGACAGTCCACTGTGAGGCAGAGGCTGGGCCCGTGCAGGCCTTCGCGAGGCAGGAGGCTGGGCCTGGCGAGGCCGACTGGAGGTCAAGTCCTGGGCCTGAGGAGGTCGCCCAGAGGCGTGATCGGGGCTGGGCCTCAAGAGGCCAGTGGCAGGCCGGAGGAGCTGGGCCTGGAGAGGCTGACCTGAGGAAGTCTGGCAGCTGGAGAGGGCGTGGAGAGGCAGGAGCTGGGCCGGCGGAGGCCGACTGGGCGACGAGTTGGGCCTGCAGGGGCCGCCGGGAGCGGGAGCGAGCCCTGGATAGGCCGAGTCGAGGCCAGCGTGGGCCTGCAGAGGCCGCCGGGAGGAGGAGCGGGCACTGGAGAGGCTGACCTGAGGAAGTCTGGCAGCTGGAGAGGCCGAGGAGAGGCAGGAGCTGGGCCGGCGGAAGGCGACTGGGCGACGAGCACGGCCTGCAGGGGCCGCCGGGAGCAGGAGCGAGCCCTGGAGAGGCCGAGTCGAGGACAGCCTGGGTCTGCAGAGTCCGCCGGGAGGAGGAGTTGGGCCTGGAGAGGCTGTCTGAAGGAAGTCTGGGGCATGGAGACGCCATTGGAGGGCAGGAGCCGGGCCCGGAGAGGCCACCGTGGGGCCCGGCTTCAGGACGTTTGGGGCCTACAAAGGCCGCGGAGAGGGAGCTGGGCCGGAGCCGAGTCCAAAGAGGTTGTCGTGAGGCCGGAGATCGGCCCGCGGCCGCAGCAGGAGCAGAACGAGCTGGGCCTGGACACGAGGCCGGGAGGCCGCAACTGGGCCTGGAGAGGCCGGACTGAGGAAGTTCGGGGCCTGGAGAGGCCGCCGAAAGGCAAAGGCTGGGCCTGGAGAGGCCGTTCCCCGTGACGAATGAGTTGGGCCTAATGAGGCCACCGGGAGTCGGGAGGAGAGCGTGGCGGAGCTGCCGAAAGGCAAGAGGAGCTCTGGCCTGGGGAGGCCGCGGTCAGGCGAGAGCTGGGCGTGGACAGTCCACTGTGAGGCAGAGGCTGGGCCCGTGCAGGCCTTCGCGAGGCAGGAGGCTGGGCCTGGCGAGGCCGACTGGAGGTCAAGTCCTGGGCCTGAGGAGGTCGCCCAGAGGCGTGATCGGGGCTGGGCCTCAAGAGGCCAGTGGCAGGCCGGAGGAGCTGGGCCTGGAGAGGCTGACCTGAGGAAGTCTGGCAGCTGGAGAGGGCGTGGAGAGGCAGGAGCTGGGCCGGCGGAGGCCGACTGGGCGACGAGTTGGGCCTGCAGGGGCCGCCGGGAGCGGGAGCGAGCCCTGGATAGGCCGAGTCGAGGCCAGCGTGGGCCTGCAGAGGCCGCCGGGAGGAGGAGCGGGCACTGGAGAGGCTGACCTGAGGAAGTCTGGCAGCTGGAGAGGCCGAGGAGAGGCAGGAGCTGGGCCGGCGGAAGGCGACTGGGCGACGAGCACGGCCTGCAGGGGCCGCCGGGAGCAGGAGCGAGCCCTGGAGAGGCCGAGTCGAGGACAGCCTGGGTCTGCAGAGTCCGCCGGGAGGAGGAGCTGGGCCTGGAGAGGCTGTCTGAAGGAAGTCTGGGGCATGGAGACGCCATTGGAGGGCAGGAGCCGGGCCCGGAGAGGCCACCGTGGGGCCCGGCTTCAGGACGTTTGGGGCCTACAAAGGCCGCGGAGAGGGAGCTGGGCCGGAGCCGAGTCCAAAGAGGTTGTCGTGAGGCCGGAGATCGGCCCGCGGCCGCAGCAGGAGCAGAACGAGCTGGGCCTGGACACGAGGCCGGGAGGCCGCAACTGGGCCTGGAGAGGCCGGACTGAGGAAGTTCGGGGCCTGGAGAGGCCGCCGAAAGGCAAAGGCTGGGCCTGGAGAGGCCGTTCCCCGTGACGAATGAGTTGGGCCTAATGAGGCCACGGGGAGTCGGGAGGAGAGCGTGGCGGAGCTGCCGAAAGGCAAGAGGAGCTCTGGCCTGGGGAGGCCGCAGTCAGGCGAGAGCTGGGCGTGGACAGTCCACTGTGAGGCAGAGGCTGGGCCCGTGCAGGCCTTCGCGAGGCAGGAGGCTGGGCCTGGCGAGGCCGACTGGAGGTCAAGTCCTGGGCCTGAGGAGGTCGCCCAGAGGCGTGATCGGGGCTGGGCCTCAAGAGGCCAGTGGCAGGCCGGAGGAGCTGGGCCTGGAGAGGCTGACCTGAGGAAGTCTGGCAGCTGGAGAGGGCAAGGAGAGGCAGGAGCTGGGCCGGCGGAGGACGACTGGGCGACGAGTTGGGCCTGCAGGGGCCGCCGGGAGCGGGAGCGAGCCCTGGATAGGCCGAGTCGAGGCTAGCGTGGGCCTGCAGAGGCCGCCGGGAGGAGGAGCGGGCACTGGAGAGGCTGACCTGAGGAAGTCTGGCAGCTGGAGAGGCCGAGGAGAGGCAGGAGCTGGGCCGGCGGAAGGCGACTGGGCGACGAGCACGGCCTGCAGGGGCCGCCGGGAGCAGGAGCGAGCCCTGGAGAGGCCGAGTCGAGGACAGCCTGGGTCTGCAGAGTCCGCCGGGAGGAGGAGCTGGGCCTGGAGAGGCTGTCTGAAGGAAGTCTGGGGCATGGAGACGCCATTGGAGGGCAGGAGCCGGGCCCGGAGAGGCCACCGTGGGGCCCGGCTTCAGGACGTTTGGGGCCTACAAAGGCCGCAGAGAGGGAGCTGGGCCGGAGCCGAGTCCAAAGAGGTTGTCGTGAGGCCGGAGATCGGCCCGCGGCCGCAGCAAGAGCAGAACGAGCTGGGCCTGGACACGAGGCCGGGAGGCCGCAACTGGGCCTGGAGAGGCCGGACTGAGGAAGTTCGGGGCCTGGAGAGGCCGCCGAAAGGCAAAGGCTGGGCCTGGAGAGGCCATTCCCCGTGACGAATGAGTTGGGCCTAATGAGGCCACGGGGAGTCGGGAGGAGAACGTGGCGGAGCTGCCGAAAGGCAAGAGGAGCTCTGGCCTGGGGAGGCCGCAGTCAGGCGAGAGCTGGGCGTGGACAGTCCACTGTGAGGCAGAGGCTGGGCCCGTGCAGGCCTTCGCGAGGCAGGAGGCTGGGCCTGGCGAGGCCGACTGGAGGTCAAGTCCTGGGCCTGAGGAGGTCGCCCAGAGGCGTGATCGGGGCTGGGCCTCAAGAGGCCAGTGGCAGGCCGGAGGAGCTGGGCCTGGAGAGGCTGACCTGAGGAAGTCTGGCAGCTGGAGAGGGCGTGGAGAGGCAGGAGCTGGGCCGGCGGAGGCCGACTGGGCGACGAGTTGGGCCTGCAGGGGCCGCCGGGAGCGGGAGCGAGCCCTGGATAGGCCGAGTCGAGGCCAGCGTGGGCCTGCAGAGGCCGCCGGGAGGAGGAGCGGGCACTGGAGAGGCTGACCTGAGGAAGTCTGGCAGCTGGAGAGGCCGAGGAGAGGCAGGAGCTGGGCCGGCGGAAGGCGACTGGGCGACGAGCACGGCCTGCAGGGGCCGCCGGGAGCAGGAGCGAGCCCTGGAGAGGCCGAGTCGAGGACAGCCTGGGTCTGCAGAGTCCGCCGGGAGGAGGAGCTGGGCCTGGAGAGGCTGTCTGAAGGAAGTCTGGGGCATGGAGACGCCATTGGAGGGCAGGAGCCGGGCCCGGAGAGGCCACCGTGGGGCCCGGCTTCAGGACGTTTGGGGCCTACAAAGGCCGCGGAGAGGGAGCTGGGCCGGAGCCGAGTCCAAAGAGGTTGTCGTGAGGCCGGAGATCGGCCCGCGGCCGCAGCAGGAGCAGAACGAGCTGGGCCTGGACACGAGGCCGGGAGGCCGCAACTGGGCCTGGAGAGGCCGGACTGAGGAAGTTCGGGGCCTGGAGAGGCCGCCGAAAGGCAAAGGCTGGGCCTGGAGAGGCCGTTCCCCGTGACGAATGAGTTGGGCCTAATGAGGCCACGGGGAGTCGGGAGGAGAGCGTGGCGGAGCTGCCGAAAGGCAAGAGGAGCTCTGGCCTGGGGAGGCCGCAGTCAGGCGAGAGCTGGGCGTGGACAGTCCACTGTGAGGCAGAGGCTGGGCCCGTGCAGGCCTTCGCGAGGCAGGAGGCTGGGCCTGGCGAGGCCGACTGGAGGTCAAGTCCTGGGCCTGAGGAGGTCGCCCAGAGGCGTGATCGGGGCTGGGCCTCAAGAGGCCAGTGGCAGGCCGGAGGAGCTGGGCCTGGAGAGGCTGACCTGAGGAAGTCTGGCAGCTGGAGAGGGCGTGGAGAGGCAGGAGCTGGGCCGGCGGAGGCCGACTGGGCGACGAGTTGGGCCTGCAGGGGCCGCCGGGAGCGGGAGCGAGCCCTGGATAGGCCGAGTCGAGGCCAGCGTGGGCCTGCAGAGGCCGCCGGGAGGAGGAGCGGGCACTGGAGAGGCTGACCTGAGGAAGTCTGGCAGCTGGAGAGGCCGAGGAGAGGCAGGAGCTGGGCCGGCGGAAGGCGACTGGGCGACGAGCACGGCCTGCAGGGGCCGCCGGGAGCAGGAGCGAGCCCTGGAGAGGCCGAGTCGAGGACAGCCTGGGTCTGCAGAGTCCGCCGGGAGGAGGAGCTGGGCCTGGAGAGGCTGTCTGAAGGAAGTCTGGGGCATGGAGACGCCATTGGAGGGCAGGAGCCGGGCCCGGAGAGGCCACCGTGGGGCCCGGCTTCAGGACGTTTGGGGCCTACAAAGGCCGCGGAGAGGGAGCTGGGCTGGAGCCGAGTCCAAAGAGGTTGTCGTGAGGCCGGAGATCGGCCCGCGGCCGCAGCAGGAGCAGAACGAGCTGGGCCTGGACACGAGGCCGGGAGGCCGCAACTGGGCCTGGAGAGGCCGGACTGAGGAAGTTCGGGGCCTGGAGAGGCCGCCGAAAGGCAAAGGCTGGGCCTGGAGAGGCCGTTCCCCGTGACGAATGAGTTGCGCCTAATAGGGCCACGGGGAGTCGGGAGGAGAGCGTGGCGGAGCTGCCGAAAGGCAAGAGGAGCTCTGGCCTGGGGAGGCCGCAGTCAGGCGAGAGCTGGGCGTGGACAGTCCACTGTGAGGCAGAGGCTGGGCCCGTGCAGGCCTTCGCGAGGCAGGAGGCTGGGCCTGGCGAGGCCGACTGGAGGTCAAGTCCTGGGCCTGAGGAGGTCGCCCAGAGGCGTCATCGGGGCTGGGCCTCAAGAGGCCAGTGGCAGGCCGGAGGAGCTGGGCCTGGAGAGGCTGACCTGAGGAAGTCTGGCAGCTGGAGAGGGCGTGGAGAGGCAGGAGCTGGGCCGGCGGAGGCCGACTGGGCGACGAGTTGGGCCTGCAGGGGCCGCCGGGAGCGGGAGCGAGCCCTGGATAGGCCAAGTCGAGGCCAGCGTGGGCCTGCAGAGGCCGCCGGGAGGAGGAGCGGGCACTGGAGAGGCTGACCTGAGGAAGTCTGGCAGCTGGAGAGGCCGAGGAGAGGCAGGAGCTGGGCCGGCGGAAGGCGACTGGGCGACGAGCACGGCCTGCAGGGGCCGCCGGGAGCAGGAGCGAGCCCTGGAGAGGCCGAGTCGAGGACAGCCTGGGTCTGCAGAGTCCGCCGGGAGGAGGAGCTGGGCCTGGAGAGGCTGTCTGAAGGAAGTCTGGGGCATGGAGACGCCATTGGAGGGCAGGAGCCGGGCCCGGAGAGGCCACCGTGGGGCCCGGCTTCAGGACGTTTGGGGCCTACAAAGGCCGCGGAGAGGGAGCTGGGCCGGAGCCGAGTCCAAAGAGGTTGTCGTGAGGCCGGAGATCGGCCCGCGGCCGCAGCAGGAGCAGAACGAGCTGGGCCTGGACACGAGGCCGGGAGGCCGCAACTGGGCCTGGAGAGGCCGGACTGAGGAAGTTCGGGGCCTGGAGAGGCCGCCGAAAGGCAAAGGCTGGGCCTGGAGAGGCCGTTCCCCGTGACGAATGAGTTGGGCCTAATAGGGCCACGGGGAGTCGGGAGGAGAGCGTGGCGGAGCTGCCGAAAGGCAAGAGGAGCTCTGGCCTGGGGAGGCCGCAGTCAGGCGAGAGCTGGGCGTGGACAGTCCACTGTGAGGCAGAGGCTGGGCCCGTGCAGGCCTTCGCGAGGCAGGAGGCTGGGCCTGGCGAGGCCGACTGGAGGTCAAGTCCTGGGCCTGAGGAGGTCGCCCAGAGGCGTGATCGGGGCTGGGCCTCAAGAGGCCAGTGGCAGGCCGGAGGAGCTGGGCCTGGAGAGGCTGACCTGAGGAAGTCTGGCAGCTGGAGAGGGCGTGGAGAGGCAGGAGCTGGGCCGGCGGAGGCCGACTGGGCGACGAGTTGGGCCTGCAGGGGCCGCCGGGAGCGGGAGCGAGCCCTGGATAGGCCGAGTCGAGGCCAGCGTGGGCCTGCAGAGGCCGCCGGGAGGAGGAGCGGGCACTGGAGAGGCTGACCTGAGGAAGTCTGGCAGCTGGAGAGGCCGAGGAGAGGCAGGAGCTGGGCCGGCGGAAGGCGACTGGGCGACGAGCACGGCCTGCAGGGGCCGCCGGGAGCAGGAGCGAGCCCTGGAGAGGCCGAGTCGAGGACAGCCTGGGTCTGCAGAGTCTGCCGGGAGGAGGAGCTGGGCCTGGAGAGGCTGTCTGAAGGAAGTCTGGGGCATGGAGACGCCATTGGAGGGCAGGAGCCGGGCCCGGAGAGGCCACCGTGGGGCCCGGCTTCAGGACGTTTGGGGCCTACAAAGGCCGCGGAGAGGGAGCTGGGCCGGAGCCGAGTCCAAAGAGGTTGTCGTGAGGCCGGAGATCGGCCCGCGGCCGCAGCAGGAGCAGAACGAGCTGGGCCTGGACACGAGGCCGGGAGGCCGCAACTGGGCCTGGAGAGGCCGGACTGAGGAAGTTCGGGGCCTGGAGAGGCCGCCGAAAGGCAAAGGCTGGGCCTGGAGAGGCCGTTCCCCGTGACGAATGAGTTGGGCCTAATGAGGCCACCGGGAGTCGGGAGGAGAGCGTGGCGGAGCTGCCGAAAGGCAAGAGGAGCTCTGGCCTGGGGAGGCCGCAGTCAGGCGAGAGCTGGGCGTGGACAGTCCACTGTGAGGCAGAGGCTGGGCCCGTGCAGGCCTTCGCGAGGCAGGAGGCTGGGCCTGGCGAGGCCGACTGGAGGTCAAGTCCTGGGCCTGAGGAGGTCGCCCAGAGGCGTGATCGGGGCTGGGCCTCAAGAGGCCAGTGGCAGGCCGGAGGAGCTGGGCCTGGAGAGGCTGACCTGAGGAAGTCTGGCAGCTGGAGAGGGCGTGGAGAGGCAGGAGCTGGGCCGGCGGAGGCCGACTGGGCGACGAGTTGGGCCTGCAGGGGCCGCCGGGAGCGGGAGCGAGCCCTGGATAGGCCGAGTCGAGGCCAGCGTGGGCCTGCAGAGGCCGCCGGGAGGAGGAGCGGGCACTGGAGAGGCTGACCTGAGGAAGTCTGGCAGCTGGAGAGGCCGAGGAGAGGCAGGAGCTGGGCCGGCGGAAGGCGACTGGGCGACGAGCACGGCCTGCAGGGGCCGCCGGGAGCAGGAGCGAGCCCTGGAGAGGCCGAGTCGAGGACAGCCTGGGTCTGCAGAGTCCGCCTGGAGGAGGAGCTGGGCCTGGAGAGGCTGTCTGAAGGAAGTCTGGGGCATGGAGACGCCATTGGAGGGCAGGAGCCGGGCCCGTAGAGGCCACCGTGGGGCCCGGCTTCAGGACGTTTGGGGCCTACAAAGGCCACGGAGAGGGAGCTGGGCCGGAGCCGAGTCCAAAGAGGTTGTCGTGAGGCCGGAGATCGGCCCGCGGCCGCAGCAGGAGCAGAACGAGCTGGGCCTGGACACGAGGCCGGGAGGCCGCAACTGGGCCTGGAGAGGCCGGACTGAGGAAGTTCGGGGCCTGGAGAGGCCGCCGAAAGGCAAAGGCTGGGCCTGGAGAGGCCGTTCCCCGTGACGAATGAGTTGGGCCTAATAGGGCCACGGGGAGTCGGGAGGAGAGCGTGGCGGAGCTGCCGAAAGGCAAGAGGAGCTCTGGCCTGGGGAGGCCGCAGTCAGGCGAGAGCTGGGCGTGGACAGTCCACTGTGAGGCAGAGGCTGGGCCCGTGCAGGCCTTCGCGAGGCAGGAGGCTGGGCCTGGCGAGGCCGACTGGAGGTCAAGTCCTGGGCCTGAGGAGGTCGCCCAGAGGCGTGATCGGGGCTGGGCCTCAAGAGGCCAGTGGCAGGCCGGAGGAGCTGGGCCTGGAGAGGCTGACCTGAGGAAGTCTGGCAGCTGGAGAGGGCGTGGAGAGGCAGGAGCTGGGCCGGCAGAGGCCGACTGGGCGACGAGTTGGGCCTGCAGGGGCCGCCGGGAGCGGGAGCGAGCCCTGGATAGGCCGAGTCGAGGCCAGCGTGGGCCTGCAGAGGCCGCCGGGAGGAGGAGCGGGCACTGGAGAGGCTGACCTGAGGAAGTCTGGCAGCTGGAGAGGCCGAGGAGAGGCAGGAGCTGGGCCGGCGGAAGGCGACTGGGCGACGAGCACGGCCTGCAGGGGCCGCCGGGAGCAGGAGCGAGCCCTGGAGAGGCCGAGTCGAGGACAGCCTGGGTCTGCAGAGTCCGCCGGGAGGAGGAGCTGGGCCTGGAGAGGCTGTCTGAAGGAAGTCTGGGGCATGGAGACGCCATTGGAGGGCAGGAGCCGGGCCCGGAGAGGCCACCGTGGGGCCCGGCTTCAGGACGTTTGGGGCCTACAAAGGCCGCGGAGAGGGAGCTGGGCCGGAGCCGAGTCCAAAGAGGTTGTCGTGAGGCCGGAGATCGGCCCGCGGCCGCAGCAGGAGCAGAACGAGCTGGGCCTGGACACGAGGCCGGGAGGCCGCAACTGGGCCTGGAGAGGCCGGACTGAGGAAGTTCGGGGCCTGGAGAGGCCGCCGAAAGGCAAAGGCTGGGCCTGGAGAGGCCGTTCCCCGTGACGAATGAGTTGCGCCTAATAGGGCCACGGGGAGTCGGGAGGAGAGCGTGGCGGAGCTGCCGAAAGGCAAGAGGAGCTCTGGCCTGGGGAGGCCGCAGTCAGGCGAGAGCTGGGCGTGGACAGTCCACTGTGAGGCAGAGGCTGGGCCCGTGCAGGCCTTCGCGAGGCAGGAGGCTGGGCCTGGCGAGGCCGACTGGAGGTCAAGTCCTGGGCCTGAGGAGGTCGCCCAGAGGCGTGATCGGGGCTGGGCCTCAAGAGGCCAGTGGCAGGCCAGAGGAGCTGGGCCTGGAGAGGCTGACCTGAGGAAGTCTGGCAGCTGGAGAGGGCGTGGAGAGGCAGGAGCTGGGCCGGCGGAGGCCGACTGGGCGACGAGTTGGGCCTGCAGGGGCCGCCGGGAGCGGGAGCGAGCCCTGGATAGGCCGAGTCGAGGCCAGCGTGGGCCTACAGAGGCCGCCGGGAGGAGGAGCGGGCACTGGAGAGGCTGACCTGAGGAAGTCTGGCAGCTGGAGAGGCCGAGGAGAGGCAGGAGCTGGGCCGGCGGAAGGCGACTGGGCGACGAGCACGGCCTGCAGGGGCCGCCGGGAGCAGGAGCGAGCCCTGGAGAGGCCGAGTCGAGGACAGCCTGGGTCTGCAGAGTCCGCCGGGAGGAGGAGCTGGGCCTGGAGAGGCTGTCTGAAGGAAGTCTGGGGCATGGAGACGCCATTGGAGGGCAGGAGCCGGGCCCGGAGAGGCCACCGTGGGGCCCGGCTTCAGGACGTTTGGGGCCTACAAAGGCCGCGGAGAGGGAGCTGGGCCGGAGCCGAGTCCAAAGAGGTTGTCGTGAGGCCGGAGATCGGCCCGCGGCTGCAGCAGGAGCAGAACGAGCTGGGCCTGGACACGAGGCCGGGAGGCCGCAACTGGGCCTGGAGAGGCCGGACTGAGGAAGTTCGGGGCCTGGAGAGGCCGCCGAAAGGCAAAGGCTGGGCCTGGAGAGGCCGTTCCCCGTGACGAATGAGTTGGGCCTAATAGGGCCACGGGGAGTCGGGAGGAGAGCGTGGCGGAGCTGCCGAAAGGCAAGAGGAGCTCTGGCCTGGGGAGGCCGCAGTCAGGCGAGAGCTGGGCGTGGACAGTCCACTGTGAGGCAGAGGCTGGGCCCGTGCAGGCCTTCGCGAGGCAGGAGGCTGGGCCTGGCGAGGCCGACTGGAGGTCAAGTCCTGGGCCTGAGGAGGTCGCCCAGAGGCGTGATCGGGGCTGGGCCTCAAGAGGCCAGTGGCAGGCCGGAGGAGCTGGGCCTGGAGAGGCTGACCTGAGGAAGTCTGGCAGCTGGAGAGGGAGTGGAGAGGCAGGAGCTGGGCCGGCGGAGGCCGACTGGGCGACGAGTTGGGCCTGCAGGGGCCGCCGGGAGCGGGAGCGAGCCCTGGATAGGCCGAGTCGAGGCCAGCGTGGGCCTGCAGAGGCCGCCGGGAGGAGGAGCGGGCACTGGAGAGGCTGACCTGAGGAAGTCTGGCAGCTGGAGAGGCCGAGGAGAGGCAGGAGCTGGGCCGGCGGAAGGCGACTGGGCGACGAGCACGGCCTGCAGGGGCCGCCGGGAGCAGGAGCGAGCCCTGGAGAGGCCGAGTCGAGGACAGCCTGGGTCTGCAGAGTCCGCCGGGAGGAGGAGCTGGGCCTGGAGAGGCTGTCTGAAGGAAGTCTGGGGCATGGAGACGCCATTGGAGGGCAGGAGCCGGGCCCGGAGAGGCCACCGTGGGGCGCGGCTTCAGGACGTTTGGGGCCTACAAAGGCCGCGGAGAGGGAGCTGGGCCGGAGCCGAGTCCAAAGAGGTTGTCGTGAGGCCGGAGATCGGCCCGCGGCCGCAGCAGGAGCAGAACGAGCTGGGCCTGGACACGAGGTCGGGAGGCCGCAACTGGGCCTGGAGAGGCCGCCGAAAGGCAAAGGCTGGGCCTGGAGAGGCCGTTCCCCGTGACGAATGAGTTGGGCCTAATAGGGCCACGGGGAGTCGGGAGGAGAGCGTGGCGGAGCTGCCGAAAGGCAAGAGGAGCTCTGGCCTGGGGAGGCCGCAGTCAGGCGAGAGCTGGGCGTGGACAGTCCACTGTGAGGCAGAGGCTGGGCCCGTGCAGGCCTTCGCGAGGCAGTAGGCTGGGCCTGGCGAGGCCGACTGGAGGTCAAGTCCTGGGCCTGAGGAGGTCGCCCAGAGGCGTGATCGGGACTGGGCCTCAAGAGGCCAGTGGCAGGCCGGAGGAGCTGGGCCTGGAGAGGCTGACCTGAGGAAGTCTGGCAGCTGGAGAGGGCGTGGAGAGGCAGGAGCTGGGCCGGCGGAGGCCGACTGGGCGACGAGTTGGGCCTGCAGGGGCCGCCGGGAGCGGGAGCGAGCCCTGGATAGGCCGAGTCGAGGCCAGCGTGGGCCTGCAGAGGCCGCCGGGAGGAGGAGCGGGCACTGGAGAGGCTGACCTGAGGAAGTCTGGCAGCTGGAGAGGCCGAGGAGAGGCAGGAGCTGGGCCGGCGGAAGGCGACTGGGCGACGAGCACGGCCTGCAGGGGCCGCCGGGAGCAGGAGCGAGCCCTGGAGAGGCCGAGTCGAGGACAGCCTGGGTCTGCAGAGTCCGCCGGGAGGAGGAGCTGGGCCTGGAGAGGCTGTCTGAAGGAAGTCTGGGGCATGGAGACGCCATTGGAGGGCAGGAGCCGGGCCCGGAGAGGCCACCGTGGGGCCCGGCTTCAGGACGTTTGGGGCCTACAAAGGCCGCGGAGAGGGAGCTGGGCCGGAGCCGAGTCCAAAGAGGTTGTCGTGAGGCCGGAGATCGGCCCGCGGCCGCAGCAGGAGCAGAACGAGCTGGGCCTGGACACGAGGCCGGGAGGCCGCAACTGGGCCTGGAGAGGCCGGACTGAGGAAGTTCGGGGCCTGGAGAGGCCGCCGAAAGGCAAAGGCTGGGCCTGGAGAGGCCGTTCCCCGTGACGAATGAGTTGGGCCTAATAGGGCCACGGGGAGTCGGGAGGAGAGCGTGGCGGAGCTGCCGAAAGGCAAGAGGAGCTCTGGCCTGGGGAGGCCGCAGTCAGGCGAGAGCTGGGCGTGGACAGTCCACTGTGAGGCAGAGGCTGGGCCCGTGCAGGCCTTCGCGAGGCAGGAGGCTGGGCCTGGCGAGGCCGACTGGAGGTCAAGTCCTGGGCCTGAGGAGGTCGCCCAGAGGCGTGATCGGGGCTGGGCCTCAAGAGGCCAGTGGCAGGCCGGAGGAGCTGGGCCTGGAGAGGCTGACCTGAGGAAGTCTGGCAGCTGGAGAGGGCGTGGAGAGGCAGGAGCTGGGCCGGCGGAGGCCGACTGGGCGACGAGTTGGGCCTGCAGGGGCCGCCGGGAGCGGGAGCGAGCCCTGGATAGGCCGAGTCGAGGCCAGCGTGGGCCTGCAGAGGCCGCCGGGAGGAGGAGCGGGCACTGGAGAGGCTGACCTGAGGAAGTCTGGCAGCTGGAGAGGCCGAGGAGAGGCAGGAGCTGGGCCGGCGGAAGGCGACTGGGCGACGAGCACGGCCTGCAGGGGCCGCCGGGAGCAGGAGCGAGCCCTGGAGAGGCCGAGTCGAGGACAGCCTGGGTCTGCAGAGTCCGCCGGGAGGAGGAACTGGGCCTGGAGAGGCTGTCTGAAGGAAGTCTGGGGCATGGAGACGCCATTGGAGGGCAGGAGCCGGGCCCGGAGAGGCCACCGTGGGGCCCGGCTTCAGGACGTTTGGGGCCTACAAAGGCCGCGGAGAGGGAGCTGGGCCGGAGCCGAGTCCAAAGAGGTTGTCGTGAGGCCGGAGATCGGCCCGCGGCCGCAGCAGGAGCAGAACGAGCTGGGCCTGGACACGAGGCCGGGAGGCCGCAACTGGGCCTGGAGAGGCCGGACTGAGGAAGTTCGGGGCCTGGAGAGGCCGCCGAAAGGCAAAGGCTGGGCCTGGAGAGGCCGTTCCCCGTGACGAATGAGTTGGGCCTAATGAGGCCACGGGGAGTCGGGAGGAGAGCGTGGCGGAGCTGCCGAAAGGCAAGAGGAGCTCTGGCCTGGGGAGGCCGCAGTCAGGCGAGAGCTGGGCGTGGACAGTCCACTGTGAGGCAGAGGCTGGGCCCGTGCAGGCCTTCGCGAGGCAGGAGGCTGGGCCTGGCGAGGCCGACTGGAGGTCAAGTCCTGGGCCTGAGGAGGTCGCCCAGAGGCGTGATCGGGGCTGGGCCTCAAGAGGCCAGTGGCAGGCCGGAGGAGCTGGGCCTGGAGAGGCTGACCTGAGGAAGTCTGGCAGCTGGAGAGGGCGTGGAGAGGCAGGAGCTGGGCCGGCGGAGGCCGACTGGGCGACGAGTTGGGCCTGCAGGGGCCGCCGGGAGCGGGAGCGAGCCCTGGATAGGCCGAGTCGAGGCCAGCGTGGGCCTGCAGAGGCCGCCGGGAGGAGGAGCGGGCACTGGAGAGGCTGACCTGAGGAAGTCTGGCAGCTGGAGAGGCCGAGGAGAGGCAGGAGCTGGGCCGGCGGAAGGCGACTGGGCGACGAGCACGGCCTGCAGGGGCCGCCGGGAGCAGGAGCGAGCCCTGGAGAGGCCGAGTCGAGGACAGCCTGGGTCTGCAGAGTCCGCCGGGAGGAGGAGCTGGGCCTGGAGAGGCTGTCTGAAGGAAGTCTGGGGCATGGAGACGCCATTGGAGGGCAGGAGCCGGGCCCGGAGAGGCCACCGTGGGGCCCGGCTTCAGGACGTTTGGGGCCTACAAAGGCCGCGGAGAGGGAGCTGGGCCGGAGCCGAGTCCAAAGAGGTTGTCGTGAGGCCGGAGATCGGCCCGCGGCCGCAGCAGGAGCAGAACGAGCTGGGCCTGGACACGAGGTCGGGAGGCCGCAACTGGGCCTGGAGAGGCCGCCGAAAGGCAAAGGCTGGGCCTGGAGAGGCCGTTCCCCGTGACGAATGAGTTGGGCCTAATGAGGCCACGGGGAGTCGGGAGGAGAGCGTGGCGGAGCTGCCGAAAGGCAAGAGGAGCTCTGGCCTGGGGAGGCCGCAGTCAGGCGAGAGCTGGGCGTGGACAGTCCACTGTGAGGCAGAGGCTGGGCCCGTGCAGGCCTTCGCGAGGCAGGAGGCTGGGCCTGGCGAGGCCGACTGGAGGTCAAGTCCTGGGCCTGAGGAGGTCGCCCAGAGGCGTGATCGGGGCTGGGCCTCAAGAGGCCAGTGGCAGGCCGGAGGAGCTGGGCCTGGAGAGGCTGACCTGAGGAAGTCTGGCAGCTGGAGAGGGCGTGGAGAGGCAGGAGCTGGGCCGGCAGAGGCCGACTGGGCGACGAGTTGGGCCTGCAGGGGCCGCCGGGAGCAGGAGCGAGCCCTGGATAGGCCGAGTCGAGGCCAGCGTGGGCCTGCAGAGGCCGCCGGGAGGAGGATCTGGGCCTGGAGAGGCTGGCTGGAGGAAGTCTGCGGCATGGAGACGCCGGGGGAGGGCAGGAGCCGCGCCCGGAGAGGCCACCGTGGGGCCCGGCTTCAGGATGTTTGGGGCCTACAAAGGCCCCGGAGCGGGAGCTGGGCCGGAGGAACGTCCAAACAGGTTGTCGAGAGGCCGGAGCTGGGCCTGCGGCCGCAGCCGGGAAAATGAGGAACTGGGACGGGAGGGGAGGCCGGGAGGTCGCAACTGGGCCTGGAGAGGCCGGCCTGTAAAAATTCGGGGCCTGGAGAGGCCGCCAAAAGGCAAAGGCTGGGCCTGGAAAGGCCGTTCCCCGTGACGAATGAGCCGGGCCTAATGAGGCCACCGGGAGGCAGGAGCGGGGCCCGGCGGAGCTGCCGAAAGGCAGGAAGAGCTCTGGCCTCTGGAGGCCGCAGTCAGGCGAGAGCTGGACGTGGAGAGTCCACTGTGAGGGAGAGGCTGGGCCTGTGCAGGCCTTCGGAGGGCAGGAGGCAGGGCCTGGCGAGGCCGACTTTAGGTCAAGTCTTGGGCCTGAGGAGGCCGCCCAGAGGCGTGAGTGGGGCTGGGCCTCAAGAGGCCAGTGGCAGGCCGGAGGAGCTGGGCCTGGAGAGGCTGACCTGAGGAAGTCTGGCAGCTGGAGAGGCAGCGGAGAGGCAGGAGCTGGGCTGGCGGAGGCCAACTGATCGACGAGTTGGGCCTGCAGGGGACGTCGGGCGTAGGAGCGAGCCCTGGAGATGCCGACTCGAGGCCAGCGTGGGCCTGCAGAGGCCGACGGGAGGAGGAGCTGCGCTTGGAGAGGCTGGCTGGAGGAAGTCTGGGGCATGGAGACGCCATCAGAGAGCGGGAGCCGGGTCCGGAGAGGCCACCGTGGGGCCCGGCTTCAGGAAGTTTGGGACTACAAAGTCCGCGGAGCGGGAGCTGGGCCGGATCCGGGTGCAAAGAGGTTGTCGTGAGGCCGGAGCTGGGCGTGCGGCCGCAGCCAGGAACAGGAGGAGCTCGGCCTGGACGGGAGGCCGGGAGGCCCCAACTGGGCCTGGAGAGGCCGGCCTGAGGAATTTCGGGGCCTGGAGAGGCCGCCAAAAGGCAAAGGCTGGGCCTGGAAAGGCCGTTCGCCGTGACGAACGAGCCGGGCCTAATGAGGCCCCCGGGATGCAGGAGCGGGAGCCGGCGGAGCTGCCGAAAGGCAGGAGGAGCTCTGGCCTGGGGAGGCCGCAGTCAGGCGAGAGCTGGGCGTGGAGAGTCCGCTGTGATGCAGAGGCTGGGCCTGTGCAGGCCCTCGGGAGGCAGGAGGCTGGGCCTGGCGAGGCCGACTGGAGGTCAAGTCCAGGGCCGGAGGTGGCCTCCCAGAGGCGTGAGCCGGTTAGGTCTCAAGAGGCCAGTGGCAGGCAGGAGGAGCTGGGCCTGGAGAGGCTGACCTGATCAAGTCTGGCAGCTGGAGAGGCCGCGGAGAGGCAGGAGCTGGGCCGGAGGAGGCCGACTGGGCGACGAGTTGGGTCTGCAGGGGCCGCCGGGAGCAGGAGCAAGCCCTGGAGAGGCCGACTCGAGGCCAGCGTGGACCTGCAGAGGCCGACGGGAGGAGGAGCTGGGCCTGGAGAGGCTGGCTGGAGGAAGTCTGGGGCATGGAGACGCCGGGGGAGGGCAGGAGCCGGGCCCGGAGAGGCCACCGTGGGGCCCGGCTTCAGGACGTTTGGGGCCTACAAAGGCCCCGGAGCGGGAGCTGGGCCGGAGGAGAGTCCAAACAGGTTGTCGAGAGGCCGGAGCTGGGCCTGCGGCCGCAGCCGGGAAAAGGAGGAACTGGGCCGGGAGGGGAGGCCGGGAGGTCGCAACTGGGCCTGGAGAGGCCGGCCTGTAAAAATTCGGGGCCTGGGGAGGCCGCCAAAAGGCAAAGGCTGGGCCTGGAAAGGCCGTTCCCCGTGACGAATGAGCTGGGCCTAATGAGGCCACCGGGAGGCAGGAGCGGGGCCCGGCGGAGCTGCCGAAAGGCAGGAAGAGCTCTGGCCTCGGGAGGCCGCAGTCAGGCGAGAGCTGGGCGTGGACAGTCCACTGTGAGGCAGAGGCTGGGCCCGTGCAGGCCTTCGCGAGGCAGGAGGCTGGGCCTGGCGAGGCCGACTGGAGGTCAAGTCCTGGGCCTGAGGAGGTCGCCCAGAGGCGTCATCGGGGCTGGGCCTCAAGAGGCCAGTGGCAGGCCGGAGGAGCTGGGCCTGGAGAGGCTGACCTGAGGAAGTCTGGCAGCTGGAGAGGGCGTGGAGAGGCAGGAGCTGGGCCGGCGGAGGCCGACTGGGCGACGAGTTGGGCCTGCAGGGGCCGCCGGGAGCGGGAGCGAGCCCTGGATAGGCCAAGTCGAGGCCAGCGTGGGCCTGCAGAGGCCGCCGGGAGGAGGAGCGGGCACTGGAGAGGCTGACCTGAGGAAGTCTGGCAGCTGGAGAGGCCGAGGAGAGGCAGGAGCTGGGCCGGCGGAAGGCGACTGGGCGACGAGCACGGCCTGCAGGGGCCGCCGGGAGCAGGAGCGAGCCCTGGAGAGGCCGAGTCGAGGACAGCCTGGGTCTGCAGAGTCCGCCGGGAGGAGGAGCTGGGCCTGGAGAGGCTGTCTGAAGGAAGTCTGGGGCATGGAGACGCCATTGGAGGGCAGGAGCCGGGCCCGGAGAGGCCACCGTGGGGCCCGGCTTCAGGACGTTTGGGGCCTACAAAGGCCGCGGAGAGGGAGCTGGGCCGGAGCCGAGTCCAAAGAGGTTGTCGTGAGGCCGGAGATCGGCCCGCGGCCGCAGCAGGAGCAGAACGAGCTGGGCCTGGACACGAGGCCGGGAGGCCGCAACTGGGCCTGGAGAGGCCGGACTGAGGAAGTTCGGGGCCTGGAGAGGCCGCCGAAAGGCAAAGGCTGGGCCTGGAGAGGCCGTTCCCCGTGACGAATGAGTTGGGCCTAATAGGGCCACGGGGAGTCGGGAGGAGAGCGTGGCGGAGCTGCCGAAAGGCAAGAGGAGCTCTGGCCTGGGGAGGCCGCAGTCAGGCGAGAGCTGGGCGTGGACAGTCCACTGTGAGGCAGAGGCTGGGCCCGTGCAGGCCTTCGCGAGGCAGGAGGCTGGGCCTGGCGAGGCCGACTGGAGGTCAAGTCCTGGGCCTGAGGAGGTCGCCCAGAGGCGTGATCGGGGCTGGGCCTCAAGAGGCCAGTGGCAGGCCGGAGGAGCTGGGCCTGGAGAGGCTGACCTGAGGAAGTCTGGCAGCTGGAGAGGGCGTGGAGAGGCAGGAGCTGGGCCGGCGGAGGCCGACTGGGCGACGAGTTGGGCCTGCAGGGGCCGCCGGGAGCGGGAGCGAGCCCTGGATAGGCCGAGTCGAGGCCAGCGTGGGCCTGCAGAGGCCGCCGGGAGGAGGAGCGGGCACTGGAGAGGCTGACCTGAGGAAGTCTGGCAGCTGGAGAGGCCGAGGAGAGGCAGGAGCTGGGCCGGCGGAAGGCGACTGGGCGACGAGCACGGCCTGCAGGGGCCGCCGGGAGCAGGAGCGAGCCCTGGAGAGGCCGAGTCGAGGACAGCCTGGGTCTGCAGAGTCTGCCGGGAGGAGGAGCTGGGCCTGGAGAGGCTGTCTGAAGGAAGTCTGGGGCATGGAGACGCCATTGGAGGGCAGGAGCCGGGCCCGGAGAGGCCACCGTGGGGCCCGGCTTCAGGACGTTTGGGGCCTACAAAGGCCGCGGAGAGGGAGCTGGGCCGGAGCCGAGTCCAAAGAGGTTGTCGTGAGGCCGGAGATCGGCCCGCGGCCGCAGCAGGAGCAGAACGAGCTGGGCCTGGACACGAGGCCGGGAGGCCGCAACTGGGCCTGGAGAGGCCGGACTGAGGAAGTTCGGGGCCTGGAGAGGCCGCCGAAAGGCAAAGGCTGGGCCTGGAGAGGCCGTTCCCCGTGACGAATGAGTTGGGCCTAATGAGGCCACCGGGAGTCGGGAGGAGAGCGTGGCGGAGCTGCCGAAAGGCAAGAGGAGCTCTGGCCTGGGGAGGCCGCAGTCAGGCGAGAGCTGGGCGTGGACAGTCCACTGTGAGGCAGAGGCTGGGCCCGTGCAGGCCTTCGCGAGGCAGGAGGCTGGGCCTGGCGAGGCCGACTGGAGGTCAAGTCCTGGGCCTGAGGAGGTCGCCCAGAGGCGTGATCGGGGCTGGGCCTCAAGAGGCCAGTGGCAGGCCGGAGGAGCTGGGCCTGGAGAGGCTGACCTGAGGAAGTCTGGCAGCTGGAGAGGGCGTGGAGAGGCAGGAGCTGGGCCGGCGGAGGCCGACTGGGCGACGAGTTGGGCCTGCAGGGGCCGCCGGGAGCGGGAGCGAGCCCTGGATAGGCCGAGTCGAGGCCAGCGTGGGCCTGCAGAGGCCGCCGGGAGGAGGAGCGGGCACTGGAGAGGCTGACCTGAGGAAGTCTGGCAGCTGGAGAGGCCGAGGAGAGGCAGGAGCTGGGCCGGCGGAAGGCGACTGGGCGACGAGCACGGCCTGCAGGGGCCGCCGGGAGCAGGAGCGAGCCCTGGAGAGGCCGAGTCGAGGACAGCCTGGGTCTGCAGAGTCCGCCTGGAGGAGGAGCTGGGCCTGGAGAGGCTGTCTGAAGGAAGTCTGGGGCATGGAGACGCCATTGGAGGGCAGGAGCCGGGCCCGTAGAGGCCACCGTGGGGCCCGGCTTCAGGACGTTTGGGGCCTACAAAGGCCACGGAGAGGGAGCTGGGCCGGAGCCGAGTCCAAAGAGGTTGTCGTGAGGCCGGAGATCGGCCCGCGGCCGCAGCAGGAGCAGAACGAGCTGGGCCTGGACACGAGGCCGGGAGGCCGCAACTGGGCCTGGAGAGGCCGGACTGAGGAAGTTCGGGGCCTGGAGAGGCCGCCGAAAGGCAAAGGCTGGGCCTGGAGAGGCCGTTCCCCGTGACGAATGAGTTGGGCCTAATGAGGCCACGGGGAGTCGGGAGGAGAGCGTGGCGGAGCTGCCGAAAGGCAAGAGGAGCTCTGGCCTGGGGAGGCCGCAGTCAGGCGAGAGCTGGGCGTGGACAGTCCACTGTGAGGCAGAGGCTGGGCCCGTGCAGGCCTTCGCGAGGCAGGAGGCTGGGCCTGGCGAGGCCGACTGGAGGTCAAGTCCTGGGCCTGAGGAGGTCGCCCAGAGGCGTGATCGGGGCTGGGCCTCAAGAGGCCAGTGGCAGGCCGGAGGAGCTGGGCCTGGAGAGGCTGACCTGAGGAAGTCTGGCAGCTGGAGAGGGCGTGGAGAGGCAGGAGCTGGGCCGGCGGAGGCCGACTGGGCGACGAGTTGGGCCTGCAGGGGCCGCCGGGAGCGGGAGCGAGCCCTGGATAGGCCGAGTCGAGGCCAGCGTGGGCCTGCAGAGGCCGCCGGGAGGAGGAGCGGGCACTGGAGAGGCTGACCTGAGGAAGTCTGGCAGCTGGAGAGGCCGAGGAGAGGCAGGAGCTGGGCCGGCGGAAGGCGACTGGGCGACGAGCACGGCCTGCAGGGGCCGCCGGGAGCAGGAGCGAGCCCTGGAGAGGCCGAGTCGAGGACAGCCTGGGTCTGCAGAGTCTGCCGGGAGGAGGAGCTGGGCCTGGAGAGGCTGTCTGAAGGAAGTCTGGGGCATGGAGACGCCATTGGAGGGCAGGAGCCGGGCCCGGAGAGGCCACCGTGGGGCCCGGCTTCAGGACGTTTGGGGCCTACAAAGGCCGCGGAGAGGGAGCTGGGCCGGAGCCGAGTCCAAAGAGGTTGTCGTGAGGCCGGAGATCGGCCCGCGGCCGCAGCAGGAGCAGAACGAGCTGGGCCTGGACACGAGGCCGGGAGGCCGCAACTGGGCCTGGAGAGGCCGGACTGAGGAAGTTCGGGGCCTGGAGAGGCCGCCGAAAGGCAAAGGCTGGGCCTGGAGAGGCCGTTCCCCGTGACGAATGAGTTGGGCCTAATGAGGCCACCGGGAGTCGGGAGGAGAGCGTGGCGGAGCTGCCGAAAGGCAAGAGGAGCTCTGGCCTGGGGAGGCCGCAGTCAGGCGAGAGCTGGGCGTGGACAGTCCACTGTGAGGCAGAGGCTGGGCCCGTGCAGGCCTTCGCGAGGCAGGAGGCTGGGCCTGGCGAGGCCGACTGGAGGTCAAGTCCTGGGCCTGAGGAGGTCGCCCAGAGGCGTGATCGGGGCTGGGCCTCAAGAGGCCAGTGGCAGGCCGGAGGAGCTGGGCCTGGAGAGGCTGACCTGAGGAAGTCTGGCAGCTGGAGAGGGCGTGGAGAGGCAGGAGCTGGGCCGGCGGAGGCCGACTGGGCGACGAGTTGGGCCTGCAGGGGCCGCCGGGAGCGGGAGCGAGCCCTGGATAGGCCGAGTCGAGGCCAGCGTGGGCCTGCAGAGGCCGCCGGGAGGAGGAGCGGGCACTGGAGAGGCTGACCTGAGGAAGTCTGGCAGCTGGAGAGGCCGAGGAGAGGCAGGAGCTGGGCCGGCGGAAGGCGACTGGGCGACGAGCACGGCCTGCAGGGGCCGCCGGGAGCAGGAGCGAGCCCTGGAGAGGCCGAGTCGAGGACAGCCTGGGTCTGCAGAGTCCGCCTGGAGGAGGAGCTGGGCCTGGAGAGGCTGTCTGAAGGAAGTCTGGGGCATGGAGACGCCATTGGAGGGCAGGAGCCGGGCCCGTAGAGGCCACCGTGGGGCCCGGCTTCAGGACGTTTGGGGCCTACAAAGGCCACGGAGAGGGAGCTGGGCCGGAGCCGAGTCCAAAGAGGTTGTCGTGAGGCCGGAGATCGGCCCGCGGCCGCAGCAGGAGCAGAACGAGCTGGGCCTGGACACGAGGCCGGGAGGCCGCAACTGGGCCTGGAGAGGCCGGACTGAGGAAGTTCGGGGCCTGGAGAGGCCGCCGAAAGGCAAAGGCTGGGCCTGGAGAGGCCGTTCCCCGTGACGAATGAGTTGGGCCTAATAGGGCCACGGGGAGTCGGGAGGAGAGCGTGGCGGAGCTGCCGAAAGGCAAGAGGAGCTCTGGCCTGGGGAGGCCGCAGTCAGGCGAGAGCTGGGCGTGGACAGTCCACTGTGAGGCAGAGGCTGGGCCCGTGCAGGCCTTCGCGAGGCAGGAGGCTGGGCCTGGCGAGGCCGACTGGAGGTCAAGTCCTGGGCCTGAGGAGGTCGCCCAGAGGCGTGATCGGGGCTGGGCCTCAAGAGGCCAGTGGCAGGCCGGAGGAGCTGGGCCTGGAGAGGCTGACCTGAGGAAGTCTGGCAGCTGGAGAGGGCGTGGAGAGGCAGGAGCTGGGCCGGCAGAGGCCGACTGGGCGACGAGTTGGGCCTGCAGGGGCCGCCGGGAGCGGGAGCGAGCCCTGGATAGGCCGAGTCGAGGCCAGCGTGGGCCTGCAGAGGCCGCCGGGAGGAGGAGCGGGCACTGGAGAGGCTGACCTGAGGAAGTCTGGCAGCTGGAGAGGCCGAGGAGAGGCAGGAGCTGGGCCGGCGGAAGGCGACTGGGCGACGAGCACGGCCTGCAGGGGCCGCCGGGAGCAGGAGCGAGCCCTGGAGAGGCCGAGTCGAGGACAGCCTGGGTCTGCAGAGTCCGCCGGGAGGAGGAGCTGGGCCTGGAGAGGCTGTCTGAAGGAAGTCTGGGGCATGGAGACGCCATTGGAGGGCAGGAGCCGGGCCCGGAGAGGCCACCGTGGGGCCCGGCTTCAGGACGTTTGGGGCCTACAAAGGCCGCGGAGAGGGAGCTGGGCCGGAGCCGAGTCCAAAGAGGTTGTCGTGAGGCCGGAGATCGGCCCGCGGCCGCAGCAGGAGCAGAACGAGCTGGGCCTGGACACGAGGCCGGGAGGCCGCAACTGGGCCTGGAGAGGCCGGACTGAGGAAGTTCGGGGCCTGGAGAGGCCGCCGAAAGGCAAAGGCTGGGCCTGGAGAGGCCGTTCCCCGTGACGAATGAGTTGCGCCTAATAGGGCCACGGGGAGTCGGGAGGAGAGCGTGGCGGAGCTGCCGAAAGGCAAGAGGAGCTCTGGCCTGGGGAGGCCGCAGTCAGGCGAGAGCTGGGCGTGGACAGTCCACTGTGAGGCAGAGGCTGGGCCCGTGCAGGCCTTCGCGAGGCAGGAGGCTGGGCCTGGCGAGGCCGACTGGAGGTCAAGTCCTGGGCCTGAGGAGGTCGCCCAGAGGCGTGATCGGGGCTGGGCCTCAAGAGGCCAGTGGCAGGCCAGAGGAGCTGGGCCTGGAGAGGCTGACCTGAGGAAGTCTGGCAGCTGGAGAGGGCGTGGAGAGGCAGGAGCTGGGCCGGCGGAGGCCGACTGGGCGACGAGTTGGGCCTGCAGGGGCCGCCGGGAGCGGGAGCGAGCCCTGGATAGGCCGAGTCGAGGCCAGCGTGGGCCTACAGAGGCCGCCGGGAGGAGGAGCGGGCACTGGAGAGGCTGACCTGAGGAAGTCTGGCAGCTGGAGAGGCCGAGGAGAGGCAGGAGCTGGGCCGGCGGAAGGCGACTGGGCGACGAGCACGGCCTGCAGGGGCCGCCGGGAGCAGGAGCGAGCCCTGGAGAGGCCGAGTCGAGGACAGCCTGGGTCTGCAGAGTCCGCCGGGAGGAGGAGCTGGGCCTGGAGAGGCTGTCTGAAGGAAGTCTGGGGCATGGAGACGCCATTGGAGGGCAGGAGCCGGGCCCGGAGAGGCCACCGTGGGGCCCGGCTTCAGGACGTTTGGGGCCTACAAAGGCCGCGGAGAGGGAGCTGGGCCGGAGCCGAGTCCAAAGAGGTTGTCGTGAGGCCGGAGATCGGCCCGCGGCCGCAGCAGGAGCAGAACGAGCTGGGCCTGGACACGAGGCCGGGAGGCCGCAACTGGGCCTGGAGAGGCCGGACTGAGGAAGTTCGGGGCCTGGAGAGGCCGCCGAAAGGCAAAGGCTGGGCCTGGAGAGGCCGTTCCCCGTGACGAATGAGTTGGGCCTAATAGGGCCACGGGGAGTCGGGAGGAGAGCGTGGCGGAGCTGCCGAAAGGCAAGAGGAGCTCTGGCCTGGGGAGGCCGCAGTCAGGCGAGAGCTGGGCGTGGACAGTCCACTGTGAGGCAGAGGCTGGGCCCGTGCAGGCCTTCGCGAGGCAGGAGGCTGGGCCTGGCGAGGCCGACTGGAGGTCAAGTCCTGGGCCTGAGGAGGTCGCCCAGAGGCGTGATCGGGGCTGGGCCTCAAGAGGCCAGTGGCAGGCCGGAGGAGCTGGGCCTGGAGAGGCTGACCTGAGGAAGTCTGGCAGCTGGAGAGGGAGTGGAGAGGCAGGAGCTGGGCCGGCGGAGGCCGACTGGGCGACGAGTTGGGCCTGCAGGGGCCGCCGGGAGCGGGAGCGAGCCCTGGATAGGCCGAGTCGAGGCCAGCGTGGGCCTGCAGAGGCCGCCGGGAGGAGGAGCGGGCACTGGAGAGGCTGACCTGAGGAAGTCTGGCAGCTGGAGAGGCCGAGGAGAGGCAGGAGCTGGGCCGGCGGAAGGCGACTGGGCGACGAGCACGGCCTGCAGGGGCCGCCGGGAGCAGGAGCGAGCCCTGGAGAGGCCGAGTCGAGGACAGCCTGGGTCTGCAGAGTCCGCCGGGAGGAGGAGCTGGGCCTGGAGAGGCTGTCTGAAGGAAGTCTGGGGCATGGAGACGCCATTGGAGGGCAGGAGCCGGGCCCGGAGAGGCCACCGTGGGGCGCGGCTTCAGGACGTTTGGGGCCTACAAAGGCCGCGGAGAGGGAGCTGGGCCGGAGCCGAGTCCAAAGAGGTTGTCGTGAGGCCGGAGATCGGCCCGCGGCCGCAGCAGGAGCAGAACGAGCTGGGCCTGGACACGAGGTCGGGAGGCCGCAACTGGGCCTGGAGAGGCCGCCGAAAGGCAAAGGCTGGGCCTGGAGAGGCCGTTCCCCGTGACGAATGAGTTGGGCCTAATAGGGCCACGGGGAGTCGGGAGGAGAGCGTGGCGGAGCTGCCGAAAGGCAAGAGGAGCTCTGGCCTGGGGAGGCCGCAGTCAGGCGAGAGCTGGGCGTGGACAGTCCACTGTGAGGCAGAGGCTGGGCCCGTGCAGGCCTTCGCGAGGCAGTAGGCTGGGCCTGGCGAGGCCGACTGGAGGTCAAGTCCTGGGCCTGAGGAGGTCGCCCAGAGGCGTGATCGGGACTGGGCCTCAAGAGGCCAGTGGCAGGCCGGAGGAGCTGGGCCTGGAGAGGCTGACCTGAGGAAGTCTGGCAGCTGGAGAGGGCGTGGAGAGGCAGGAGCTGGGCCGGCGGAGGCCGACTGGGCGACGAGTTGGGCCTGCAGGGGCCGCCGGGAGCGGGAGCGAGCCCTGGATAGGCCGAGTCGAGGCCAGCGTGGGCCTGCAGAGGCCGCCGGGAGGAGGAGCGGGCACTGGAGAGGCTGACCTGAGGAAGTCTGGCAGCTGGAGAGGCCGAGGAGAGGCAGGAGCTGGGCCGGCGGAAGGCGACTGGGCGACGAGCACGGCCTGCAGGGGCCGCCGGGAGCAGGAGCGAGCCCTGGAGAGGCCGAGTCGAGGACAGCCTGGGTCTGCAGAGTCCGCCGGGAGGAGGAGCTGGGCCTGGAGAGGCTGTCTGAAGGAAGTCTGGGGCATGGAGACGCCATTGGAGGGCAGGAGCCGGGCCCGGAGAGGCCACCGTGGGGCCCGGCTTCAGGACGTTTGGGGCCTACAAAGGCCGCGGAGAGGGAGCTGGGCCGGAGCCGAGTCCAAAGAGGTTGTCGTGAGGCCGGAGATCGGCCCGCGGCCGCAGCAGGAGCAGAACGAGCTGGGCCTGGACACGAGGCCGGGAGGCCGCAACTGGGCCTGGAGAGGCCGGACTGAGGAAGTTCGGGGCCTGGAGAGGCCGCCGAAAGGCAAAGGCTGGGCCTGGAGAGGCCGTTCCCCGTGACGAATGAGTTGGGCCTAATAGGGCCACGGGGAGTCGGGAGGAGAGCGTGGCGGAGCTGCCGAAAGGCAAGAGGAGCTCTGGCCTGGGGAGGCCGCAGTCAGGCGAGAGCTGGGCGTGGACAGTCCACTGTGAGGCAGAGGCTGGGCCCGTGCAGGCCTTCGCGAGGCAGGAGGCTGGGCCTGGCGAGGCCG
Source organism: Chlorocebus sabaeus (assembly GCF_047675955.1). NCBI lineage: Eukaryota > Metazoa > Chordata > Mammalia > Primates > Cercopithecidae > Chlorocebus > Chlorocebus sabaeus. The sequence continues at coordinate 253,149 of NC_132924.1, forward strand.
ACTGGAGGTCAAGTCCTGGGCCTGAGGAGGTCGCCCAGAGGCGTGATCGGGGCTGGGCCTCAAGAGGCCAGTGGCAGGCCGGAGGAGCTGGGCCTGGAGAGGCTGACCTGAGGAAGTCTGGCAGCTGGAGAGGGCGTGGAGAGGCAGGAGCTGGGCCGGCGGAGGCCGACTGGGCGACGAGTTGGGCCTGCAGGGGCCGCCGGGAGCGGGAGCGAGCCCTGGATAGGCCGAGTCGAGGCCAGCGTGGGCCTGCAGAGGCCGCCGGGAGGAGGAGCGGGCACTGGAGAGGCTGACCTGAGGAAGTCTGGCAGCTGGAGAGGCCGAGGAGAGGCAGGAGCTGGGCCGGCGGAAGGCGACTGGGCGACGAGCACGGCCTGCAGGGGCCGCCGGGAGCAGGAGCGAGCCCTGGAGAGGCCGAGTCGAGGACAGCCTGGGTCTGCAGAGTCCGCCGGGAGGAGGAACTGGGCCTGGAGAGGCTGTCTGAAGGAAGTCTGGGGCATGGAGACGCCATTGGAGGGCAGGAGCCGGGCCCGGAGAGGCCACCGTGGGGCCCGGCTTCAGGACGTTTGGGGCCTACAAAGGCCGCGGAGAGGGAGCTGGGCCGGAGCCGAGTCCAAAGAGGTTGTCGTGAGGCCGGAGATCGGCCCGCGGCCGCAGCAGGAGCAGAACGAGCTGGGCCTGGACACGAGGCCGGGAGGCCGCAACTGGGCCTGGAGAGGCCGGACTGAGGAAGTTCGGGGCCTGGAGAGGCCGCCGAAAGGCAAAGGCTGGGCCTGGAGAGGCCGTTCCCCGTGACGAATGAGTTGGGCCTAATGAGGCCACGGGGAGTCGGGAGGAGAGCGTGGCGGAGCTGCCGAAAGGCAAGAGGAGCTCTGGCCTGGGGAGGCCGCAGTCAGGCGAGAGCTGGGCGTGGACAGTCCACTGTGAGGCAGAGGCTGGGCCCGTGCAGGCCTTCGCGAGGCAGGAGGCTGGGCCTGGCGAGGCCGACTGGAGGTCAAGTCCTGGGCCTGAGGAGGTCGCCCAGAGGCGTGATCGGGGCTGGGCCTCAAGAGGCCAGTGGCAGGCCGGAGGAGCTGGGCCTGGAGAGGCTGACCTGAGGAAGTCTGGCAGCTGGAGAGGGCGTGGAGAGGCAGGAGCTGGGCCGGCGGAGGCCGACTGGGCGACGAGTTGGGCCTGCAGGGGCCGCCGGGAGCGGGAGCGAGCCCTGGATAGGCCGAGTCGAGGCCAGCGTGGGCCTGCAGAGGCCGCCGGGAGGAGGAGCGGGCACTGGAGAGGCTGACCTGAGGAAGTCTGGCAGCTGGAGAGGCCGAGGAGAGGCAGGAGCTGGGCCGGCGGAAGGCGACTGGGCGACGAGCACGGCCTGCAGGGGCCGCCGGGAGCAGGAGCGAGCCCTGGAGAGGCCGAGTCGAGGACAGCCTGGGTCTGCAGAGTCCGCCGGGAGGAGGAGCTGGGCCTGGAGAGGCTGTCTGAAGGAAGTCTGGGGCATGGAGACGCCATTGGAGGGCAGGAGCCGGGCCCGGAGAGGCCACCGTGGGGCCCGGCTTCAGGACGTTTGGGGCCTACAAAGGCCGCGGAGAGGGAGCTGGGCCGGAGCCGAGTCCAAAGAGGTTGTCGTGAGGCCGGAGATCGGCCCGCGGCCGCAGCAGGAGCAGAACGAGCTGGGCCTGGACACGAGGTCGGGAGGCCGCAACTGGGCCTGGAGAGGCCGCCGAAAGGCAAAGGCTGGGCCTGGAGAGGCCGTTCCCCGTGACGAATGAGTTGGGCCTAATGAGGCCACGGGGAGTCGGGAGGAGAGCGTGGCGGAGCTGCCGAAAGGCAAGAGGAGCTCTGGCCTGGGGAGGCCGCAGTCAGGCGAGAGCTGGGCGTGGACAGTCCACTGTGAGGCAGAGGCTGGGCCCGTGCAGGCCTTCGCGAGGCAGGAGGCTGGGCCTGGCGAGGCCGACTGGAGGTCAAGTCCTGGGCCTGAGGAGGTCGCCCAGAGGCGTGATCGGGGCTGGGCCTCAAGAGGCCAGTGGCAGGCCGGAGGAGCTGGGCCTGGAGAGGCTGACCTGAGGAAGTCTGGCAGCTGGAGAGGGCGTGGAGAGGCAGGAGCTGGGCCGGCAGAGGCCGACTGGGCGACGAGTTGGGCCTGCAGGGGCCGCCGGGAGCAGGAGCGAGCCCTGGATAGGCCGAGTCGAGGCCAGCGTGGGCCTGCAGAGGCCGCCGGGAGGAGGATCTGGGCCTGGAGAGGCTGGCTGGAGGAAGTCTGGGGCATGGAGACGCCGGGGGAGGGCAGGAGCCGCGCCCGGAGAGGCCACCGTGGGGCCCGGCTTCAGGATGTTTGGGGCCTACAAAGGCCCCGGAGCGGGAGCTGGGCCGGAGGAACGTCCAAACAGGTTGTCGAGAGGCCGGAGCTGGGCCTGCGGCCGCAGCCGGGAAAATGAGGAACTGGGACGGGAGGGGAGGCCGGGAGGTCGCAACTGGGCCTGGAGAGGCCGGCCTGTAAAAATTCGGGGCCTGGAGAGGCCGCCAAAAGGCAAAGGCTGGGCCTGGAAAGGCCGTTCCCCGTGACGAATGAGCCGGGCCTAATGAGGCCACCGGGAGGCAGGAGCGGGGCCCGGCGGAGCTGCCGAAAGGCAGGAAGAGCTCTGGCCTCTGGAGGCCGCAGTCAGGCGAGAGCTGGACGTGGAGAGTCCACTGTGAGGGAGAGGCTGGGCCTGTGCAGGCCTTCGGAGGGCAGGAGGCAGGGCCTGGCGAGGCCGACTTTAGGTCAAGTCTTGGGCCTGAGGAGGCCGCCCAGAGGCGTGAGTGGGGCTGGGCCTCAAGAGGCCAGTGGCAGGCCGGAGGAGCTGGGCCTGGAGAGGCTGACCTGAGGAAGTCTGGCAGCTGGAGAGGCAGCGGAGAGGCAGGAGCTGGGCTGGCGGAGGCCAACTGATCGACGAGTTGGGCCTGCAGGGGACGTCGGGCGTAGGAGCGAGCCCTGGAGATGCCGACTCGAGGCCAGCGTGGGCCTGCAGAGGCCGACGGGAGGAGGAGCTGCGCTTGGAGAGGCTGGCTGGAGGAAGTCTGGGGCATGGAGACGCCATCAGAGAGCGGGAGCCGGGTCCGGAGAGGCCACCGTGGGGCCCGGCTTCAGGAAGTTTGGGACTACAAAGTCCGCGGAGCGGGAGCTGGGCCGGATCCGGGTGCAAAGAGGTTGTCGTGAGGCCGGAGCTGGGCGTGCGGCCGCAGCCAGGAACAGGAGGAGCTCGGCCTGGACGGGAGGCCGGGAGGCCCCAACTGGGCCTGGAGAGGCCGGCCTGAGGAATTTCGGGGCCTGGAGAGGCCGCCAAAAGGCAAAGGCTGGGCCTGGAAAGGCCGTTCGCCGTGACGAACGAGCCGGGCCTAATGAGGCCCCCGGGATGCAGGAGCGGGAGCCGGCGGAGCTGCCGAAAGGCAGGAGGAGCTCTGGCCTGGGGAGGCCGCAGTCAGGCGAGAGCTGGGCGTGGAGAGTCCGCTGTGATGCAGAGGCTGGGCCTGTGCAGGCCCTCGGGAGGCAGGAGGCTGGGCCTGGCGAGGCCGACTGGAGGTCAAGTCCAGGGCCGGAGGTGGCCTCCCAGAGGCGTGAGCCGGTTAGGTCTCAAGAGGCCAGTGGCAGGCAGGAGGAGCTGGGCCTGGAGAGGCTGACCTGATCAAGTCTGGCAGCTGGAGAGGCCGCGGAGAGGCAGGAGCTGGGCCGGAGGAGGCCGACTGGGCGACGAGTTGGGTCTGCAGGGGCCGCCGGGAGCAGGAGCAAGCCCTGGAGAGGCCGACTCGAGGCCAGCGTGGACCTGCAGAGGCCGACGGGAGGAGGAGCTGGGCCTGGAGAGGCTGGCTGGAGGAAGTCTGGGGCATGGAGACGCCGGGGGAGGGCAGGAGCCGGGCCCGGAGAGGCCACCGTGGGGCCCGGCTTCAGGACGTTTGGGGCCTACAAAGGCCCCGGAGCGGGAGCTGGGCCGGAGGAGAGTCCAAACAGGTTGTCGAGAGGCCGGAGCTGGGCCTGCGGCCGCAGCCGGGAAAAGGAGGAACTGGGCCGGGAGGGGAGGCCGGGAGGTCGCAACTGGGCCTGGAGAGGCCGGCCTGTAAAAATTCGGGGCCTGGGGAGGCCGCCAAAAGGCAAAGGCTGGGCCTGGAAAGGCCGTTCCCCGTGACGAATGAGCTGGGCCTAATGAGGCCACCGGGAGGCAGGAGCGGGGCCCGGCGGAGCTGCCGAAAGGCAGGAAGAGCTCTGGCCTCGGGAGGCCGCAGTCAGGCGAGAGCTGGGCGTGGAGAGTCTGCTGTGATGCAGAGGCTGGGCCTGTGCAGGCCCTCGGGAGGCAGGAGGCTGGGCCTGGCGAGGCCGACTGGAGATAAACTCCGGGGCCTGAGGAGGCCACCCAGAGGCGTGAGCAGGGCTGGGTCTCAAGAGGCCAGTGGCAGGCAGGAGGAACTGGGCCTGGAGAGGCTGACCTGAGAAAGTCTGGCAGCTGGAGAGGCCGCGGAGAGGCAGGAGCTGGGCCGGCGGAGGCGGACTGGGCGATGAGTTGGGCCTGCAGGGGCCGCCGGGAGCAGGAGCGATCCTTGGAGAGGCCGACTCGAGGCCAGCGTGCGCCTGCAGAGGCCGCTGGGAGGAGGAGCTGGGCCTGGAAAGGCCTACTGGAGCAAGTTCGGGGCCTGGAGAGGGTACAAAGCTGCAAAGGCCCACCCCGAAAGGCCGCCCTGGGCCATGGGCCTGGCGTCTTTTAGAGGCCACCAGGAGGTAGGAGCCGGGTTGGCAGAGGTCGCCGAAAGGCAGGGGCGTGGCCCGAGGGGGCCACGGCACGGCAAGAGGTGGTCCTGGAGGGCCCACTGTCAGGCAGAGACGGGGCCTTTAGAGGCCGCCTACAGGCAGGAGCTGGGCCTGGAGAGGCCGCGACAGGCACGAGCCGTGTGAGGGAGGACCTTGGCCTGGAGAAGCCAGTGGGAGGCAGGAGCTGACACCTGCGAGGCAAGCTGCCAGAAGCCTGACCTGGGCCTAAACAGGCCACCGCGGAGATAGGAGCTGAGCCTGTCAAGGCTGCTGGGAGCCAGGCAGGAATGTGACCCCGGGGAGGCTCCGTGAGGCGCGAGCTGGGCCTGGAGAAGCCCCGGGGAGGCAGGAACGGGGCCTGCAGAGGCTGTTTTCGGGCGACAGCTGGGTCCGTGCAGGCCAGCGGGAGGCAGGAGGTGGGCCCAAAGAGCTTCATGGGAGAAAGTTCTGGGCCTACAAAGGCTGACAACAGCTGGGCAGGAGCTGCGCCCAAAGAGGCTGTTGCTTTCAAGGCGGGAGTTGGGTCTGTGGAGGCCGCAGCAGGGAGGAGGAAGAGCTCGGCGTGGCAGCAACTCGGGAGGCCGAAACTGGGTCTGGAGCGGCCGGCCTGAGGAAGTTCTCGGCCTGAAGAGGCCGCCAGAAGGCAAAGAGTGGGCCTGTAAAGGCCGTTCCCGGAGAGGAATGAGCTGGGCCTAAAGTGGCCACTGGGAGGCAGGAGCGGCGCCTGTCGAAGCTGTCGAAAGGCAGGAGCAGCTCTGGACTGCGGAGGCCAAAAGAGCTTGATTGGAGACAGTATCTAGCCTACAGACGCTGGTAGAATATGTGCAAGAGCAGAGACAAAAGTTGTGTTTTGAGAGGCAGGAGTTGGGCCTGTATATGCAGCCGGGGGAAGACCTTGGCCTGTGGAGGTTGCCATGAGGCAGAGGCTGGGCCTGCAGAGGTCGTCGGGAGGCAGTAACTAGACCTGGACGGGCCAATTTCGGGATGGTTTCGGCCTGCAGAGGCCCCCATGTGGCTGGAGTTTGGCCTGGTGAGCTTGCGTTGAGGAAGTTTTGGGCCTATATAGGCCGTCAGGAGCTTGGCAAGAGGAACGTCCACAGAGGTTGTTGTCTGGTTGGAATTGAGCGTATAAACACAGCCGGGAAGATGACCTGGGCCAGGAGAGACCACCATGTGGCAGCAAATGGGTCTGGAGAGTCCGATTTGAGAACGTTCTGGGCTTCGGGAAGCCATCAACAGGGAAAAACTGGGCCTGTAAAATCCATTATGTAGAATGAACTGGTCTTAAAGAGGCCACTGGGAGGCAGGAGTTGGGCCTGGAGAGGCTGACTTGAGGCAGTTGTGCACCTGGAGAGTCTACTTAGAGGCAAGAGCCGGGCCTAGAGAGGCTGACGTGAGGTCAATTTTAGCCTGCAGAAGCCACCAGAAGACAGGAGTTGGTCCTGGAGAGGCCAAATTGAGGACAATTTGGCTGCTGGGAGGAAGAGCTGGGCCTGGAGAGACCGACTGGAGTAATTTGAGGGCATGGAGACGATGCACAAAAGCAAACACTTGGCCTGGAAAGTCTGCTGTGAGGCATTAGCTTGACCTACACAGCACTGGGAGGCAGGACCTGGGCCTGCAGAGGCTGACTTCAGGATGATTTGGGCCTGCAGAGGCCTTTGGGAGGAAGATCTTGGCCTGGACAGGCTGAATGGAGGAAGTTTTGGGCCTGGAGTATGCGTCAAAAAGCAAAAGTTAAGATAGAAAAGGCCACTGGGAGATGTGAGCTTGGCCTACAGAGGCCATTGTGAGGCAGGAGCTTCACCTGAGGAGGCCATGATCAGGTGGGCCTGGAAGGGCCACTGTGTGGTAGAGTTTGGGCCTGTGTAGGCTGATGTGAGGTAGGAGCTGGGTTGGGAGAGGGCAACTTTTAGAGAACTGGGGCCTGCAGAGGCTGCCAGGAGGCAAGAGCTATGCCTGGAGAGTCCACCTTTTGGCATGAGCTGGGCCTAAAGGGGCCATTGTGAGGCAGCAGCTGGACTTGTCAAGACTGCTGGGAGACAGGCAGATTTGTGGCCTTGGGAAGCTGCCGTGAGGCAAATGCTGTTTTTGGAGGATTCCGTGAGGCAGGGAGAAACTTGGCTTTTTATAGCTGCCATGAGGGAATAGTTTAATTGCTGAGGCTGCCGGGAGGCCGAAGGTGGGCCTGGAAAGCTTTACTTTAAGAAGTCTGTGGCCTACAGAGGCTGCCAGCAGCTCGGTAGGAGTTGGGCCAAAGGAAGTTGTTTTGAGGCAGGAAATGGGCCTGTAGATGCAGCCAGGAGAATGAACTCGTCCCAGAGATGCCGAGTTGAGGATATTCTGGGCCTGGACAGGCTGCAAAAGGCAAAAATCTGTGCCTGGAAAAGTCGCTATGGGGCATGAGCTTGGCCTAAAGAGGCCATTGCAAGGCAGGAGATGGCCCTGTAGAAGCTGCCGAAAGGCAGGATCTTCACCTGAGGATGCCACATTAAGACATGATCTGGGTCTGGAGGGTCCACTGTGAGGCAGAGGCTGGCCTGTAGAGTACAACAGTATACAGAAGGTGGGCCTAAAAAGACTGATTTGAGGAAGTTTTGGGCTTCAAGAGTCAGTCAGAAGGCAGGCACTGGGCCTGGATATGGCCTGACAGCCAGGAGTTGGGCCTAAACAGGCCAGTGTGAGGGAGCAGCTGTGCCTGTTGAGGCTGCTGGCAGGCAGTCAGAAACTTGGCCTGGGGCAGCTGCCATGAGGCAAGAGCTGGGCCTGGAGAGGCTGCCAAGATGCAGGAGCTAGGCCTGGAGAGGCCAGTGTGAGGCAAGAGACCAGCCTGTAGAGGCCGACCTGAGGAAGATTTTGGCCTGGAGAGACTGTCGGGGGCAGGAGCTGGGCCTTTCGAGCCTGCTGGGAGACAGGCAGGAACTTGGCCGAGGACGGACTCCGTTAAGCAAGAGCTGAGCCTGGAGAGGCCATGGTCACGCAGGAGCTGGACCTATTTAAGCTGCTGGGAGGAAGGTTGTGCTAGAGAACGTGATGTGAGAAAGCTTTGGGCCTATAAAGGCTGCCAGGAGCTGGGCAAGAGCTGAGCTGAAAGAGGTTGTTGTGACGTAGGAGATGGGCCTGGAGATGCAGCCGGGAGGAAGAGTTGAGCCTGGAGAGGCCCACTTGAGGAAGGCCTGGAGAGGCCCACTTGAGGAAGTTCTGGGCCTGGAGATGCTGCCAACAGGCAAAAGCTGAGCCAGAATGGCCGCTGTGAGGCATGACCTTGCTCTAGAGAGGTCATTGAGAGGCAGGAGCTGGGCCTGCAGAGGCTGCTGAAAGGCAGGAGCTTGGCCTAGGTGGCCAGGAAAGTCTCCTGTGAGGCAGAGGTTGAGCCTATAGAGGCTGACGGGAGGCAAGAATTGGGCCTGGGATGGCGGACCTGAGAAAGTTCTTGGTCTAGAGAAGCTGCCAGGATGCAGGAACTGGGCCTGGAGAGGCCTGGAGAGGCCACCAAGGCATGAGCCGTGCCTAAAGAGGCCAATGTTGGGCAAGAGCTGAGACTGGAGAGGCTGACTTGAGGAAGTTTCGGGCACGGACAGCCTGTTGGGGGGCAGGACCTGGGCCTCGACAGGCCACAGTGAGGCATGAGCTGGGCCTAACGAGGTTAGTGTGAGGCAGGATCTGGGCCTGTCGAGCTGGCCGGGAGGCAGGTAGGAGCTTGTTTGGGGAACATGTCCGTGAGGCAAAAGGTGGGCCTGGAGAGGCCATTGTTACGGAGGAGCTGGGCCTTTCCAGGCCATTGGGAGGCAGAGGGTGGGCCTGGAAAGCTTGACTTGAGGCACTTTTGGGCCTTCAAAGCCCACCAGGAACTGGGCAGGAGCTGAGCCAAAAGAGGTTGTTTTGAGGCAGGAGTTGGGCCTCCAGGCACAGCCAGAAGTAAAAGCGCAGCCTGTAGAGGTCACCTGGGGGCAGCAGTTGGGCCTGGAGAGGCCAACGAAACAGGAGCGGGGCCTTGAGAGGCCGACTTGTAGACATTTTGGGCCTGGATTTTGTGGCCTGGACTTGAGGACATTCGGGCCTCCTGCAAAGAGGCAGGAGCTGGGACTAAAGAGGCCATTGTAAGGCAGGAGCTGGGCCTGTACAGGCTGCCGGGAGTCAGAAGATGGGCCTCATGAGGCCACTGTAAAACAGGAGCTGGGTCTCGGAAGGTGGCCGTGAGGCAAAAGCTGGCCCTTGGGAGGGCAATGAGAGGCAGGAGCTGTGTCTGGTGAGGTCGACTTGAGAAAGTTCTGGACCTGGAGAGAAGACTGGGAGGCAGGAGCTGGCTCTAAAGAGGCCGTGGTAACGATGGAGCTGGGCCTGTGGAGGCTGTTGTGAGGCAGTAGCCTTATCTGTGGAGACTGCCGTGAGGTAGGGTACAGGCCTAAATAGACCATTGTGAGTCATGAGCTTGGTCTGTAGAGGCCGACTGGAGAAAGTTCGGGGCCTGGAGAGGCTGCAGAGGCTGCCAGGAGGCAAGACCTGGGCCAAAAGATCCAACCCTGTTACATTTATTAGGTACTTTATTTCCATTATTAAATTGTGATATATAGTAATTATAGAACTCACCATAATGTAGAATCAGTGGGCATGTTAAGCTTGTTTTCCTGCGACTAGATGGTCCCATCTGAGCGTGACGGGAGAAAGGGACGGATCATTAGGCATTAGATTCTCATAGGGACAGCAAAACCTAGATGCCTCACATGCACGGTTCACAACAGGGTGCGTGCTCCTATGAGAATCTAATGCTGCTGCTGACCTGAGAGAAGGTGGAGCTCAGGCTCCGGGAATGTGAGCAAAGGGGAGTGGCTGTAAATACAGATGAAGCTTCCCTCACTCGACACCACTCACCTCCTGTTGTGTGGCTCCTTACAGCTCCATGGCTCAGGGGTTGGGGACCCCTGCTCAAGTGCATCCACAAGGACCCTTCCCACACCAGTCTTCATAGCGGTCCTGTGCAGCAACCACTTAGCTCCCAAGGCATGTGCCTCAGTTGGCATTTCATCACAATCAACAGTAAGTGGTAGCTTGAGTCACTGTGAGGTCACTTAGCGGAAATCACCAGCATCCCATTTCCCATTGGCAAGGAGCTCAGCACTGTCCCTTGGAAAATCAAACCTATGCCCAAATCCCATCTGTGTGAGTTTATCTCCTGGGACCCTTCCGAGTATATTAGTCAGAGTCCAATCAGGAGACATAAACCACTCAAAAGTTTAAAGTGGTCAAATTTAATCCAGAGAATTATTCATTGTAACAGGGGAACAGCATAATGAGAGATTGGCTAGCACACAGTGAAGAGAACTCTAGAGAAATCAGGACTAGCCCAGGCCAGGCACGGTGGCTCATACCCAAAATTCCAGCAATTTGAGAAGCTAACACAGGAGGACTGCTTAAGGCCAGGAGCTAGAGACTGGTCTGGACAACACAGTGAGACCCTGTCTCTATTCAAAAAAAGAAAAAACTTAGCTGGGAGTGGTGGTGCACACTTGTAGTCTCAGCTACTCAGGAAGCTGAAGTTTGAGCCTGGGAGATCAAGGCTGCAGTGAGTCATGATTATGCCACTACAGTCAAGCCTGGGTGACAGAGCAAGACCCTGTCTCAAAGAACAAAACAACAACAACCGTTTACAGACAGAAAGGAAATAGAGCTAATAAGCTAAGGAAAGATGTAGAAATGTGACAAGTAAAGTAATATGAGGTCTTTTACCAATTTAAAATAAACAAAAAATGACATTAAATTATAAGACCCTGTGCTGGCAAAGATGCAGTGAAATGGGCACTTTCTTATACTATGAGGGGTGTTTAAATTGTATATAAGCCTTCCAGGGTAAAGCTTGACAATTTTTTAAAATAATAGAGACAGGGTCTCACCATACTGCCAAACTGCCTCCTCCAACTCTTGGCATCAAACAATCCTCCTGTCTTAGCCTCCCAAAGTGCTGAGATTATAGCTGGGAGACACCCAAAACCTTGTCAATTTACATCAAGGGTAATGAGAATGTCCATTCACCATGACTCACAGTAATCTTACTTCTGCAAATACCTTGGGGAGACAATTCAATCTAAACAAAGGTCATCTGCACAAACAGTGAAAATCTGGGAGTAACGGAAGACAGAGTGGTTAAGTGAAATAAGAAACAGTTATAAGAAATTAAACCATGGTATTAACAGGCAACTGGTAAAAGGTCAGTTGATGTTAGCTGCTACTTTTTTGTTGTTTTGAGACAGGGTCTCACTCTGTCACCCAGGCTGGAGTGCAGAGGCCTGATCATGACTCACTGCAGTCTCAGCCTCCCTGGGCTCAAGCAATCCTCCCACCTCAGCCTCCCAAGTAGCTGGGACTACAGGAACATGCCACCACACTAGGCTAATTCATGTATTTTTCTGTAGGGATGGTGACTCCCTTTGTTTCCAAGGCCTGTCTCAAACTCTTGGCCTCAAGCCATCCTCCTGCCTCAGCCTCCCAAAGTGTTGTGATTACTGGTGTAAGCCACCACACCTGGCCAGCTGCTACTTTTATCAATATTATTATTACTCCACTCAGTTAAAAATTCTTATTTTCAAGGCTATGTAACAGTATGTGTCCTACAGCATAACTGTAAAAACATATACAGTCGTCCCTCAGTATACAGACAGAATTAGTTCCAGCCCCCCATCTCTGCATATACCAAAATCCATGCTTACTCACGTTTCGCTGTCACCCCTCTGGAACCCACGTATAGGAAAATTCCAAATATTAGTTGGGCATAGTGGCAAGCACCTATAGTCTCAGCCACGTGGGAGGCTGAGACGGGAGGATTGCTTGAGCCTGGGAGGTTGAGGCTGCAGTCAACTGTGATAGTACTACTACACTCCAGACTGGACAACAGAACGAGACTCTGTCTCAGAAAAAAACAAAATAAAACAAAACAGGTTAGAAATTGTAATGAGGCCTGTTGGGCAAAATTCCATATAAGCAAAGTATAAATTAATAAAGCAAATGGCGATAAATTAGTATGACTGACTTTCTGGAGTTCCTGACAATAAAGGTAAGAAAAATGCAAAACACAGAGACAGAGGGTAAAAGAAATTAAGAAAGCATTCAACATGTTTAAGAGGAAGACACTGGCCATGTTTGTGCAGCAGCAGTATGTCACGATATGACATACCTTGGAGAGAAGTTAACAGATAAGGAAGTTCATAAAAATGATCAGAGAAGCAAAATACTGATAGTAATACTCCAGTAAACCACAAAATTTCCATAACTCATGTCAGCAAAGTGGGAATATTGTACAGTGTGTATTGACGTTCCTATACAACACTGTTTATTTGCCTTATGTTTGCAAGGAATGTATATACTAAAAGTTTTTGCTGTGAAAAGAATATGTGTAAGTCATTTGAACTTATTCTTCTGTTTTTCTATTTTTATCTTCCTGCCATCATCCTACAGCCTTACTTTAGAAATGTTTTATTTGTTTAGAAAATTGAAGAAGTGCTCATTGTGGCAGCTCATACTTCTAGGATGGGAGGCAGGGGTGAAAGGGTTACTTAAGGCCAGGAGTTTGACACCAGCCAGGCCAACAAAGTGAGACCCCATGTCCACAAAACAATTTAAAAATTAGCCAAGTGTCGTCATGTATACCTATAGTCCCAGCTACTCAGGAGGCTCAGACAGGAGGATCCTTAGCCCAGAAGTTCAAGACTGCAGTAAGTTGTGATAGTACTACTGTACTCCAGCCTGGGTGACAGGGTGAGACCTCATCTCCTAAAATAAAAAACAAAGAAAAAAAATAGTTCAAGTAGCAAGTTGTATGTGGCTTATTCTGAATATTTCTAAACTAGAAGTTCTCAATCTTTTGGGGTCTAGGATGTCTTTACATTTTTTAACTTTATTAAAGACCTCTAAGACTATTTCTTTATATAAACAATTATATTAAAACTAGAAAACACAAAATTTTAAAAATATTCATCACATATTAATAAAGTCATTACATGTTGATACAAGATTCTTAAAATATTTAACATTCTTTACATATTAATAATAAAACCATTACATGTTGATATAATACTCGCTCTTTCGCCCAGGCTGGAGTGAAGTGGCATAATCTCAGCTCACTGCAACCTCCGCCTCCCGGGCTCAAGCGATTCTCCTACCTCAGCCTCCCAAGTAGCCGGGATCACAGGCACCCACTACCATGCCCGGCTAATTATTGTATTTTGTCAGTAGAGACAGGGTTTAGCCATGTTGGCAAGGCTGGTCTTGAACTCTTGACCTCAGGTGATCCACCCGCCTGGGTCTCCTGAAGTGCTGGGATTACAGGCGTGAGCTACCGCGGCCACCCTGATTAACAAATGCTTAAAACACTGATTAGTCAGGCAACAACACAGGGCAGGGGTCTCCTCATTCCCAGCGACGCAAACCCTACTGCATGGCTCAGGGTTTGCAAGGGTTGTAGAGCTGAAAGGCTCTGACTTGAGATTTCATTATTGTATTTGTACTGTGATACAGGTTCTGCTCTGTCACCCAGACTAGAGTGCAGCTGTGCACTTACAGCTCACTGCAGCCTCAACCTCCTGGGTTCAAGCCATCTCCCTTCCTCAGCTCCCCAGCAGCTGGTACTACAGTTGAGTGCCACCATGCCTGGCTATTTTTTAAATTTTTTTGTAGAGTGAGGGTCTTGTTATGTTGCCCAAGCTGGCCTCAAACTCCTGACCTCAAGAGATCTGCCCACCTCAGCCTCCTGAGTAGCTGAAACTACAAGTACACATCACCATGCCTAGCTACATTTATTTAATTTTGAAAAATATTTTTGTAAAGAGCAGATCTTGCTGTGTTGCCCAGGCTGGTCTTGAACTCCTGCCCTTAAAAGATACTCCCATCTCTGCTTCCCAAACAGCTGGGACTACAGACATGAGCCACTGCAATGAACTTGAAGAGATTTCTTTAACCTAGCATCCTGTACTTGCTAGGATTGGGAAAGGCAGTAGTGTTTTTTTAAATTACTTAATAATTCAGTAAGAATCAAACTCAACCTTGACCTCTGCCTTCTCTCACATCCAGTCTGTTAGGAGATCCTGTTGACTGTCTTCAACACACACTACAGATCCCCACCCAGCAACTCCCTGGCCGCCTCCCCTACTTCTCCCCTCTGACCACCTCTCAACACCACCATGACCCTGGCCAGGACCAAAATCATCTCCTGCCTGGATGTTGCCATAACTTGGCCCCCATGCTTCTACCCAAATCTTCCCAGAGTCTTTCTGAACTCAGCAGCCAGAGAATGCTTTTAAACCGGAAGACAGATCATGTCGCCTCTCTGCTTAGAACCCTCCTGCAGTTCCCATCTGAGTCAGTGTCAAAGCCAAAGCCCCAGCAATAACCTCCCAGGGCTTACATGATCTGTACTGATCCCCACCCAGCAACTCCCTGGCCCCCTCCCGTAATTCTCTCCCTCTCTCCTTCTGCTCCACTGGCCTCCTTCCAGAGCCTCAGACACACCTCGGACACTTTATTCTGTTGTTTCTGCCTACAATCCTCTTCCCTCAGCACCTTGGCCAGCTCCTTCCCCTCCTTCAAGTCTTTGCTCAATTTTCACTTAGAAGGCTACCCCTGACCATAATATTTAACATTGCCATCTGTCCCCATGCCCACCATGCTCATTTCTTCTTTACTTTCTGCCTTCTTTTTTTCAAGATCTGTCAACAAGGTTGGAGTGCACTGACACAATCACAGCTCACTGCAACCTCAAATTTCCAGGCTCAAGCAATCTTCCCACCTCAGCCTCCCGAGTAGCTGGGACTACAGGTTCATGCCATCGTGCCTGGCTAATGTTTTTAGTATTTTATTTTATTTTATTTTGAGACAGTTTTACTCTTCTTGCCCAGGCTGGAGTGCAATGGTGGAATCCCGGCTCACTGCCACCTCCACCTCCCAGATTCATGTGATTCTCCTGCCTCAGCCTCCCAAGTAGCTGGGATTACAGGTGCGTGCCACCATGCCCAGCTAATTTGTGTATTTTTAGTAGAGACAGGGTTTCACAATGTGGCCAGGCTGCTCTCGAACTCCTGACCTCAGGTGATCTGCCCACTTCAGTCTCCCAAAGTGCTGGAATTACATGCGTGAGCCACCATGCCTAGCCAATGTTTTCATTTTTTGTAAAGACAGGGTCTTACTCTGTTGCCCAGGCTGGTCTTGAACTCCTGGCCTCAAGTAATCCTCCTGCCTAAATTCCTAAAGTGCTGGGATTACTGGCATAAGCCATCATGCCTGGCTTCATGTTCATTTCTTCTTGCTGCTGCAATGTAGTTTGCAGTTTTCTACATTCAGTGGCTTAAAACACCACAAATGTACCATCTTACAGTTCTGGGGGCCAGAAACACAAACTAGGTCTATTAAGGCTAAAGTCAAGGTGTCAGCAGGGCTGCATTCCTTCTGGAGACTCTAAAGTGTTCCCCTGGCTTTTTCAGCTTCTAGAAGCCACTGCCATTCCTTGGATCATGGCCCCTGACTTCATCTTCAAAGCCAGAAGTGAAGCATCTTCAAATCTCCCTCTCTTACCTCTGCTTCCATCACCACATCTACTGCTTCACTTCTGAATCTCCTACCCTCTTTCTTTTATAAAGACCCTGCGATTGCTGGGCATGGTGGCTACCACCCATAATCCCAACACTTTGGGAGGTCAAGGCAGGAGGAACACTTGAGGCCTGAAGTTTGAAACTAGCATGAACAACATAGTGAGACCCACCTCTAGAAAAAAATAAAAATAAATATTAGCCCGACATGGTGGTGTGTGCCTGTAGTCCCAGCTACTTGATAAGCTGAGGTGAGACAATCGATTTAGCCCAGGAGTTTGAGATCAGCCTGGGTGACATAAACTAAATCCCATCTCTACAAGGATGAGGTGGGAGCATCACTTGAGCCCAGGAATTTGTGGCCAGCCTGGGCAACACAACAAAACCCCATCTGGCCAACATGGCCAACCTGGCCAACATGGTGAAACTCTGACTACAAAAATGAGCTGGGCATGGGTGACATGCATGTGTAGTCCCAGCTACTTCGGAGGCTGAGGTGGGAGGATCGCTTGATCAGGAGGTCAAAGCTATAATAAACTATGATACATCATCGCACCCCAGCCTGGATGACACAGGGAGATTTTGTCTCAAAAAAAAAAAAGAAAAGAAATATAGCACACCAGCCTGGGCAACAAAATAAGACCGTTTCTCTCAGAAAAAAAGAAAATAAACTGTTTCTCTGAGTTCTGGAAACTGTTCTAGCAAATTATTAAACCCAAGAAGAGAGTTATGGGAACCCCTGATTTGTAACAGGTTGGTCAAAAGTACAGGTGACAACCTAGGACTTGCCACTGGCATCTGAAGTGAGGACAGTCTCGTGGGACTGAGCCCCTAACTTGTGGAGTCTGTGCTAAGTCCAGGTAGTATCAGAATAAAATCACGGGATACCCAGTTAATATGCAGAGCATTGGAGAATTTGGTGTAGAAACTCCATACATACATTCAGTCGGAAGTGTGTGAGTAGAGACAAACACGGGCTTTTCTGTCACCTGTATACCTGCTTAACTGCATAGGAGAGGCAATATGTGGTGCTCATGAACAAAGCAAGCATTAAAGTCAGACCAGACCCAACACTTGACTCAGCTTAATATCCAGGTGAGCTTGAGCAAATCACTCATTATTCCTATGTCGTCTTCACTTCATTCATAAAATGGGGATAACTGTGGCACCTACCTGTGATTCTGTGAGAATCACTGAAATACTCTGCTTGGTGTTATTGTGATCATTATCCCTATTCCAAACTATCTGACAAGGACAGTGATGGATGATAACATCAAAAAATTAGAAACTGTAGTCAGGTCTCTCAGGCAAAATTCCATACAAGCAGACTACTGTCTCTACAAAGCATTCCTGCCACACTTAATTCACCATTCCCTGAAAAAAAAGTGACATCTTCATTGTCCAGGTCTGTACAGTGCTGGTTTTCCTGACTGAGCAGCTCACTTCATCCCATCCCAGCCCATTCTTCATCCCTCCACCTCCCCACTTCCCTCCCCACTCTCATACAACTCTTCCTCATCTTTCAGGACTTGGCTTCAAGGGTCACCTTAATTGGAAGCTTCTCTCACTGTCCAAAAGAGCTTCCCACTGCACTTGATGCATGCACTATTATTTGATCATTTCTGAGTTACAGTCCAAGTCTTTTTGTACCTGAATAACATGTTGCTCAGTCAGTCTCTCTTCCTGGATTCAGAAGTCTTTCATGGTTGATCCAGCTGGAAGTGACAAAAAGACATTCTTTTGAAATAAAGGGATGACACAGATAGACGGAAGTTCTTAAACGTCTTAAATGGTATGTGTGTGAAAATTAAACAAAATTCAAAGACTTGTGGGGAACACTTAGGAGGGAAAGTTACTGGGAATGTCATAAAGGGTTAATTTGTATTTTATTTTACTTTTTGAGACATTATTTTTATTTTATTTTTTATTTTCTGTCACCTAGGCTGGAGTGCAGTGGTGCAATTAGGGCTTGCTGCAGCCTCGACCACCTGGGCTCAAGTAATCTCACTTAATTTTTATTTGGTTTAAGAAATAAGACTTGGTTGAGGGTGGTGGCTTATGCCTGTAAACTCAGCACTTTGGGAGGCTGAGAGGTATATTACTTGAGGCCAGGAATTTGAGATCAGCCTGAGCAATATATTAAGACTCTCTCTCTACCAAAAAACAGAGTGAATGTGTGGAAGACAATTTTTCCGCAGACTGGGAGTGGAGGGAATAATTTCAGGATGATTCAAATGCATTACATATACTGTGCCCTTTATTTCTATTATTACTACATTGTAATATATAATGAAATAATTCTACAACTCACTATAATGTAGACTCAGTGGGATCTCTGAGCTTAGTTTCCTGCAACGACACTGTCCATCTAGGGTGATGGGAGACAGCGTGATAGAACATCAGGCATTAGATTCTCATAAGGAGTGCACAACCTAGATTCCTCACATGCACGCTTCACAACAGGGTTCGTGCTTCTATGAGAATCGAATGCTGCTGCTCATCTGACAGGACATGGAGCTCAGGTGGTCATACAAGCGATAGGAGGGGCTAGAAATACAGATGAAGTTTCCCCTCACTTGCCTGCTGCTCACCTCCGGTTCTATGGCCCTGTGGTTGGAGACCACTGCTCAAGTGCATTCGAAAGGATCCATCCCATGCCATTCTTCAGAGTCATCTTTACTGCGGCAGTGGTCAACTGTAGCACCCCTAAGCTTGCAGGGCAAATGCTTCACCTGGCCTTTCACCACAATCAACAGTAAGTGGTAGCTTGAGTCATTGTGAGGTCACTTCCTGGAAATCACCAGCATCCTATATCCAATTAGGAAGCAGTTCAGCACTGCTCCTTGGATAACCAAGCCTATTCCCAAATCCTATCCATGTGGGTCTATCTCCTGGTACCCTTCCTAGCATCAATTCTGTATTTGTAGGAGTCCAATCAGGAGACTCAAACAACTCAAAAGTTTAAACTGGAATGAGCAAGGTGGATCACACCTGTAATCTCAGCACTTTCGGAGGCCAAGGTGGGTGGATTGCCTTGAGCTCAGGAGTTTGAGACCTGAGAAATATGGCGAAATCTGGGAAATATGGCGAAATCCCATCTCTACAAAATATGGCGAAATCCCATCTCTACAAAAAACACAAAAATTAGCTATGTGGTGGCACTTACCTGTAATCCCAGCAACGTGGGAGGCTGAGGCAGGAGAATTGCTTGAGCTTGGCAGGTGGAGGCTGCGATGAGCAGAGGTTGTTCCACTGCACTCCAGCCTGGGTGACAGCGTGAGACCTGGTATCAAAAAGAAAAAAATACATATATGTAAATTTAATATAAAAAGTATTAATTTTGGCCAGGTGAAATGGCTCATGCCTATAATCCCAGCACTTTGGGAGGCCAAGACAGGCGGATCACCTGAGGTCAGGAGTTCGAGACCAGCCTGACCAACGTGGAGAAACCCCCTCTCTACCAAAAGTACAAAATTAGCTGGGCATGGTGGCACATGGCTGTCATCCCAGTTACTCAGGAGGCTGAGGCAGGAGAATCACTTGAACCCGGCAGGCGGAGGTTGCGGTGAGTCGAGATAGCGCCATTGCACTCCAGCTTGGGCAACAAGAGTGAAACTCCATCTCAAAAGAAAAAAAGGTATTAATTTTAACAGAGGATCAGCATAATGAGGGACACACTAGCACAAAGTAAAGACATCTCTAGAGAATACAGAACTAGCAGAGGTCAGGCATTATGGCTCATGCCTGTAATCCCAACAATTTTGGAAGCCTAGGCAGCAGGATCGCTTGAGGCCAGGAGTTGGAGACCAGTCAGAGCAACATAGTGAGACGCTGTGTCTACCAAAAAAAAAGAACAATATTAGCCAGGTGTGGTGGTGGTGCACACCTGTAGTTCCAGCTACTTGGGAGTCTGGGGTAGGAGGATCCCTTGAGCCTAGGAAGTCTACACTACAGTGAGCCAAGATCATGCCACTGAACTCCAGCCTAGGTGACAGAGTAAGACCCTGTCTTAGAAAAAGAAAAGAAAGTGTTAATCCCCCTATGGGAATCTCCTCTTCTCCTGCCCTCTCAGGAAACTCACTTGTCAGTTCTTCCTCCCACTTTCCTGTATCTTTAACCTATCCCCCACTCTTAGCTCCTTCCCACCATCATTTAAATTACTCAAACTTCTGCTATTTTAAAAACCTCTTCCTAAACTCAGTAAGAGGTCTCCTGCACACCCACTGAGCCATCTGCTCCCCCTGGTGTCTTCGCTATAGCAGCCTGAGCCATGTCTCTAATCCATGAATCTCATCACGTTACTCCCCCATTTACATCACTTCTCCTTGCCTCTGGGATTAAGTCCAAACTCCTTAACAGCCCCTGCTCTGCCCTGCCTTGCAAGGCAGCCTCACTGCTTGCCCCTCTCCATTTCACCTGCTATGGAGTCCAACTGAGCCTCATCTTTCCCCTCTGGGAGTCTCTGAAGTGGGTGATACCCTCTGCTTATAATACGCTTCCCCTTAAACCTCTACTCTCTTCCTGGCTAGCTTCGGCTCCTCTGTCACTTGTCCACTTTGGCATCCCCTCCTCACAGAAGACTTCCTTGACTCCCCAGATTCTCAGAAGCATGGCAGGTGAGGTGCTCCTCCCATGAATGCATGGAGATTAGGGAGAGTGTGTTATTCATGCTTAATTCACCAGTGCTTAGCTCAGTACCTAGCATAAAACAGTTACTGTGGTAGCCAAAGTAATAACCCCCACCCCCACCAATTGTTCATGTCCTATGTTACACAGCACAATTACATAGGAAGGGGGAATTAAGAGTGCAGATAAAATTAATGTTGAAAATCAGCTGACCTTAAAACAAGATTATCCTGGAATATCTAGAAGAGCCCATGTAATTACAAGCATTCTTTAAAAGTGGAAGAGGGAGGCAGAAGGTTAAGAACCAGAGACAGTGGGCACAATGGCTCATGCCTGTAATACCAATACTTCGGGAGGCCAACGCAGGAAAATCCCGTGAGTGCAGGAGTTCAAGGTCAGCCCTGGCAACACAGTTGAGGCCCCATCTCTACAAAAAAATCAAAACAAAATTCACTGAGTGTCACGGTGCTCACCTGTGGTCCCAGCTACTGGGAAGGCTGATGTGGCAGGATTGCTTGAGTTTGAGGCTACAGTGAGCCGTGATTGGACCACTGAACTCCATCCTAAGTGACAAGGCAAGGTCCTGTTTCTAAAGAAAAAAACGACATTGGAATCAGGGTCCCCTCCATCGTAAAGTGCCTACAAGGCATCTCTCTCTGCAAACGAGTAAACATCATCTTCCAACTCCTCACAGAATGGAGGAGCAGGAAAACTCCCTCACCTCATTTCTGTGCCACTTGGAAGGTCTGGACAGCCCAATAACCAGCTCCTTGCTGATGATGCAATCAGGAAATGGCTCGAGTTGAGCTAAGGAGAATTTGGATCCTTCTTTTGGTTCTCAACAGGCAGGGTAGGTACCAGGCATGGTGGCTCATACCTGTAATCCTTGTACTGTGGGAGGCCAAGGTGAGATGATTGCTTGAGGCCAGGAGCTCAAGATCAGCCTGGGCAACATAGCAAGACCTCGGTGGCATGCACCTGTGGTCCCTATTACTTGGTAGGATGAGGTGGGAGGACGGATCACTTGATCCCAGGAGTTTCAGACAGA
Source organism: Chlorocebus sabaeus (assembly GCF_047675955.1). Lineage (NCBI taxonomy): Eukaryota > Metazoa > Chordata > Mammalia > Primates > Cercopithecidae > Chlorocebus > Chlorocebus sabaeus. The sequence continues at coordinate 274,159 of NC_132924.1, forward strand.
GCCAGACTATGTCTCAAAAAGTTAAAAAAAAAAAGAAAAAAAAGAAAGAGAGAGAGAGACTATAGGCAGGCACCTCCACATTTGGCTAATTTTTAAATATTCTGTAGAGACAAGGTCTTGCTAGGTTGCCCAGGCTGGTCTAAAACTCCTGGTGTCAGGCTGGGCATGGTGGCTGATGCTTGTAATCCCAGGACTTTGGGAGGCTGAGGCAGGCAAATCACCTGGTCTCCTTCAAGATCAGCCTGGCCAACATGGTGAAACTCCGACTCTACTAAAAATACGAAATTAGCCGGGCAGTAGTGGCGTGTACCTGTAGTCTCAGCTACTTGGGAGGCTGAGTCAGGAGAATCACTTGAACCTGGGAGGCGGAGGTTGCAGTGGGCCAAGATTGCACCACTGCACTCCACTCTTGCCACAGAGTGAGACTCTGTCTGAAAAAAAAAAAAGAAAACAAACTCCTGGCATCAACACATCTTCCTGTCTTAGCCTCCCAATGCCCTGGGATTATATTGTTTCCTATAATTGAAGACACTTGTTCTTATACTGCTTTAAGGTATAAAAGAAAAAACAAAACATAATGACAAATGTTGGTGAAGGCCAGGCATGGTGGCTCAGCCTGTAATTCCAGAACTTTGGGAGGCTGAGGTGGGTAGATCACTCAAGGCCAGGAGTATGAGACCAGCCTGGGCAACACGGTAAAATCCGATCACTCCAAAAAAATATAAAAATTAGCCAGGCATTGAGATCAGAGAATCACTTGTGCCTGGGAGGTCAAGGCTGCAGTGAACTGTGATGGTGGTGTCATTTGGCTGCAGCCTAAGAGACAGAGCAGCCCCTATCTAAAAAAAAAAAAAATGTCAGTGAAGATGTGGAGGAATTGGAACCCACATACATTACTGGTGGGAACATAAAATCGTGTAAACACTTTGGGTATTTCTTTTCCTGTCATTTCAATTGGATTTTTTTTTTTTTTTTAATCAAGACAGGGTTTCACTATCTTGCCCAGGCTGGTCTTGAATTCATGGGCACAATTCCTCCCATCGGCGCCTCCTGAGTAGCTGGGATTACAGGTGTGAGCCATCACACCCAACTGGTGTAGCCACTTAAGAAAACAGTCTGGCAGTTTCTCAAAATGTACAGTCAGCATATAATGCAACAACTTCACTCCTAGACATATATCCCAGAGAAATAAAAATATATATCCACACAAATATATATTGTACAACAATCTTCATAGCAGCATTATTCATAATGGCCAAAACATGAAGACAACCCAAATGTCCACCAACTGATGAACAGATAAACAAAATGCAGCGTATCTCTACCACGGAATATTACTCAGCAATAGGACGATGAAATATTGATACACACTATGACATAAAGGAACTTTGAAAACATTGTGCTAAGAGGGAAAAAAAGCCACAAAAGATCACACATTGTACAATTCTATTTGTCCAGATTAGGCAAATCTATAGCGACAAAAAAATGAATCAATGGTTGCCTAAGGCTGGGGGCCAAGGCAGGTGGGGGGAGTAGGAGGTAGTGGCTAAGGGGTATGGATTTCTCTATAGGGTAATAAAAGATTCTAAAAGTGACTGGTGATTGATGCACAGCTCTCTGAGTATTCTAAAACCTATTGAATTGCAGATTTCAATAAATAAAGTGAATGGCATGTGAATAATATTTTAATAAAGCTATTATTTAAAATAATAGCACAGGTAGTCATGCCTGCCTGTAATCACTTGAGGTCAGGAGTATTGAGCCTAGTCTGAGCAACCTGGCAAGATCTCATCTCTATGATAAAAAATGAAAAAATTAGCTGGGCATGGTGGCACACGCCTGTAGTCCCAGCTATTTAGGAGACTGAAGTGGGAGAACTGCTTGAGTCCAGGAGTTTGAGGCTACAGTGAACCATGACCATGTCATTGTACTGCAGCCTGAACAACAGAGCAAGACCTTTTCTCTAAAAAGGAAAGAAAACAAATGCAAGTTTGTATCACTTTGTGAGTGTAGCCAACTTGGAGGAGAAACAGACAAGAACAAAAGAGCACTGAATAAGGAGGGTGAGTGGCTGGTTAGGCTCGGTTGCTAGCTAAGTGGTTTCTAAAGAATTCATTAGTAAAGTTACAGCTCTGGGGACAGTTATGCAAAGAATGAATGCTAAATTCATTACAAATGCCCATGGTCTTTCTTTACATGCCTTCTAGTGAAAAATTCCTAAGTGCCTAAATAGCAAGTTTGCAACAATACCAGCTGTTTATTAAAGACTACGAAAAAGAAATGGAGGCCGGGCCTGGTGGCTCACGTCTGTAATCCCTGCACTTTGGGAGGCTGAGGCAGGCAGATCACCTGAGGTCAGGAGTCCAAGATGAGCCTGGCCAACATGGTGAAACTGTGTCTCTACTAAAAATACAAAAATTAGCTGGGTGTGGTGGCGGGCACCCAAAATCCCAGCTACTCAGGGGGCTGAGGCAGGAGAACTGCTTGAACCCAGAAGGCAAGGGTTACAGTGAGCTAAAATTGCACCACTGCACTCCAGCCTGGGCGACAAGAGCAAGACTCTATCTTAAACAAAAAAAAAGAAAAAAAGAAATGGCATCTTCTTCAAGAATGACATAGTTTTTCATGATAAAGCTCTAATTTTGCATTTGTTCAAGTATTGATTAGATTTACCCAATATGACACCAATCTTGGATAAAGTGCAAACAACACAATTTCATTTTCTCAATAATCAAAACTGACGAGGTAGTCTAATATCAATTCCAATCTTAGTAAACAATGATCAGATTTTAAAAATTATGGAATTATGGAATGATAGAGATGTTACAAGCTGTTCCAAGGAGAATTCCAAAACCCACACATATCTGAGACCATCAAGTATGATGAAATATATTTGATTACTATACTGAAAAATAAACTGATTATAAAGCCAACAACAATTGGGCAGGGGTCTCCTCATCTGCAGCCACACAAACCCGATCACGCAGCTATGTGGTTGCAAGGCCTACATAGCCTAGAAGGGACTGGTCTGACTTGGAATTTCATTTCATTTGTATTTGTATTTTGAGACAGGGTCCCACTGTGTCACCCAGGATGGAGTCCAGTGGTATAATCATAGCTCACTGCAGCCTTGACCAACTGGGCTCAAGAGATGCTCCTGCTTCAGCTGCCCCAATACCTGGAAACACAGGCAAGTACTACCATGTCAGACTTTTTAAAATTATTATTAATTTTTTGAGAGAGAGAAGTCTTAATATTTGGCCCAAGCTGGCCTCAAACTCCTAGCCTCAAGAGATCTGCCCACCTCAGCCTCCTGAGTAGGTATACACCACCATGCCCGGCTATATTTATTTTATTTTATTAAATTTCTTTCTTTTATTTTTGTAGAGAGGAGGTCTTACTATGTTGCCCAGGCTGCTCTCAAACTCATGGCCTTAAAACATACTCTCATCTCTGCCTCTCAAACTGTTGGAACTATACGTGTGAGCCACTGCCCCTGGCCTGACTTAGGATTTTTTTTATCTAGCATCCTTTACTTGGTAGGATTGGGAAAGGCAGTAGGGTTTTTTTTTTTTAATTACTTAATAATTCAATTAGAATCAAACTCAACCTTGACCCCTGCCTTCTCTCACAGCTCACATCCAGTCTGTCAGGAAATCCTATTGACTGACTTCAACATGCATCCAGGCTCTGACCATCTCTCACTACCACCGTGCACCAGGTCAGGACCACTATCATCTCTCACTGGGATGTTGCCACAGCTTGGCCCCCATGCTTCTACACAAATCTTCCCACAGTCTTTCTCAACTTGGCAGCCAGGGCGTGCTTTAAATCAGGAGACAGATCATGTCGCCTCTCTGCTCAGAACCCCTCGGTGGTTCCCATTTTAGTCAGAGTAAAAGCCAAAGCCCCAGGAATAGCGTCCCAGGGCTTACACGATCTGTACCGATCCCAGCCCAGCAACTCCCTGACCTCCTCGCCAACTTCGCTCCCTCTCTCTCTTTGCTCCACTGGCCTCCTTCCAGAGCCTCAGACACACCAGGAAGTTTCCTCCTAATGCCTTTATCCTGTTGATTCAGCCTACAGTGCTCTTCCCTCAGCACCTTGGCCAGCTCCATCATCTGCTTCAAACTTTTGCTCAATATTCACTTAGGAGGCCAACCCTGACCACTCTACTCAACATTGCCATTTGTCCCCATTCCCATCATGCTCATTTCTTTCTTTCTTTTTGAAACAAGGTCTTGCTCTATTGCCCAGGCTGGAGTACAGTGGTGCAATCATAGCTCACAGCAACCTCAACCTCCCAGGCTTAAACAATCCTCCTGCCTCAGCCTCCCTAGGAACTGAGACTACAGCTACATGCCACAATGCCTGGCTAATTTTTTTTTTTTTTTTTTTTGAGACAGAGTCTCAGTCGTCCAGGCTGAAGTGTAACAATGTGATCTCAGCTCGCTGCAAAGTCTGCCTTTCAGGTTCAAGTGATTCTCTGCCTCAGCTTCCCGAGTAGCTGGGATTACAGGTACCACACCTGGCTAATTTTTGTATTTTTAGTAGAGATGGGGTTTCACCATCTTGGCCAGGCTGGTCTTGAACTTCTGACCTCATGATCCAACCCCCTCAGACTCCTAAAAGTGCTGGGATCACAAATGTGAGCCACCGCGCCCAGCCTTTTTTAAAAAAAACTTTTTGAGACAGGAGGTCTCATTATGTTGTCCAGGCTGGTCTTAAACTCCTGGGCTCAAGCGATCCTCCTACCTCAGCCTCCCAAAGTGCTGGGATTACAGGCATGAGCAACTGTAACATAAAGCCCCAGCTTCATGTTCATTTTTTCTTGCTGCTACAACAAACTACCCTATATTTAGTGGCTTGAAACAGCACAAATCTACCACCTTACAGTTCTGGGGTACAGAAGCCCAACTAGGTCTATTAAGGCTGAAGTCAGGTGTCAGAGGGGCTGCATTCCTTCTGGAGGCTCGAGAGAATGTGCTCCCTTGCGTTTTCCAGCTTCTAGAAGCCACCCCCATTCCTTGACTCATCTTGAAGATGGCCCCTGACTCCATATTCAAGGCCAGAAGTGCAGCATCTTCAAATCTCCCTCTCTGACCTCTTCTTCCATCACCACATCTCCTTCTCTAATTCTGACTCTTCTACCTCCTCCCTTCTCTTATAAAGATCCTTGATTGGTGGGCATGGGGGCTCCCATCTGTAATCCCAACACTTTGGGAGGCCAAAGAGAAAGGAACGCTTGAGGCCAAGAGTTCGAGACCAGCCTGGGGAACACAGGAAGACTCCGCCTTTATAAAATTAAAATTAAAATCAGCTGGACATGGTGATGCATGCCTGTAGTTCCAGCTACTGGAGACGCTGAGGTGGAGGATTGCTTTAGCCTAGGAGGTCAAAGCTGCAGTGAGCTATGATCACATCACTGCACTCCAGCCTCAGTGGCAGAGCGAGACTCTGTCTCAAATATAAGAAAAGAAATATACATTTGGTCTCTGCCCCTGGTTCCTGGCGTAGAACTTCTAAAGCTCTTATAAAGTCCTTAGTGACGGAGGTAATAGGAGCATTTTCTGTTTTAATATTCAGTCTTAGTCCCAGTTTCCTGACACAAGAGCCTCTAAGGTCTTTCAGATCTGCAGCATGGTAAGCATGCATGTGGGATGCTGTTGAGCGGACAGAGTGGCTGTAAGCTCCCAGACTGCTTCAGGAGGAGGGCTGGCTGCCAGAGGAACCAACCACATTTTTTTTTTTTTTAAACGGAGTTTGGCTCTTGTAGTCCAGGCTGGAGTGCAATGGCACAATCTCAGCTCACTGCAACCTCCACCCCCCAGGTTCAAGCAATTCTCCTACCTCGGCCTCCTGAGTAGCTGGAATTATAGGGATGTGCCACAACGCCCAGCTAATTTTTGTATTTTTAGTAGAGATGGGGTTTCACCATGTTGGTCAGGCTGGTTTCAAAATCCTGACCTCAAGTGATCCGCACGCCTCGGCCTCCCAAAGTGCTAGGATTACAGGTATGAGCCACTGCGCCCAGCCCCAACCACATTTGTTGAGGCTTGGAACTTTCAGCCTCACCTGCCGAACTCCAGGAGGCAAAAGGGACTGGAGATTGACTTAGCTACCAATGGTCAATCAATCATGCCTCCATAAAAACCCAAACAACAGGGTTTGGAGAACTTCTGTGTCCACTGAACACAAGGAGGTGCTGGGAGGGTAGCGTGCCCAACAGAGGGCATGGAAGCTCTGTGCCTCTCCCCACTTACCTTGCCCTGTGTACCTCTTTCACTGGCTGTTCCTGAGATGGAGCCTTTACATTGAGCCAGTAACAGAAAATAAGCTGGCCAGATGAGGTGGCTCATGCCTGTAATCCTAGCACTTTGGGAGGCAGAGGTGGGGGGAAATCACTTGAGTCAAGGAATCTGAGACCAGCTTGGGCAACATAACAAGACCCCATCTATACAAAAAATAAAAGAAATCAGCCAGATGTGGTGGTGGGAACCCTGTAATTCCAGCTACTTGAGAGGCTGAGGCAGGAGAATCACTTGAGCCCTGGAGGTTGAGGCTTCAATGAGCTACGATTGCACCACTGCACGCCAGCCTGGACAACAGAGCGAGGCCCTGTCTTTTAAAAAAAGAAAAAAAGAAAGAAAGAAAAGGAAAAACCTGTTTTTCTAAGTTCTGTGAGTTGTTCTAGCAAATAACTAAACTGAAGAAGAGAGTCACGGGAAACTCTGATTTCTAACTGGTTGGTCGAAATACAGGTGACAATCTAGGACTTGCAATTGGCATCTGAAGTAAGGGTGGTCTTGTGGGACTGAGCCCCTAACCTGTGAGGTCTGCACTAATCCCAGGTAGTGTCAAAATGGAATTGTGGAATACGTAGTTGGCATCCAGAGAGTTGGAGAATTGCTGTAGAAACTCCACACATACATTTGGTTAGAAGTGTGTGAGTAGAGAAAAACATGAGTTCTCTCACCTGTCTACCTGCTTAACTGCATAGGAGAGACAATGCATGGTGCTCATGAACAAGGCAAGCACTAAAGTCAGACCAGACCTAACATTTGACTCAGTCTTAATATCCATGTGAGCTTGGGCAAATCGCTCATTAACCCTAAGCCTTCATCATTTCATGTATAAAATGGGGATAACTGTGGCACCGACCTGTTTTTGTGAGAATTAATGAAATACTATGCTTGATGTTATTGTGATCATCACACTGTTTGACAAGGACAGTGATGCATGATAACACAAAAACTTAGAAACTGTAATGAGGTCTCGGGCAAAATTCCATACAAGCAAATTACTGTCTCTACAAAGCATTCCTGCCACACTTAATTCACCATTCCCTGAACAAAATGTGCCATCTTCATTGTCCAGGTCTGTACAGTGCTGATTTCCCTGCCTGGGCTGCTCACTCCATCCCATCCCAGCCCATTCCTCATCCCTCCACGTCCCTCTTCCCTCCCCACTCTCATACAACTCTTCCTCATCTTTCAGGACCTGGCTTCAATGTCAACTTAACTGGAAGCTTCTCTCACCCTCCAGAAGAGCTTCCCATTGCACTTGATGCATGCACTATTATTTGATCATTTTTGAGTTATAGTCCAAGTCTTTTTGTACCTGAATAACATGTTGCCCAGTCAGCCTCTCTTCCTGGATTCAGAAGTCTTTCATGGTAGATCCAGCTGGAGTGACAAAAACACATTCTTAAAAAAAAAAAAAAAAAAAAGAAGAAAAGAAAAGAAAAAAGAGGGATGACACAGACAGACATCAGTACTTAAAAGTTTTAAATGGTATGTGAAAAACAAACAAAATGCAAGGGCTTCCAGCAGAAACATAGGAGGGAAAGTGTTACTGGGAAATAGAAGGTTACTTTTAATTTTATTTTTAGAAAAAGGGTCTTGCTCTATCGCCTAGGCTGGACTGCAGTGGTGCAATCACAGTTAACTGAAGCCTCAACCTCCAGGGCTCGAGCAATATTCCCATCTAATTTTTATTTTATTTAAGAAACAGTCTTGCTCTTACCAAAGCTAGAGTGCAGTGGTGTGATCATAGCTTACTGCAGCCTCAACCTTCTAGGCTCAAGTGATCCTCCAGTCTTAGCCTCCTCAGTAGCTGGGACTACAGGTGTACAGTGCAATGTGTAGCTCAATATTTTTTTAATTTTTAGTAGAGACAAAGTGTCCCTATGTTGACCAGGCTGGTGGTGATCTCCCACACTCAGGCAGTTCTCCCACCTCAACCTTCCAAAGTGTTGGGATTACAGGTGTGACCTGCCTGTAACACCACACAGGTGTGACCTCACACCTGGCTGAGGGGGTTAATTTTTAATTATATAAAGAACTCAAAGCAAATATTAGAAGGAGCCTAAATGCCTACAGCAGCTGATGAGTAAACTGTGATACATCTATATAACAAAATATTATGCAACCATGAAAAGGATTAAGATAGATCAATAGGTATTGGCACAAATGTCCACGAAATATGAAAATGTGAAGTGATGTTCAATCACCATGTATGTATCTTGAAGGATATGGCCCATTTTCTCAATAGCAATTATTTCCTGATATAAGATTATGGGTCTAAAGACTGTAGGAAATTTTTCACTTATTTATTTAAAAGTATTTACTATTTTTATAATTTAATAAAAGATTAAACAGATCATCGCATTAGTAAAAGACAAATTAATTCCATAAATAAATGGAAAAGACATGGACAGCCCAGGCATGGTGGCTCACACTTATAATACTAGTATTTTGGGAGGGGGTGGTGGGGGGATCGCTTGAGGCCAGGAGTCCCAGACCAGCCTAAGAAACAAAGCAAGACCTCGTCTCTACTAAAAATTTAAAAAAATTGGCCAGGCATAGTGGCATGTGCCCATAAACCCAAGTACTGAGGTGGAAGGATCACCTGAGACCAGGAGGTCAAGACTGCAGTGAGTTGAGACTGTGCCACTACACTCAAGCCTGCGAGGCAGAGCGAGACTTCATCTCAAAAAAAAAAAAAAAGAAAAAAAAAAAGGACAATAAAGAAATAAAGCTAAGAAGCTAACACAAGGAAAGATAAAATGTGTGACAAATAGGCCGGGTACATGGCTCACACCTGTAATCCAGCACTTTGGGAGGCCGAGGCGGGTAGATCACAAGGTCAGGAGTTTGAGACCAGCCTGATCAATATGGTGAAACCCCATCTCTACTAAAAATACAAAAATTAGCAAGGTGTGGTGGTGTGTGCCTGTAATCTCAGCTACTCAGGAGGCTGAGGCAGAATTGCTTGAACCTGGGAGGCAGAGGTTGCAGTGAACCAAGATCATACCACTGCACTAGAGCCTGGGCGACAGAGCGTGACTGTGTCTCAAAAAAAAAAAAAAAAAAAAAAAAGGTGACAAAGTAATATGAAGTCTTTTATTTATCACACAGAAAGTAACTTGTTAAATTATAATACCTGTGCCAGTGAAAGTGCACTGAAATGGCCATTTTCTTGTACTATCAGTGGTGTTTAAATTGTATATAAACCTTCCGGGATAAAGCTTGGAAATTTTTTTAAAATAATACAGACAGTGACTCATTATACTGCCTCCTCCAACTCCTGGCCTCAAGCAATCCTCCCACCTCAGCCTCCCAAAGTGCTGGAATTATAGGCTGACAGCTGCCATGCCTGAAAGCTTGGCAATTTACATCAAGGGTAATAAGAATGCTCATACCCTGTCACTCACAGTTATCTCACTTCCGGAAATATTATCTTTGGATAGAATTCAACCTAAACAAAAGGTGATATGCACAAACACAGTGAAAATCTGGGAGTAATTTTTTTCTCAATTTTTAAAAAATATGGAATGCTTCACAAATTTGCATGTCATTCTTTCACAGAGGCCATGCCAAACTCTCTATTGTTCCAACTTAAGTACATGTGCTACTGAAGCAAGCATGAGTAATTTAAGATAGAGTGGTTAAGTGAAATAAGGAAGAGATATGGGGAATTTAAAAAATCTATGGTACTTATAGGCACCTAGTAACAGCTCAGCAAATTATTATTTTTATGGTAATTTCACTCAATTAAAAATTGTCATTAAAAATTACCATTGTCATGGTACATAATGTATCCTACAGTGTAATTGTAAAAACAGATACAATTTGTCCCTTGGTATATGGGGGGATTAGTTCCAGCTACCCCATTTCTGTGTATACCAAAATCCATGCGTACTCAAGTTTTTTAAGTCAGTCCTGTGGAATCCAAATATTTAAAAAATGGAAAAATTAGTGAGGTGTGGTGACAAGCACCTGTAGTCCCAGCTACCTGTGAGGTTGAGGCAGGAGGACTGCTTGAACCCAGGAGGTTGAGGATGCAGTGAGCCATAATTGTACCACTGCAGTCCAGTCTGGGCAACAGAGTGAGACAGAAGGTTCACTTTTTAATAAGATTTTTCTATTCACTTGAAGATATGGTCAGGACTGTGGCATCGGAAAATTTTTCATAAAATAACTATCTAATCCAATTAATGCTGGAATTGGGGACAGAAAACGTTTTGGTGACTATTTATTCCTTCACTTGCTGTTATATAAACTATTGCCAGTAGGCATTTACCAACCAGAAGTGTCATCTCAGAGCTACTCACAATGAAAGGTGACGTCTGGGGCTCAGGTGTGTTGAGGTCCCCATGCCTTGGCTATGGGTGCTGAGTGGGACTTACTTGTCCATCCATTTTCTCTATTCCAGCACTGGGAAACTTGGGTTTATCCATCTTGATAAGATGTCATTGAAATTCCACTTGGCAAGAACCACAGATGGAAGAAAGGCCATGAAACCACAGGACAGTACTTGTTCTCAAAGGAATCTTTAGCTTAAGTGGCTCTGTAAAAAAGAAAGTATATTGTTGAAAAATCATTGCAGGTCAGGTGAGGTGGCTCATACCTATAATGCCAGCCACTGAGAGACAAAGGCAGGAGGATCCCGTGAGGCCAGGAGTTCAAGACCAGCCTGGGCAACACAGTGAAACCTCATCTCCACAAAAAATTAGGAAATGAGCTGGGTGTGGTAACACATTCCTATACTCCATGCTACTCTGGAGGCTGAAATAGGAGGATCGCTTGAGCCCAGGAAGTAGAAGCTGCAGTGAGCTCTGATCTCGCCACAGAACTCCAGCCTGGGTGACAGAGTGAGACCCTGTCTCAACACACACACACACCCCGTCATCTCGGTCTGCCCAGCCTTGACTAATCAAAAGGGTCTTCTGGTTACAGAAGAAGTATGCTCTTTTATAGGACAGGGAGAGACCAGCAAGCTTGTTCACAGCCTTTTCCTCATCCTCTGCTTAGTTTCCAAGAACCCTCACAGTGAAAACAGAGTCCCTGGGAAAACAACCTAAATCTTTAGGTTACCAGGGGAGAAATATGCCTCTTTTGTCAATTAATAAATGGAACACCTGCCTTAAAATCCAGGGAGTTCTGCTAGAATGAATCACTCCCTAAGACCTTGTCCTATGCAGGGAACACGAAAAACTGGAGTTTAACCAGGCGCAGTGGCTCACGCCTGTAATCTCAGCACTTTGGGAGGCCGAGGCGGATGGATCATCTGAGGTCAAACCTGGCCAACACGGTGAAACCCCGCCTCTACTAAAACTACAAAAATTAGCTTGGCGTGGTGGTGGACACATGTAATCCCAGCTACTCCAGAGGCTGAGGCAGGAAAATCGCTTGAACCCAGAAGGCGGAGGTTGCAATTACTTCTAGAAGAATTTCCATTAGCCCTTTGAAATCCTTCAACATTCATTAAGGTCAAAGAGTTATCACCTAATTTAATCTGATGGGTATGTGACCAGAGTCTTTCTAGGGAATAGAGACTCCCAAACTGTTCAGCTGGGAAGTGAGGAGATAATTTATTACTCAAAATCAAAGGGAAATGAAAAGAGGCCAACCTAGAGCGTCATTATTCTTTCTTGGCAGGGAATGGATTCCAGAGTCATTCCGTGACCTTTACGTTCTGTGACCTCCTTATTAGCATCTAGAAGCTTCCAGTGTAGGATGCAGCCAGCTAGGTTCTCTTCTAATGTAATAAAATCCGCTTCAGCAAAGCTTATGCAGAGCCATCTCCAGACTCCAGAAATAATAGGCTATAAATTACAGGATCTCCCATTTGATATAATGAAGTATAAGCACGCTCCTGAATGACTGCTCTACATATTACTCTGGGTGACTTGAAGTGAATTTGATACAAGTACCGGAGCGAGTGCAAAGCAGAGCTACATCTAGGATTAATGTGCTTGGGCCCAGCTCCTCACTACTCACCTATGAGTACAGTTCCAGAACCTAAGTAGAGGGTGGGGAAACAAGGCTCCTGGCTTTTTTCCCTAATGCCTGCCATCTCTTTGATTTCTTATTTCTTTGCAAAGAAACTAAACAAGCATGACTAAAAAAACTAAATGATTAAACCCTACACAGAGAATCTCCAAAGATTCACAAAATATCATTCAAGACTGTTAGAAAGACAACCTTGAGGATAACTTGATGTACCAGTGATCTACAATATTTGGGATCATTCCAAATTCCCGTCAAGGATCTGCCTATATCAACACAGGGACAAAGGACCAACCATTCAAATAGGCCCTGCTGCCAAAATGCCATCTCTTCATATTGTTCCATTTAACAAAACTGCAGCCTGTCATCTATCCTTAAGTCCCTTGGCCAATGGTGCAGAGCCAGAGTATGCTACTCCCTAGCAGGAAATCAACAGAATGACCTACTAAACACCATTCAGAAGATGCTAAGGCCCATGAATTGCAACAGGAAAGAAAAGACAGATAATTAGTCAGACAGGTACATGCTGGGCCAAAAATGCACTACAACCCCCACCCAATTCTGCCTAATCCTAGCTGGGCTGACACCAACCTGATGACTCAGGCCTGTAAGATCTCAAACTAAAACAGAAACTCCTGAACTGGGTTCTTGAGAACCCAGGAAGCAGCAGTAAACCATTAAAGAACAGATAAGGTCTGGAGGTGAGGGGGGAGTTTCAGATAAATGAAATGCTGGTAGAACACAGGGCCCAAAGGAGCAAAAGTTAACCTAAGCCCAGGTAGAACCTTGTTTACTAGAGTACTAGGTACGGGGTGTGGCAACTATTCTAACCAAAGAGGCTCCACTGGGGTTGGGTTAGCAATCCAAGGTATGGTATGCATAGGGCTGGTGGAATTCAGGGGGACTGAAACAAAAGCTTCAGAACCAGAAAGACTATATCTGGGGACAGAGCACAAAACTCTCAAGAGGTGAATCTTTGTAAGAGTGAGGCAGAACTATATAGCAGTTTCAGGAGACCTGCTGGTGCCCAGCGAGAGCTCCAAATGGGCTATATGCAGGGATGCAGGCTGTAGTCTCAGAAGAGGAGGTTCACAAAAGTCATTCAGTCCAAGACCCCAAACTGTGTTCTCTACTAAAAGGAATCAAGGCCCCCTAGAGAAATTGCTGACTCCATGTATGGTACAGTATATTGATCCTGGAACATCTTTTTTGCCAGAAAGCAACGAAGTCATCAAAGTCCAACAGGATCACATCAAAAAGACAGGAGAGTCAACTTGAAGAGATAATTAACCTCGATGAGACAATGTCAGCATCCAAAACAATAAAGACAACAATGGCCTGAAATACATCAAATGCAAACAATAATCTATGAGTTCATGATGGTATTCAGAAAAAAAAACTATTGGTCACTAGAGGGAAGGTTACTAGGTCACTAACTTACTACTCTGAAAAGTGACTTAAAATGAGAGGTAGCGTGGAGCTATTTATTCAGTTTTTCCCTTACAAACATAAATTTTTAGGGAGATTAAAGTAGATGAAACAAATCTGGAAAAATGGAGGTAACTGCTTAATCAGAGGGTTGGGTACATGGAGGTTCATTCTATTTCTTTTGTGTATGTTTGAACCCCCTACAAAAAAAGCACAAGACAGAATGTGAGCCAAGTAGCTTAGGGTTTAGGCAAGGCTTCTGCCTACAAGAGACACTAGGATATGAGGGGTAGTTTTAGCCCTGATGGGCTGAGCCAACTGGAGGTACATAGGGAGGTGCTAAATTGCAGAGGTATCATGTTGCCCAGCATTTGATCGAATCCTAGATGCTAGGACTGCTTGGTAGCATGCTTCCTAGGTGGTGGATCTGAGGCTACCTACAGAACTTCCTTTGTAGTCATAATTCGCTCAGAAACTACAAAAGGGTTGCTCTTGAAAATGGAGTCGGTCTTTGTCCATTTCATGCTGCTATAAAAGAATGCCACAGACTGCATAATTTATGAGAAGGAAAAAAGGAAGGAAGGAAGGAGGGAAGGAAGGAAGGAAGGAAGGAAGGAAGGGAGGGAGGCAGGGAGGGAGGGAGGGAGGGAGGGAGGGAAGGGAAAGGAAGGAAGGGAGGGAAGGAGGGAAAAAGGGAAGGCGGGAAGGAGGAAGGGGAGGAAGGGGAGGAAGGGAAGGAAGGAAAGGAAGGGAAGGGAAGGAAGAGAAGGAAGGGAAAGAGGGAAACAGGGAAGGAGGAAGGGAAGGAAGGAGGGAGGGGGAGAGAGAGGAAGGGAGGGGAAGGGAACAGAAGAACAAGGAAGGGAAGGGGAGGGAAGGGAAGGGAAGGGAAGGGAAGGGAAGCGAAGGGAATGGAAAGGAATGGAATGGAACGGAACAGAAAGGAAAGGAAAGGAAAAGGGGAAAGGAAGAAACTTTATTTCTTATAGTTTTGGATGCTATGAAATCCAAGGTTGAGGGGCCTGCATCTAGTAGGAATCTTCTTGCTGCATCATCCCACAACAGAAGGCAGAAGGACAAGAGAGTGCAAGACAGCAAGGGGGCAAAAGGGGCTGAACTCTCTTTTATAATAAGATCACTCTGTGATTACTTATCTTTTACCATAATAACAACATTAACTCATTCATGAGGGTTCTCTTATTAGGCCCCACATCCCAACCGCTGCATTGAGGATTGAGTTTCCAGCACATAAACTTTGGGGGACACACTTAAACCACAGCAGAGCACTTATGTAAATTCAACCAAGAGGTGCTGGGAAAATCAAAGGCATGAGAAAGACAGCAAAGGCTAGCAGAGAAATACGCGCAGGTTAGGGAAAAAAGTCACAAAGAATCCTGTAGTGCAGGCTACTTTATCAAAAGCACCTAAAAAAGATCTCATTAACTGCCCCAACTCACCTCCACCCACATCTAAAGGCCCACACACAGCGCCACCAAAGGCAGCACAATGAGAACAGCATTCTCCTCAACAGACGAGCTGTGAGTATCCATACACCTAACTCAACAGCTTCAGAACAGCCCTAAAACAGCTCCTCCCTAACCACCACTCAAGTAACCAGCTGGGAAAGTATTCAGAAAACCCAAATCCTGACACACCACTACCAAACAACTTAAACGGCAAAGAACAACCCATTTAAACAGCAATGCCAGTTGCCGGGAAAAAAAAGGAACAATGAGTAGAGGAAAAGCAGAACTCTTGCGGTCCACCAAGACCGAGTTTCTCAGCTTCAGCACTTTCAAATGCAGAATCCTCTGGGGCCTGTGGAGCTCCACGAGGCATGTTGTCCTCAAAGATAAATAAGCAGGCAAGCTGGCTAGAAAATTGCTAAGGGTATTATTCTTCAAAGAATCTTTATAGGGTCAAACAGGAATGTGTCTTACGGGCTATGTGTATTCCCCACAGATTCTGAGGATGATGTCAGTATCTCTTTCCAGATGTGTTGAACAATTTGCGGTCACTTGTATTCCTGCCACTGAGTACCAGTGCTTTGCTAATTTGAACTGATTCCAGCTCACACTGACCCCGGCTCCCTGGATCTGGTTACCATTAGCCAAGACTGTCATGCATACTGTACCCTTTCAAAGAGTCCTAAAAACAGCTCTTCGCCTACTCCTCCAAGACAAGTAAAAATGTCTGCCAAAGAAAAGGGGAAAAAAGATTGAGAGAGAGAAAACAATTAACATACTAACAAGAGAGCAAAAAGCGAAGGGGGAGGAGAAACTAGGAAAATCACACACGGGCTCACACCTATTTCCAAAGCTGGGCTAATATTCTTTTGCTTGTGTCTGAATAAGTCACCAATTTTAAACTGCTAGTGAAAAAAAAAGAAAAAGAGAATGAAAGAAGCAGGCCCAGGCCGGGCATGGTGCTAGGATTAAAGTGCCGTAATCCTAGCACTTTGGGAGGCCGAGGCAGGTGGATCACCCAAGGTCAGGAGTTCGAGACCAGCCTGGTCAACCTGGTGAAACACCATCTCTACTAAAAATACAAAAAATTAGCTGGGCATGGTGGCACATGCCTGTAAACCCAGCTACTCAGGAGGCCAAGCAGGAGAACAGCTTGAACCCAGAAGGCAGAGAATGTGATGACCTGAGATCACACCATTGCCCTCAAGCCAGGGCAGTGAGAGCAAAACTCGGTCTCAAAAGAAAAAAAAAGCCATAAAATAACTCAGATTTCATTAAATACAACCCTAGTGGTGAATGACTACTGGTCAACAATAAAAAAGATAGATTACTCAGAACAGAGATTAAGAGTCCAGTAAGAATCCAGGAATCTTACCCTTAAATAATGAAAGAAATCCTTTCCTTGGAAAGTAATATCCTCTCAGGCCAGGAACTCCACTAGTAGACAGCCTTCTTAAAGAAAACATTTCTGGCCGGGCATGGGTTCATGCCTCTAATCCCAGCACTTTGGGAGGCTGAGGCAGGAAGATCACCTGAGGTCAGGAGTTCAAGACCGGCCTGGCCAACATGGCGAAACCCCATCTCCACTAAAAATACAAAAATTAGCCTGGCATGGTGCTGGGCACCTGTAATCCCAGCAACTCGGGAGGCTAAGGCAGAAGAATCACTTGAACCCAGGAGGCAGAGGTTGGAGTGAGCCAAGGTCACGCCATTGCACTCCAGCCTGGGCGACAAGACTGAAAACTCTGTCTCAAAAAAAAAAAAAATTCCTTTGGGAAGAACTTCTACATAAAAATCTTCAACATGAGACTGGAAAAAACAGTATGGGATCATCCCCGGACCGTTGGCTTTTACAGTTGGAGCTGTAAGAACAAAAAGAAAAAAGGATGTCATTTAAACACAGTATGTAGATAAGAATAATTATTAAATCTGTATTGGTCTTTAACTTTTATACTTTGATCTTTAATTATGTTATTGTAATTGAGTCCAAAGAAAAATAGTATGAGTAAAATAAAAAGAACACCATAAATGCTAATATTCTGTTTATCAAAGTCTGCAGTGAAATATCCCATTAAATCCAAGTACAGTGACTCACACCCATAATCCCAGAACTTTGGGAGGCTGAGGCTGGTGAATCTCCTGAGGTCAGGAGTTTGAGGCCAGCCTGGTCAACATGGTGAAACCCCAATGCTACTACAAATACAAAAATTAGGCAGGCGCGGTGGCAGGGGCCTGTAATCCCAGCTACTCAGGAGGCTAAGGCACGGAGAATTGCCTGGACCCAGGAGGTGAGCTTGCCATGAGCTGAGATCATACCACTGCACTCCAGCATGGGCGACAGAACAAAACTCCATCTTAAAAAAAAAACACACTTTCTTAATCCAGTCTCACACACCGGGGCCTATCATAGGGAGGGGGGAGGCGGGAGGGATTGCATTGGGAGTTATACCTGATGTAAATGACGAGTTGATGGGTGCTGACGAGTTGATGGGTGCAGCACAGCAACACGGCACAAGTATACATATGTAACAAACCTGCACGTTATGCACATGTACCCTAGAACTTAAAGTATAATAATAATAAAAAATAAATAAATTAATTAAAAACACACACACACACACACACACACACACACACAAAACAGCTAGCACATGACATTTGCTATGGGGAGACTAGGGATATGATCTTGCTGCAATCCTTCCATTTTAATAATTGCAAACAGTGTGATTCCATTCTGTTTCGTCCCCACTCCACTCCAGAGCCAAAACAAGAAAATCAATTATATTTCTATTTCTTTAAAAACATATCTAACTAAATCATCTAATTAAAAGATAATATGCACGGCTCCATACTAGTAACAAAAACTTCTTATGTCCTGAGTATCATGGACATTTGATGAATGCTTGTTCAATTGACTGGTGTAGATTTCAATAATAACCTGTTTGATGCATTACGCCACATTAATCTTGCATCTCAAAAGTAGGACAAATATTGTTTTTTCAGTTTTGTCTACCCAAAATGTAGTATTTACACGTATTTAAAAATGGGTTAATAAAAAGAAAATGAGTTTGTTCTAGAGAGTATGAGAATTTTGAAAACATGAATTCTCCTGTCCTGGCACATAATTAATACTTAGAGGCATATTATTTCATGTGAAAGCTACCATTAAAAGAAATTAATATTAAACGTTACTTCACATAATCTTCTAACCTGACTAAAGACTGAAGACCTACCTCACAAAGCTGATTTATCAAGTTGTAAATCTTCACCTGTTGAATTCATAAGTTCATCTCTAAAAGATAAGAATACTTAATATTCACTAGGCAATATTCAGCAAAGTAATATCCACTAGTACATATTTAACATTTCATCACCAAGGGTGGGTGTGAAAAGAAAAGACAGACTGGACACAGTGGCTCACACCTGTAATCCCAGCACCTTGGGAGGCCGAGGTAGGCAGATCTTGAGGTCAGGAGTTCGAGACCAGCCTGACCAACATGGTCAAACCCCGTCTCTACTAAAAATACAAAAATTAGCCAAGTGTGGTGGCAAATGCCTGTAATCCTAGATACTCAGGAGGCTGAGGCAGGAGAATTGCCTGAACCCAGGAGGCAGAGATTGCAGGGAGCCAACATCATGCCACTGAACTCTAAGCCTAAGTGAAAGATCAAGTCTCCATCTCAGGAGGGGAAAAAAATAATTAATTAATTAATTAAGAAAAGACAAGACAATTGGGATGCTTGAGCACAACTAAATCTTCTTTTGAGGTTTCTATACATTAACCAAACAAAATAATAATTGCAAATGGTCTCATCAGGTACTTCGTGGAGGATGTGTCCTCACAAGTAAACTGGTAACTTTGCAACCCACAGGTCTTTGAAACATATTACAATAATCTTAAATGGGATCCTTTAATATCACATTGCATTCAAGACTATCTTTCTCTACACAGCTATAAAAATCATTTATTTCCACATAGGCTTTAAAATCTCAGGCTTGAAAACAAGACATGGATATTATTTTCTTTAGCAAAAGTAGCAGAAAACTGTGAAAGAAAATGTCATTTGCGTGCCAGTCAGGTGAGGGCAGTCTTCACATTTTAAAAGCTAACACTGGCATGACTTACTCAATGTTGGACCCACATAAATTAAAAAGTAGAAGATAAAAATACCTAAAATAGGTCAGGTGCAGTGGCTCAAGCCTGTAATCCCAGCACTTTGGGGGGCTGAGGCAGGCAGATCACCCGAGGTCGGGAGTTCGAGACCAGTCTGACAAACATAGACAAACCCCAACTCTACTAAAAATACAAAATTAGACAGGCATAGTGGCACATGCCTGTAATCCCAGCTCCTCGGGAGGCTGAGGCAGGAGAATCGCTTGAACCCAGGAGGCAGACATTGCATGGAATCGAGATCGCACCACTGCATTCCAGCCTGGGCAAGGACAGCAAAACTCTATCTCAAAAAAAAAAAAAAAAAAACCATAAAATAACTTAGACTTAATTAAATATAACCCTGGTGGTGAATAAATATTTGTCAACAATAAAAAAAATTTATTACTCAGAACAGAGAGGAGAGTCCAATAAGAATCCAAGAGTCTTACCTTTTAATAAAAAAATGAATCCATTCCTTTGACAGCAATATCCTCTCCAGGCCAGGAATTCCATTAGTAGAGAGTCCTCTTAAAAAAAATTTCTGGCAGGGCATAGTGGTTCACATCTGTAATTCCAGCACTTTGGGAGGCTGAGGCAGGAGGATCATCTGAGGTCAGGAGTTCAAGACCAGCCTGGCCAACATGCTGAAACCCCGCCTCTACTAAAAATACAAAAATCAGGCTGGCATGATGGTGGGCGCCTATAATCCCACCTACTCGGGAGGCTGAGGTAGGAGAATCACACGAACCCAAGAAGCAGAGGTTGCAGTGAGCCAAGATCACGCCATTGCACTCCAGCCTGAGCAAGAAGAATGAAAACCCCATCACCCACCACCAAAAAAAAGTTCCTTTGGAACAGCCTTCTACATAAAGATCTTCAACATGACACTGGAAAAAAGGGTATGGGATCATCACTGGACCTTTGGCTTTTACAGCTTGAGTTACAAGGACAAAAAGAAAAAGAGGTATC
Organism: Chlorocebus sabaeus; assembly: GCF_047675955.1. Lineage (NCBI taxonomy): Eukaryota > Metazoa > Chordata > Mammalia > Primates > Cercopithecidae > Chlorocebus > Chlorocebus sabaeus. The sequence continues at coordinate 294,468 of NC_132924.1, forward strand.
ATTTAAACACAATATGTAGAAGAGAATAACTATTAAATCTGTATTGGTCTTTAACTTTTATACTTTTATCTTTATTTCTGTTAATATAATTGAGTCTAAAGAAAAATAGCAATAAAATAAAAATATTATTGTTCAAAACATTGAACAATAATACTCTGTTCAATGCATTACGCCAGATAAATCTTGCATCTCAAAAGTAGGACAAATACTATTCTTCCAGTTCTGTCTACCTGTAAATGCAATATTTACATGTATTCGTAATGGGTTAATAAAATGAGTTCATTGTTCTAGAGAGTATGAGAATTTTGACAACATGAATTCTCTTGTCCTGGCACATAATTAATGCTTAGAGGCATATTATTTCATGTGCAGGGTATCATTAAAAGAATTCAATGTTAAACCTTAAATAAAGACTGAAATAAAAACAACAGCAAAAATGCTAATATTCTGTTTATCAAAGTCTGCAGTGAAATATCCCATTAAAGCCGGTTGTAGTGACTCACACTCGTAATCCCAGCAGTTTGAGAGGCCAAGGCGGGTGAATCACCTGAGGTCAGGAGTTCGAGACCAGCCTGGCCAACAGTGAAACCCCATCTCTAGCAAAAACACAAAAAGTAGCCAGACATTGGGGAGGGCGCCTGTAATCCCAGCTACTCAGGAGGCTGAAGAAGGAGAATCGCTTGAACCCGGGAGGCGGAGGCTGCAGTGAGCCAAGATCACGGAATTGCACTCCACCCCAGGCAACAAGAGCTAAACTCTATCTCAAAACAAAACAAAACAAACAAAAAGCAGTAAGAGAAAACTGGAGCTAAGTCCTACTCATTGTATTTACTTTCCTAAAATAAAACAACATTATTAAAAAAATTATGGCCAAGCCCAGTGGCTCATGCCTGTAATCCCAGCGCTTTGTGAGGTCAATGTGAATAAATCACATGAGGTCAGGAGTTCAAGACCAGCCTGGCCAACATGGTGAAACCTCAACTCTACTGCGATTACAAAAATTAGGAAGGCATGGTGGCAGGTGCCTGTAATCCCAGCTACTTGGGAGGCTGAGGCAGGTAGAATTGCTTAAACCCAGAAGGTAGAGCTTGCCATGAGCTGAGATCACACTACTGCACTGCAAGGGCAACAAAACAAAACTCCATCTAAACAAAAAAAAAAAAGAACTGCTAGCAGGTGCAATTATTCACAACATGTAGAAATTATTCTTTTCTACATACTGTGTTTAAATGATATCCATTTTTCTAATTGTTCTTATAGCTCAACCTGTAAAAGCCAAAGGTCCAGGGAGATGGGATATGATCTCACTGGCTATCCTTCCATTTTAGTAAATCTAAACAGTGTCATTCCATTCTGTTTAGTCCCACTCCAGAGCCAAAACAAGAAAATCAATTATACTTCTATTTCTTTAAAAACATATCTAACTAAATCTAATTAAAAGATAATATGCATGGCTCCACACTCTAAAAGAAAACCTTCTGTCCTATGTATCATGGACATCTGACGAATGCTTGTTCAGTTGACCGGTGTAGACTTCAATAATAATCTGTTCAATGCATTACGCCAGATAAATCTTGCATCTCAAAAGTAGGACAAATACTGTTCTTCCAGTTCTGTCTACCCGTAAATGCAATATTTACATGTATTTGTAATGGGTTAACAAAAAGAAAATGAGTTCATTGTTCTAGAGAGTATGAGAATTTTGACAACATGAATTCTCTTGTCCTGGCACATAATTAATACTTAGAGGCATATTATTTCATGTGGAGGGTACCATTAAAAGAATTCAATGTTAAACCTTAAATAATTATTTCACATAATCTTCTAATCTGACTTAAGATTGAAGACCTACCTCCTGAAGCTGTTTAATCAAGTTGTAAATCTTCACCTGTTGAATTCATAAGTTCATTTCTGAAAGGTAAGAATACTTAATATTCACTAGGCAACATTAAGCAAAATAATATCCACTAGTACTTATTTAACATTTCATCACCAAGGGTGGTTGTGATAAGAAAAGACAGGCTGGACATGGCGGCTGATGCCTTTAATCCCAGCACTTTGGAAGGCTGAGGCAGGCAGATCACGAGGTCAGGAGTTCGAGGCCAGCCTGACCAACATGGTGAAATCCTGTCTCTACCAAAAATACAAACATTAACCATGCATGGTGGCAGGCACCTGTAAGCCCAGCTACTCAGGAGGCTGAGACAGGAGAATTGCCTGAACCCAGGAGGCAGATGTTGCAGAAACCACGATCACACCACTGCATTCCAGCCTGGGTGAAACAGCAAGATTCTGTCTCAATCAATCAATCAACAAAAATGTGAGGAGGAAGCATTTACTGTGCATGTATATGCCTGGTATTATATGAAGCACTTTAGTGTCTTATCAAATCTTCAGGATAGATCTTCAGTTCTCATGACCACAAAAGAGGACACTAAAGCTCAGACAGGAGAAGAGACATGGCCAGCCTGTGTCCCTAGAGCCTACGGTCTTACCACCAGGTGAGACCATTACACTGGTTCTAGGTATCACATGTTGTGAGATTTTTACTTTAAAATGAACCAAAAAAAACCAAACGCAAAAAAGGCATAAGCTATTAAAAAGTGGGAGAAACACTAAGAGAACCTTAAGCACATAACTAAAAATACTATGGAAATGTTACTGAATTCACTAGCAAATTTAATTCCAGATTTTCATTGAGGGGTAGGTTATATTACTCATGATGAAGAAAAAAATGTTCACTTTAAGTATATTAACATAAATACCATCAATATGATTTATCATGTTTAAACGTTCACTTAAAGCAATTCAGTTAAAATTCTGCATCTCATACAATTTTGTAGTTTGCTAGTAGGTTACAAGTAGTCATCCAAATAAAAACAGTAAAACACATGAGGTTTTCCACTGGTTATTGCTTTTTAGGTAAGCACTTTGGTTATTGCTCTTTTTAGGTAAGCGCTTGATATATACCGACAGAGGATAATAACAAATTGCTAATTTCTTTCATCATTATATAAAGGTGGCTTCAGGATAGAATAGTATAAGTGCAATGACGAATTTGAAATCTAATGTCAACTCAGTGATGCATCAAGACAAAAGTAGAGACAATAGGGGCACCTTGGTGAGTACTGAATTTTTATTTATTTCTTTATTTATTTATTTATTTATTTATTTATTTATTTGGAGATGGAGTTTTGCTCCTTTTGCCCAAGCTACAGTGCAACGGTGCAATCTCAGCTCACCACAACCTCTGCCTCACAGGTTAAAGCGAACCTCCTGCCTCAGCCTCCCGAGTAGCTGGGATTACAGACATGTGCCACCACGCCCATATAATTTTGTATTTTTAGTAGAGACGGGGTTTCTCCATGCTGGTCAGGCTGGTCTTGAACTCCCGACCTCAAGTATCTGCCTGTCTCGACCTCCCAAAGTGCTGGGATTACAGGCGTGAGTCACCACACCTGGATGAATACCAAATTTAATGAAGCAGACTAAGAGAAACAATTCATTTAAAAAAATAACATTTAGCCAGGCACGGTGGCTCACACCTGTAATCCCAGCACTTTGGGAGGCTGAGGCAGGTGGATCAGGAGGTCAGGAGTTCAAGACCAGCCTGGCCAAGATCATGATACTGTCTCTATTAAAAATACAAAAATCAGCCAGGCGTGGTGGCTGGCGCCTGTAATCCCAGCTGCTCAGGAGGCTGAGGCAGAGAACTGCTTGAACCCGGGAGGCAGAGGTTGCAGTGAGCAGAGATCACACCACTGCACTCCAGCCTGGGCAACAGAGTGAGGCTCTGTCTCAAAAAAAAATAATAATAATAATTCAATGAAATCCCTAAGATGAAGGGCTTTGCAATAAATATGTAAATAAATTCCCAATCTCCATTCTCAAAGTTTAAAAGAAATGCTAATAATTAAAGAAATACAACTTTTCCTTAGCTTTGCAGCAATTTAGAAACAGAGAATGTTTCCAATATTTAGATACTACAAAGCACCTGACAAGGAGAAACGTGTAAGGAGGTATGACTCACCGGCAGCCCTGGGCCTGTCCACGGTACGCCCATGATGAAGAGTAACTCCACTGTGTAAATGCTCATGAACACAGGATTACAGGACTTTTCCAGTTTAGACATACCATATTTTCTTTCAGACAATTCTTCAACTTGCTTATATAGATCAGCAATACGATTATTCCATTTCTCTGAAAACTGAGCAAAAGCTGATTCTCAATAATATGTCCCTATGTCAGAGCAGCACTAACATGTAACAACTTATTTCATATATTTTACATTCTAACAGTCCACATCATTTTACTGCTTTGAAAAAAATTTTTCCCTTTTTTGGTGGTTCTTAGAATTGGTTTAATGAGAGACTATTAGAGAAGTTGAAAAGCAGGAGGGCAGAAAAGTTCAATCAAATTAAACACAGTAACAGGGAGGCCACAAAGAAGAGGTCTCCAGGGGTCTTTTAGCAAACTTCCTAAAACATGTCTCAGCTGTGTGGAAATAAGTCTTTACAGCAGCTGGGTGTGGTGGTGCAGGCCTGTAATCCTAGCATTTCGGCAGCAGAGGCAGGGGGATGGCTTTGAGCTCAGGGTAACATAGCCAAAACCCCCCTCCCCACCCCCACCCATCTCTACCAAAAACACAAAAGAGCCAGGCATGGTGGTGGGTGCCTATAGTCCCATCTACTCAGGAGGCTGAGGCAGGAGAATCACTTGAACCCAGGAAGCAGACATTGCAGTGAGCCGAGACCATGCCACTGCCAGCCTCGACGACAGAGCAACACTCCACCTCAAAAAAGAAAAAACAAAAACAAAAACAAGGTTAAAAGGGACCCCAGACCTTAAAGGTACAAGTTTAAGAGGGACCCCTAAGCAAAAAATGTCAACCCTTTTCCTCTCAATCTTTGAAACACCAGGAGGGTGTAACAGTTTTGCAGCCTAGCTGTAGCAGGCTGATGCCCCCAAGATGCCCATATCCTAATCCCGGGAACTGGTGAACATGACCTTGTATGGCAAAAGGGGCTTTGCAGATATAATGAAGTTAAGGGTCTTTGGCTGGCTTGTACTGGCGGGGTTAATGTACTCACCCGGATCCTTATAAGAGCAGAGAAGGTGATGGAGAGGGTGGGAGGTGTAGTGACGAAAGCAGGAAACTCCAGTCATTCAGGACGTGCAGCACAAGCTGAGAAGTGCAGGCCGCCTCCAGGGCCAGGAGACAGATTCTCCCCCAGAGCCCCGGAAGGCAACAACCCTGCTCCCACCTTGCTTCAGTGGGACTTACTTTAGAATTCTGGTCTTCAGAACTGTAAGGGAATACATTTGTGTTGTTTTAAGTCACTAAGTGTGTGGTAATTTGTTGCAGCAGCCACGGGAAACTAGTATTGTAGTGAAGCCTCAAAACCCATATGAAGGGGCTGGGCTCAGTGGCTCATGTCTGTAATCCCAGCACTTTGGGAGGCCGAGGAGGGCAGATCACTTGAGGTCAGAAGTTTGAGACCAGCCCGGCCAACATGGCGAAATGCTGTCTCTACAAAAAATACAAAAGTTAGCCGGGCATGGTGGCACATACCTGTAATCTCAGCTACTAAGGAGGCTGAGATATGAGAATTGTTTGCATCCGGGGTTGGGGGGTGGAGATTGCAATGAGCTGAGATTGCACCACTGCACTCCCGCCCGGGTGACAGAGCGAGGCTCCATCTCGAAAACAAAAACAAAACAAACCAAAAAACCCACCTGAAGAAGGTTTCCAGTTCTGCCAGCAGTCCCCCACCCAACCCTCGGAAGCAGACATTCCATTGCTGCAGGCCATGGACAGGCAAAAGGAAGCGCCTCCTCATGGCAGAGGTCTACCCAGGAGAAACCCAAGGGAAGGCACTGCCGGGCCAGGCTGTCTGCCAAAGCCATATTATGGTGTTTTTTGTTTTTGTTTTTTCCGAGACACAGTTTCACTCTGTCTCCCAGACTGGAGTGCAGTGGCACAATCTCAGCTCACTTTGACCTCTGCCTCCCCAGTTTAAAGAATTCTCCTGCCTCAGCCTCCTGAGTAGCTGGGATTATAGGAACATAGCACGCCTAGCTCATTTTTGTATTTTTAGTAGAGATGGGGTTTTGCCATGCTGCCCAGGCTAGATTTGAACGCCTTACCTCAAGTGATCCACCTGTCTCAGCCTCCCAAACTGCTGGGATTACAGGAGTGAGCCACCGCACCGAGCACTCGCCAAGGCCTTTGATGGCAGGTTTTTTCCAGGGGATCAGTCCTGGTCTGGTCTGGCTCTGCCCACTCTCCCTCTCACCTAGCTGGAATCCCTAGCTCCTTCTCAGTAGAGGAGAGTGTGGAACCCAACCCCAGCTTGGTATGGTTCAGATCTGCGTTTCACCCATGGAACCTGGCTGCTACCAAGGTCCCGGAGAAAACCAGGGTCTCTCTGCAGGTATGATACAGGACGGGCATGTCCCCAGGACCCTGTGAGAGGGAAGCCCAATGTCCCACCAGATTGGCAGAGCTGGGAAAGAGAAAGTTTTATGATAGCCCTAAGGAAAAAAACAGGCAGCAGAGGAAGCAGGACAGCACTCACATGGAACCCATGTCACTGCCTGAGTGAGGTGAGGGAGGACTGCACCCCAGTGACATGAGGGGGAAGAGAGGCGTGGTTCCAGGGCAGCTTTCCCCCTCATTTCCTCCCATGTTACTCTGATCCCCTCCAGGTGAGCCTGCCCACTTTGTGCCCAGGAGCCTGTAGAAAAACACAGCACCAAATGGTTATGGCCCCAGGAGTGGGGCACAGCAGGGAGGAGACCTGGACAGAGGACAGGCAGGGGAGGAGGGAGTGGGCCTCAAACTCCTGGAGGGGGCCCTTCTCATGGGTCCTCCTTTTTGGCTTCTCCTTCTTTACCCTGGGCTGATCACCCAGGGAAGAACTGAAGCAAGGTTTCTCACCCTCAGGTCCAAGGGGTTCAACTACCAGGCCCTTAGGGAGGTGTGAGCCCCCTGAAAGGATGCAAGGTTTTTTTTTTGGAGATGGAGTTTCACTCTTGTCACCAACACTGGAGTGCAGTGGTGCAATGTCACCTCACTGCAACCTCCGCCTCCCGGGTTCAAGTGAATCTCCTGCCTCAGCCTCCAGAGTAGGCTGTAAGGTGTAAGGCCACCAGTAAGGTGGCTGCCACCACGCCTCATTTTTTGCATTTTTAGTAGAGATGGGGTTTCGCCATGTTGGGCACGCTGGTCTCGAACTCCCGACCTCAGGTGATCCGACTGGCTCGGCCTCCCAAAGTTCTGGGATTACAGGCGTGAGCCACTGCGCTTGGCCGCAATGCAAGGTTTTGCATGGAGAGCATGTACATGCCTTTCTGGAAAACAGTCCACAGCTTATTCTCAGCAGGCTCCACAGTTAAAAAAGGTTAGAACTCTTGCTACAGAGCTGTGGCAGTATGTAGGTGAGGGGCCTGCCAAGGGCATTCTGGGGACTACCTGGGCACCCCTGAGCCCACTGTCCCCTAGGCAGGCTGCACTGCTTGGTATTTGCAGAGCTGAGGGGGTGGGGCACGTGGGGACTGTGAAATTGCCCTGAGATGACCCACAGTCCTCAGCTAGGAAGGGAGGGGTGCATCTCCTGCAGCATCCTCCATCCCTAGACCATGGGGCCAGGAGAACTGATCCTTTCAGCAAGTCAAAAGCCTATTACTGACTTCTTCCCTGGCCATGTAGACCATGTAGTGAACCAGGGTAGTCATATCAAGTAAATGCCTTGGTCTCTGTCACCGAGGTGACCAGTAGGCATTCTCAGGTGCAATGAAGGTCCTGACACCAAGATATGCACCTGGCCACCTGAGGAAAGAGAAAGGACTATCCAAGGGGATGGGGCTGAGCTGGGTGTGGAGTGGTCCTTGTGGGTCTTGGTGAATGGGAGGGGGAGCAGCATGATCCAGACCTTGAGGCAGAAGGACAACCAGGAGACAGCCTGGAAAATGTGCTGGAGCCACAAGGGCTCAAGGCTGGCCAGAGAGGGAGGTGGGATAGGCTGGAAAGTCCTGAGGTCTGAAGATTGGCCCTGGCAGAAAGAAGCCAGGTAAGGTGGGGTGTTACCTGCACCCTGGGGGCCAAGTGCAGGCCATATCAGGCCAATTACCAGGCCCTTAGGGAGATGTGAGCCCCTTGAAATGGTGGAAGGTTTTTTTTTTTTTTTTTTGAGACGGAGTTTCGCTCTTGTCAAACAGGCTGCCACCTTTGCCCAGAGCAGGCACCAACATTTCTGGCTCTGGGTGTGACCTCAGAATGGGGAAAAGCCCCAACCCCCACCAGGACCACCTGCCGCCTAGACTACTTCATATGCTGAACCCAAGCCAGGGGCAGGAAGCTAGAATGACACCTAGGTTAATCCTGATAAAGTCCCTGGCTCCCCCCAGCTACGGGGCTGAAGGGGAATTACAGCCCAAACCCCAGATGCTGACTCTCTAACACTGATCCCTCAGTGCCCACAGGGAGATAGAATCAGCACACTTTCCAGATGGGGAAATGGGCTCCGAGAAGTGCAAGAGCCTTGCCCAACGCCCCAGACCAGGGCTCCAGACCCACAGGGTTTTGTCACTGTGTCCAGAGGGCAGCAGCTGCTCTGAGGTACCCACCTAAGCCTGGCAGCTTTCTCCAACTTCGGAAGCCCAGGAGCATGGCCCAGGTCCACAGATGCACCTGGCACGAGGTGCGCCCAGAGGGACAAAGGCAGATGAGTTTCGTCTCCTCCACTGGATTTTGAGACAAGGGTCTGCTTGAGAAGGCAGTGGATAGTGAGCAACTTGGGGCGGTTTCCCTCTGGATGGATCTGCAGTGCCTGGATGGAACCTGGCTCAGACTGAGCTCAGTTCTGCAGGTCCCTGAGGCATGGAGAGTTCACAGCTACCAAGTGTATGAGTCTGGATTCAAAGCCAACAAACAGCATGACTCGAAAGTCCCTGCCCTACCTGGACCACTCACCTCTTGGGAGTCACCCTTGCAGGCTCATCAGATGCCCAGGCCAGCAGCACAGCCGGCCATGACCAAGGAAACTTGGGGAGCCTCAGAGTACCCCCAGGTATTCCAAACTAAACCTGGCACCCCTGCCTCTCACCATCCTTCTTCTTGCTTTAACCTCACCCCCGCCTCTCACCATCCTTCTTCTTGCTTTAACCTCACCCCCTACACAGAGCCTGGGCCACCTAACGTGGCATCAAACAGATGCCTCAATAAATCAGAGTCTAATTTTCGTGGAGAAAAAAAAAAAAAAAACAGATATACATACAAATTCAAAATATATCCTAAAGTACATATAAATTCAATATCTATCCAATCATTATGACTATGACAGTAGAATATTAAAATACTATTTTCAAAATGTATATAAGCTTAATGTTCTGTTTATTCAAACTATTCAAAATACAAATCATCAACATAATTTGCCACTAACATCTCATTCAGTCCCTTCACAGGACACATGATCCACTGGGAGTTAATAAATTAGCAGCTGGCAGGCAGTGACACATAGCAAAAATGAAAACCAAGGGATGAAATAGTTCTGAAATAAAAAGGGTTTTAAAGCTAAGAGAAATCATTGAATTACTAAGTCATTAGCACTAATTTTGAGCCAACTAACTAATTAATATGAGATGACACAGTGTCCTATGTTTTGGCAAATACAAACTATGTTTAAACAATGTCTGTAATGTGACTTTCAAAATGCTCCTGGCTTTACAAAGATGTGATTAAAATGTAGTAATACATGCTAAAACATTTCCCCCTGCAGAGAATGTTGTAACTTTCATCAGTCACATTGAGAGTCCAGAAGATGAAGGAAAAGGTAGTGGATTTCACTGAGAACTTACCAGAGTTGAACTCCCTCACTTTCTGTTGCCCAACATTGGCAGGTTACAGGACTGGTGGCTGTGGTGTCTCAATGGTCTTTGGTCCCTTAGAAGGTGGAGAATCATCATCATCTTGAAAAAGAACATATGCTCATTACTGAAGGAACCATCTTAGGTTACAGCCACCTCCGGGTCAATTCCCAACATTCAAAATCTGAGGAGGGCTTTAAAGCTATTTTGAGTATTAATAATTATTTCTGTATTGCGAACTTCAGCATACCTTTTTCTAGTTATATTTGAAATGTTATTCTTTTGGGATGTGCGCAAGTGAATACTGCTTTTTCTTCTGTCTTGCTTCATTACTTTTTAGTTTGCTTCATTTGAATCATCATAAGTCTTCCCTTCTCCTCAAATAGCTTTCAACTTGCTGCCAAGAACAATAATCTATTTTAAGGCTTTTGAGAAAAAACTTTCAATGAAGAGAGCCACCTAAAGTTATACAAATATAGAAGAAACGGGGTAAAATAAAGCTTAGATTGGAAAAAAAATATTTAAGATTGTACAAAATTCAAGCACACATAAACAAGGGAAGCTGGGTAATTGTACATTCAAATACTTTTAACAAGTGCAAAATGTGGAGGCTTAAAGAAATAGGGCTGGCCAGGCATGGTGGTTCATGCCTTAATTCCAACACTTTGGGAGGCTAAGGCAGGCTGATTACCTGAGGTCAGGAATTCGAGACCAGCCTTGCCAACGTGGTGAAACCCCATCTCTACCAAAAATACAAAAATTAGGCCAGGAGCGGTGGCTCACACCTGTGATCCCAGCACTTTGAGAGGCCAAGGCGGGTACATCACCTGAGGTCAGGAGTTTGAGACCAGCCTGACCAACATAGAGAAACCTTGTCTCTACTAAAAATACATTAGCTGGGCATGGTGACGCATGCCTGTAAACCCAGATACTTGGGAGGCTGAGGCAGGAGAATCGCTTGAACCCGAAAGGCAAAGCTTGCGGTGAGCCAAGATTGCACCATTGCACTCCAGCCTGGGCAACAAGAGTGAAACTCCGTCTCAAAAAAAAAAAAAAAAGAAAACAAAAATTAGCCAAGAGTGGTGGCACATGTAATCCCAGCTACTTGGGAGGCTGAGGCAGGAGAATTGCTTGAACCTGGGAGGCTGAAGTTGCGGTGAGCTGCGATCGCACCACTACACTTCAGCCTGGGTAACAGAGTAAAACCCTGTCTCAAAAAAAAAAAAAAAGAGAGAGAAAGAGAGAAAGAAAGCAAGAAAGCAAGCAAGCTACATTATTTATGAAACAGATACTGTTGACTCGGTCACAAGAAAGCCTGTGTATAAATGAGCAGTGAGATATTCAAGCACAGCACACACACACTACTCAGGACAGCTGTCCTGAGTTCCATGCTTACTTCTTTCTGGATACACCAGCAACTCAATCTGCTATGATCCTGCAACACATCTCTTGTTAAAATTAAGAGACATCTGGGCCAGGCACAGTGGCTCATGCCTGTAATCCCAACACTTTGGGAGGCCGAGGCAGGTAGATCACCTGAGGTCAGGAGTTCGAGACCAGCCTGGCCAACATGGTGAACCGCTGTCTCTATCAAAAATACGAAAATTAGCCTGGCCTGGTGGCACGTGCCTGTAATCCCAGCTACTCGGGATCCTGAGGGAGAAAAATCGGTTGAACCTGGGAGGTGGAGGTAGCAGTGAGCCAAGATCGTGCCACTGCACTCCAGCCTGGGTGACAGAGCAAGACTCTCTCCAAAAAAAAAAAAAAAAAGAAAGAAAGAAAAAAAATAAATTAGACATCTGGATCAAATCAGCTGCCTCTGTCATCGTCTAGTCCCGCAAAGTGTCAGGTAATGTCCTATGAAGATCGCTGCTCACATATCTATAAAATACTGAAAATATCATTTTAAAAAATCTTTTTTTTTTTTATTTTGAGACGGGACTTTTGCTCTTGTTGCCCAGGCTGGAGTGCAACGGTACGATCTCGGCTCACTGCAACCTCCACTTCCTGGGTTCAAGCAATTTTCCTGTATCAGCTTCCTGAGTAGCTGGGATAGCAGGCATGCACCATCATGCCCGGCTAATTTTGTAGTTTTAGTAGAGACAGGGTTTCTCCATGTTGGTCAGGCTGGTCTTGAACTCCCGACCTCAGGTGATCCACCCACCTTGGCCTCCCAAAGTGCTGGGATTACAAGCTTGAGCCACTGCACCTGGCCAAGAAACCCTTATTAAAAAACAGGCCAGGTGTGGTGGCTCACGCCTATAATCCCAGTACTTTGGGAAGCAGAGGCAGGTGGATCACTTGACATCAGTAGTTTGAGACAAGCCTGGGCAACATGATGTAACCCCATCTCTACTAAGAATATATATATACATACATACACACACACACACATATATATATATATAAAAATTAGCTGGGGGTGGTGGTGGGCACCTGTAATCCCAGCTTCTCAGGAGGCTGAGGCAGGAGAATCGCTTGACCCTGGGAGGTGGAGGTTGCAGTGAGCGGAGATCTTGCCACTGCACTCCAGCCTGGGAGACAACAGCAAAACTCTATCTCAAAAAAAAAAACCAAAAACAGACCCTATTTCAAAACAAAAACAAAAGCAAAACAAAACACAAATGTGGTATGGAAATAAAAATAATTACCGTGTTAAACACAGCTTCGTAGAAAATAAAAGACCACTCAAATACAATAAGCTGTCTTTTTAGACGGGTATAATTGTTATTCTTATTTTACAGCTTAAGAAACAGGCTCAGAGAATGTTATTTGATTGGACCGTGTTGCATCTCTGGACAGTGCAGCTGAGATCAGACTTCGTGTGTAACTCCACTAGCCTACCAGGGTGCCTCTCATAAAGGTAAGAAATGTAAATTTGGCCTAATATACAAAGTTGCCATGGCAGCACTGGGTCAGTTCTACATACACTACTTCTATGTTCATCAAGGGAAACCTTACAGGAAAGTGAAAATGTTTCTAGAAGGTGATTGGACACCAGCACATTTGCTTGTTGCCTTTGGGCTCTTCTTCTAAGGCCAACAGTGACCTGAAATTATTGACTGACTATTCCAGTCAACTGGAGAAAATGGTACCAAGGTCGCCAACATCAGACAAATTCACTTGAGGATCTATCTATGTACTCTGAAAGACAAAACTGCTTGTGAAGGATACTGTATTTCAGAAAAACAGAATCATATCAACAACTAATAACACTGTAAAACGCTGATGTGTTGAATGCTACTTTAGAAAAACATGTTCAAATCTAGGGAAAAAATTGAAAACTACGTATCTAGCTAGCTAGTTAACTATCTAGAGACATGCTTTCATTCTATTGCTCAGAATGCAGAGCAGTGGGATGATCAGAGCTCCTGGCCTCAAGTGGTCCTCCTGCCTCAGCCTCCTAAGTAGCCTGGGCCACAGGTGGACACAGTTACAGCTGGGTTTTTTGCTTTGTAGAGACAGGGTTTCACTACATTGCTCAGGCTGGTGTCATACTTTGGAGTCTCACTGTGTTGCCTAGGCTGGGGTGCAGTGGTGCAATCTCGGCTCACTGTAATCTCCGCCTTCTGGGTTCAAGGAGTAGCGGGGACTACAGGCATGTGCCACCACACCCGGCTAATTTTTGTAGAGACTGAGTTTCACCATGGCCAGGTTGGTCTGGAACTCCTGACCTCAGGTGATCCACCCACCTCGGCCTCCCAAAGTGCTGGGATTACAGGCTTGAGCCACCCAGCTTGGCCGAGCACTTTCCTGTTATTAAACAGCCTAATCCAGGCGGGGCATAGTCCCTCACGCCTGTAATCCTGACGACTCTGATGGCCAAGGTGAGAAGACCGCTTGAACCCAGGAGCTCGAAACTGGCCTGGGCAACATACCGAGACCCCCATCTCTACAAAAATTACAAAAATTAGGCCACGTGAGCACCGCGCCTGGCCAATTTTTGTATCTTCTGTAGAGATGGGGTTTCTTCATGTTGCCCAGGCTGGTCTAGAACTCCTGAGCCCAAGCCATCCATCCTCCCGCCTCGGCCTCCCGAAGTACTGGGATGGCAGTTTTATTTGGCAGTCCCTCCCTGTTGCACATTTAGGGTTTTTTTTTACTTTTTTAGACAGGGTTTACCTCAGTCTCGCAGGCTGGAATGCTGTGGTGGGGCCATAGCTCATTGGTGCACCGAACCTTGGGGTTCAAGTAGCTGGGGAGCTGAGGTAGGACTACTGAGACAGGGTCGCGCCACGTTGCTAGACTGCTCTAAGCCTGAAGGGATCCTCCCGCCTTGGTCGCGCCTGGACATCTTTTTGTATTTTTGACCGACATAAACACTGCGCTGGGTCTGAGTTTGTCAACTACCCTTCTCCAGCCAGCAACACACAGGACCTGGAGGGGAGGTCGCGGTTACCAGGCTCCACTTTCAGGAGAAAACTGCTCAGCTACCGACACTACCACCTCTGTGACGCCGCCGAACGCCCCCGCCTGTGACGTCGCCCCAAGGCCCACCCTTATGACGTCACCGGAGGCGCGCGCTTGTGACGTCGCAGAGGCCCGCTCCTCACTCGGAGCCAATCGGAACTCGCGGCAAGGCTGCAGGTCTTCCAGGAGCGCTCATGCGCGGACGGCTGCCCGCAGGCGGACGGGGGGATGTAACCGGCAGCTGAGCTGGCCTTTTTGTGTCCACAAGCTTCGGCGCGGCTGCGGCCTCCCATAAGCTACCGGGAGGAGCTTTACGACTTCCCCGCCTGCAGGGCCGGTGTAGCAAGGGCCAGACGCGTCACGAGCAGGCGCTGCGCCCCAACCGGCCGGCTCCTGGCGGGCCGGTTGCGGAGAAGCTCCTCAATGGCCAGCGGCAGCTGCAGTCCCGGCCGTGCACTCGCCTCACCTGATCCCGGGTACGTGCATCCCACAACACCTCCCCCAGCCAGGGCCCGAGGACCCCCGGGAGCGTCCCCAGCCACCTGGCGCGGCTCATCCTGGGCAGGGTAGGCCCCCTCTGAGGTTGCCCCGCATTAGGGAGCTGCACCGCCGAGCTCAACCTCTCACGGGCCGTTGTAATCGCATTAAGCCTTTGAAACTTTGTAGCGGTGTAAAAGGGGTTAGAAAACGAAGAAAACATCTTTTTAAAAATATAAGCGATCGGTCGGGCGCGGTGGCCCACACCTGTAATCCCAGCATTTTGGGAGGTCGAGGCGGATGGATCACGAGGTCAGGAGTTCAAGACCAGCCTGGCCAGCATGGTGAAACCCGGTCTCTACTAAAAATACAAAAATTAGCCGGGCGTGGTGGCGGGCGCCTATAATCGCAGTTACTCGGGAGGCTGAGGCAGAGAATTGTTTGAACCGGGAGGCGTAGGTTGAAGTGTGCCGAGATCGCACCACTGCACTCCATCATGGGCGACAGACCGAGACTTTGTCTAAACAAATGTGTATGTGTGTGCGTGTGTGTATGTATATGTGTGTGTATGCTTGTATGCGAGTATGCGATCGAGCCCGGGAGGTTGAGATTACAGTGAGCCGAGATTATATAAACGATCAAGCAGAGGAGGTTGAGGTTACAGTCAGACGAGATTGCGCCATTGCACTCCAGCCTGTGTGACAGAGGGATACTCTGTCTCTAAAAACTTACATGCAAGTGAGAACTTTTCTTCCAGCGCTCATGCTCAGACTGAAGAAAGTAATTGGGCCGGGCCCAGTGGCTCACGCCGGTAATCCCATACTTTGGGAGGCCGAGGCGGTGGATCGCTTGAGCTCAGGGGTTCCAGACTAGCTTAGGCAACATGGTGAAACCCTGTCTCTACAAAAATACAAAAAATTAGCTGGGCATGGTGGCACGCGCTTGTAGTCTCTGCTGCTTGCAGGGCTAAGGTGGGAGGATCCCTTGAGCCCAGGAGGTCGAGGCTGCACCTCCTGGCCTCAGGCAATCCTTTTCAGCCTCCCAAAGTGCTGGGATTACACTGTATTTTAATGCTTTTTTTGAAAATGGAAACTTTTACAGGGAATTCACTTCCTTCAAGCTAGTGATAAGGAAATGATGCTATTCTGTTTTGTTTTCTGTTTGTGTGTGTGTGTATGTGTGTGTTTTTTCGAGACAGGGTCTTGCCCTGTGCCCAGGCTGGAGTGAGGTGGTGAAATCATGGCTCACTGCAGCCTTGACCTCCGGGCTCAAGGAATCCCTCCCCGTCAGCCTCCCCAGTGGCTAGGACTACAGGTGCATGCTACCATGCTTGGCTAATTTTTTTTTTGAAATGGAGTCTTATTGTGTCTCCCAGGCTGGAGTGCAGTGGTGCAGTCTCGGCTTACTGCAGGTATGTCTCAAAGCCCTGACTTCAGATGGTCCTCCCACCTGGGCATCCCAAAGTGCTGGGATTACAACTGTGATCACCGTGCCCAGCGATTTTGCTCATTTTAGATACTATAACTTTTTAAGTTTTTTTTTCCCCTGAGATGGAGTCTTGCTTTGTTGCCAGGCTGGAGTGCAGTGGCATGATCTCGGGACACTGCAACCTCTGCCTTCTGGGTTCAAGCGATTCTCCTACCTCAGCCTCCTGAGTAGTTGGGACTACAGGTGTGCACAACCACATCCAGGAGCTCAAGGCTGCAGTGAGCCATGATAATGCCACTGCAGTCCATCCTGAGCAACAGAATGAGACCCTGACTCCACAAATAAATAAATCAACATCATGTGATCTGTACCAGGATACAGGCAGGTGCTATTATCCCCACTTTTCATCCTCAACTCTGAGTTGAGTCATCCATCAACTCTGATGACCTTTACGTTCACTCCCCTTAAGCCATCCACAGGAACAGCTACTTCACATAGAAAAGTCAATCTCAGAGGGTTGAGTAATTTGCCCAATTACTGTAAAAGGTAGAGCTTCAGTTATCACCCAGGTACATCTGATGCGAGTATTCCCTCTCCACCCCTCTGTGTGGCTTTTAATTTTTTTTGAGATGGAGTTTCACTCTTGTTGCCCAGGCTGGAGTGCAATGGCGCAATCTCGGCTCACTGCAACCTCCACTTCCTGGGTTCAAGTGATTCTCCTGCCTCAGCCTCCCGAGTAGCTGGGACTACAGGTGCATGCCACCACACCTGGCTAATTTTTATATTTTTAGTAGAGACGGTGTTTTACCATGTTGGCCAGGCTGGTCTCGAACTCCTGACCTCAAGTGATCCACCTGCCTCTGCCTCCCAAAGTGCTGGGATTACAGGCATGAGCCATCACACCTGGCCCCAGTACATGTATTTTGAATGAGTGAATGAATGGACACTCAAAAAAATGTTAGCTATTAGCATCTTTGCACAAACAATAGGCCCACAGCAAATATCTTTTCCCAAATAAAAAGGAAGTCCTCACCACAGAGATTAATTACTTCACCACTCCAGAAAAAAAGACAAAAACTTTTAAAAGAGTGTTTTGTGGACCGAGCACGGTGGCTCACACCTGTAATCCCAGCACTTTGGGAGGCCAAGGCGGGTGGATCACCTGAGGTCAGGAAGCCTGATCAACTTGGAGAAACCCCCATCTCTACTAAAAATACAAAATTAGCCAGGCATCGTGGCGCATGCCTGTAATCCCAGCTACTCGGAAGGCTGAGGCAGGAGAATCGCTTGAACCCAGTACGTGGAGTTTGCGGTGAGCCAAGATCGCACCATTGCACTTCAGCCTGGGCAACAAGAGTGAAACTCCGTCTAAAAAAAAAGAAGTGTTTTGTGGTGGAGCACGGTGGCCCATGCCTGTAATCCCAATGCTTTGGAAGGCCAATGTGGGAGGATAAATTGAGGTTAGGAGTTACAAACCAGCCTGGGCAACATAGCAAGACCCCTTCTCTACACAAAATAAAAA
Organism: Chlorocebus sabaeus; assembly: GCF_047675955.1. Taxonomy (NCBI): domain Eukaryota; kingdom Metazoa; phylum Chordata; class Mammalia; order Primates; family Cercopithecidae; genus Chlorocebus; species Chlorocebus sabaeus. Next base: position 312,172 of record NC_132924.1, read on the forward strand.
TTCAAAATTAGCCAGGCGTGGTGGCACACAGTGTTGCCTTAGCTATTCAGAAGGCCAAGACACAAGGATTGCTTTAGCCCAGGAATTCAAGTCTACAGTGAGCTATGATCGCGCCACTGCACTCTAGCCTGGGAGACAAAGAAAGACCCTGTCTGAAAAAATCATGAATGAAATCTTGCTTTGCCCTCTGTTCTCTGAAATCCTTCTGCTTTCCTGAGGATGTCAGCATCGACATGGATGAGCATGCAATTCGCCTGATTCACCATCCCACGTCTTCCTCAGCTCTGATGACCTTTGCTTCCACTCCCCTTAAGCCACCACAGGTACGGCTCTGGTGATCCTTTTGGAGGGCTACATTTCTGAAACCTTAAACTCTGACGTTCTTTTTACTTGCCCTTTGTGGCCAATTCTATTTTCCAAGGTGACTGCAACAAGTTCTCGCAGGCTGGAGTGCAATGGTGTGATCTTGCCTCACTACAACCTCTGTCTCCAGGATTCAAGTGATTCTCCTGCTTCAGCCTCCCAAGTAGCTAGGATTACAGGCATGTGCCACCACGCCCGGCTAATTTTTGTATTTTTAGTAGAGACAGGGGTTCGCCATGTTGGCCACGCTGCTCTCCAACTCCTGACCTCATGATCTGCCCACCTAGGCCTCCCAAAGTGCTGGGATTACAGGTGTGAGCCACCACACCCATCGGTATAATTTTGAAAATACTTATCCATGTTGTAGCATGTGTCAGTAATTCATTTTACTGAGTAGTGTTCCATTGTAGGGATATACCACAATTTGTTTAGCTATTTATCTGTTGATGAACATTTGGGTTTTTTCTAGTGTTGGGTAGTCACAAATAAAGCTGCTATGAATATGTTTTCATTTCTCTTGGATAAAACTCAAAGATTGGCATTGCTGGGTCTTTTTTTTTTTTTTTTGAGATGGAGTTTCACTCTTGTTGCCTAGGCTGGAGTGCAATGGCTCAATCTCGGCCCGCTGCAACCTCCACCTTCCAGATTCAAGCAGTTCTCCTGCCTTAGTCTCTCTAGTAGCTGGGATTACAGGCATGTGCCACCAAGCCCAGCTCATTTTGTATTTTTAGTAGAGATGTGGTGTCACCATGTTGGTCAGGCTGGTTTCTAACTCCTAAACTCAGGTGATCTGCCTGCCTCAGTCTCCCAAAGTGCTGGATTATAGGCATGAGCCACCGCGCCCGGCCTTGCTGGGTGTTATGGTAAGTATATGTTTAACTTTACAAGAAACCGTGGGCCTAGTGTGGTGGCTCGCACCTGTTATCTCAACATTTTGGGAGGCCGAGGTGGGCAGATCACCTGAGGTTAGGAGTTTGAGACCAGCCCAGCCAACATGGCGAAACACTGTCTCGACTAAAAGTACAAAAATTATCCAGGTGTGGTGGCTCACACTTCTGATCCCAGCTATTCGGGAGGCTGAGGCATGAGAATTGCTTGAATCCGGGAGGCAGAGATTGCAGTGAGCTAAGATCGTACCACTGCACTCCGGCCTGGGTGACAGAGCAAGACTCCATCTCAAAATAAAAGATAAAATAAAATATAGTATAATTACATGGGCTGGGAACCCCAGCCCTTGTTACGGAGCCTCTTTGACTCTCCTCTGATTCAGAACCTTTTCAGAATCTACTGTGTACTCTTTCAATGCCTGGGGGCCTGAACAAATTTATCCCTACTACCAAAGCAAGTAAGCTTGGTTCTCACAACTATGCGTGACCTTCACAACCTCTGTACTGGCTTTTATTTTTTTTTCTTACACAGGTGAAGGTAAGAGGTCAGTGCTAACAAAAGGTGAAGGAAGCAAGGTGATCTTAGAAGCCTCTTGAAAGATACAGAGATTGAGAAGTTGGGAAAGCGTTTGTTTGAGCAAGGAACTTTTTTCCTCTTATCTAAAATCAGGCGTTCGAAGGCTGGCCCTGCAGGAAAACTTGCTTTTGTGCTTTGGAACTATTGGCAAGAAGGCCTTGTCAGTGGTGGCTTTTTTTTTTTTTTTTTTTTTTTTTTAAATCAGTTGGTCCTTTGCTTGCCCCAGATGAAGTAGCTGGGGCCAGCCAGGCAGAAGTTCTGTTCTGAGCTGCAGAAGGCAGTGGTCTGGATGGGGCCTGGAAGCCGCTGTGTCTGAGAATCTGAGAATAGACCTTCACACCGGCATGTCTTCTACCCCTGGCCCTGCCCTCTCCCTCCCTGTTAGAGCCAAATATGAAGAATCCAGAGTCCATTCTCCGGCAATGATTTTTCTGTGTGTGGAATTCTGATGTACACAATTTACTTTGAAGCAACTGAACTTAGTAGATTTTTTTCCCCTATAGCCACGAGAATGTTAAATACGCTTGTATTGTGAGTCACTCCTGGTGGAGACAATGAAAAGAGGAGGAAATTGGCCAGGCGTGGTGGCTCACACCTGTCATTCCTGCACTTTGGCAGGTGAATCACTTGAGGTCAGGAGTCTGAGACCAGCCTGGCCAACATGGTGAAACCCCATCTCTACTAAAAATACAAAAGAATTAGCCAGGCACAGTGGAAAGCACCTGTAATCCCAGCTACTCGGGAGGTAGGAGAATTGCTTGCACTTAGGAGGCGGAGGTTGCAGTGAGCCGAGATCACATCACTACACTCCAGCCTGGGCGACAGAGTGGGACCCTATCTCAAAACAAATAAAAAATAAAAAGGAGGAAATCAGAAGTGCACAGGGAGGTACAGCATTTTGCAGAGCAGGATGGGAAGAGCTAAAAGCAGCTGTGGTCGAGTTTGCTCAGCTGCTTAATCAAGCAGGGAGGGAGTTGATACTCTTGTAACCCAACGGGTGAAGGCCATCTCCCCTGGCCTGACCATTTCATGCTCAGCGTTAAAAGTCCTAAAATCCAGCTCGCTCTCCTTGCGAGGGGGTGGAAAAAGAATCAGCTTTCCAAGTAAATTCAATGTAAAGTGTGTCTCTAATATTCTATTTTGGCCAGCACGGTGGTTCACGTTTATAATCCCAGCACTTGGAGAGACTGAGGTGGGAGGATCATTTGAGGCCAGGAATTCAAGACGAGCCTGGGTAACATAGTGAGACCTCATCTCTACAAAAATAATAACATGGCTGGGTGTGGTGGTGCATGCCTGTAGTCTCAGCTACTCAGGAGGCTGAGGCGGGAGGATCCCTTCAGCCCAGGAGGTTGAGGCTGTAGGGAGCTATGATTGCACTATTGGCACTCCAGTGTGGACGACGGAAAAAGAGACCTTTTCTCTAAAAAAATAAAAGCCAAAAATACTTGTTTCTTTCAGGAGGCAGGTGTCAACAATTCTGAGCTGTAAATCACGCCTAGTGGTCAGTTGGGGATGTGTAAATCAGTTCTAACTTTTAGTGGAGGAAATGTACATTTCCTTTCAAATTCAAGGCTGATGGTCTTGCTTTTTTTTTGAGACAGGGTCTCGCTCTGTCACCCAGGCTGGAGTGCTGTGGCCTGATCTTGACTCACTGCACCCTTGAACTCCTGGGCTCAAGCCATCCTACCACCTCAGGCTCTTGAGTATCTGTGACCAAAGGCGTGCACCACCATGCCCCACCAATTTTTTTTTTTTTTTTTTTTCTTAAGAGAAAGAATCTCGCTATGTTCCCCAGGCTGGTCTCAAACTCCTGGGCTTGAGCGATCCTGCTGTCTCAGCCTCCCAACGTGCTGGAATTACAAGTGTGAGCCACTGCACCTGGCCAATCTCATTGAAGCTAATGCTAGTGTCAGCAGTTGGAAAGAGGTTCAAGTACCTAGTTTGTCTTTTTTTTTTTTTTTTTTTTTTGAGATGGAGCCTTGCTCTTGTTGCCTAGGCTGGAAGGAATGCACTGCTGCGATCTCGGCTCACTGCAACCTCCGCCTCCCGGGTTCAAGTGATTTTCCTGCCTCAGGCTCCTGAGTAGCTGGGATTGCAGGCCCCCGACTAATTTTTGTACGTTTAATAGAGCCCGGGTTTTGTCATGTTGGCCACACTGGTCTGAAACTCCTCACCTCAGTTGATCCACCGGCCTCAACCTCCCAGAGTGCTAGGATTACAGGTGTGAGCCACCACGCCCTGCCAAAGTACCTGGTTTTTCAAATATGGCCAGTAATTATTTGTCTGATCATCTCAACAACATTGGAAGCCTCTGAAGATGGCGCCTATGCATTCCTCTCTCGGGTCTTATGTCAGGGTCCCTGGGGACTGGCTTTGAGGTTCTGGTGCCCGTCAGTCGTTTTCAGGAGCATTGCCCATTCTTAGTTATGTTGTGTTGCCTCATGCAGCTTCTTTTTTTTTTCTTTTCTTTTTTTCTTTTTTTTGAGATGGAGTTTCCCTCTTATTGCCTAGGCTGGAGTGCAATGGCATGATCTCAGCTCACCAAAAACTCTAATTCCTGGGTTCAAGCAATTCTCCTGCTTCAGCCTCCCGAGTAGCTGGGATTACAGGCATGCGCTACCACGCCCAGCTAATTTGGTATTTTTAGTAGAGATGGGGTTTCTGTATGTTGGTCAGGCTGGTCTTGAACTCCCGACCTCAGGTGATCCGCCCACCTTGACCTCCAAAAGAGCTGAGATTACAGGTGTGAGCCACCACGCCGGGCCTTCTCATGCACCTTCTTAAAAAGTGTTTTATCTTGTCCCACTTACCTCATTTTAGCTCCTCTTACACCATTTGTCTGGTTTCTGGCTTCCTCTTCACTCACCTATGGTTCATTCTCCATACTTAGTGGAATTACACTATGGTAAGTGCTGCTTCTCTGCTGATAGACATGCTGACTTCAAGACCTTATTAGCTTGATTCCTGCTGGACCAAAGCCAAATGAGTGGTTTCTTTTTAGTTTTTCTTATGTTTTATCTATTTTTTAAAGAGACAGGGTTTCACCACGTTTGCCAGGCTGGTCTTGAACTCCTAGCCTTAAGCAATCCACCTGTCTTAGCCTCCCAAAGAGCTGGGATTAGAGGCATGAGCCACCACGCCGGCCCTTGTTGAGTTCTTTTTTTTTTTTTTTTCTGAGACAGAGTCTCGCTCTTTCACCCAGGCTGGATTGCAGTGCAGTGGCGTTGTCTCGGCTCACTGCAACCTCCTTCTCCCAGATTCAGGCGATTCTCCTGCCTCAGCCTCCAAAGTAGCTGGAATTACGGGTGCCTGCCACCACGCCTGGCTAATTTTTATATTTTTAGTAGAGATGGGGTTTCACCATGTTGGCCAGGCTGGTCTTGAACTCCTGACCTCAAGTGATCCTCCTGCCTCGGCCTCCCAAACTGCTGGGATTACAAGCTTGAGCCACTGCACCCAGCCCTTTGTTGAGTTCTTAATAACTGCTTAGGTTCAACTCTATTTAATTCATAAAGTATTTAGCTCATGAAACATTTAACTAACACCTACTGGGTGCTGGGTGCAGAGATAGAAGATAATTCTTTTAGTCAAGGGGTCTGCCCTGGAAGAGCCTACATTCTCACAAAACCGGAGTGATTTATGGATTTTCTGGGTTGATGGGGTGGAAATAATGTGGTATAGGGGAGGTCACTTGATCTGCACCATGAAGAAATAGGCCTTTCCTCATGACATGGGGTATATGGTGATTCCAGGCAGAGGAGCAGCATTTGAAAGAGTGTAGAGGAATAAAAACCTGACATAGGCCAGGTGTGGTGGCTCATGTGTGTAATGCCAGCACTTTTGGGAGGCTGAGGTGGGCAGATCACCTGAGGTCAGGAGTTCGAGACCAGCCTGACCAACATGGTGAAACCCCATCTCTACTAAAAATACAAAAATTAGCTTGGCGTGGTGGCTCAGGTACTCAGGAGGCTGAGGCAGGAGAATCGCTTGAACCCAAGAGGCGGAGGTTGCAGTGAGCCAAGATCACACCACTGCACTCCAGCCTGGGCGACAGAGCAAGACTCTGTCTCAAAAAAAAGAAAAAAGCCCACATATGACATGCCTAAGAATCAAGTCCGACCAGGCGCAGTAGCTCACTCCGGTAATCCCAGCACTTTGGGAGGCTGAGGCGGATGGATCACCTGAGGTCAGGAGTTGCAGACCAGCCTGGCTAACACAGTAAAACCCCATGTCTACTAAAAATACAAAAATTAGGAGGACGTGACGGCACACACTTACAGTCCCAGCTACTGAGGATGCTGAGGGAGGAGAATTGCTTAAACCCAGGAAGGGAAGGTTGCAGTGAGCCAAGATGGCACCACTGCTCTACACTCCAGCCTAGGTGACAGAGCAAGACTCCATCTCAGAAAAGAAAAAAAGAAACAAGTTCTTAGTATTCCTTGAGCCATAAATTGTACATGTGACCAGACACAGTTGCTCACGCCTGTAGTCCCAGCACTTTGGGACGCCAAGGAGCATGGACCATTTTAGCCCAAAAGTTCAAGACCAGCCTGGACAGTATGGCAAAACACCATCTCTACTAAAAATACAAAAATAAGTTGCGCATCGTGATGCATGCCTGTAGTCCCAGCTGCTCAGGAGGCTGAAGTGGGAGGATCGCTTGAGCCAAGGAGGCAGAGGTTGCAGTGAGCTGAGATTGTACCACTGCACTCCAGCCTTGATGACAGAGTGAGGCCCTAACTCAGAAAAAAATGTGAGTGTGTGTGTGTGTGTAAAAATGTGTGTGCATATATGTGTATTTGTGGGGAATGAGGTTGGTAAAATACATAGGCATAGGAGCCAGATCATGAAGGGCATAAATTGTGTAATAAAGACATTGTGTTAATTGGCTGGGTGCGGTGGCTGTGGTGGGATGCGATGACTCACACCTGTAATCCCAGCACTCTGAGAGGCCGAGGAGGTTGGATCAGCTGAGCTTAGGAGTTCGAAACCAGCCTGGTGAACTTGTTGAAACCCCATCTCTACTAAAAATACAAAAATTAGCTGAGCGTGGTGGCGGGCACCTGTAATCCCAGCTATTCGGGAGGCTGAGGCAGGAGAATTGCTTAAACCTAGGAGGCAGAGGTTGCAGTGAGTCAATATTACCCCACTGCACTCCAGCCTGGGTGACACAGCAAGACTCCTTCTCAAAAAAACAAAAAAAAAACACAAAAAGTATTACTAGACACTGAAATTTGCATTTCATTTTTATTTATTATTGGTATTACTTTTGAGACAGGATCTCACTCTGTCATCCAGGCTGCAGTGCAGTGTCATGGTTGTAGCTCACTGCAGCCTCAAACTCGTGTGCTCAAGCAATCCTTCTACCTCACCCTTCTGAGTAGCTAGGTCTATAGGTGTGTGTCACCACACCTGGCTAATTTAAAAATACTTTTGTAGAGATGGGATCTTGCTATGTTGCCCAGATTGGTGTTGAACTCCTGGCTTCAAGTAAACCTCCAACTTCAGCCTCCCAAAGTGCTAGGATTATGGGCATGAGCCACTGCAGCCAGCCTGAAATTTGAATTTCATTAATTTTTACATGTCAAAAAATACAATTCTTCTATTGATTTTTTTTTTTCCAACTGTTTAAAATGTAAAAATCAGCCGGGCATGGTGGCTCACACCTGTAGTCCCAGCTACTCTAGAGGCCAAGATGGAAGGATCACTTGAGCCCAGGAGTTTGAGGCTGCAGTGAGCTATGATGGCACCACTGCACTCCAGCCTGGGTGACAGAGTGGAATTTGTCACCAAAAAAAAAAAAAAAAAAATTCATTTTCAATCCCTGTCCTCTGCAGCTTGTGCAGCAGTATGCCTCGCAGAGTTTCTTCCTGTAACTTCACCATTTTCCTTCTCCTTCCCAGGCTCAAGTCAAGACATAAAGGTGGTGGTCCTGCAGGCTCTGTCCTTGGCGCTCTTCTCTTCTCCCTCTCTCTATTCTCCATGGACTTTATTTTTATTACTTTTTATTTTCTTGAGACAGGGTCTCGCTCTGTCACCCATACTGGAGTGCAGAGGCATGATCTCGACTCACTGCAGTCTCTGCCTCCCAGGTTCAAGCAACTCTTCTGCCTCAGCCTCCCAAGTAGCTGGGACTGCAGGTGCATGCCACCCTGTCTGGCTAATGTTTGTATTTTTAGTAGAGTTGGGGTTTTGCCATGTTGGCCAGGCTGGTCTTCAACTCCTGGCCTCAATTGATCCTCCCGCCTCAGCCTCCCAGAGTGCTGGGATTACAGGCATGAACCACTGCACCCAACCTCTCCCTGGACTTTAATCAGACCATGTCTTCAACTAGCACCTCTACATTGGCAATGTTGTGTATGTTAAGCTGTTATATTTAGCTCTGACCTTTCTTCTGAGGCTTAAAGCCTTTCCCAGTATCTGGAAGTTAAAGTCTAAACTCCTTAGCCTGGCCCTAGGACCCGCTTAGTCTGAACTCCTGATGCACTGCCAGGCCCCTGGGCCAAGCCACGGGATAGCTTCCAGCAGGTCATCTGCTTCCTCCTCCTTGTCTTTGCTCATGCTCCTCCCTCTGCCATCACAAGCCTCTCTCCTTGTCTCTGCCTCCCTTCCTCTCCTCCCAGCACATGCCAAATCAATGCCCTGCCCTTTGACAACCCACTCAGAGGGCCACTTACCTGTCAGATTCAGCTCAAATACCTTTCCCTCCTTTTCTTTTCTATTTTCTTTTCTTTTTTTTCTTTAGAATCAGGGTCTGGCTCTGTCATCCAGGCTAGAGTACAAGGGCGAAATCTTGGCTCACTGCAGCCTCCACGTCCCGGGTTCAAGTGATTCTCCTGCCTCAGCCTCCTGAGTAGCTGGGATTACAGGCATGCACCACCATGTCCAGCTAATTTTTTGTATTATTATTTTTAGTAGAGACTCAGTATGTCTATGTTGCCCAGGCTGGTCTCGAACTCCTGGCCTCAAGCAATTCTCCTGCTTTAGCCTCCCAAAGTGCTAGGATTACAGGTATGAGCCACCATGCCCAGGCTGAAGCCCTGTTTCATAGATAAGGCTAAACATTTTCCTGTGTGCCCATAGAGCCTTATGCACTTCTCCACTTTATTGCTTGCTTTCTTGCTGCAATTAGATCAAAAATAATTGAATACTGGTTCAACATCAAATATATATATATATTTGAGGCAGAGTCTTGGTCTGTCGCCCAGGCTGGGGTGAAGTGACACGATCTCAGCTCACTGTAGCCTCTGCCTCCTATGTTCCAGCAATTCTCCTGCCTCAGCCTCCCAAGCAGCTGGGATTATAGGCGTGCACCACCATGCTTGGCTAATTTTTGCACTTTTTTAGTAGAGATGGGGTTTCACCATGTTTGCCAGGCTGGTCTCAAACTCCTGTCTTCAGGTGATCTGCCCACCTCAGCTTCCCAAAGTTTTAGAATTATAGGCATGAGTCACTGCACCCGACCTGTTAATGTTATTTTCAAACAAACCTTCAAAAGTTTATTCCAAGGCCTTGCTCTCATAGCAGCAAAGCCTGTCTGTTGCACAGTGGGTCTCTTGGTAGCATCTTCCTGTTGGTGGATGTGGATATTGTGCAGACCTGGGGCAGTAAGGCATGTTAACCTCGAGGACATTGGACCTGGCTGGCCTGACTGTTGGGTCTCCCTCCTAGGACACGGTGAGCCATGGGCAGGATGGTGCCTTTCAAAGCTGCTCTGACGGAGCGCTTAGACCTAATCCAGCCCTCCAGGGAGCAGGTGCAGAGACTCATAGCAGAACACCTTCCACACCTGACTCCCAGCATAAGGTAAGAGGAGCCCTTGCTGCAGGTCTATTTCAGGACCAGTGTTGGGGGGCACATCCTTCTGACAGCATCTAACTATTGCTGTAGACCGTGCTCTGGGTGGTTTATTTATTTTTATTTTTTAATTTTATTATTATTTTAAAAAATGTATTTATTTTATTTTTTCGAGATGGAGTCTCTCTATGTCACCCACGCTGGAGTGCAGTGGCATGATCTTGGCTCACTGAAAGCTCCCCGTCCCGGGTTCAAGTGATTCTCCTGCCTCAGCCTCCCGAGTAGCTGGGACTACAGGCGCCCGCCACCCGCCCAGCTAATTTTTTGTATTTTCAGTAGAGACAGGGTTTCACCGTGTTAGCCAGGATGGTCTCGATCTCCTGACCTCATGATGTGCCCGCCTCGGGCCTCCCAAAATGCTGGGACTACAGATGTGAGCCACCGCACCTGGCCTCAACATCAAATATACTTAAATGTTGGTACCAGCCAGGTACGGTGGCTCATGCCTGTAATCCCAATACTTTGGGAGGCCGAGGCAGGTGGATTACCTGAGGTCAGGAGTTCAAGACCAGCCTGGTCAACATGGTGAAAACCCATCTCTACCAAAAATTACAAAAAAAAATTAGCTGGGTGTGGTGGCACATGCCTGTAATCCCAGCTACTCAGGAGACTGAGGCATAAGAATCACTTGAACCTGGGAGGTAGAGGTTGCAGTAAGCCAAGATTATGCCACTGCCCTCCAGCCTGGGCAGCAGAGTAAGACTCCATCAAAAGAAAAAAAAGATGGGTGTAGTGTGGGGGGTAAAAAAAAAAAAAAAAAAGGAAAAAGAAATGAATGAATCTGTGAGTACACTCTTATTTGGCCTGCACTGACTTTGACACAAGTTACATTGGCTCAGTAGACAAGGTGGGATCTTTTCATAATTTTATTTGATGTCTTTAAATACATTTATCTTTTTTCTTGGAGGAAAATTCTTCTAAGGATAGTCTCCCACTCAGAGCTAAGGAAGCTGTTCTACTCAGCACATGCAATGTGTTTTGATGTTGACAGAACGGTCATCAGAGAAGAAGGAATCGATGAGCTAGCCAAAATGTGTGGCGCTGAGGATGCGGTGTCAGAAATGTAGGGATAGCATTTATTCACTTTATGAAATGATAAAGACTTTTGGATGAAGTGCTAGACCCTGGCTATATGGAACATGAGCACTAGGCTTTTTCTTTCATCCCTTAGAGCTGAATTTGATATATTCATTCATTTATAGAAATATTTATGGCAAACAAATATGGATAAGACATGTTTTTAGCTTGATCAGGGGAATGACGACCGTCACTAACTAAAGAAGATGGCCTGGGGGGCGGGGTCCAAGTGTCCGGCAGCTTTGTGTCATAGTTGAAAGTGTGGCCTTAGTGGTTCCCTGGAAAGGTTCAGAGTCTCTTGGTGGATCCTGGGTCAGAGCCCCTCCCTCCCTCCTGCCCTGCAGCTTGGGCACCTCCCCCTGCAGTTGCAGTCCCCCAGTCATGCACCATGTCATTTTCCAGCTGGTGTGCAGTGGCTCAATCTCAGCTCACTGCCACCTCTGCCACCCGGGTTCAAGCAATTATCCTGCCTCAGCCTCCCAAGTAGCTGGGATTACAGGCACCACCACCACGCCAGGTAAACTTTTCTATTTTTAGTAGAGACGGAGTTTCACCACGTTGGCCAGGCTGGTCTCAAACTCCTGACCTCAGGTCATCCACCCGCCCCAGCCTCCCAAACTGCTGGGGTTACAGGCATGGGCCATCGCACCCAGCCTCTTTTCCTCTCCTATCTGACTCACTAGATGGGATCTGTTAGGTAAATCAGAAACCAAAGAGGAGTAGCATTCAACACTCCGTTGCCCAATGAGCAAATCTATTATCAAGCCCAGTGCACTCTACCTCCTGAATAGCTCCTTACTTGTAACACTTTTGCATCTCCACCAGTAACTTCTAACTGGACTGCCCACATCCAGTGCTATGTATGTTCTCTACACCCAGCTAAATAAAATATTCATTCCAAAATGTAGAGCAAGTAGGTCATTGTCATGCTTCTGTTGTTTAAAGCTTCTTAATGCTTATAGGACAAAGAAAAATCATGCTTGTGTGGCCCTACCCTGTATACATCTCCAGCTTCCTGGCACCTGCTCCCCCTTGCTCTTTAGGCTTCAGACACAGTGGCTTCTTTCAGACCCTGCGCCCCTCCTTTCTGAGGTTACTGACTAGCATGGAATTCCCTGCCCTCCTTAATGCCTGCCTGATTGCTGTGCATCTTTGACTTGGCAGCTTACGACTCAGTACCTCAGGGAGGCCTTGGCTGAGCTCCCTGATTAGGTCAAATTTTCTTCTTCTATAGGCTCTTAGAGTCCTATAATTCTCTTTTTCTATCACTTCTCATATTTGTCTGTGAGGGTGATTTGTTTAATGTCAGTTTTCTGCTACTAGAGTGTAGGCTTCATGAGGATAGGGATTCGGTTAGAATTCTTCCACTATTTCTAGTAGAAGGAACAAGGCCTAACACATAGTAAATACTGAGGAAGGCCAGGTGTGGTGGCTTATGCCTATAATCCCAGCACTTTGGGAGACTGAGGCAGGCAGATCACGAGGTCAGGAGTTCGAGACCAGCCTGGCCAACATAGTGAAACCCCATTTCTACTAAAAATCCAAAAAAAATTAGCCGGGCGTGGTGGCGGGTTCCTGTAATCCCAGGTACTGTGGAGGCTGAGGCAGGAGACTCACTTGAACCCGGGAAGCAGAAGTTGCAGTGAGCCGAGATCGCGCCATTGCACTCCAGCCTGGGCAACAAGAGCAAAACTCTGTCTCAAAAAAAAAAAAAAAAAAAAAAAACTGAGTAAATGGGTTATTTCCCTAATGATTGCCTTTTTAAAGAAAACCAGTTTTATAAACCTGATTTCTAGAAAATCAGTTCCGTAAACCAGCATTCATCAGGCTTATCATTCATATGGCTTTTTAGATTTTGAATTATTTTTTGTGAGGATTTTTAGTAATATGTTTCCTAATAATGGACCATGTTTAATTTTTTTTTTTTTTTTTTTTGTGGGACGGAGTCTCGTGCTGTCACCAGGCTAAAGTGCAGTGGTGCGATTTAGGCTCACTGCAACTTCTACCTCCTGGGTTCAAGCGATTCTCCTTCAGCCTCCTGAGTAGCTGGGACTACAGGCGCCTGCCACCATGCCAAGCTAACTTCTGTATTTTTGGTAGAGTCGGGGTTTCACCATGTTGGCCAGAGTGGTCTCAATCTCTTGACCTCATGATCCGCCCGCCTCGGCCTCCCAAAATGCTGGGATTACAGGTGTGAGCCACAGTGCCCAGCCTCATGGTTAAATTTTTGAAGCAAGCCTTACTTGATCATGTTGTGATACAGTTATAACATATGCCGCTTTCTCTTTGCTAGGTTATTAAGATTTTGCAGTTAAAATTATTTTCTTCTTTGTGTGCTTTGTCAGATTTTGACATCAGTCTTACACTAGTATTTCTTCATGGCCTATTCTGTTATTTTCAACTTTTCTATATCTATATCCTTAAGCTTAAAAATGTCTCTTCTAAACAGCATATGACTGAGGCTTTTTATTATTAGGTTTTATAATTTTTGTATTTTAATTGGAGCATTTAGTTTGTATAATGTGGTTAATATACTCTTTGCTTTCTATTTTTGTCAAAAATTTGAATAGAACAAAAGGTCAACCTCCCCCAAGCAAGAGGGAATTCTCTGGCAGTCTGCCTTTGGACTTGAATTGCAACTCCTTCCTGAATCTCCAGCCTTCCAGCCTCTTCTATTACGAGTCAATTCCTTAAAATAAATCTATATAATATATATTTAATATAACTAATATATAATGTGGCTATCTAGTAGAAGTACTATATGCTTAATATGACATATAATTACAGTAGTACCTCCTTATCTGGGGGAGGGATTATGTTCCAGGACCCCCAGTGGATGCCTGAAACGACAGATGTGTATTTCCCTATACATACATAGCTGTGATAAAGTTTAATTTATAAATTAGGCACAGTAAAAAATTAACAAGAATAACTAATAATACAATAATTATAATAATATACCAGCATGTTCCTTTTTCCCTTTTTTGTTGCTTTTTGGATTGATAGACTTTTTTTTAATATCCTAACTTTTTTCTCTCTTGCCAAGTTATAGACCCTGTTCTTTTAATGGTTACCCTACAGATTACAACACGTAGCCTACATGTGTCACATTAATGTAATTGATATATTAGTCCATTTGTTCTTCTTAGACAATACAGAGGTCTTGGAACACTTTTAATTTCTTTTATCAGTTCCTTAATTTTTTTTATCAGTATATATATATATATGTATATACACACACACACACACATATATGTATAATGTGTATTCTAATTATATGTGTTTTAAAACCCATAAAACATTATTATTGTTTAATATGGTCACCATTCATTTATATCTATAGATATATTACCATTTTCATTTTTCATCATTGCTTTTTTAACCTTTTTGAGATTATTTATTTTCTGATTGAAGAGCATACTTTAATAAGTTGTTAGTATAGTTTTGCTGGTAATGAATTCTCTTGAATTTTCTTGGTCTGAAGGTTTTTTAATTTTACCTTTAGGGGCCGGGCATGGTGGCTCACGCCTGTAATCCCAGCACTTTGGGAGTCAGAGGCTGGTGGGTCACTTAAAGTCAGGAGTTCAAGACCAGCCTGGCCAGCTTAGTGAAACCCTGTCTCTACTAAATATATAAAAATTAGCCAGGCCTGGTGATGGGCACCTGTAATTCCAGCTACTCAGGAGGCTGAGGCAGGAGAATTGCTTTAACTCAGGAAATGGAGGTTGCAGTGAGCCAAGATCGTGCTACTGCACTCTAGCCTGGGCAACAGAGTTAGACTAATCTCAAAAAACAAAAATGTTTAAGAAACTTTAGGCTCTCAAAAGATAATTTTACAGGGTATAGTAATATTTTTTGGTGCTATAATATAGAAATATAGTAATATATTTTTATAATAAAAATAAATTTAAATATATTTATTTAAAATAAAATAAATTTATTTTATTTTGTTTTGTTTTGTTTTTAAATTTTTGTTTATTTTTTAGAGACAGAGTCTTGCTTTGTCACTCACACTGGAATATAGTGGTGTGATCACAGCCCACCGCAGCCTCGAATACTTGGGCTTAAGCAGTACTCCAGTCACAGCCTACCAAGTCGCTGGGACTACAGGCATGCACCACCGCGCCTAGCTTATTTTACATATATATATGCCTTCATATTTATATAATGTATCTTTTGTATTATATTTTATATATTTTTTATATTATTTTAAAAGTGTATTTTATATTTTATTATAAAAATATATGTTATGTAATATATATATTCTTATCTGTAGTTTCATTCTTCCTTATCCACAATTTCCATTACCTACAGCTAACTACAGTCTGAACATATTAAATGGAAAATTCAGCAATAAACAATTCGTAAGTTTTGTGTACCATTCTAAGTAGCATGATGAAACCTTGCACCTGTCCTGCTCCATCTAACCCAGGATGTGAATCATCTCTTTGTCTGATGTATCCATGCTCTAGGCGCTATCCACCCATTAGTCACTTAGCCATCTAGGTTATCAGATCAACTGTAGCAATACTGCAGTGGTTATGTTCAAGCAACTCTTATTTTACTTAATAATGGCCCAAAGTGCAAGAGTAGTAGTGGCATATTGTTACGGTTATTCTATTTTGTTATTAGTTGTTGCTGTTAATCTCTTACTGTGCCTAATTTCTAAATTAAATCTTATCATAGGTATGTATGTATAGGAAAGAAATATAGTTTATATAAGATTCAGTACCATCTGTGGTTTCAGGCATCTACTGGGGGTCTTGGAACATATCCCCCCCAGATAAGGGGGTACTACTGAAATTATATTAAATATATACTAATTATATTAAATATTAGTCATATATACATATATATTATATAGATTTATTTTAAGGAATTGACTCACAGTTGGGGAGGCTAGCAGACTGGAGACCCAGGAAGGAACCACAATTCAAGTTCAAGGGTAGTATGCTGGAGAATTCCCTCTTGCATGGGGGAGGTCAGCCCTTTGTGCTATTCAGACCTTCGATTGTATGGGTGAAGCCCGCCTACATTACGGAGGGCGATCTGCTGTACTCAGAGTCCATTGATTTAAATGTAAATCTCATCCAAAAACACCTCTCACAGAAATATCCAGAATAACCTTTAACCAAATATCTGGACAGTGTGGCCCAACAAAATTAACAATCACAAGTCCACCTTTTTTCAACTTGTCACCCATACACATCTCCTTAAACTATTATTAATCTCCAAATAAAGACAGTAATAAAGTCATACTTCTGCTTAACATGAAAGAACTATCTTCTGTAGCCAAAAACACACTATTCCTTTCTCTAGAAGAGGATGCAAATTACTTGGTTGATGTTTACTCTTCTTCTTGATATCCTGCAACTTAAATTCTAAAGTTTAAGAAAATGTTAATAATACTTAAGTATTATGATCAACTGTTAATCTAATTGTTTTATTTGATGAAAATATTTTTGTATCCATTTTCTATTGCTGCATAGCAAAACATCCCCAAATTTAATATTTTAAAGGAACAACCATCTAAAATTGGCTCACAATTCTGTGAATATCAGTCAGCGCTAGGTAGCTGCTTGGTTCCTCTGCGGGGTTTTCTTTTTTATTTTGTTTTTTATTTTTTATTTTTATTTTTTTTTGAGACAGGGTCTCACTCTGTCACCCAGGCTGGAGTGCAGTGGCACGATTTTGGCTCACTGCAACTTCTGCCTCCCAGGCTCAAACAATTCTCCTGTCTCAGCCTCTTGATTAGCTGGAATTACAGGTGCACACCACTACCGCTCGGCTAATTTTTAAATTTTTAGTAGAGACAGGGTTTCACAATGTTGGCCAGGCTGCTCTCAGACTCCTGACCTCAAATGATCCACCTGCCTCGGCCTCCCAAAGTGCTGGGATTACAGGCGTGAGCCACCATGCCCAGCCCCTCTTCTGGTCTTGATTGGAGTCATTCATGCAGCTATAATCATCTAGTGGTTCATCTCAGACTGAGATTGTCTCAAACATATGTCTGGCAGTTGGTGTCACTTGCTGATTGGGCCTCTCTCTTAATGTAAGGAAGTGAACCAAAGCTTTTCACATTATGACAGCAGTGTTCCCAGAGAGCCAAATGACAGCTGCAAGTTCTCTTGAGGTGTCAACTTGGAAGACACACCATTACTTCTGCATTTTATTGGTTTAAGCAAGTCACAGGGCCAGCTCAAATTAAAGGAATGGAAAAATAAACTTCACCTGTTGGTAGGAGTGGCAGTGTCTCACTGTAAAAGGCATATGTTTGACAAGGATGGAATTTTATGTAGCCATCTTTGCAAACAATCTACCACAGTGTCTTTTTTCCTTTTGGGTGCTTAAAAATTTTGTTTTTAAATAATTGTTTGGTTTTCAGAAGTTTCAGTATAGTGTATCTAGACCCAGATTTCCTTTTTATTTATCTGCTTTTGGGGGGGTTTAAGGCTTCTTGGATCTGTGGTTTGATGTTTTTCCTCAGTTTTGGAGATTTTTCAGCCATCGTCTCTTCATATTTCTTCTGTTCCATTTCTCCTTTTCTGCTTGTCTGAAACTAAAATTACATATAGGATAGATCATTTCATTGTATCTTTTATACCTCTTATCTTCTGTGTGTTATATCTTTATAAATCTTTTTGCTTCCCTCTGTTTCATTCTAGATACTTCCTTTTGACCTATCTTCAGTTCACTAATTCTCTCTTCAGCTATATTTTATCTGTTCTTAAATTTATCCATTAAGATTTTTTTTCAGATCTGCTGTTACATTTTATACCATATTTAATTTGGTATAAAATTCTTCATGCTGGGGGACTGTTCTTATTGTCTGTTTTTTACTGATTCTTGTGTTACCTTTTCATGGACTAGACACTGTAGTTTTAAAATTATTTGTAGAAATAATCTGAGACCTATGATACATTTTTCAGGAGAGTATTTACATTTGTTACTAACTTTGCCTAGGAGTCTTCAATCATTTTGATTCAATTTCAGAGATTGATTTGCTTTTAAGCAGGGCTGTAGTCCCTACAGGGGTGGTCAACTTCAGTTCACTGCCTAATATACCTATTATGTGTGGAGTACTTTGCTAGATGTTGGGTAGGTCTTGTTAGCACAGCAGATCTCTCTTTGTATGGAGCACGGAGCTTGATTATAATTCACAGGTAAGTATATACATATATATATATTTAGAATGGGCTGGGTGCAGTGGCTCACGCCTGTAATCCCAGCACTATGAGAAGCCAAGGCAGGTGGATCACTTGAGGTCAGGAGTTCAAGACAAGCCTGACCAACATGGTGAAACCCTGTGTCTACTAAAAATAAAAAAATTAGCCAGACTAGGTGGTGGGTGCCTGTAATCCCAGCTACTCGGGTGGCTGAGGCATGACAGTCACTTGAACCCAGAAGGTAGAGGTTGCAGTGAGCTCAGATCACGCCACTGTAATCCATCCTGGGTGACAGAGTGAGACTCCATCTCAAAAAATATATATTTTGGCCAGGCGCGGTGGCTCACGCCTGTAATCCCAGCACTTTGGGAGGCTGAGGTGGGCGGATCACAAGGTCAGGAGTTTGAGAGCAGCCTGACCAATATGGTGAAACCCTGTCTCTACTAAAAATAACAAAAATCAGCCGGGCGTGGTGGCACACACCTGTAATCCCAGCTACTCAGGAGGCTAAGGCAGGAGGTACCAAGATTGCTTGAAGCCAGGAGGCAGAGGCTGCAGTGAGCCGAGATCGTGCCACCGCAGTGCAGCCTGGGCAACAGAGCAAGACACCATCTAAAAAAATATAGATAGATAGATAGATAGATAGATAGATAGATAGATAGATAGATAGATTGATTGAGTTATATAGATACTGATGTTTATATAGATATGTAATTCATACATTCTATATAAGCAGTTAGTGGGCTGCTATGGTTGTGAGTATTTGGAGTAGGCAGGGGTTAAGAATGGGTCTACCATAATTGGTGGCGACAGGTTTTGTTTAAGCTAAAAACTAAGAGGACTTAGAACAGAAACTGCCAGGCAGAAGCAGTTACCAGTGTGAAGACTAGATGACAACCAAAAAAGTATGTGGGGGCAGGGAGGGGAAGTTGTACAGGGTGCAGTTGAGATTGCTTTAGAACGGTATTAATGAGTTTCCCCCCATCCCCCCTTTTTCTCCCATTTACCTTCAGAAAAGTTAGTGATTTGGGTACCAGTGAATCTAGGCCCCAGGTCTAGCTCTGCAGTTTTGGACTAGTTACCTGATTCTTCATTCAAAATAAAACAGACGGAGGAAAGGAAAAGAGGGCAAACATGGATTTGAGATCGGAAGTAAGGAAGAGAGCACATGAGGAGAGAGACTATGTCAAGTTTCTTTGTATTCCTTTTTTAATTATAGAAGAAAAGATAAGAATATTCCATCTTGCCAGGTGCGGTGGCTCACACCTGTAATCCCAACACTTCGGGAGGCCATGGCAGGCTGATCACTTGAGGTCAGGAGTTCGAGACCAGCCTGACCAACACGGAGAAACCCTGTCTCTACTAAAAATACAAAATTAGCTGCGCATAGTGGCGCATGCCTGTAATCCCAGCTACGCGGGAGGCTGAGGCAGCAGAATTGCTTGAACCCAGGAGGCGGGGGTTGCCGTGAGTCGAGGTGATGCCATTGCACTATAGCCTGAGCAACAAGAGTGAAACTCCATCTCAAAAAAAAAAAAAACAGCAAATGAATCAAAATGAAGAAAAGCCATTTTATCTGCCTCCTGGATGAAGAATTTCATTGATGAACCTGAAATGTTTTGGTTAACATGAGAAAGGGAGGTGAGAAGATACCTGAGATGTAAGCTTCTTCAGGACAGGAGCTGCTTTCTCTCTCCAGCCTGCCACAAGACAGGGAACTTAGTTGAATGAATGAGCCAATGAGCCAATAAGTGGTTCTCTGCTTTGAAGGAACTTGGACTGTCGTTACCTTACAGATAGGGTTTGCCATTTATTTGCTTTATGTAAGTTTCAGAAACAGATTAAGAAACTATTTCCTCTCGTAATATTACTAGCCTAAACTTCTGATCTGATCTGTGGATTGTAGAGCTTGAATTTCCCCAAAGCCCAGCCGTCAGAGATTGTTACACCAAGATAAATAGGAGCACATTTCTCAGAGCCTTGTATTTTTTGTCTTTGGCCACAGACCCTAAGACTTAGGCTGATATTTGAGAAGGAAAGATTGGAACTTAGTAGAATTATACCTCATGTATCTTAGTTGTCCAACTCTTATATAAGGTTTGCTTCTTTCTAGAGAGAGACTAATCTGGAATGAGAATGAATTCTCATCAGTAAAGGCAAAGCTCTAAGTGGGTCATCTGACTTTGCTTTTGTGCTCTACATTCAATCTGGTTATAAAAGGCCTTTCATGAGTTTTCTAGGCTTTGATCACTGCCAGCCTCTCCACAGGCATTGTGAAAGTATTAAACTTCCTACCCTCCCCCATGCTTGCCTCATGGACTCTTTCGTAGAGTGCACACTGGACTGCGTTTAGCTCAGCAGGAACTCTTTGCAAACACTGAGTACATGAACAGTCCTCCTGGAAAGATAAGAGATTTCAGTATTGATTAGTGTCATAGCCGCAGAAGTTAGTGTCTGCCGGTATCTGATAAATATGGTGACTTGCAGCCTAATTTTTGTGAAATTATTAGGCCAAAGTTGAAGAAGTGTTCATGTTAAAGTTATTTATATATAAAATTTGCCTGTAGATAATTTATGTCAATAGGAGGCTGATGAATGCTTCACATAACCTAGATACAATTAACTGTTTTTTTGTTTCCTTTTTTTTAGGACACCTGTTCAAAGAGCATAATTAACTTTTTAAAAGAAGCTAGTAGGTACTGAAATGGGTTTTTAAGTTTTTTCTACAGGAATAGAGGAGGAAAGGAAACATGGAATTTTGAAGGGCTATTTAGAAAGCTGCTGATGGCATAATCTTGGATGGGGGGTGGTTAGTAAAGGATTTGCATTTTACTGAGATCTCTACATCTCAAGGGAACTGTATATAAAGTTAGTCATATTTATTGATTTTTCAAGGACGTATAGCCCATGATGAACTATATTAGGCTCCAAAATAGTTGAACTATAATAGGCTCCAAAAAATTCTGGTGAAATTAGCTTCTTGGAGCCTTCCAGTTTACCTTCTATGTTGTTTCCACTATAAAATATTCTCAACTTTTGGGATTTGAGCCACTTAAATTTTTTATTTTCTCTAATCATCTCTACTATCTGCCTGCCTTTCCTGTCAATGCTAGACTCTGTAGTTCAACAGTTCATCCATTCTCTTCTCAGTACTCAACCAGATAGTTTCATTACATTCATCTAGCAAAACCTTAATTCTGTATATTCTCCATACCATTAGTGCTTAGAGCATTTTTTCAGAAAAGAATCCTAGAAAAATGGGTCTTACCTCACCTGGGCCCTCAAGGCTGCTGGGCTGCCTAGTGTCAGCACTTCTTGCCATTTTCTATAGCACCAATATTAGTCTTAATACTTTAAAAAACCATATCCCACTATCTCTCCTTCTCTCTTAGCCTTTGATCTTGCTGTGTACTTCATGGGGAAATCTTTAAGATGTCAGATTTCAGTTCCCTCACTTTTCTACGATTTTTCTTATGTACCTTCCCTTCCTTCCTATCTGGTTCCTTGTCAGCATTTACACATGATTAGTTCTTGCTTAACCTAACAGACCCTTTCTTGAGTGCAAATCAGTGGCTATTTTTGCTAGGGTATAAAAATTCTATACCTGGTCACCTTGACAAAGTCACCCTGTTATTTCTAATAATTTACCTGTTGATTCTTGTAGGTTTTCTTTTTTAAGACGGCATCTCACTCTGTCACTGCACCTGGCCTAGATTCTTGTACGTTTTCTATGTAAACAATCATTTTCTGCAAGTATTAGTAGCCTTTCTAATTTTTGTAATTCTAGTTTCTTTTTCTTTGAAAAAATTTTTCTTAGAGACAAAGTTTTGCTCTGTTGCCCAGGCTGGTCTCGAACTCCTGGGCTCAAGCAGTCCTCCCATCTCAGCCACCCAAAGTGCTAGGATTATAGACATGAGCCACTGTGCCTGGCCAAATTTCTTTTTTTATTGCAAAGGCAAAGACTTTTCGTGCAATATTGAAAAGAAGTGATAGTAGATTACTTTATTCCTGAGGAATATTCAAACGAATGCTTTCCGTTTCTGTTGAAGATAATTGCATAGTGTTTTTTTGTTTTGTTCGTTTGTTTGTTTGTTTTGAGATGGAATCTCACTCTGTCGCCCAGGCTGGAGTGCAGTGGCACAATCTCAGCTCACTGCAAGCTCCATCTCCCGGGTTCATGCCATTCTTCTGCCTCAGCCTCCTGGGTAGCTGGGACTACAGGTGCCCACCACCATGCCTGGCTAATTTTTTTGTGTTTTTTAGTAGAGACACGGTTTCACCGTGTTAGCCAGGATAGTCTTGGTCTCCTGACCTCGTGATCCACCTGCCTTGGCCTCCCAAATTGTCGGGATTGCAGGCGTGAGCTCCATGCCTGGCTAGTGTCGTTGTTTTTTAAAATAGTAACTTTTATCAGGTTAAGGAAGGTTTTTTCTATTTTAGAGGAATTTTTAAAACCTTGAATTCGTGTGTTTTTATCTAGTACATTTTCTACATCAATTGAAAGATTTCTATGACCTTGCTTTTTTAATATGGGTGAGTTTATATTTATAGATTTTATGTTAAAACATCCTTGTATATCTTTAATAAACTCAACTGGATCATGATTTATCTTTTTTATATGCTAGATTCAATTTGTTGATACTTTGTTAGGATTTTTGAATATATCATTGTGTAAAAATGAGCCTGTGATTTTCTTTTTTGTAATGTTTTTGTCCAGTTTTGGTGCCTGGTTTGGCTCTCTCCTTAGAATGAGCTAGGAACTATTCACTCTTGTTTTCTCACCTATAATACCATCTGGGTCCAGTGTTTTTTATGTGGGACAAATTTGAACTTTCGATCAACGTTTTTAATTTTAAGAATATTCAGGTCTTTTGTTCTTCCTGGGCTAGTTTTTAATTCTTTTTCTAGAGATTCGTTCATTTCTCTTAGTTTTATTTGCCTATAGTTGTAGATAATCTCAGTTTTTTATCTCCTTCATCTGTAATTATTTCCACTTTTCATTTATAATATTAACTTGTGTCTTTTTACCTGTTTGTTAATTTATCAAACAACTATTCTTTGGCTTTGTTTCATTTTTGTTATACAATAAAAATGAAATTCTTTTCATTGTGTTTCTTTTCATAGATTATTCCTAGAATTCTTAAAGAACTTTATAATTGACATAACAATAACCTGTACACATTTAAAGTGTAAAATTTATTAAGTTTTGATGCATGTATACAGCAGGGAACTATCACCACAACACGAGAGTGAACATATCATCTCTCCTCAGTTTTCTTGTGCC
The DNA here is from genome assembly GCF_047675955.1 of Chlorocebus sabaeus. NCBI lineage: Eukaryota > Metazoa > Chordata > Mammalia > Primates > Cercopithecidae > Chlorocebus > Chlorocebus sabaeus. The sequence continues at coordinate 335,386 of NC_132924.1, forward strand.
TTTTATAATGTCTGCCTTTTGCCTCTGCCCATTCCTTCATCGCCAAGCAACCGTTGATCTATTTTCTGCCACTATAGATTAGATTGTATTTTCTAGAGTTCTATACAAGTGAAATCATATAGTAGTGGATTAACCATGTGTTTCTGATCCTTTGACAGGACTAGCCAATTCCTAGAGACAGTGAATAACTCATACTCTAGCTACCTCCTTTATGTGGTTCTCACATGACTTTCACACCCCTCTGCTACTATCCACCTGCCCTGTTCATTTCAAGATCAGGTAACAGGAAACTAGGGACATCCCTATGCTGTAAAACTCACTGAAATTATTCAAACTAGCCAGTCCTAAATGTGCTTACCCTGCCTTGCCCATTCCTTCCACTGAAACCACATAAAGACTCTTGCCCTGTTTTCACCCATTCCATTGGCCGCCTGACTGACCCTAGTGCTTCCTCATGTGGCACCCTTGTGGCACAGTGTGCACCTTCCTCTTCAGAACTGTAACTAACTATCTTGTCAGTGGCAATCATCTCCTGATCTGTTGGCCTCATAATAACATCTATGTTTTAAAATAAGTATATACTCCCTTTTGCTTCTTTTACTTAGCTTAATTATTTTGAGATTCATCCATATTGTGTACTTCAGTAGTTCATTCCTTTTTATTGTTGAGTAGTATCCCATTATATGAATATACCAAAATACATTTTATCCATTCATCTACTGATAGACATTTGAGTTGTTTCCAGTTTTTGGCTATTACAAATAAAGCTTCTATGAACATTAATATATAAGCTTTTGTATGGATACACATTTCCTGTTCTTGTGGGTAAATAGCCAAGAGTGGAATGGCTGGATCATATGGTAGGAGTATGTTCAACTTTTTAAGAAACTCAAATGATTTTCCCAAGTGGTGGTACCATTTTGTATTTGCGCCAACAATGTATGAGGGTACTGATTGCTCCATATCCTCGACAGCACCTGGTATAGCTGATCTTTTCATTTTAGTCACTTTAGTGGGCATATACTAGTATTTTATGTTTTACTTTTCATTTCCCTAATGATAATAGTTTGCAGCATCTTTCATGTGCTTATTTCCCTTCCATATATCTTCTTTGATAAAAATAATCTGTTCAGATCTTTTGCCCATTGTTTTCTTGGGATACTTATTTTCTTACTGTTGAGCTTTAAGAGTTCTTTATATATCTGGATACCAATCCTTTGTCGGATATATTTTTTGCAAAATGTTCTCCCAGTTCGTGATTTGCCTTTTTATTCTCCTGTCTTTAAAAAAAAAAAAAAGGTAGTTAAATATACACATAATACCAACTTTATCATTTTAACTATTTTTAAGTATACAGTTTTGTGGTATGAAACATATTCACATTGTTGTGCAACCATCACTGCCATCCATCTCCAGAACTTTTTCATCCTCCCTAACTGAACTTCTGTACCCATTTAAACACCAACTCCTCCTTCCTCCTTACCCCAGTCCCGGCAATCATTCTGTTTTCCTTCTCTATGAGTTTGACCGCTCTAAGTACTTCATATAAGTTGAATCATACAATATTTTCATTGTGTGACTTGCTTATTAGTATGATGCCTTCAAGTTTCATCCATGTGGTAGCATGCGTCAGAATTTCCTTTTTAAGGCTAACACTCCATTGTATGTATATGCCACATTTATCCCTTCATCTGTTGATGGACACTTGAGTTGCTTCCACCTTTTGGCTATTGTGAATAATGCTGCTATGAATGTTGGTGTGTAAATATCTGTTCAAGTTCCTGCTTTCATTCTTTTGGGTATATTCCCAAAAGTAGAATTGCTGGATCATATGCTAATACTGTATTTAGTTTTTTAAGGAATTGCCATACTGATTTCTATAGTAGTGGTACCATTTACATTCCCACCAGCAATGTTAAGGGTTCTAATTTCTTCACATTCGCACCAACCCTTGTTATTTTCTGGGTTTTGTTTTATTTTGGGTTTGTTTTTGTTTGTGTTTTAAATAATAGCCATCCTAATGGAGTTTTTTTTGGTGGGTTTTTTTTGTGTGTGTTTTCTTTTTTTCACTTTTCTTTTTTTTTAGAGACAGACAGAGTCTTGCTGTGTCTCCCAAGCTTTAGTTCAGTGGCACCAATCATAGCTCACTGTAACCTCAAACTCCTGGACCCAAGCAATCCTCCTGCCTCAACCTCCTATGTAGCTAAGTCTACAGGCACATGCCACCATACCCAGCTAAGCTTTTTTTTTTTTTTTTTTTGAGACAGAGTTTTGCTCTTTTCGCCCAGGGTGGAGTGCAGTGGCATTATCTCGGCTCACTGCAACCTCTCTTCCCCGGTTCAAGCGGTTCTCCTGCCTAGCCTCCCAAGTAGGATTACAGACGTCCACCACCATGCCTGGCTAATTTTTTGTACTTTTAGTAGAGATGGAGTTTCACAGTGTTGGCCAGGCTCATCTTGAATTCCTGACCTCAGGTGATCCACCTGCCTCGGCCTCCCAAAGTGCTGGGATTACAGGTATGAGCCACTGCACCCGGCCCCCAGCTAACTTTTAAATGTATTTTGTAGAGATGAGGTCTCACTGTCTTGGCCAGGCTGGTCTTGAACTTCTAAGCTTAAGTCATCCTCCCGTCTCAGCCTCCCAAATTGCTGGGATTACAGGTATGAGCCACCACACCTGGCCCCATTGCGCATTTTTAAAATTAGGTTGTTTTTGTTGTTGCTGAGCTATAGGAGCTCTTTATATATTCTGGATTTCAGTTCCTTATCAGATATGTGATTGACATACATTTTTTTCCATCCATGGATTGCCTTTTCGTTCTCTTATGGTATCCTTGATTCACAGAAGTTTTTAATTTTGATGAAGTCCTACTTAATCTGTGTTTTGTTTTGTTGCTCATGCTTTTGGTGTTATATCCAGAAATTTCTTGCCAAATCCAGTGTCATGAGGCTTTGCTCTCTGTTTTCTTCTAAGTTTTATAGTTTTAAGACTTAAATTTAGGTTTTTGACCCATTTTAAGTTAATTTTTGCATGTGGTATAAGGGGAGGGTTCAATGTTATTGTTTTGCATATAGATACACATTTTTCCAAGTACCATTTGATGAAAAGGCTGTCCATTGAATTGCTTTTGCAACTTTATTTGGGCATATTATGTGAGTCTGTTACTGGTTCTGTATTTTACTCCATTGATCTATTTGTCTATTCCTCTGCTAATACTGTCTTAAATATGGTAGCTATATAGTAAGCCTTAACACTGAGTAGATAGATTTCTTTCATTTTATTGTTCTTTTTCAAAATTGTCACTGGTTTGTTTTTATGTTTTACTTTATGCAGATAACCTATACTATACTTTGGTTTCATGTATCCAGTAGTTTGTTCCAAGTTGTGCTTTAAGCAGAACAAATAATTTTTCATGTTGTTCTTTGTGTTAATCTGCAATGTAAACTTATACCAAATTCTACTTTGTGTGTTTGTTTATTGCAATAATCTGACTGACTTTCTTGTCTCCAGACTCATCTCTCTCAAGGTCTCCAACTGCATCTTGCTTTAGGTGCAACTTAGAAGCAGTAGAACTTAAGAATCTATTTCACAACCTTAGTAGTCTAGTATCATTCTCTATATAATGTCATCTATGGAAGCGAGCTGCTTTCCAGTGCCTTAGTTTCACTAATGTTGGGGAAGGTCTCTTCTCTTTGTTTTGGACTTCTCTATCACATTACCTTTCTCAAAAGAAGACCTATAATGAAAGATGATTTCTGGTGTTGTAGGACATCTTCAGAAGCTTGCCAGTTTTTCAAGCTGATGTATCTCACTGGCAGCTCTTCAGAGTGCTGTTCCTACTCCACCCTTGCTTGGTGGTATGTATCGGTTTTCTACTCATCAGCACCCACCTACTCCTGCCCACTGTGTTTGTCAGATGTCTGCTGCCTGGCTAGCTTATTGCTGCTTTTGTCACTCTTAGAGCTGCCTTCTTCCCTTCTTTGGCTTTCTGCTTGACTTCCAGGGCAGCTGCTCTGTCATTGTCTGTCTGCCATTCTGTCCTTTCTCCCGCCACTCCCCACAGGTGCAACATGTACTCTAACACCACACATTCTCCATGTTCAAACTAACCTCATCACTTTCCCCACCACATTCCCCACAACTGGTCATCCTCCTGCTTAGAGCATTGAGTTCACTGAAGTTAGACATCTGGGTCTTCCTTAGCTCCAAGATCTCATTAGCCTTCAATTCCACCCCTATAAATTCTCTTCTCAGTCTCCTTTAGATATTCCTGCCCTGCTCTGAGGTCTAACTGGTTTGCTGGCTAGGTTACTTCTGAAGGCTTCAATCAGTGACCCTCTTTACTTCAAACCCCACCAGTTGATTCTTCACTCTGCTGTCAATCATTGTTTCTAAAATCTAAATTGTTCCATTTCACCTCGCTATGATAAAACCTTTGGTAGTTCCTTAGTGTGTCCAGTGGTAAGTTAAAACTTTCATTGTAACCTACAGGCCCCTTCATGATCTGATCACTGCCTCCTCCAGCCTCATTGTATGGATTCCGGCCGCCCCCCCACCCTATCCTCACCCACGCTAGTCTTTTATGTCTGCCATTTTTACATTCATTTGACAGATGTTTACTGAAGCCTCGCATAATGCCCTTACCTAGGTCTTTGTTGTTCCTAGGACCAGACAAGCTTTTTCAAGCTTCCAAATCATCTCTGTTTGAAAGACTATGACCCTTGTCTTGGCCAATTACTCTTTATCCTTCCAAGTTCAATGATTGCCCCACTGCACTCCAACCGGACTGACAGAGCAAGACCCTGTTTCAGTAAACAAAAATAAGTAAGTAAATAAGCCATAATTTATTTAATCATGTCTGTCTCCCCCATTGATAGATATTAATGGTATTTCCAGTTTTCTTCTCTTGAAAACAGTGCTACATTCAACAGCCTTGTACATGAGTCACTTTGAAAGTATGGGTATGTATCTGTGGAATAAGTTTCCAGAAGTGGAATTGTGTCAGAGGTGTTGTGCATTTATAATTCTGATGAATATTTGTAGATTATATGAGAGTATCTGTTTACACAAACTCTTGCCAATGCAGCATTCTCAAAGTCTTTTACGTATGCCAGTGTGATAGGTAAAAAATGGAATCTCAGCATTGCTTTAGTTTGGCTTTCTCTGATCATCAGTGAGGTTGAGCATCTTTTCATACATTTAAGAGAACTGTATGGTTTTTTGTGAGTTATGTTTCATGTCCTTTACCCATTTTTCTTTTAAACTGTTGGTCCTTTTTTTCTTAATCTGTAAGAGCCCTTTATGTATTAGGGAAATTGGGCTTTGTGAATGAGTGGTAAATATGTTTTAAAAAGTCATTCTTTGGCCGGGCGCGGTGGCTCAAGCCTGTAATCCCAGCACTTTGGGAGGCCGAGACGGGCGGATCACGAGGTCAGGAGATCGAGACCATCCTGGCTAACATGGTGAAACCCCGTCTCTACTAAAAATACAAAAAAAAAATAAGCCGGGCGAGGTGGCGGGCGCCTGTAGTCCCAGCTGCTCGGGAGGCTGAGGCAGGAGAATTGCGCGAACCCGGGAGGCGGAGCTTGCAGTGAGCAGAGAGCGGGCCACTGCACTCCAGCCTGGGTGACAGAGCGAGACTCCGTCTCAAAAAAAAAAAAAAAAAAAAAAAAAAAAAAGTCATTCTTTAATATCAAAGCAGCTGTTTTAGTGAAATGGTGGAAAAAGAAGCCAGACTGCCATGGAGACAACTCTTTTTAGAGTTTTGGCTATGAAGCAGAGTAGAGAGAATGATAGCTGGAGGATTGATGTAGATGCAAAGAAGTTTTTCATCTTTTCTTTAAAAACTTAATTGTGTTAAAAACTGGTGTGAAAGGGAGGCATTAAAGCTAGAGATGGTGGTAGAGAAAAATGCAGGGTTCCTAAAGGACTGAGATTCTCTTGGGTGGAATTTCTGAGAAGGGGAACATTTCTGGATATAGTGACTGGGGAGGTAAGGGTGTCCAATCCAATGGCTTTTATTTTCTTGGAAGTGTAGGCAAGCCCAACAGCCAAATGTATGGGAGGAGATTGTTAGAGGGGAGAGGAGATTTGAAATCACTGCTGTGGAGGATTGGAGAGAGCTAAGCAAAGACAAAAAGACTGCAGAAAGTGCTTAGGGTTCCATCGAAGCGGAAATAGTGATTTGAAGTGATGCAACCTTTACGAGTTGTTTGATTTTTTTAAGCAGCATTTGGCAATCCAAATATAAGGGTGACAATTCAGGATTTTCCTTTCCATGTTGGTGTAATAGAAGAACAGTGTAGCGAAGGAAGTTAGGACAAAAGAAGGATTGAACTGACACCAAGTTTTCTTGATTTGGTAGAGAAGGAAATAAAGATAGAGCAGAGATATTGGAAAGAATTAGAGAGCGGTTCAAGAGACTGAAGGCCTGGGTGAGGTCAGAGAGCAGATATAGTAGGCGTAACAGAGAGAACTACAAGGATAGAAAATGTGGTTGGAGAGTGGGAAGGCAAGATTGATTCAGTATGGGGGCTTTTCTGGGTGATGACAGGATCTGGAGTACAGCTATTGTCATGAGTGCCCCAAGTGTAGTAGACATATAGGTTTGTTGGAGTTAGGTAAGTCAAGGAACTGAGAGCCTGGCCCAGATGTGGATTTTGGTTGTCATCCATGAAGATATTGATATCATCCAGGAGAATAGCAGGCCTTGGGGACAGGAACAAAACTGAGCCACATTACAATGTTTTCAGTGACAGTAAAGCACAAGGCAAAAAGCTTTCAAGAACAGTGACCGTTAGGCTGGGTGCAGTGGCTCACACCTGTAATCCCAGCACTTTGGGAGTCCAAGGCAGGGGGATCACTTGAGGTCAGGAGTTCAAGACCAGCCTGGCCAACATGGTGAAACCCCATCTCTACTAAAAAAAAAAAAAAAAAAAAAAAAAGAAAAAGAAAAAGTAGCCAGGCATGGTGGCACGTGCCTGTAATCCCAACTACTCAGGAGGCTGAGGCAGGAGAATTGTTTGAACCCAGGAGGTGGAGATTGCAGTGAGCTGAGATCATGCCACTGCACTCCAGCCTGGGCAACAGAGTAAGACTGTCTCAAAACAAATACATACATAATACATACATACATACATACATACATACATACAGGGAGTGTTAGAGCAGACTCCAGGAGAAATGCTTTCTATATGGCATTCTTGAGGAGTAAGGAGGACCTCAACCCTACTTCCTGAAATGGAGCTCTGAGATGCTTGGAGCAGAAATTTGCAAACCAGAGAGGAAAGTAAGGATAGTGTTGTTGCAGATACATTGTATATGAGGTATCAGAAAGTCACAGGAGTTTGCCTCAAAGTCTTTCTCGGGGAAGGATGAGGCTTTCACTGTGATTTTCCTGGTCGTGGTCTATGGATATACTACTACCCATTAGTGACATGGATCTTCATAAATTCTGATGTGTCTTTTCCTCCCTAGTTTACACATACCAATTCTCTCCAACTTGCGTCACCTTGCATTTGTTCTTTTCCCTTGTTCTTGTATAATCTTTCTGGAAAGGAATTTGTTATTGTAGGCTAATTGTCATTCCCACCAGTATTTGAGTTCTTTTCATATAACTCTTGCCAGCATTAGATATTCCATATGATTGATCTCTTCTGATTTGGAAAGTAAAAATGTAGCCTTTTTATATTCATTTGATTAGTGGAGACAGTCAACACATTTTCATTTACTTTCTTAGCTGTTTGTTTTCCTTATCTGTAAATTATCTGTTTAGGTCCTTCAATTTTTCAAAATTGGACTCTTATGTCTTCAATATTGTTATGAGTTCTTGTTTCAATTATTTATGAGAGTTTGTTTTCTTTTTTAAAATAGACTCTTTTTTTTCTTGGAGAAATAGAAAATGAAAATTAAAATAGACTTTATGTTTTAGAGACTTTCCGGTTCACAGCAAAATTGATCAGAAAGTATAGCGAGTTCTGGCTTTAAAAAAAAAAAAAAAAAAAAAAAAAAAGAACCTTTATTCCCAGCACTTTGGGAGGCCAAAGTGGGTGGATCACGAGGTCAGGAGATCAAGACCATTCTGGGTAACCCGGTGAAACCCCGTCTCTACTAAAAATACAAAAAATTGGCCAGGCGTGGTGGTGGGCACCTGTAGTCCCAGCTACTCAGGAGGCTGAGGCAGGAGAATGGCATGAACCCGGGAGGCGAAGCTTGCAGTGAGCTGAGATTGCACCACTGCACTCCAGTCTGGGCGACAGAGCAAGACTCCATCTAAAAAAAAAAAAAAAAAAGAAAGAAAGTTTAGAGAGTTTCTAAATACTCCCTGTCTTCAACACCTGCACAGCCTCCTCATTATCCACATCCTACACCACTGTGGTACCTTTGTTGCAATTGATGGACCTACATTGAATCCTCATTTATTACCCAAACTTTGGTGTTGTACATTCTGTGGATTTGGACAAATGTATAATGACATGTGTCTACCATTGTAGTATCATAAAGAAGACTTTGACTGTCCTGACAGTGCTCTGTTCCACCTACTTATTCTTCCCTCCCTTTTCCTAACCCCACAACCGCTGATTTTTTTTTTTTTTTTTTTTTTTTTAAAAAAAAACAAGGTCTTGCCCTGTCACCCAGGCTGGAGTGTAGCGGTGCAATCACTGCTCACTGCATCCTCGACCTCCCAGGCTCAAGTGATCCTCCCATCTCAGCCTCCTAGGTAGCTGGGACTACACGCACACACCACCATGCCCGGCCAATTTTTGTATTTTTTATAGAAATGTCGTCTTGCTATGTTGCACAGGCTAGTCTTGAACTCCTGAGCTCAAGCAATCTGCCTGCCTTGGCCCTTCAAGGTGTTTGGGATTACAGGCATGAGTCACTGCATCTGGCCTTTTTTTTTTTTTTTTTAAACCAGTGATCTTTTACTGTCACCACGATTTTTCACATTGGCTTCTTTCGCTTGGTAATATGTGTTTAAGTTTCTTCTATGTATTTTCATGTTTTTAGCTTATTTCCTTTAAGCAGTGAGTAATATTTCATTGTCTGGATGTGCCATAACTTATTTATCCATTCACCTACTGAAGGACATCTTGATTGCTCCCAGTTGTGGTGATTATAAATAAAGCTGCTGGAAATATCCACGTGCAGGATTTTTAGTAGCGTAAGTTTTCATCTCATTTGGGTAAATACCAAGGAGCACAATTGCTGGATCATATGGTAAGAGTATATTTATTTTTATAAGAAACTACCAAGCTGCCTTCCAAAGTGAATGTACCATTTTACATTCCCACCAGCAATGAGAGTTCCTGTTGCTCCATATTCTTACAAACATGTAGTGTTGTCAAATGTTTTGGATTTTAAAACCCAAATCCATTTTAATATTTGTGTAGGGATATCTCATTTTAATTTGCAATTCCCTAATGACTTGATGTTCTATGTCTTTTCAGATGCTTATTTGCTGTACTGTATATCTTCTTCGGTGAGGTGTCTGTTCAGGTGTTTTGCTCAATTTTTAATTGAGTTGTTAGTTTTCTTGTTGAGTTTAAGAATTCTTTGTCCTTTTTCAGATGTATGTTTTGCAAATATTTTCTCCTAGTCTGTGGCTTGTCCTCTCATTCTCTCGGCATTGTCTTTCATGGTGTAGACATATTTTAATAAAGTCAACTATCAGTTATGTTTCATGGGTCATGGCTTTGATGTTATATCTAAAAAGTTCTCACCATACCCAAAGTCATCTAGATTTTCTCCTGTATAACTCTTCTTGGCATTTTATAGTCTTGTGATTGGTATTTAGTTCTATGATCCATTTTTAGTTACTTTTTGTGAAAGGCATAAGGCCTGATATGGATTAATTTTTCTGTATGTACCTGTCCAGTTCCAGTATCATTTGTTGAAAAGACTATCTTGCTCCATTTTATTGCCTTTGCTCCTTTGTCAGTTGACTATATTTATGTGAGTCTGTTTCTGATCTCTGTTCTGTTCCATTGATCTATTTGTCTTTTCTTTTGCTAATACCACAATGTCTTCATTACCATAGCTTTAAAGTAGGTCTTGAAGTTCAATAGCATTAATCTTTGACTCTTCTTCAGTATTGAGTTGGCCCTTCAGAGTCTTAATGTCTCTCCATGTAAACTTTAGAATCAGCCTTTTTATATTCATGAAATAACTTGCTGACATTATGATTGAGATCTCATTGAATCTACAGGCTTATCTGGGAAAAACTGACATATTGACAGTATTGAGTCTTCCTATCCATAAACATTGTTTATGATGGGTTTCTTTATGTTTAGGAGCTTTTGTTTTTTCTGCTGTCAGATATTCCACTTCTACCTTTATGATTTCTTACATCTGTTTTTATGCTTAGAAAGTTTTTCCTCATCCTGAGCCTATATATTCATTTATTTTCTTTCAAAATGTGTTTTTCAAGTTTTTTTTTTTTTTTTGAGACAGAGTCTCACTCTATCACCCAGGCTGGAGTGCAGTGGCACAGTCTTGGCTAACTGCAACCTCTGCCTTCCAGGATCAAGCGGTTCTCCTGCTTCAGCCTCCCGATTAGCTGGGATTACAGGCACATGCCACCACCCCTGGCTAATTTTTTTTTTTTTTTATTTTTAGTAGAGGCGGGTTTTCACCATGTTAGCCAGGATGGTCTCGATCTCCTGACCTCGTGATCTGCCCACCTCGTCTTCCCAAAGTGCTGGGATTACAGGCATGAGCCACCACGCCTGGCCCTCAAGCATTTTATTTTTAAACCTGTGTGGAATTTATTTTGTTATATGGAATAAGGTGGTGGTCTAACTCCCTCCCCTCAAATATGTAGTTATTTTTCCCAAAGCTGTTTGTTATTGATTTATCAAGAATAGACATATATACATATATAGTAGCTTTCCACATGTTTGCTGACCCTTGTGAAGGAAATTGTGTGAGTTTCCAACTTTGGATTATGCTCAGGTAGTAATTGAGCTGGGTTCTGCCAGAAATCAATGTTGATTCACTATCCAGATCTTCCACAGAGTTATAAAAATTTAAGTTTTATGAAAGTCTAACAGTATATCACTGGTTTCATGATCACAGCCTAGGAAGAATGGGGAAATGGTCAAAATCTTATGTAGGTGCACCTGAAGAAGGCCACTGCTGAACCCATTTCCCTGCTAGACATGGCTGCTGGTACCAGGGGCAAACTCCTGGGGTCTATATTTACCACCTACATCTCCCTCTCTTCCCCCTACCCCTGAGATTTTCATGTGTCCCTTAAAAATCTATGTCCTACTTCCCTTGGAGAGTCACTGCCATATTGAACACTTTAAACTGTGAGTCCTATGAAGATGGGGCTCGTGAGTATATTGCTCCCCAGTTGTTTCTCTAGAACCTAGCTCAGTATGGGATATAAAAATCTGAATGGATGAACAAACCACTATTACCGGTGGGAATGTGCTACTATCTTACATGGTTTGAGGTGGAATAAAGGTTGACAACAGCTATATAATGGGTTTCCTTGAAGGGCAGCAGTACATCAGTGCAGTCAGCCTACCTTCTCCATACTTCTCACTCAGAAAACTGTGAAGTTGCACCTAGCAATCAACTTGGGAGCTTTAAAAGGGACTGCTACCTGTCTCTCACCCACAAAGCTGCAGTCTAGCACCCGTAACTTTTTTAAAAAAAGTTTTTTCGGCCAGGCGTAGTGGCTCATGCCTATAATCCCAGTACTTTGGGAGGCCAGGGTAGGCGGATCACATGAGGTCAAGAGTTGGAGACCAGTCTGACAACATGGAGAAACCTCATTTCTACTAAAAATAAAAAAATTAGCTGGGTGTGGTGGCACATGCCTGTAATCCCAACTACTTGGGAGGCTGAGGCAGGAGAATCGCCTGAACCCAGGAGGCCGAGCTTGCAGTGAACCAAGATCATGCCATTGCACTCCAGCCCAGGTGACAGTGCGAGACTCTGTCTCAAAAAACATAAATACTATTAAAACTTATTTTTACAGGTTGGCTATCCCTAATCCGAAAATCTGAAATGATCCAAAATTTGAAACTTTTTGAGCATAGACAAGATGCTCAAAAGAAATGCTCATTAGGATATTTTGGATTTCGAAATTTGGATTAGGGACTGGGTATGGTGGCCCACACCTATAATCATAGCACTTTGGGAGGTTGAGGCAGGAGGATCAATTGAACCCAAGAGTTTGAGAGCAGCCTGGGCAACATAGTGAGATTCCATCTCTACAAAATTTTCTTTAAACTAGCCAGGTTTTGTGGTACATGCCTGTAGTCCCAGCTACTCAGGAGGCTGAGGCAGAAGAATCCCTTGAGTCCAGGAGGTAGAGGCTGCACTGAGCTATGATCATACTACTGTACTCCATCCTGGGCAACAGTGCAAGACCCTGTCTCTTAAAAAAGAAAGAAAAAAGGAAATTTGGATTAGGGATGCTCAACCCAGTGAGTATAATCCAAAATTTGGTTAAAAATCTGAAACGCTTCTGGTCCTCAACCATTTCAGATAAGGGATAGTCAATCTTTATAAAGACTCAGTTAGTTATTGGGTGTCTGGGGAAACATGCATATCAGGTTCCCAAAAGATTTTTGGTTTAGGCATACATTTTAATAGCTTGGAAATCCAGAATACTCTTCTGGTGACCAGCTCAGACATAGTCATGATAATATAGGACCTCACTTAACATGGCTCCCTATTTTCCAGATAAGTGTGGATTCCTGGTTCATTCGTGTTCTGCTTGGCAGTGATCTGATTCGTATCAGTGCCCACAATGCTACCACAGGTAAATTGTCATTTGATAAGGCTGCTATTTGAAATGAAATTTTGCTTTCACATTTAATAAGCCAAATTTGAAAACCTAGATGGTATTTGTCGAAAGGAATATAAAAATTTTATTCAAAGTAATAGTAAAATAGGTGTCTTCAGAAATCTTGGAATTGTATTGAATGCTCAGCATTGTTTTTCATACGTGTAACTGTTTTAAATAAATCAAAGAGATTATGTGTTCTTTCTTGGAAAGTAAAATAAACTGTAGACATTTACAATTCTATATATGGTTTCTGAGGAATTAAGTGAAGAATCTTGTGTCTTTCTCCCTTAAACCATAGTCCTTTAGAGGAGGTAGGAAGGGCCCAGCATTAGATAAAACACAGGGGATGGGTGGGTGCTTGGGGGGATTGGTCTTTGCTTGGTCTCCACATGTTTGAGAGTTTATTAAGGCTTACTGCTTAGTGTCTCACAACTTTTTAGCCTCACATTCTTCATGTGATATTTCCTTGTTTTTTGGTGTTTGTAGTTTCACCTTCTGTAGGAATTACACGATGAATTAACTCATCAATGGCAGAACCAGTTAAAGAAGAGGCCAAAACTTCAAATCCAACTTCTTCACTAACTTCTCTTTCTGTGGCACCAACATTCAGCCGAAATATAACTCTGGGACCCGTCAATTCTTCAGACTCTGACAATGGGACCACAAGAACAGCAAGCACAAACTGTATAGGCACTACAATTTCAGCAAATGGAATGTGGCTTCCAGATAACCAGTTCACGGATGCCAGAACAGAACCCTGGGAGGGAAATTCCAGCACCACAGCAACCACTCCAGAAACCTTCCCTCCTTCGGGTACTGGAAATGATTCTGTTTGTTCTTTTGCTCTTTGAGTTTATTCATCCTTTTATTACCTTGTTCGTGTTTTCTAGCCTTAAAATTTCTTCAAATAAGTAAAACTGCTCTAGTGAAGTAGTAAAACCTAGATGTGGAATTTTTAGGAATATCTGGTTAGCATGAATGAAGAGGAAAGAAGAAAGATTCTGGAGAATATTATTCCGCTAGGTGGGATTCTGGTTAGATTGAAAGGATTCAATGTGCTTAAAGGTAGAGAAGAAGGCTAGTAAAAGACAAGAGAAAGAGGGGAGCTCATTGATGATGCAAGAGACTGAAGATGAAAAGATACAGAGACTGAGTAATAAGATTAGGCTTGAAAAAGGAGGGGTGCGTGGAGACCATGGAAAGGAGAATGGATATGGATGTCCATGACAGTCAGATATGGAGTGGGAGGCCAGTGGCCGGGGTGGCATTAGAAAGAGGGGCTCTGGGAAATGGTTACATTGCAGTGCCGGTTGTTCAGGGCCACAGGTTGAAGCAGTAGTCCCAAGGATAAAATCAGAGACATGAATCTGAGACCAGGGCAGGTAAAACAAATTTCTGACCTCTTTGAACTTTAGGTACCTTATCTATAAAAGAGGATTCAAGAGTTCCTCAAAGGGCTTCTGTGAAGAGTAAAGGAAATAATCATTACCTGATTGCTATGTAACTGTCATCCCTTTCCTAGCAAAAATCACTCTTCCCTCTTCTGTGTTCCCCAGCCCCTTGGCTCAGACTTCTTCCCAGTTAGATGGTGAGTGCCGCTAAGTAGAATCACATCTCGCTCATGAGGAACATTTAGTAACTATTTACTCAGCTAATTCTCATTTGTTACTACAGATGACATCTTTTACTCACCTGATAACTCAGACCCTTCACCTGCCTGCTTTACCCCTATATTTTGTACCATAAAGGCAAGACAGCGGCTGGGTGCGGTGGCTCATGCCTGTAATCCCAGCACTTTGGGAGACCAAGGTGGATGAATCACGAGGTCAGGAGTTTGAGACCAGCCTGACCAACATGGAGAAATCCCGTCTCTACTAAAAATAAAAAATCAGCTGGGTACGGTGGCACATGCCTGTAATCCCAGCTACCCGGGAGGCTGAGGTAGCAGAATTGCTTGAACCCAGGAGGCAGAGGTTGCAGTGAGCTGAGATTGCGCCATTGCACTCTAGCCTAGGCAACAAGAGCAAAACTCTGTCTCAAAAAGAAAAAAAAAAAAGAAAAGACAAGACCGTATTTTCAGTTAAGGGCATGGTCTGCAGTGCCACTGAGTTTGAATCCCAGCTCTACCATAAACCAGGTATGCTGACGGCAAGACAAGCTTACTTAATCTCTCTACCTCAGTTTGGTCTTCTGTGAAACAAGAATGAGTGATAGTAATAGTTCTTACCTCATAGAGGAGATATTAGAATATTGTTAAGATGTCAATTATCCCCAAATTGATCTGTAAATTCAATGCAATCCAAATCAAATCCCAGAAGACTAGGTTTTTTTGTCCAAATTGATAAGGGGATTACAGAATTCCTATGGAAATGCAAAATACCTAGAATAGTGAAAACAACATTGGAAAACAAGGACAGGCCGTGAGCTGTGGATCACGCCTGTAATCCCAGAACTTTGGGAGCCTGAGGCAGGTGGATCATCTGAGGTTAGGAGTTCAAAACCAGCCTGACCAACATGGTGAAACCGCATCTCTACTAAAAATACAAAAATTAGCTGGGCGTGGTGGTGCATGCCTGTAATCCTGGCTACTCAGGAGGCTGAACCCAGGAGGCGGAGGTTGTAGTGAGCCAAGATTGCACCACCGCACTCCAGCCTGGGTGACAGAGTGAGACTCCATCTCCAAAAAAAAACAAAAACAAAAACAAAAACAAAGACGAAGTAAAGAACTCATATTACTTAACTTCATAAAGCTATAGTAATGAAGACAGTGTCTTATTAGCAAAAAGATAAACAAATAGATTAATGAGAGAAAAGAGAAGGCAGAAGCAGACTGAGATATATATGGCCAGTGGGCTTTCAACAAAAGAATAAAAGTGATTGCATAAGCAAGGGTTACCTTTTCAACAAATAGTGCTAGAACAATTGGATATGCATATATTAAAAAAATTTAATCCAGGGGCCGGGTGCACTGGCTCAAGCCTGTAATCCCAGCACTTTGGGAGGCCGAGACGGGCAGATCACAAGGTCAGGAGATCGAGACCATCCTGGCTAACATGGTGAAACCCCGTCTCTACTAAAAAAAAATACAAAAAACTAGCCAGGCGAGGTGGCAGGTGCCTGTAGTCCCAGCTACTCGAGAGGCTGAGGCAGGAGACTGGTGTAAACCTGGGAGGCGGAGCTTGCAGTGAGCTGAGATCTGGCCACTGCACTCCAGCCTGGGTGACAGAGCGAGACTCCGTCTAAAAAAAAAAAAAAATTTAATCCAGATCTCACACAATATGTAAATAGCAACTCAAAATGGATCATAGTCATAAATGTAAATACTAAAACTATAAATCTTCTAGGAGAATACATAGAAGAAAATCTTTGAAACTTTGAGTTAGTCAAAACTTTTTTAGAATAACAAAAGCACAATTTACTTTTAAAAATTGTTAAGTTGGCCAGGCATGGTGGCTTGTGCCTGTTATCCCAGCATTTTGGGAGGCTGAGGCTGGCAGATCACGAGGTCAGGAGATCAAGACTATCCTGGCTAACATGGTGAAACCCCATCTCTACTAAAAATACAGAAAATTAGCTGGATGTAGTGGCACATGCCTGTAGTCCCAGCTACTTGGGAGGCTGAGAAAAGAGAATCGCTTGAACCTGGGAGGTGGAGGTTGCAGTGAGCCAAGATCGTGCCACTGCATTCCAGCCTGGGTGACAGAGTGAGACTCCGTCTCAAAAAAAAAAAAAAAAAAAAAAAAATTGTTAAGTTAGACTTCATCAAATTAAAAACTTCTGCTTTTCAAACATGTTAAGAGAATGAAAAGACAAGACACAGCCGGAAGAAAATATTTGCAAATTACATATCAGATACAGGACTTACTCAGATTATAAAAAGAACTCTCTCAAAACCCAATGATAAGAATATAAACAACCAATTTTTTAAAAGTCACAAAAGCATTGACCAGACCAATGAAAATATTTAGATGGCAAAAAAAGCTGTGAAAAGATGTTCAATGTTATTACTCATTAGGAATATGCAAATTAAAACCACAGTAAGATACCAGTACATACCATTAAAATGACTAAAATTAAAAGGACTGACTATAACCTATGCTGGTGAGGGTATGGAACAACTGCAACTCTCCAGGCCTGCTCATGAGAATTAAAAGGGCACAACCACTTTAGAAAATAGTTTGGCAGTTTCTTAATGAGTTACACAAATCCCTAACGTAGGACCCAGCCATTTAACTTCTAGGGATCATAGACCTAAATTTCTTGAGATTTACTGAAAAGAAGTGAAAGCATTGTACATAAAAAGAGTTATACGTGAATTTGTAATGACTGAAAACTGGAAACAAACTGTGTTAGTCAAGATTCTCTAGGAGAAATAGAGCCAGTAAGATACACATATGTGTGTCTGTGTGTGTGTATTTCTTGTATGTCTCATACATGTCTGATCAGTATAAATAGATAGGTAGGTAGGTAGGTAGGTAGATAGATAGATAGATAGAGACAGACAAACAGACAGACAGACAGACAGACATCTTATTGGTTCTACCTTTCTGGAGAACCTTGGCAAATATGTATATGTGTAATTTATTGTGGGAATTGGCTCCTGAGATTACGGAGGCCAAGAAGACCCACAGTCTGCTGCCTGCAAACTGAAAATGCAAGAAAGCCAGTAGTGTAATTTGGGCTGAGTCTGAAAGCCTGAGAACCAGGAAAACTCTGAGCACAGGAAAAGATGGACGTCCCAGAGTAAATGGAGAGGTCAAACTGCGCTTCCTCCACCTTTTTGTTCTATTCGGGCCCTCAGTGGACTGGATGGTGCCTGCCCACATTGGTGAGGGTGACTTTCTTTACTCAGTCTACTGATTCAAATGCTGATCTCTTCTGAAAACAACTTCAAAGATATACCCAGAAACACTGTTTTACCAGCTATCTGGACATCCTTGAGTCCAGTCGAGTTGACACATAAAATTAACCATCACACAGCCCCGTTGTCAGTTAATAGGTAAATAGGTAAGGAAATTGTGGTATATATACACCATAGAATACCACTCAGCCATGGAAAGGCATAGCTACTGATATAACACAACATGGATGCAACTCAAATAGTTATGTCACGTGTGTACTCTATGATTTCATTACATAAAATTCTAGAAAATACAATTGATAGCGTCAGACAGCAGTGGTTACTTGGGGGTAGGGAGAGGCACAGGGAGGAAGAAGAGCAGGATTACCATGAGAAAGGAGGGCTTTTAGGGGACGATGGATACGTTTATTATCTCGATTGTGGTAATGTCTTCATAAGTTGTATAAAAAAAAAAAGCCAGGATGGTGGATATGCCTATAATCCCAGCACTTTGGGAGACTGAGGCAGGTAGATCGCTTAAGCTCAGGAGTTCATGACCAGCCTGGGCAATGTGGTGAGACCCTGTCTCTATAAAAACAGAAAAAATTAGCCGGGCATGGTAGTGCACTCCTGTTGTCCCAGCTACTTGGGAAGCTGAGGTGGGAGGATTTCTTGAGCCCAGGAGGTGGAGGTTGCAGTGAGCCAAGATCACACCACTGCACTCCAGCCTGGGTGCCACAGCAAGACCCTGTCTCAGAAAAAAAAAAAAAAAAAATGCAAGATTTCAATTTATCTCCCTTAAATCTGTATCCCCACAACCAGTACCCCTTCTCAAGAAACTGCCCGGAGGATGGGGTCATATGCATAATTCCCTACAGCTGAGCATCCCAGCCAAGAAGGTCTGGTCTATTTCACATGCCTCCACTGACCACTCCAGCTTGGGGTGAGCACTCATTCTGCCTCACTTGTTTTATGCATATTACAATCCAGAATGTTCTTGGGTTCTTCTGGTGCACTGACTCCTTTGTTCATTGTTTATTTAACTTACATTTTGTCAAGCACCTACCATGTTGCACTGTACTAGGCAACTGTGTAGACGGTGCCTGTAGAAATCATTACAGGTTAGAGTGAAAGTGGTGAAAAGTCCAGAAAAAGGAGTGTCTGACTCTTCCCAGGAAGGATCACTGAAGGAGAGCCAGGTGGGAGGCTTGAGCTGATTCTTGAAGGATGAATATGGGGTTTTTATGATGTAATTTTTATCTTCAATTAAATTCAAAACAGCACTGTGTCTTATACTTTTTGATTCCCTCATGTTTGTCACCATTACATGGAATAAATATTGAGTATTTACTTGTTAACTGGTTAATACATTCATGTAAATGAACAGAGATGTGGGCTTCTCAGCTCACGAATTCCATTTTCACTGAGCAGTTCTCACAGATGTCATTAAGCATTACAAACTTGTGTTCTGTGACCCACACTGAGATAGTCCAATGCGGATGTGATCACTACATTGCAGAAATTAAAATCATAACATCTTAGGCAGTGTGGAGATAACAGCTGCCCTTCTGTTATATAAAAGTATGAATCTTGCCTCCTTTAAACATTTTCAATTTGGGAGAGACAACATTCATTGAATTAGCTGGGCCTCGTGGCACGCACCTGCAGTCCCAGCTACTCGTGAGGCTGAGGTGGAAGAAACACTTGAACCCAGGAGGCAGAGGTTGCAATGAGCTGAGATCGTGCCACTGCACTCCAGCCTGAGTGACAGAGAGAGACTCCATCTCAAATAAATAATAAATAACATTCATTGAAATGTGGCATGGTCATATGCCACAAAGACATGAAATATTTCAAGCTCATCCTTCAAAATTAAAGACTGCAGTGGCTCTTGGAACAGGTCATTATTGTTAAAAATAACTTATGAGGGTCCAACTGCTGTATCCCCACAACCATGCCTCACCTGGCAACACTGTGGGTTGAAAATTACATGCTTATGAGAGTTTCAAGCACCAACTCAATGAAAGAAGTGTTAGCAAACCTGCTAATAAATCTGTAAGACACAAATCATAAATTCTGCTTCTTTATGTGGGTGTCTGCCTCCCACACCTACTTGCTATTTTTACCTCTGTGTGTTTCATGAACCAAGGGGAAGAGAAAGAAATACAGGGATTGAAGGTCTTTTATGTTCAAATGATAACACCACACCCCTAAGTTACCCCTGGTGATAGGAAGGAAGGAGGTTTCTGGCCTTTGGTATAAAAACCAGGTTAATACTGGCTAGTTCACTCTTTTAACATGGGGTAGGTGGTGATAAATCATACATAAATTATTAGCAATATTTTGTCCCAGATGAGATGGGCTCTGGAAAGATACACAACAGTAAATCACGTCTGAAATATGAGACTGGCATGACCCACTTTGATGTCATTCAATGTTTTTAGAATCAATACCAGTTTCATTTTGCAATTGAAGCAGACACACTTCCTCCTTTGGTGTCTTAAGAACTCACTGAATTCAGTGTTGATTAAAATCTATCTTGGTCCTATCTACTTGAATTAGTTCCAAATAGGGGCCTTTTTTCTTGCTATTGCCAATGTATGCAAATATATCAAGCACAAAATCGTTCTCCTGATGCCTTCTTCCCACAGATGTTTGAGTTCTCATTCTTTGCACAAGAGACATACAGGGAGTATGTTGCGGGAAGTCAGGGACCCCAAATGGAGGGACCGGCTGAAGCCATGGCAGAAGAACATAAATTGTGAAGATTTCATGGACATTTATTAGTTCCTCAAATTAATACTTTTATAATTTCTTACGCCTGTCTTTATTGCAGTCTCTGAACATAAATTGTGAAGATTTCATGGACATTTATCACTTCCCCAATCAATACTCTTATAATTTCCTATACCTGTCTTTAGTCTTTTAATCCCATCATATTTGTAAGCTGAGGATGTATGTCGCCTCAGGATCCTGTGATGATTGCGTTATCTGCACAAATTGTTTGTAGAGCATGTGTGTTTGAACAATATGAAATCTGGGCATCCAAAAGAAACAGGATGACTGTGATTTTCAGTGAACAAGGGAGATAACCACTGGGGCTGACTGCCTGCGGGGCTGGACAGAACAGAGTCCTATTTCTCTTCTTGCAAAAGCAAACAGGAGAAATATCCCCGAATTCTTTTTCTCAGCAAGGAACAGCCCTGAGAAAGAGAATGCATTCCCAGGGTTAGGTCTCTAAAATGGCTGCTCTGGGAGTGTCTGTCTTATGTGGTTGCAGATAAGGGATGAAATAAGCCCCGGTTTCCTATAGTGCCCCCAGGCTTATTAGGATTAGGAAATTGCTGCCTAGTAAATTTTAGTGAGACTGGTTATCTGCTCTCAAACCCTGTCTCCTCATAAGATGTTATCAATGATAATGTGTGCCCAATGGGACTTGAAACTTCATTAGCAATTCTGATTTTGCCCTGATCCTGTGATCTTGCTCTGCCCTCATTTGCCTTGTGATATTTTATTGCCCTTGAAGCATGTGACCTCTGTGACTCACACCCTATTCATACACCCCTCCCCTTTTGAAATCCATAATAAAAACCTGCTGGTTTTGTGGCTCGGGGGCATCATGGAACCTGCCAACATGTGAAGTCACCCCTGAACACCCAGCTTTAAAATTTATCTCTTTTGTACTCTTTGCCTTTATTTCTCAGACCGGCTGACACTTAGGAAAAATAGAAAAGAACCTACATTGAAATATTGGTGGCTGGTTCCCCCAATAGGAGTATGATAAAATTGGCATGATTGTCAAAAGGGCAGGACAGGTGCACTTCCCAGATGGAGATGTTGTGAATGTCAGTTGGGAGAAACAACTCCAAAGTGCTTCCCAGCACCTGTGCCTGGTTGCTGAGAAGGGATTCGTTCTCAGGCCCTCTGAATCTGCTAGCAGAATCTCTTTCCCACATGATTTCCCAGCCTGATCCAGAGGCGAGTTGGCTCAGAATGAAGTCCATACACTTCAGAAAAGATCTCCACGTAGGCCAGGCACAGTGGCTCACACCTGTAATTTCAGCACTTTTGGAGGCCAAGGCAGGCGGATCACAAGGTCAGCAGTTCGAGACAAACCTGGCCAACATGGTGAAACCCCGTCTATCCTAAAAATACAAAAATTAGCCAGGCATGATGGCAGGTGTCTGTAATCCCAGCTACTCGGGAGGCTGAGGCAGGAGAATTGCTTGAATCCGGGAGGCAGAGGATGCAGTGAGCCAAGACCACGCCATTGCACCTCAGCCTGGGCAACAGAGTGAGACTGCATCTCAAAGCAAACAAACAAACAAACCAAAAAGGAAAAAAGAAAAAGGAAAGATCTCCACATTGACATCCATGTTTCTGTAATCATTTTTAAAATCCAAAGTTGCAAGCAATGAGGTGCATCTTGTTTATGTAGGATGTGGGTGTGTTTATGCAGTTCTCTGTTAAACCCACACTTACCAGCCTGGCTAACTGCCCAGGCATAGCCTCATGGAAAATTTCCACAGGAAGTGGGCAGGGGCTAAAGCAGTAGGGTAGGGATATGGAGAGATTCATGTGGCTCCAGGTGAGATGACACAGAGGTCAGAAAACGTAATCAAGCCTTGGAGTTTGGGAGACACTGGGATCTGCAGAAGGTGAGGAAAGTAGCTTTTTATTTCAATACTTGTAAAAATAACAAGAGTATAGTGCAAAAGAAGTGTTTTCCTAAAACAAACTCAGGCAACATTTATTGAGTTAGAAACTCAGCTAGAAACTGAGCTAGAAACTGAGCAAGTTTTTGGGATCACAAAGACGTTTTTGTATGTGCAGAAGTTAGGCAGACACAAAACTACTCCAGAAGCATTGATGGAGACACCTGTGTGTAACATAGGTATCTATATCAGCTAGGATGCATCTGGCCAGAGATAACAGAAAATCTAATTCAAACAGGCTTACAGGATTCAAGGGATCTACTGGCTCCCAGACTTGAAAAGTCTAGAAGCCAGAGTATCTTAAGGCCTGCTCCAGAAACACAACCACATGACCAAGGCCAGAATTTCTCCACAGTTCTCAAGCTGCTTTCCCAGTGCTGGCTTCATCCTGAGGGTGGCTCCTCTCACCAGCGGAAGACTGCTGCCACCAGATTCCAGGCGACAGGCTTTGTCCACATCAGAAGGAAAGAAAGAGTACTTTGGTCCCACCATTGTAATAAACATCCTGAGAAGAGTGCTCATGGAGCCAGGGTGGCTCATAGGACCCCCCCCCCCCCAGGAAGCAATCACTGTGATCAGCACATGGAATGTATTATTCAAATTAACCTCCAGGTCACATGCCAACCAGAAGAGTAGGAAAATAGTTCAATTTATCAACAAACATATGTTTGGGATGCTGGGTGCAAAGGATGCCGAGATACCTGACTCTGCCTGAGGAGGCGATGCTGTAGATGATGAAAGAGGAAGGTTGGGGAAGACTTCACAGAAAAGGAGATGTCAGCTGGGTGTGGTAGTTTACGCCTGTAATCTCAGCACTTTGGGAGGCCAAGGCAAGCAGATCACCTGAGGTCAGGGGTTCAAGACAAGCTTGACCAATATGGTAAAACTCCATCCCTAACAAATAAAAATACAAAAATTAGGCTATGGTGGTCCATGCCTGTAATCCCAGCTACTCAGGAGGCTGAGGCAGGAGAATCACTTGAACCCAGAAGGCAGAGTTTGCAGTGAGCCAAGATCACACCACCGCACTCCAGCCTGAGTGACAGAGGGAGAACCTGTCTCAAAAAAAGAAAAGAAAAAAGAGGAGATGTCAGCTGAGACCAGAATGTGAAGAACCCTCAATGCCATGCTAAGAAACTTGAGCCTTCATCTCATCTAAAAAGAAATAAGTTGTTAAAGCAAATCCATGGCATAAACCAGATGGGCTGACTTACGCTACCGATAAAGCATCATTTTCAACAAGTTAAAGCATGACTCTCATACAACTATAGGATGAGTACATACTAAATTTTATTTGTCAGTTGGGAGAAACAACTCCAAAGTGCTTCCCAGCACCTGTGCTAATTAATGAGGCATCCAGTAAGAATTTAAAGCTGGTTTTAAGAACATCTGAGGAACCCAGGAATTTGAGACCAACCTAGGCAACATGGCTAGATCCTGTCCCTATGAAAAAAAAACACAAAAATTAGCCAGGTTTTATAGTGTGTACCTGTAGTTCCAGTTACTTGGGAGGCTGAGGTGAGAGGATCATTTGAGCCCGGGGAGTGGAGGTTGCAGTGAGCTGAGATTGTGCCACTGCACTCCAGCCTAGGTGACAGAGTGACCCTGTCTCGAAAAAAAAACAGGAGGCTGGGCACAGCTGCTCATGCCTGTAATCCCAACACTTGGGGGAGACAGAATGGGAGGATTACCTGAGGCCAAGAGGCTTGATTACAGGAGGTTTGATTACTTGAGACTGCAGTGAGCTATGATCACACCACTGCATTCCAACCCGCGTGACAGTGAGGACTTGTCTCTTAAAAAAAAAAAAAAAAAAAGAAAAAGAAAAAATGAAACAATAAAGAAAACTTAGAAGAATTCAGAATAACATTACTTGATCAGATATACAAGTAGCTAGTTGTGTTTCCAAGAGATGGAAGCCTAATGTTGGGGGTTATCTACCTGAGAGAAATAATTTGTATTTCCACTGGACACAGATCTACAAGTTAATACTTACCTGCATAGAGTCTGAGTCTTTAATTAATACTACCAAGCAAAGTAAAATAATAGTACAACCTTCTATCCCTGGAGAATGAAATAATCTTTAGATAGGCTTGCTGACAATGCTTAAGTATGGCCTTAAAAAGACAGTCATTCTTTTGGCTTTTTACTAAGTTTTGGATAATTTTTCCTAACACCAGAGCAATCTAAGAGGGTTTCGTTTTAAAGTGGACTTAAGCATGATAGTACTTGCAAATCAGTGAATACCACTAATTGTAGTCAGTTTTAATATTGTCATTAAGAGGGGATAGGGCACGGTGTGGGAGGCGGAGGCAGGCGGATCACGAGGTCAGGAGATGGAGACCATCCTGGCTAACATGGTGAAACCCCATCTCTACTAAAAATGCAAAAAATTAGCCGGGCATGGTGGTGGGCGCCTGTAGTCCCAGCTACTCAGCAGACTGAGGCAAGAGAATGGCGTGAACCCAGGAGGCGGAACTTGCAGTGAGCAGAGATCGCGCTACTGCACTCCAGTCTGGGTGACAGAGCAAGATTCTGTCTCAAAAAATAAATAAATAAAAATCTGTCAAGAGCCAGAGTTGCCACCTGCTGGTTCCAGAGGATTACGGAGAAAACATGTATACAACACTGAGCATCTTAGAGGAAGGCTCTGAATAAACATAAACACTTGTTAAAGCTGCAGCCCTCTTCTAGGTAATTTACATTTTATCACTCTGCCCTCACCCCGAGCCCACCACACACGTGCCGCCACCTCCCAGCAGCACCATTTAAGGGTGAGAGGTTAACAAGAAAGGGTAATTGATGTAAGGCAAGACTAAGTAGACTGCTTTGAGGATTTGTGCTTTGTTTCCTAAAGCTTCCCAACTCATCTGCTGTTTAAGGAACCTGGAGTTTTTTTCAAAAAGAGAGACACCTAATTGCGTAAGTCAACTTTGTAATTGTGTGGCTTTATTTAATAATTTAAATAATTTAAGAACATTTTCTTTCTTCAAAAAATGGGTCATAACTTACATACTTTCTTGTTTCACTTATTAATATGTTATGAGCATTACTGTTGTGAGAAGCTGTGTTGATATAGCATGAGTATTTGAAAATAAGAAGTGTTTCTATGTTTAAAGAGACTTGGTTCACATTTATGCAGTAAATCGATATATGCATGTTCAGGGCCTACTGTGTGCTAAAACAAAAATGGACACCACAGAGATACCTAAGATGTTTTCCCTGCCCAATACAAAGCCCACAGCGACAAGAGTGAAACCGGAGGATTCAGAGGGTATTTTCCAGCACCTGAGAAATACAGTTGTTTGCTTAAACTGCTGCACTTTAGGAAGAGTTTTTGTTTTGTCCTAGATCACTTTGAGTACCCCAGTGGTCTTATAGACAAATAAATAGACATTTCTAAGAGATAAAAGTCCCTGCATAAAGATTCTAAGAAAAAATATGAAACCATTTCTGGGAAGGGATATAAAAATCATAAGTAACTAAAGTAGATAGAAATTAATAGACTTTATTTCCTTTTTAAATATAAGAGCTTTAATTGTAGAACTGTTGGGCAAAGAGCTGAATGATGGTTTAAGCCATATGAATGGCCAGTCTGCAGATTGGCTAATTATTGGCCAAAATCGTAATTGCCCTCTACATTCCAGATTAAAGGACATAGCCCATAAAGATAGTAGGAAGAGTTTATGTTTCCTTCTCCTTAATCTTGTACAAGAGTTAACCTCCTAGACCCAAGACATTTTTAGCAATTAGGGATGGGTTGAAGTTAACAGTGCTGACAAAGCCTCAGTCACTGAACCCCTCTGCTTGTCATTAACCTCTAGAAACTGCTAAATAGGATGCAAAAAAAAAAAAAAAAAAAAAAAAAAAAAAAAGCATTTTATGAATAGTATTTAAAAGGCTGTATAATATTTCATACATACATTTCCAATGTAGACAAATCTCTCTCTTACAATGTATATGTGTGAGCAAGGTAGTTTATAGGGTTTTTTAAGGTTTTTATTTCCAGAATTTTCTTCCAGCACAAAAGAGTAATTTGAGGTAAAAATTATATGTATATAGGTAAGAAAAAGTATTACTAAAATCAGTCATTCCAAAATGATTTTCAAAGAAAAAGGGACATAAAATTCACTTTAAAAAATGGGAGTCTTTGTTTTTGCCTACTAACACTTTGAATGAATTTATTGAAAGTTTTAAGGAGAGTGAAAAATTGGATCATAGGTTAGTGTCCCCTTGAAAATGGTGGCATATGATTCTTATACTCTTAAAAGAACAAAACGTAAAATATCATTGAAACAACATAAACACCCCATTTATTTTTATAACTACAAATCATATTTTCACAGTAATTTGTTCAGATTTAAGAATTTTCATAAGAAAAGATATGAAGTCTCAGTGGATCGTAATGTTGCTGACTCTATTCAACATGTAATAGGCTTTACTCTGATTTTGCATCCTGAGTCCATAAAACTTATTACGACACTTCAAAATGTCTTTCAATGGTGGAAGCTTCAGTTAAGTGAAAAAGCCTGTTGGGATTTTCTCTCTGTAGCTTTCTAACTTGGACTTCCTTATTACATCACAAACATTAATCACCACATTATCCAGTAACAGATCAGACTTACCCTATCTTTCAGATCCTCATTAATCTACTAGTGAAGTTATGAGCTCCATTAATACGGTTATATTTAGAATGTCTCCCTGAAGCACAGTATATGTATTACTGGAGCTGAATAACCCAAAAGCCATGTGTCTTATCCAGTTCAGATATGTTTTTGAAATGTCAACTTTGACAGAGAAACTTTCTGTACACCCCCACATAGGAATCCTACATAATATTTGCTTTATTTGCTGCTTGGGGTACTATTTTAGCAGAAGATAAATTCTCCGAGCAGGATCAAGTTTGTATCTTGCAGAGACTGAGCCATCTGTTGTTGTCCAGAGCTTGGCTGTGCTCATTTGGAATGCAGGGCCAGCCCCAGTTGAAGAAGAATGTGAACTCTTCATACTGCGATCACCCCCGCAAACAGAGGCAGCACTGCAAGTTCCTTGCAATCCTAAACCAGCCAGCACTTCCTGAACACCTGCCCTGAACACAAATGTTCCTTGGGTGAGTGACAGTAAAAATGACAGGGCGTCAAGTTCATCTGGCCATGTCCACATCGATGAACCAACTTGGCCAGTAGATGTAGAGCCCATATCACGGAAAGATGCTCTGGCTGGAATAGAGTGGTGAGATCTCGGCTCACTGCAACCTCTGTCTCCCAGGTTCAAATGATTCTCCTGCCTCAGCCTCCTGAGTAGCTGGGATTACAGGTGCCCGCCACTACACCCAGCTAATTTTTTGTATTTTTAGTAGAGACGGGGTTTCACCATCTTGGCCAGGCTGGTCTCGAACTCCTGACCTCGTGATTCGCCCACCTCGGCCTCCTAAAGTGCTGGGATTACAAGTGTGAGCCACCACAGCCGGCCTAGAAAGATACTCTTAAGGAATTTTAAAATATTAGAAAATATTTTCCTGAAGAGAAACATGTCGAAGTCAATGAATGTTTTCTTCAAAATATCAAATGAGTAAAACAAAATTCAAAGACAAGGTGAAGGAAGGGAAATACTAATAAAAAAAGAAAGCCTGTTAAAACAAAACTTAGGAGACTTAAAAAACAACTGCATTTCAAAGATTAGAAATTATGTATTTGGGAGCAGAGTAATGTGGTCATCACATTTTTCAGCAAAACAATCTAGTTTTGGAATTTGGGGGCTGTGTTTCGTTCTTGAGGTCAAGGACATCCTATATCATTTAGTGAGCTGCGTGCAAGAAATGGTAAGGAAAAATGAAATGAGTCTGGAAATAAGTGAACAGTTTCTTGGTTTCAGATAGGTGCTTTTTCAGTCTTTCATAATATTCTTGTAGAGCTCAGGTAAAACTGAGGCCTGAGTAATAGTACAGCTCTGTGGATTTATCGTTGATTAAACCAAGAGGTCACAGAGGCAATCCATCAATGTTACATGGCCAGGAGAGCTCCAGGGCTCTCTCTGTGACTTTGCAACAGACAAACATGCCTCTCAGATTTGTAAGGTGTGTAGAACTCAGGATTCAAAAAGATCTCTAGGCTGGGTTAGGTGGTTCATTCCTGTAATCCCAGCACTTTGGGAGGCTGAGATGAGAGGATTTCTTGACACCAGGAGTTTGAGACCAGCCTGGACAATAATATGAGAACCACCGCCATCTCTAGAAAAATTAAAAAATATATCTAAGGGCTGTACAGATGAATGGAAATCAACAAAATAAAATTTAATGCAAATAAATAAAAATAGAAACTTGCATTTAGGTTCCAAAAGTCCACTGTAAAGTACACAACCTGGTGTCAGAAGTTTACACGGGAAGACAGATGCACACACATACAAACACCTCAGGTGCTTTAGTTGATTTCAAGAAGAGAATGAGTCAGGAGTGTGTGAACCAGAGAATGAACCAGCTCATGAGATCTTAGTTTGTATTAACAAAAGGATGGCATCCAGATCAAGAGAAATCATCATCCCCATAGACACTTCCCTGACCAGGCCACATCTGGAGCTGTAATTCTGTGTGCCACCCTGGGAAGCCCAGGCTGGACCGAAGAGTAATGAAGAACAGGCAGATGTCAGCGACCAGGGAGGTCGAGGGGATGACTTGGGGGATGCTGAGAGAAGCCGGCTAATGAGAATCTTAAGTCTTTGAAAGCTGGGAGTTTCCCTTACAGCAGCCCAAGCTCATTTCTTCCAGTCTGAAGGTGGAATGTTAAAGGGGCTAAGAAAATTTAAAATAAAAGAAATTCACCGTTATGCCTCCTACCACTTCAACACAAGTAAAAAATAACCTGCTATAGTAATTAAGGGGTTTCTTCAACAAATAAGTGGCATGAGGAAGAGAAGGGGAACCTGGGATGGATTTTCAAAGAGGCTTTAGAGACTTAACCAAATACATTGTGTGGGTTTTGCTAATTTTTTTTTTTTTTTTTTTTTTTTTTTTTTTGAGACGGAGTCTCGTTCTGTTACCCATGCTGGGGTGCGGTTGTGTGATCTCAGCTTACTGCAACCTCCACCTCCCGGGTTCAAGTGATTCTCCTGCCTCAGCCTACCGAGTAACTAGGATTACAGGTGCCTGCTACCATGGCAGGCTGTTTTTAAAAATATTTTTGGAAGAGACAGAGTTTCACCATGTTGACCAGGCTGGTCTTGAACTCTTGGCCTCAAGTGATCTGCCCGCCTCGGCCTCCCAAAGTGCTGGGATTACAGGTGTAAGCCACTGCGCCCAGCCTGGCTTTGTTAGCTCTTGATTTCAACAAGATCTACCTGGTAAAGGAAACATTTGTTGAGATAATCAGGGAAATTCTTCTGTAATAACAGCTTTATTGAGATACAACTCACTTGCCATAAAACTCATCCTTTTCACAACATGGGGCACCATTAACCGCTATTTAATTCCAGAACATTTTTATCATCCCCAAAAGACACCCCATAGACATTAACAGCCACTGCTCACACCCCTCACTCCAGCCCCATTCATCGTTTCTCTCTATGGATTTGCCTCTTCTGGGCATTTCATAGAAATGTCATCATGCAATCTGTGACCATTTATGAGTGACCTCTGTCATGTTGTCTGATACTTGCAAGGTTGATCCATGTCATAGCATGTATCAGTACTTCACTCCGTTCCATGGCAGAACCATATACCATAATGTGGAGAGACCACACTTGTTTATCCATTCATAAGTTAATGGACATTCAGGCTGTTTCGACCTTTTGACTATTATGAATACTGCTGCAATGAAAATTCACCTACAAGTTTTTGTGTGGACATGTTTTCAGTTCTTTAGTATATGCCTAGAAGTGGAATTGCTGGGTCATATCCTACTGCCACATTTAACATTTTGAGGAACTGCGAAGCTCTTTTGCC
This sequence comes from Chlorocebus sabaeus, assembly GCF_047675955.1. NCBI lineage: Eukaryota > Metazoa > Chordata > Mammalia > Primates > Cercopithecidae > Chlorocebus > Chlorocebus sabaeus. The sequence goes on from NC_132924.1 coordinate 365,682, forward strand.
AAAGTGGCTATGCATTTTGCATTCCCATCAGTAACGTGTGAAGGTTCCTTTCTCCACATACTTGCCAACACTTTATATTATACCTTTTTTACTACAGCCAGTGTAGTGAGTATGAAGTGGTATCTCATTGTGGGTTTTTTTTTGCTTTTTGTTTGTTTGTTTGTTTTTCTGAGACAGAATTTTGTTCTTGTTGGCCAGGCTGAAGTGCAATAGTGCAAGCTCGGCTCACTGCAACCTCCGCCTCCTGGGTTCAAGCAATTCTCCTGCCTCAGCCTCCTGAGTAGCTGGGACTACAGGCATGCACCATGACGTCCAGCTAATTTTTTTGTATTTAGTAGAGACAGGGTTTCACCATGTTAGTCAGGCTGGTCTCAAACTCCTGACCTTAGGTGATCTACCCACTTCGGCCTCCCAAAGTTCTGGGATTACAGGCATGAGACACCACACCCGGCCTCAATGTGGTTTTCATTTGCATTTATCTGATGACTAATAATGTTGAGAATCTTTTCATGTGCTTGTTGGCCATTTGTCTGTCTTCTTTAGAGAAATGTCTGTTCAAATAATTTGAGTTTTATATTGGGCTGTTTTCTTATTATTGAGTTATAAAAATTATTTATCTATTCTAGGCCAGGTGTGGTGGCTCACATCTTAATCTCAGCACTTTGGGTGGCCAAGGCAGGTGGATCACTTGAGGCCAGGAGTTCATGACCAGTTCGGCCAACATGGTGAAACCCTGTCTTTACTAAAAACACAAAAATTAGCCGGACGTGGTGGACCGCACCTGTAATCCCAGCTACTTTGGAGGCTGAGGCATAGTAATCGCTTGAACCTGAGAGGCAGAGGTTGCAGTGAGCCAAGATTGTGCCCCTGCATTCCAGCCTGGGCGACAAACAGAGACTCAATCTCTCTCTCAAAAAAAAAAAAAAAAAAAGTACTTATCTATTCTGAATCAGACGTATGATTTGCAAATATTTTCTACCATTCTATAGATTGTCCTTTTACTTTATTAATGGTACCATTAGAAGCATAAAAGTTTTTAATTTTGATGAAGTTAAACTTATCTAATTTTTATTTCTTCATTTGTGTTTTAATTTATATTTCTGTAATTAGATTTTTAAGTAGCTTTTTTATCTATTAATTTAATGTAGTTAAATATATGTCACTACAACTATGAAATAACCCTTATGTTGTGGCTGTGGAGATGTTAAAATGCAATACACTTAACTTTACTAAAGTAAATTGGGACTGCCTCCCATGGTAAAGATGTGTAACCAGTCTGCTGTAATTTGTAAATCCACATTATACCATCATTTCAACTATCACAAGAATGTAGTCAAGTTTGGAAGGGAACGGAGCCCCCTGAAAATCACCATGTAGAGTGATATACATCATTTGAAAATTCCCTTGCCTCAAATTTCATGGAACACAGTTATGCTCATGAGTAAGGGAAAAAAAGTTGCTCCTAAAATCATCCTCAACATAGTTTCAAAAGACTGGTAAGGTCACCTGCCCTTCCTCCAGCCCCTAGTAGTGGGGACTAATTAGAATCTGGAGAAGTGAGAACATGTAACTTGGAAAAAAATTCAGCATTATTTATGCGAAAACAAAAACAAGGGCTGGGTGTGTTGGCTCACACCTATACATCTCAGCACTTTGGGAGGCCAAGGTGGGAGGCTAGGAATTTGAAGCCCACCTGGCCAACATAGCAAGATCCTGTCTCTGCAAAAATTAAAATAATTACCCTGGCACGGTGGTGTGCACCTGTGGTCCTACCTACTTGGGACGCTGAGGCAGGAAGATCGCCTGAATCCAGAAGTTGAAGGCTGCAGTGAACTATGATTGCTCTACTGTACTCTAGCCTGGGAGACTGAGCGAGATCTTATCTCTAAGAAACATAACAAAACAAAACCTCAAATATGTAAGGTAAACTTCAATAAATGTCATTTAGGCTCTTAAGAAAAATATATTAGAAATGGCAAGGTTTGGACTGGACATGGTGGCCCATGCCGTGTAATTCCAGCACTCTGGGAGGCAGAGGTGGGTGGATCACCTGAGGTCAAGAGTTCAAGACCGGGCCGGGCGCGGTGGCTCACGCCTGTAATCCTAGCACTTTGGGAGGCCGAGGCGGGCGGATCACAAGGTCAGGAGATCAAGACCACGGTGAAACCCTGTCTCTACTAAAAAATACAAAAAATGAGCCGGGCGCAGTGGCGGGCGCCTGTAGTCTCGGCGACTCGGGAGGCTGAGGCAGGAGAATGGCGTGAACCCGGGAGGCGGAGCTTTCAGTGAGCCAGGATCGCGCCACTGCACTCCAGCCTGGGCGACAGAGCGAAACTCCGTCTCAAAAAAAAAAAAAAAAAAAAAAAAAAAAAAAAAAAAAAAAAAAGAGTTCAAGACCAGCCTGGCCAACATGGTGAAACCCTGTCTCCACTTAAAATACAAAAAAAAAAAAAAAAAAATTAAGGCCAGGCATGGCGGCTCACGCCTGTAATCCCAGCACTTTGGGAGGTTGAGGCAGGCAGATCACGTGTTCAGGAGTTCGAGACCAGCCTGGGCAACATGGTGAAACGTCATCTCTACTAAAAATACAAAATTAGCTGGCTGTGGTGGGGTACACCTGTAATTCCAGCTACTCAGGAGGCTGAGGCAGGCGAATTGCTTGAACCTGGCAGGTGAAAGTTGCAGTGAGCCGAGATCATGCCATTTCACTCCAGCCTGAGTGACCCAGCAAGACTCCATCTTGGGGGAAAAAAAAAAAATTAGCTGAGTGTAGTCACCCATGCCTGTGATCCCAGCTACTCGGGAGGCTGAGGCAGGAGAATCACCTGAATCCGAGAGGTGGAGGTTGCAGTGAGCTGAGATCTTGCCATTGCACTCCAGCCTGGGTGACAGAGCAAGATTCTGTCTGAAAAAAAAAAAAAAGAAAGAAGGAAGGGAGGGAGGGAGAGAAGAGGTTTGGGGAAAGTGGTGAGGTTTCTATTTGTCCAAAAGAGACATGAGTTTAAAAATATTGAGAAACAGTGTAACAGTGGATTAGATGATTCACAGTACAGAGAGTCAAATCTCAATGCACCTACCCACCATTTAAAAATGTTTATATGTCTTTAAAGAGTAGATACTTTCAGATAGTATTGCACAGATAAGTATATATGGAGTAAAACTTGGTTTCATCTGATAATCAGTGTTCTCATATAAACTCAATTCCATAATTCCTGGGTCATTATACATGACTATACGCTAAAAATTACATAATACTTTAAATATATGTATTAATCTTAATTAAATCAGTGATTCATCATCACATAACAAGTAGTTTGTTGTTGTTGTTGTTGTTTTGTTGTTGTTTGTTTTTGAGACAGAATCTCACTTTGTCATCCAGGCTGGAGTGCAGTGGTGCCATCTCAGCTCAATGCAACCTCCAACTCCCTGGTTCATGTGATTCTCCTGTCTCAGCCTCCTGAGAAGCTGGGACTACGGGCATCTGCCACCATGCCTGGCTAATTTTTGTATTTTTAGTAGAGACGGAGTTTCACCATATTGGCAAGGCTGGTCTCGAACTCCTGACTTTGTGATCTGCCTGCCTCAGCCTCCCAAAGTGCTGGGATTACAGGTGTGAGCCACTGTGCCCGGCCATAACAAGTAGTTTTTAAAAAATAATTCCTATAACTAACTGCTCCACCTTAACTTTGTTCTAGAAATGATTTTTACTTTCACCAAACTGAAATTCGTCCCATGGATCAAAATCATGATTATTTATATTTGTCCAGAGTGTCCAAAGCTGTATCTATTTGCTAGAAGTAGCTCAAGCTCTAAATTTTCATTAGTTTTGAAACAGTATGGAGCTATCCAAGAAAGGACCCTCAAAAGAAACATGAAGTAAAAAGTAAAAATATTTTATTTTTACATAAATAATCATGAGACATGACACAAATAATTTCCAATTAAATATGGTGATTAATATATTTTAAGTTTTGTTCTTTCCTGAAATCCCAGTAAAACAGAGTAAAATAAATAAAATATGCATAAACCCAGAAGAAAAAAGAAAGTAGAGAATGCAACGGCAGAGGGGAGATCTCAACAAACTTTGGAAGTTGACAGGCAAATGGATGGCCAGAAACCAAAACCTTACCCTACCGGGAAGATCAGAAGAATGGAACATATTTAAAGTCTTCAACTTGGGGACAGCTCAGAAATGGGAAGTACTGGGCAAGCACTTCAGAAGTACAGGTGCAGGGTGGAAGTAAAACAAGAGAAAAGTTGATGGCATTTGTAAGAAACAGTCAAACCACCACGCTGTCCTCCTCCCCGGCCCCCTACACAACCAGGAATTACCCTGTCCCTTCACTAGCAGAAGCCAGGAAAGGCTGAACTATTATGGACTCCAATCTTCAGGATACTTGGTCTGATTTAGGGAAAGATAGTATTCTTTATCTTTATTGTATTAAAAACTCAAGCGGAAACCTACACACTGAACTTGAGATTTCCAGCCACAACTCTCTCCCACTCTCACCACACCCTATGTCTGCTCAGATCCCATTATACTGGCAGCTAGGCATAGACTCCCAGGCAGAAGCTAAGACAATTCATCTTTACTGGCAAAGTAACCAGCCCCCTCCTCCCAATTCTGTAGATACTGGTATTTGGAGTTCTCCTACAAAGAGACCAGGGACATCTAGCACCACCCAGTGAGACCTACTCATTGACAGGTTCCACCGCGGTAGGCAGAATTTCCAATAAGTTTGTAGTGCTAAATATGCTAAATATGAATAGACAAAATCATGGGAAATTTGAGGAAAGTTTGTTAGCTTGGAAAACAAAAAGGAAGACAGAAAAAAGAAATTCAGAGGAAACAGATAATTCAAGGAAGAAGAAAACTTCAAAATTAAGATATCATATCCATGAAGAAAAACCAGATTATGAACATGAACATTTAGAAAGCAACAAAAGAGCTTTTGGAAATAAAATATGATTGAAGAAATTAAAATTTTAGCACAAGGGCCATGCAAGGTGGCTCATGCCTGTAATCCCAGCCCTTTGGGAGGCTAAGGTGGGAGGATTAAGCCCAGGAGTCTGAGACCAGCCTGGGCAACATAATGTGACCCTGTCTCTGCAAAAAATAATTTTTAAAATTTTATCCAGGCAGGGTGGTGCATGTCTGTAGTCTCAGCTACTTGGGAGTCTGAGGTGGAAGGATTGTTTGGAGCCTGGGAAGATGGGGCTTCAGTGAACTGTGATCACCAACTGCACTCCAGCCTGGGCAACACAGTGAGTCCCTGTCTCAAACAAACAAAATTCAACACAAAGTTCAGAAAATAAAGATGATGAAATATCTCAGTAATTAAAAGGAAAATGTAGGCAGGGCACGGTGGCTCATGCCTGTAATCCCAAGACTTTGGGAGGCTGAGGTGTGAGGATTGTGAGGTCAGGAGTTCAACATGGTGAAACCCCGTGTCTACTCAAAATACAAAAATTAGCCGGGTGTGGCGGCACGAGCCTGTAATTTCAGCTACTCGGGAGGCTGAGGCAGGAGAATGGCTTGAACTTGGGAGTCAGATGTTGTGGTGAGTTGAGATTGTACAAGGGCACTCCAGCCTGGGTGATAGAGCGAGACTTTGTCTCAAAGAAAAAAAAAAAAAAAAGGAAAATATCAATGAGGTAGAAAATTGGATGATAAATTGTAAGAAAAGTAGAGCTTCTTTCACTCATTAACTCATTGAATGCCTACTATGTGCTAGATACGATGAGCTAGATATTATTCACAATATATGAGTGAGGAAACCAACAGAAGATCCCTGCCTTCAAGGACTTTACATATTAACTGCAGAAGTCACAAAATCAATAAACATAATAAATAAGTAAATTACATAATATGTTAACAGATAATGCTTTGTTCAAACAGAAAAAAAAGAAAGAAAAAAAAAACCGGGAAAGGGAATTATTGGGAGTGCTGAGAGGGTTTTGTGATTTTTTAATCTGTTTTTTGAGACGGAGTCTCGCTCTGTCACCCAGGCTGGAGTGCAGTGGCGAGATCTCGGCTCACTGCAAGTTCTGCCTCCTGGGTTCATGCCATTCTCCTGCCTCAGCCTCCTGAGTAGTTGGGACTACAGGCACCCGCCACAGTGCCCAACTAATTTTTTTTTAATTATTATTTGAGGCGGAGTCTGGCTCTGTAGCCCAAGCTGGAGTGCAGTGGCGCGATCTTGGCTCACTGCATGCTCCGCCATTCTCCTGCCTCAGCCTCCCGAATAGCTGGGACTACAGGCGTCCGTCACCACAACTGGCTACTTTTTGTATTTTTAGTAGAGACGGGGTTTCACCGTGTTAGCCAGGATGGTCTCGATCTCTGATCTCGTGACCCGCCCACCTCGGCCTCCCAAAGTGCTGGGATTACAGGCGTGAGTCACTGCACACGGCCAATTTTTTGCATTTTTAGGAGAGACGGGGTTTCACCGTGTTAGCCAGGATGGCCTCTATCTCCTGACCTTGTGATCCGCCCACCTCAGCCTCTCAAAGTGCTGGAATTACAGGCATGAGTCACTGCGCCCGGTCGTTTTTTTCTCATTTTCTGTCTTTCTGTTTGTTGTTGTTGTTGTTTGTTTTCTGTTTGCCTAGGCTGGAGTGCAGTGGCAAGGTCATGGTTCACTTAACCTCCCAGGCTCAAGTGATCTTTCTGCCTCAGACTCCCAAGTAGCTGGGACCACGGGCGCACACCACCATGCCCGGCTAATTTTTTGATTTTTTGTAGACACAGGATTCCTCCATGCTGCCCAGACTTTTTGATAAAAGCTATTTTAACTGGGGTGAGGTGATATCTCATTGTGGTTTTGATTTGTATTTTCTGATGATTAGTGATATGCAGCATTTTTTCATATACCTGCTGTCTATCTGCATATCTTATTTAAGAAATAAAAAATATTGGACAGGCATGGTGGCTGACACCTGTAATCCCAGCACTTATAGGAGACCAAGGTGGGCAGATCGCTTGAGCCCAGGAGTTCAATACGAGGCTGGGCAACATGGGGAGACTGTCTCCACAAAAATACCCAGGCATGGTGGCATGCACCTGTAGTCCCAGCTACTTGGGAGGCTGAAGTGGGAGGATCACTTGAGCCTGGGAGGTCAAGGCTGCAGTGAGCTGTGATCGCCCCACTGCACTCCAGCCTGGAAAACAGAGCAAGATACTGCTTCAAAAAAAAAAAAAAAAAAAAAAAAAGAGAGAGAGAGAGAAATGTAAACTCTGAGTTTAATTTAAAATAGTTACATAATTATATTGGGAGGAAATATGTAGTTTTGTGTGGAAGAAGCATGTATGTGTGTCTGTGTGTAACAGAGACAACAACAGAGAAAATGAGCTTATATATTTGTATATGGATATGTTTAAGTCAATAGTTAATATCTTTAATAAACAAACTGAGAAAGAACAGTATAAATATAGCATTTACAGATATGACATTAAATACCAGAACAGCTAAGAGTTGACTATTATTGTCTCTGTAGAGCAGAAGACTGCTATTTGTATAGTAATTCTATATCATTTGTTGTTTTAAACAATGTGCATACAACTATTTTGAAATCTTTAAAATTTAATAAGTAATATGGCTTATTTCAGAAATATAAAATAGAAATAAAAATAAAATCAATACATTGAGATTTTCTATTATATATCCTTAAACCACTACCTTTTTTCTTTTCCTGCTTTCCATTGGACACTTTGAGATTTCCTTGGCTAGTGGAAGTTAGACGGTATTTTTGTTCATGCAGTGGTTGTCCTCATACTCATTCACCCCTCGTTATTTCTTAGGTGTATAACACCTGTTTCTTCCCCTAAAGAGACCGGTCTTCTAACCTGAACTTACTTCCCATAGTCTCAGCCCTCATTATGTCGATATCATCCAGATATTTAGTTGTGTTTTCTTTGGTCCTTTATTTTTCTTGAAACCTCTATCAAAATATTTCATCATTGGCAGGGTGCAGCCACTCACGCCTGTAATCCCAGCACTTTGAGGGGCAGACGTAGGGGGATCACCTGTGGTCAGGAATTCCAGACCAGCCTGGCCAACCTGGCAAAACCCTGTCTCTACTAAAAATTCGAAAACATTAGCCGGGCATGGTGGTGCACGCCTCTAATCTCAGCTACTTGGGAGGCTGAGGCACGAGAACTGCTTGAATGCGAGAGGCAGAGGTTGCAGTGAGCAACCACTGCTGTCTAGCCTGGGCGACAGAGCTAGATTCCATCTCAAAATAAACCAACAAACGAGCAAAAAACCCAAAGTATTTGATCATCGTTACTTCCTGTTTCATTTGCCAGTAATTCCAGCACTTTGGGGGACTGAGGCAGGCGGATCACTTGAGGTTAGGAGTTCAAAACCAGCCTGGCCAACATGGTGAAACCCTATCTCTACTAAAAATACAAAAATGAGCTGGGCATGGTGGCGGGCACCTGTAATCCCAGCTACTCAGGAGGCTGAGGCAAGAGAATCGTTAAAACCCAGGAGGTGGAGGTTGCAGTGAGCCGACATCTGGCCACTGCATTCCAACCTGGGCAACAGAGCGAGGCTCCGTCTCAAAAAAAAGAAAAAGAAAAACAAAGTTTATTTAGATGTTAGAGTCATGTAGTGTTGAACAAGACTGGACATGAACCTACCCAGGCCAGGGGTTCCGCTGCAGAGCAGCCAACGCGGACATCCGCGAATTTCACCTCTAACAGGGAGCGGTCAGTGTGCTCCCTGGCCTTTGTCCTCCAACCGTTTTTCCGACAGAAGGCTGTGGCTGCAGTTTTCAGAAGATGTATTCTGGCCTCCAAGGATCAGAGTGGTGGTCCTTGCAAAAGTGCTGTCCTGGGAGCTTCCCGACGGACACCTCCGGGCGTCTGAGCAATCCGCGAAGCCTGCAGCTGAGGCCCTAGGTCCTCCCGCTCCCATGGCGGCCACCACCCGACTTCTTCACCAGCAATCAACCAAAACGCATCCTCCCAGAGTCTCTTGGAACCTAGCTGCGATGATAAAAACCGAATGTTTCCTGATCTAAGACTTGTAAGCAGAACACAGAAGACTGCAGTTGGGAACACCCTACAAAATTGTATTTTCCAAAAATAGGTCTCTGGGAGCCGGGCGCGGTCCTGCCTAAGCGTCAGGAGAACCTCCTCCACCTCCGGGGGAGTCAGTCCCCGTGAGCGCCGTGCCCAGCTCCCAGCCCCAGCTCCCTGTCTGAAGACAGGCATGCAGGGGACCACCCAGACACTATCCAACTGAAGATTAGAAAGTTTTGGCGGAAAAGGCCAAGAAGTGGTGTGCGCGCAGAGCCCGGGACAGGCATGGACAGAGCGGGAGCCCCGGGGGCAGAGTCTCCACCAGAGCCCGCCAGGGGCCCAGCAGGCCGCCAAAGGTGCTTCTGGCCAGAGGTCCAGCAATGCCACAGAGTGCACCGAGGCAGGAGGCGCGGAGGACCTTTCACAGGGGCTGCGGGAGCCCGGGCTTCCCCGCACCAACCCGGGAGCTGAGAGGGGCTCTGGCACCCAGGCCGAAGGCGCCCTGCTCGGGAGCCACTGCGCCCAGCGCAGCCGGCTGCGCTGCCCGAGGGCGCTGAGCTTGGAGGACACTGAGCAAGCCGGGTCTCCCGAGCCACAAAAACTAGGGGTTCGAGGGCCTGGACCCCGCTGCTGTCCACGCAGCGCTTCCAGTTTGGAAAGGGCGTCTCCCGCGCCACGGACTGGCCTCTCCAGCCCTGGGGCTGCCCCTGCGGGGCCACCCTCCGCCTCCAGGGAGGCCCACGCTCCCCGGCCAGGAAGGACGGCCTGCCCTGGCTCAGCGGGAAGGCTGGAGGAACTCAGCGTGCAATGGTACGATCTTACCTCCATCTCCCGGGTTCAAGTGATTCTGCTGCCTCAGCCTCCCGAGTAGCTGGGATTACAGGCGTCTGCCACCACACCCGGCTAATTTTTTGCATTTTTAGCAGAGATGGTCTCAAACTCCTGACCTCAAGTGATCCACCTGCCTCGGCCTCCCAAAGTGCTGGGATTACAGGCGTGAGCCACCGTGCCCAGCCTGCTTTTTGATTATTGTTCTTTTCAAGTTATCTCTACAATATATTATCCCCAGATATTTTTAGAGTTTTCTTTTTTTTCTTAATTTGTTTTGTTGTTGTTGTTATTGTTGTTGCTTTTTCCTTAAGACAGAATCTTGTTCCATTACCCAGGCTGCAGTGCAGTGACACAATCTCAATGATCTCAGCTAACTGCAACCTCTGCCTCCTGGGGCTCAAGCAGTCCTCCCACTTCAGCCTCCCGAGTAGCTGGGACTACAGGCCCACCATCCCCAGCTAATTTTTGTGTGTATTTTTAGTAGAGATGGGGTATCTCTATGTTGCCCAGGCTGGTCTAGAACTCCTGGGCTCAAGTAATCTGCCTTCCTCTGCCTCTCAGAACTCCTGGGCTCAAGTGATCTGCCTGCCTCTGCCTCTCAAAGTGCTGGGATTACAAACATGAGCCTAGTTTTTGTGTTTTGTTTTGTTTTTTAATGTTTTGAAACCCTATTCTAATATTCATTCTTTCTCTTTCCACCTCAGCATCAAAAGAGGCTTTCAATCTGGGAAATTTATCTTCACTAGTTCTTTCAATAATTCCTCTCTTATATCACACAGATGCTGGCACTTATATTTTACCTTCCACATCCATGAGCTTTTCTGTTATATTTTCCCTTGGTCTTTCTTTTTTTTCTTTTCTCATTTTTTTGTTTTTGTTTTTTGAGACTATGGTCTCACTGTGGCCCAGGGTGAAGTGCAGTGGTGCAGTCAGGGCTCGCTACAACATCCACCTCCCAGGCTCAAGTGAACCTCCCACCTCAACCTCCCAAATAACTGGGACTACAGGCACGCACAACCTCACAGGGGCTAATCTTTGTCTTTTCTGCTGGCTTCTAAAACGGTTCCTCTATCTTTCTTCAGCTGCATCCATTCTGTAATTTATTCCCTTTGTTGTATTCTTTTTCCAACGATTGTATTTTCTATCCAATATTTCTCCTTGGTTGTTTTTATGCTCTCTTGCTCTTTCTTCATATTTCTAAGAAATTCTGATATCTATTAAATACATTTATCATGCTTATTTTAAATCCTTGGTCTCTATATTCTAATAATTCAGTTTCAGAAAAAGTTTTTAGATGGTTGCTTGTAATAGACTGAAAATATCTCCAAAAATTTCAGGTCCTAATTCCTGAGATCTGTGAATATTATCTTATTTGGAAATGTAGTCTTTGCAGATGTGATTAAGTGGATGATCTTGAAATGAGGAGATTGGTCTGGATTATTCAGGAAGGCCCTAAATGGCATCACAGTGTCCTGATTTTAGAGAGGCAGAGCAATACTTTACACGCATATGCACACACATTAGAAGGTGACATGAAAATGAAACAAAAAGAGATTTGAAGAAGCTGGCCTTGCAGATTGGAGTGATGTGTCCACAAGTGACGGAATGTCAGCAGCCCGAAAGGACAAAGAACAGATTCTCTCCTAGAATCTCCAGAGGGAGTGTGGCCGTGTCAATACTTTGATTTCAGCCTAGTGATACTGAATTTGGATTTCTGACCTCCAGAACTAGGAAAGAATAAATTTATACTGTTTTAGGCCACCAAATTTGTGGTATCTTGTTAAGGAGCCACAGGAAACCAATCCATTGCCTTGCCCCTTTTTCATAGTGTAGTTATGTGCCTCCTGTCCAGTCACTTTGGCCTGTGCCTTCATTTTCCCCAAGGGAATCATCTACCTTGTCTGATAGTGTGTACTGGAGAAAGGCCAAAGACCCTGTGATGTTTCTTACAACACTGTTTGTGATGGCGGGAAGTTAGAAGCAATCTGGGTGTCCATCAGTGGCAGAGTATAGAAAAAAATATGGTGAATATACACTCCCTGGAGTACTATGTAGCATATAGGTTAGAAACGTGGATAGATTTTAAAGACATGATGCCAAACGAAAATTAAGGAGCTTGGGCAACATAGTGAAGCCTCATCTCACTAAATATGAAAAAACTATCCAGGCATGTTGGTGTGTGCCTATAGTCCCAGCTATTCAGGAGGCTGAGATGGAAGGGTCACTTGAGCTCTGCTTCAGTGAGCTGTGATGGTGCCACTGCACTCTAGCCCAGATGACAGAGCAAGACCTTGTCTCAAAAAAAAAAAAAAAAAAAAAAAAAAGAGAGAAAAAATAAAATTAAAAATCAGATGGTTTGTGTGACTTACACCATTTGTATTTAATAAAAAAACACATGCAACATCAATGTGCCCTTTACAAGAACACACATAAAGAAAGGATGCATATTAAATGTATTAGAAGAGCATAGCTTCTTCTTAGGCAACCTACAGAATGGGAGAAAATTTTTGCAATCTACTCATCTGACAAAGGGCTAATATCCAGAACCTACAAAGAACTCAAACAAATTTACAAGAAAAAAACAAACAACCCCATCCAAAAGTGGGCAAAGGATATGAACAGACATTTCTCAAAAGAAGACATTCATACAGCCAACAGACACATGAAAAAATGCTCATCATCACTGGCCATCAGAGAAATGCAAATCAAAACCACAATGAGATACCATCTCACACCAGTTAGAATGGCGATCATTCAAAAGTCAGGAAACAACAGGTGCTGGAGAGGATGTAGAGAAATAGGAACACTTTTACACTGTTGGTGGGATTGTAAACTAGTTCAACCATTATGGAAAACAGTATGGCGATTCCTCAAGGATCTAGAACTAGATGTACCATATGACCCAGCCATCCCATTACTAGGTATATACCCAAAGGATTATAAATTATGCTGCTATAAAGACACATGCACACGTATGTTTATTGCAGCACTATTCACAATAGCAAAGACTTGGAATCAACCCAAATGTCCATCAGTGACAGATTGGATTAAGAAAATGTGGCACATATACACCATGGAATACTATGCAGCCATAAAAAAGGATGAGTTTGTGTCCTTTGTAGGGACATGGATGCAGCTGGAAACCATCATTCTCAGCAAACTATCACAAGAACGGAAAACCAAACACCACATGTTCTCACTCATAGGCGGGAACTGAACAATGAGATCACTTGGACTCGGGAAGGGGAACAGCACACACCGGGGCCTGTCATGGGGAGGGGGGAGGGGGGAGGGATTGCATTGGGAGTTATACCTGATGTAAATGACGAGTTGATGGGTGCAGCACACCAACATGGCACAAGTATACATATGTAGCAAACCTGCACGTTGTGCACATGTACCCTACAACTTGAAGTTTAATAATAATAAATAAATTTAAAAAAAAAAAAAAAAGAAGAGCATAGCTTCTTATGGGAGATCAGGGGAATGGAAGAGGATAATAGAGGATAAAAGTGAATGAATGAATAAATGAAAACAATATGGAGCCCTGAAAGGACCAACAGCGACCTGCACTAGGAGCAGGAAATGGAACTCTCAGGACCTGAGGTCCATCCTGAATCATCATTAGCTCATCCTTATCATTGTCATCAGTTTAAGATGAAGAAATATTGGACTGAGAAACTGTGATTTTGTGAAATATAAATTTGGTCTTCAACCCTATTTCCTGGCACACAGCTCTTAAAATTATTAGAATCTCTAAAGTGCTGTCTTTAGCACATTAGCATACAAATATGCTAATGATTGACTGAAGGCTGGCAGTGCCTGGATAGCTACAGGATGGGTCTGGTCACCAGAAAGACCAAGGCAGGGGTAGGATTGGGACTTTCGGCCCCATCCCCTGACTTCTGGGGAGGGGAGAGGGACACTTCCCACAAGGTTAAATCAATCACCAGTGGCCAATGATGTAATAAATCATTGCTACATAATGAAGCCTCCATAAAAACCCAAAAATGACAGAATTTGGAGAGCTTCCTGATAGCTGAACACCTGAAGGTTCCTGGAGGGTGGCGCACCTGGGGAGGGCGTGGAAGCTCTTTGTCTCTTTCCATATACCTTGCCTTATGCATCCTTCATCTGTATCTTTTGTAATATCCTTTCCAAAAAAAAAAACTGGTGACAGCTGGGCGTGGTGGCTCACACCTGTAATGTCAGCACTTTGGGAGGCCAAGGTGGGTGGATCACTTGTGGTCAGGAGTTCGAGACCAGTGTGGCCAAAATGGTGAAACCCTGCCTCTACTAAAAATACAAAATATATATATAGCTGGATGTGGTGGCACACACTTGTAGTCCCAGCTACTCAGGAGGTGGGAGGATCACTTGAACCTAGGAGGTGGAGGCTGCAGTGAGCGGAGATCATGCCACTGCACTCCAGTCTGGGTAACGGAGTGAGACTCCATCTCAAAAACAAACAAACAAATAAATAAAAAACTGGTAACATGTTTCCTTGAGTTTCATGAGCTGCTCTAGCAAATTAATCAAGGGAGCCATGGGAACCCCAACTTGGAGCCAGTCAGAAGTTCCAGAGTAGAAGGGGAGTCTTAACAGGACTGAGTTCTCAACCTGTGGAATCTGAGGCCATCTATCTCCAGGAAAATAACGTCAGAATTGAGTTAGAGGACACCCAGCTGGTGTCTTCTGCAGAGCTGATGGGTAGCGTGATGTGGAGGGGCGACCCCACACGACTGATCACAGAAGTATTCTGTGTTGATGGTTGTGATAGGAGAGCAGAGGAAATACAGTTCATGGGCTTTTTGTTTTTGTTTTATTTGGAATTAACAGAGACACTTACTTTTGAACTGTGCAACACTGAGCAAATAATTTCTACTCTCTGAGCATCCATTTCATAGTCTGTCAATGGGAATGAGTATCACCCTCGCCACAGAGATTTTAAAAATGAGGTAAAGTAAAACAAAGTATGTGAGAGTTATTTCTAAACCAACATGTAGTAGCGGAATTGGGGTTTGCCGATGGGGAGTCCAAAATGAGGGGGAAGGAAGTAGGGGCCCGCCTCTGTGATCCCATCCATTAACCGGTCCTTCTGACCTTGCTCAAAATGTCCCTCCCCAAAGTGCTCCCACCACAGAGCTGGCTCAGTGCTTCCCACAAACAGGGCAGATGCCTAGAATAGGGGCCACACACACAAATAACTTTCAGGGCTCAGCCACGCAGCAGATATGGCAAGGTTGAAAGGTTTATGTCATAGTATAGCTTGCGAATGCAGAGAAAATGGGTATCTTAGCTGGGGTTACCCACAAGTGGATCTTGAGATCAACTTTTGTGTGCATGGTTTTTATTGAGGAGGGGCTCCCTAAGGAAACCAGTCAGGAGATGGAGGAAAAAGGACAGGAAGGGGATGAAACAAAGCAATGGTTCAATTTCAGAGTCTGCAGCCTGCAGGTGAGATGGCTCCAGGAGCCCAAGCCCAGTTTTCCAAAGCAAGTCACAGCAGGGCCTGAGCCTCAAAGAAGCCGAAAGAGGGGGCATCTGACACAATTCCTGTAAAATGTGTAACAGGAGTGGGGACGCACCACCACATTAATGCATTTTCCTTATTTTGACTCAGTTTAATCTGATCTTCATCATGAACTTCCACCCATTGGTTTAATGGTGCAGAGGTGGAAAGGGAGTTAAAAAATTAACTATTAATTCTATCTGGTTTAAAGATTGTAGCATGTTCCCTTCATCTCATCAGTGTCTTTAGTTATTGCTCAGTCTTCTCATAGACACGAATATTCCCTTTCTCAGTTATCCTTCGTCCCTCTTGCTGTCTGTCCAAGGCAGTATCTTGAGAGGAGGGGAGTAGAGTGTGCCTCACACAGCTCCTGTGGTGATGCAGAAGGGCTGGGTCTCCATGGAGGCCTCTGGGGAGGGGCACTGCCCTGCCTGTTTGCAGGCTGCCTGAATGTCGCCCACCCGTGCTCGGTCTCTCTGTCAGTTTGGTCCCAGTCTAGGCTCAGCCTGTCTGACTTGTCATCATGTCAGCCTTCACTGGCTGTAGACCCAGGGCCTGTTCTACACGTCCCTTCCTCACCTAGCAGTCACAGGTCCATTTTCTCTCCACTCACTCTGACCATCAACTCTCCATTCACCAGTCTGCTGTGGGGAACCCCAGATTGTAGCAAAATTATCTATAACATAAAATTAGCCATTTTAACCATTTTTAAGTGTGCAATTTGGTAGCATTATTAGATTCACAGTGTTGTACAACCATCACTACTACCTATTTCTGAAACTTTTTCATCTCCCCAAACAGAAATTCCCCAGTGACCTCCTTCCCCCTAGCCCCGGGTCATGGCTAATCTACTTTCTGTCTCTATGAGCTTGCCTATTCTAGATGTTTCATATAAAAGGAGTCATATATCTGTCATTTTTGTATCTGGCTTATTTCACTTATAATGTTTTCACAATTCATTCATGTTGTAGCATGCATCAGAATGTCATTCTTCTTGATACATCAACTTAAAATAACATATTATTATTATTTTGAGATGGAGTCTCACTCTGTCACCCAGGCTAGAGTGCAGTGGCAAGATCTTGGCTCACTGTAACCTCTGCCTCCTGGGTTCAAGCCATTCTCCTGCCTCAGCCTCCCAAGTAGCTGGGACTACAGGCACCTGCCACCACATCCAGCTAATTTTTGTATTTTTAGTAGAGATGTTGGCCAGGCTGGTCTTGAACTCCTGACCTCAAGTGATCCTCCCACCTCGGCCTCCCAAAGTATTGGGATTACAGGCATGAGCCGCCACACCTGGCCTAAAATCACATATCCTAAAATCTGGAAAGGAGACTTTCTTATAAAGGTTACAGTGTGCGAAGTGGTCATTCTGACAGGCTGGGAAGAGTGGCCTCTGGCTGAAGCTGTTAGCAGGCACTTTGAAGAAGGAGGGGCTGGGGCAGGAGGATTATGCTGAACTGGTTGGTTAAACATACATATTCAACAGATCACAGGAGAGCTATGAATATTCATGGGGGAGTCACACACGTATGTGATAAGCAAACATGCATGTTACATGTGACCATGTTCATTTTGGGGTGGAGACTTAATGTTCACATGCATTGCAGTTAGTCTCTATATATCAAAAAGTGAAGCAGGGACAGGAAGGCACTCAAGTGTGAAGCCTCTGTAAACCGGCCAGAACCAAGCCATGGCTGGTGGTCTTCTCATCAAGAGAAAGTTCCTGAAATTGGTCTCTTGTCCACTCACACCTGTGGTTCTAGCTGGTGGAAAGGGGAAGTGGGTGCGGGCTGGGAAAACTGGGGGTCATCGTCTGGCTGTCGGCTGCGGATGAGCTGCAAATTGTTTTAATATTGCTTATCTCAAGGCCAGTGCTTGTTTAACTGCTAGAGAAAAAGAAAAGAATTTGTGACAGTTAGAACATCGTTTATTTTTTAAGTGTAAGGGTGACATACAGATCTGTGAGAAATAGATTTCTGTTGTTTATAACCACCCCACTCCCACCAAAAAAAAAGATGATACATAAATTCAGCTGGATTTTCCTATAAGTCTATAATGAATTATGGATAAGGACTGGGCTGGCTTAAACATCCCAGACATGGCAGGCCCCTCATGCGGGAATAGTCACCAGGATCCGACTCCTTCAGAGGCTGCTCCTGTCGGATGCACTGATGACCAATGAGAGTATTCTACTGTATGTGGTAATCCGGTAAGGCCCCGGCCTTCATCCGCAGAGCCATCGATCCAGGGCAGGGCTCGGGGAGGAAGAGAACAGGTCAGCCTGGAAGCATTGTTTCTCTCTGTCCTCTCCCAGGATTTTCTGGGAATCAAAAGGAAAATATTTTTCTAATAGTTTGGCAAAACATTTAATTAGAGGTGGTAATGAAAAGTCATTACAGCAGCACAATGCGCTTGCATTATGAGTTTGAATTAACATATTTAGGGGTACTTGTGCACAAGCTGTTTGGTGATTAGGGACCAATCCACTTAACATGAAAACAAATAAATAAATGAAACTGTTATGTGAAAAATGAATGTGCAGAAATCAGGCTGTGTATAATTGCAACAAAACCAAAATTGAGCAGATATGGTTCCCACAGAGAGGTGGGATCATTCACCAGCCTGGGCTGTGGTTTGTGGCTCTGTGTGCAATGGGCTCAAAGCCCAGTGGGGCTGCTGGAAAGTGGTAGGGTGAATTGATCTATTCAGTCAGAAGTAGTTGATATAGTGACCGAATTATCTCAAGTGTTTCCCCTCCTGTTATGGAGACAAAACCTCTAAATTCAACGGATTGGATTTTTTCTAATCTTTAATCCTTTGTGTTTGATATCATGTCTTCATAGCCAGTTTCCTCCTTAACCCAACTTCTTTCATCTTCAATCTTCTTAAACTTTAAAAGATACAACCTTCATATTTCCTTTGATCTTCACCTGATGGGCATGTTAGCTGTGTCCATCAGTTTCACTAACTTATTTATATGAAAACAGAAAATGTTTCACCTAGTATGACAGGCCTATAGATTATAAAAACTATTGACTAATTTCGTTGTTAAAAAAAAAAAAAAAAAAAAAAACAAAGAAGAAAAACCTGTGCTTTGTAAAAACAAATCAGCAAAGCCGGCCATTTGTCATTTGTCTTTATATAACATGATGCATGGCTGCTTGCTTTTTTCACTTTTTAACTGGCTATTTGGGTATCAAGTTCAACTGAAGCGTACTTTTGAGAACCATCACAGTAGGGCCTCCGCATTTTATATGGTAGCTCACCAAACTGACTGCTGCTGCCAGCACCCTCTTAGTTTGCTCTTAATTCTGTTGGGAGCCCTATTGCTGGCAAGAAGGCTCCTCACCTAATTCCCATAATAAGTTTCATTGCCAGCAATGCGTCCCTGCCCTGAACTTCATAAAGAGTATTATGCCTGTAGATTTTCCATAGAGTTTGATACCTTGTAGGGATATTCACAAGATGCCAAGGGTCTTCTACAGAGGAGGTACTAGAGGAGTATTTGTGGAATATATGGAGGACCAAGGATGCAGCAACTAAGCACTATGTATAGTGATTATACTTTCTTGATTTTTGGGGGGAAAAAACCTCCAGATAAGGAAAGCAGTCTTGCTGCAGACCTTTGGAAAAAGGAACAATAAATCTTCGGAGCTCTCCTAAAGTTGGTAAGTCTCAAGTTTCTCCCATAGTTCTATGTAAGAGTACTAGCTCATTATTTCTCATAAAAGTGAGAGACTGAATTTCGTTCAAAGTATGAAATTGGGCGATTGTATGAGATCATGTGATTTCATTTCCTCTGTTAGGGCTTTCTCACCACTTGTAACTAGAATTTAAGAACTACTTTGTTGCACTTGAAAAAGAATTAAGCTGACCTACTCCAGTTTTTAAAATTGCTTCATGACTTTTACGAACCATCCCTGTGAATTTAATAAAACACAAACATTATATATGAGAGGGAAATAGAAAATGTTCAACATAACCACTTTTATCATTAAGAACAGGTAGCATACAGCACAATATAAGTGCTAATATTTATGCATTTTTGTACCTGCACATACATTAGAATTGACTTCAATTCTTAGTCATGGCCAGATAAGGACACAATGACTGTAGGAAGAGCAAAGTAGGAAGAGGAAAAAAAGGGGAAGAAAAGGAGAAAGAGAGTAAAATGAGTATTTCATGAGCTCCCAAAATGTATCAGGCACTGTACTAGGCATTTTCACACACCCAATTCCATTTAATCCTCACAACATTCTTGCAATGTACATGCTTTTAAAATCCCAATAATAATATTAATAATATCTGTTAGGTACTTAGAGAGAGAGTGAGGGAGGGAGAGAAAGGGAGGATGAAGAGGAAGGGGAAGAGGAGGATGAGGGAGTAAAAAAGGGAAGGAGGAAGGGAGAGTGGGGAGGAGGGAAACCCAACGCCTGCCTCATTTCAAAATATTTGGGCTTGATCGAGTTTGGGAACCTGCATTATTTATTTCATGATTCCGAGTCTCCCCTCTACCTCATCCAACTAAATTCAATTGTTAAATTAACTGGATCTTTGTGGATATGATTTCAAATTACAACTAAAAGATACTTGTTTCATAGTCGAGAGCCAAGTGGTTAGACCCAATTCACAGCTCTTCAGTTGCTCTTAGTGCTTCTGCAGAGGCTCTAATTTTTTTTTTTTTTTTTTTTTTTTTTTGAGACGGAGTCTCGCTTTATCGCTCAGGCTGGAGTGCAATGGCACAATCTCGGCTCACTGCAACCTCTGCTTGCTGGGTTCAAGTGATTCTCCTGCTCAACTTTCCGAGTAGCTGAGATTAGAGGCGTGCACCACCATGCCCAGCTAATTTTTGTATTTTTAGTAGAGACGGGGTTTCACCATCTTGGCCAGGCTGGTCTTGAACTCCTGATCCCAAGTGATTTACCCTCTTCGGCCTCCCAAAGTGTTGGGATTACAGGCATGAGCCAGCGCACCCGGCCAGAGGCTCTAATTTGAAGAGGATACTTATTTGCCTCTCCCCACTTCTATGGGGAGCAGTTTTTTACCCTCCTCTTCTGGTTGCAGATCCTTATCATCTTGAACAATTCTTGATCCTCATAGGCAACATTTGTTTTCATGTGTATAAATTTAAGGTTTACAAGTGCAGTTTTGTTACGTGGATATATTGCCTACTGAAGTAATCTTCACTGAAATAATGTACATTGTGTCTATTAAGTAATTTCTCATCCCTCACCTGCTTCCCACATTCCCACCCTTCCAAGGTTCTGGTGTTTATTATTCCACACTCTATGTGCATGTGTGCACATTATTTAGCGTTCACTTATAAGTAAGAATGTTAGATACTTGACTTTCTGTTTCTGAGTTTTTCACATAAGATAATGGCCTTCAGTTACATCCATGTTGCTGCAGAAAACATAATTTCCTTCTTTTTATGGTTAGGTGTAGTATGCCATGGTGTGTGTATGTGTGTGTGTATATATATATATTTTTTTGTGTATATATATTTTGTGTGTGTATATATATTTTTTTGTATCTAATCATTCACTGATACATACTTAGATTGATTCCATGTCTTTGCTATTGTGAATAGTGTTGTGATTAACATGAGTGCAGATGTCTTTTCGATATAATGATTTCTTTTCCTTTGGAGATCTCATAGCTAGCTCCCTTCAGTGTAAACACCATCTGGTGCTAGATAGTGGAACTGAGATACTTCTTTGCTAATGACCTAGTTGCTTTCAGATACAGAGCAACCAGCAGATGGTTCATAGGATCTCATCTTATGAATGACATCTTTCAGGACAGAACTGATGACTCTCTCTGGCAGTAAAAGACTGGAGAAGGCAGGGCAGATATATTTCATGGGCAAGAAGGGAAATATCGTGTTGTGAAGCTTTGCTGTAGGCCTGCCAGGGTCTGGTGAAGTGGGTGGGTGGGGAGAGCTTATGTTCACAGAGGAGTCAGATGGTTAAAGAATTTATGATAATTAAAATGATGTTGCTATGTAAGTCTGAAAGAATACAGCCATAAAAACACAATTACTGTAAAGTATGCAGCATCAGACCAAATAACCACTTGATGATGGCAACTATGCCTGTGCCATAAAGAAACCTGTGCTTTTGTGAGGAGAAAAAATATATTTATTATGTCTATTTGCATCTCATGTTAATTGTTCACAGCAAATCCATTGATTAGGCAATGATTCCTTACAAGATGGGGCTGGATCAAATAATGCACGAAGTACAGCAAACAAAACATGGTTGTGAGATGAGAGGATGATTCTGAGAAACAGGGTCAAGCCAAGAATTCTCTGGACTCTCCCTGGGCACCTGCAGTCATAGTTCTAGAAATGTGCAGAACAATTTGAATGAGAGATTAGATCTGAGTTCTGGGGTTTTCTTTTCCCAAATGCTACTCTGTGAAGAACGGCTCGCCTGGATATGAAAGAAGTGCTAATGGAGGAAAACAACAAGGACTGTTTCATGGGAACCTGCCACACAGGGTTCCTGTTTGAGGTAGGGATTTAGTGACACTGCCTGAACTCAATTAGAGTGAAGCCAGGCTTTCTGCATTCTGCTAGTTTCACTGCAAACTGTGGCCAGTGGGGCAGCCTTGGCCCCACAGTGGCAAGGAGTCAATATTCAGTGAGAAACACCTGTCTGGGAAGTCACAGGGCCATTTTTGATTAGTCTTCCCAATCTGGACATCATGGAGTAGAATCAGGTAGGCATGTGAATGGCATCTATTTACATGCACACACGCGCACACACCACACACACACACACACACACACACACACACACACAGGACTCTACTGTTTTCCTGGACAATCATTTTTCCCGCATTTCCTGGAGGAACTACTGGAATCACAAATCACAATTTGTGGCTTGTCCTGGGTAATGAGTCATTGGATGGAATTTCATTTGGTAGATTCAAAGAGAGTTAGTGTTGATCTATGAAGCCAGATGATTTAAGAAATGGAAGCAATAACAAGTAAATTGCTTTTCTCTTGTACTGCAAAATGCTTTCTAGGTGTTTTTGGCCTTTATTTTTAAAATTGATTTATAATGTCATTTCTCTCCATCTCAAGGCTCAAGTAAACCTCTTCGCTCTGATGAATCCTAAATGACTCCTCATTTCCCACAAACAGATTGTTCAAAGGAGTTTTTAATATCTTGTTTTCAGGCCAGGTGCAGTGGCTCATGCCTGTAATCCCAGCACTTTGGGAGGCTGAGGCGGGCAGATCACGAGGTCAGGAGATCGAGACCATCCTGGCTAACATGGTGAAACCCCATCTCTACTGAAAAAAAAAAAATTAGCTGGGTGTGGTGGTGGGCACCTGTAGTCCCAGCTACTCCGGAGGCTGAGGCAGGAGAATGGCATGAATCTGGGAGGTGGAGCTTGCAGTGGCACCAAGATCGTGCCACTGCGCTCCAGCCTGGGTAGCAGAGTGAGACTCCATCTCAAAAAAAAAAAAAAAAAAAAATTCTTGTTTTACACCGGAAGCTGAAATTTTTAATTCTGTAGGACACACAAATGAATATACATTTCCTGTTAGAGGCTTTATTTATTCTGACCCCTCTCATGAAAAATTATGTCCAACTATGTTCAAATTCCTTGGCCTTATAATCAAGGCTTGCCACTAACCAACCTAGACTCACTTGCCTTTATTTATTTGTTCATCTGGAAGCAATAGGAAAGGCTTAGAATCTGCCATTTGGTATGCTAGTTGTTAAAGAGGATACAGAAAAGAAAAAGGTTCTGGGATACAGATAAGCCCAGCTGCTTCCTTCAAGCAATTAATTCACTGGCCTTTGGCCAGGACGGATATGTGAGTGGACACTCCTATGAGATATGTTGAACCTGTGTTGAAATGTGTGCAAAGGACTGTGGGAGGAGAGGAAAGCTGTTGCTTCTCACAGCAGCACCCCTCTACCTGGAAGGCAGAGAGTCCAAGAATCTCCAAAATGGCCTTTTCCATCTTCATAATGGCCTTCCAGCCTTCCCCTTTGTGGGCACAGGTACCTCCTGCCCTAGCAACCTTAAGGTGCCCTGTTGCCAGGACCCTGAGACTCCCTCATGTTTACAGATAGATTGTAAATTACACATGAAAAAGGTCTCATATTAACTATTTTAAGTTTACAGAAACCCCACAGAAGTGCAACCCACTAGGTCTTGAGCTCCTTGAAGGCAAGGACTATGTAATGCCACATCTGTAACCCAAGAACCCAGCATAAAGTGTTGCATATAGCAGATGCTCAATAAATGTTTTAAACTGCTGGGGGGGAAAGTACTACGGGAATCTGGAAGAGGGGCCAGCTAACTCCACATAGGGGACCCTGGAGCTGTGCTCAAAAATGTGTGGTCCACTGCTTCACTTGATGAGCCTGAAACATATGTAGAGATTTATAAGGGATTAATAGGCTCAAGAATTTGAAAGGGTACTCCAGACAGCTCAGAGTTCTGGCCCCCAGAATATGCGAGGCATCAAAACAGGAAAGTAAAATGTTTATAGCAAATTTCTTCCCCCCTCCACCCCAAACAAAGTCTTCCTCTGTTACCCAGGCTGGAGTGCAGTGTCACAATCTCAGCTCACTGCAACCTCCAACTCCCAGGTCCAAGCAATTCTCCTGCCTCAGCCTCCTGAGTAGCTGGGATTACAGGCACCTGCCACCTTACCCAGCTAATTTTTGTATTTTTAGTAGAGACGGGGTTTCTCCATGTTGGCCAGGCTGGTCTCAAACTCCTGACCTCAGGTGATCTGCCCGCCTCTGCCTCCCAAAGTGCTGGGGTTACAGCCATGGCCTAAAATGTTTATAGCAGATTGCTTATCAGTCTGGTTCTCTAAACCACAGGGACCACTTGGTGAACCTGAAGTTTGGTGACTACGAGACTCATAAATGTATTTGAGTTACCTTCATACAGCTACAATTTGGAGGAGGACCTCCAGGAAGATACCGAGAGGAGAAGTAATCATCAGGTACTGTTTAAGGGAGCAGCTGTCATTAGTCATTACTGGGTTGGGGACAGAGACGGGTGGGGGAGGTGCTCTGCAGGTGTTTTATGTAATTGGTGTTCCATCCTCCTCCTCCTGTTACACCACTGCTCCGTGCAGCTTTTCATCTCATATGTATTTTCCACCATGGTGGCCTTTGTAAGACACAAGGTGAGCAAACTGCTTGTTAAGGTAAGACAATGGAGGCCCCATTTTAAAAAGGTTAAGATGTCCTCGAAAGTGTCAGCACATCCTGGGAATCGTTAACAGTGTATGGAATGCACAGGCTGGTATTTTCCAAAGGCCACACTAACCTTTTCAAGCATGGAACAGGCTAAAAGGAATGGATTTCTTCACCATTTCAACAGAGAAGAAATCTTTTTAGATTCTTATTTTTATTTGCTTGCTGAGAATCATCTGGGTGGAGCTCAATATGGAGAAATGAATTCTGAACATTTTAGCAACTCACGTAAAATACCATTAGAAAGCACTTGGGTTATTAAAAGCTGAAAACAAAGGACTAGGAGCCCTCTGGTGCTAATAATACCTAGAGAGAAAGCGAGAGCCACCTATGCCCTCATGTTTGCCAAAAATGTCTTTGAATTTAAACTCTTCATTGCTAAGAAGGGAAGCTTAAGTTTTGCCAAACCCTTTTTGCCTTTCAGTATACCCACTTTTCCATGTAATTGACTCAACACTGCTATTTGCATAATTGTCATATTTTTTCTGCTTCCCAAGAGGTCTGTTAAGTGTAAAGGTGAACTACAAAGCTTTGACAAAGTGCACATTTATGTGTGATGTGCAATTCTCAAGTCATGAAGGAAATTACACCTTTTTCCATTAAGTTTATCTTATACTTGGAAATGAAGTATTCAAAACTCATTGCCCCCTGAGATGAGTTTAGCCTGCTTTTCTTTAACTTGGCCAAAGTGCAATTTCCTGAGCCTTGGGTCTTCAAATAATGATGTTGCCACGGGACCTTGACTGTATCAATGACCTAAAGCAGAGGCATTTTTCTTTAAGCTTTGGAATAACAATAAGCTCTTTTAGTTGGAATCAGGGATTTCATCACAGCTGGGCCATCCATTAGCTCCGAGAGGTCAGAGAGATCATTTAACCTCTCAAAGCCTCAGTTTGTTTAACTGTAAAATGGGGATGCCTTTAACTCACACATGTATTGAGTGCTTATATGTGAGGAAGTGTTTTACCCAGGGCTTGGTGCATAGTAAGTGTTCTAATAAACACATGATATCGCCTCATTCCTCTTCTTTTACAGTAGGTGGATGGCATTTAAATGAATGAGAGGGCTTGAACTTTGGCATAGGAAAAGAATGGAGTTCTTTTCTTGCCACTTTTTTAGGGAGTGGGAGGATGCGGGTGCAGGGAGCTGTGTGACCTTAGGCAGGTTACTTAGCAGGACAGCCTCAGTTTCTGTACCTGCAAAGTGGGGATGGATAATAGAATGTGATTGTGCATATAAACAGCATGTAAATGCTCAGTGTTACCTGTAGTTATTCACATTTCATCCTTAACAGGGGTCATTATCAGGCTTAAGATATGGCCCTGAAAACTTATGTTTCCTCCAGGTTTGCTGTGTGTTGTCCCATCACTTTTCACACTGGGGAGAGTGGAATGTGCAAGTTTGCTTCCTGTGAATGCTCCTGGAAGCCTCCTGCTTACTTCCCCAAGTGGGGACTAGATTTTTACAGGTTTCCTAATTGCTGTGTGCTTGAGGCTGCAGCCTGAGGGCATCGGATTACAGTGCCAAATGGAGAAATCGTATTCTGGGTGTGATACTGATCAGAGCAGGAAGATAGCAGGACACTAGACATCCGGCACTGACGGCTGGTCACTGGGGTCACTTTTGAGCCCTAGTTTCCCCTTGGCAAGGTTAGCCACTGCATGCCAAGTGTTTCATGGGCAGAATTCTAGCCAAGCACTAAACTCTGACAGAGAAGGAGAAATATAGGCTGGCAGGAGGGCTGGCATTGCCTTAATGTCACAGCTGGAACACACATTCCAATGAATGAATCTTGACTTAATGGCTTATGTACAGGACCCAACACAACATTAACAGATCAAAATAAGAGGAAGTTGGAAAGTATCTAAGTTTCCAGAAACAGGTAGTTAAATATATTAACATAAATCTACTGGATAGACTTATGTAATCATTTTTAAAAAATGAAAACATGGTCATTAATGTTAGAAAATGTTTATGTTATAATGTTAGGTTAAAAAGGATAAAAATATATAGTATAATTAGAAATATAAAACAACTACAATAGGCAAATCTATAAAGACAGAAAATGGATTAGTAGTTGCCAGAGTCTGGGAATAATGAGGGTTGGGGAATCATTGGCTAAGGGACATGGGTTTCTTCTGGGAGTGATGAAAATGTTCTAAAATTGATGGTGGTGAGGGTTGCCTCCGTGAATATACTAAAAACCATTGAATGGTACACTTTACATGGATGTATTGTGTGTTATGTAAATTATATCTCAATAAAGCTGTTACTGACAACAAGAACAAGAAAAACATAGAAAAACAGAACAGAAAGACATTTTCCAGAAGGCTAACCGTGTATTAAGTTGGTAGCGAATTGTGACTGATTTTTCATCTGTATTTCTTCACATTTTTAAATACAGTGATTAAGTTTAGTGATCACATATGTTGTCTCATATTAAAATGAAAAAAACTATTGGAAAGACAAATAAACAAAAACGAATTAATGCCAACCTTTTCAGCTCATGGAATTGAAAATATAAATCATTTAAAAAGTAAGAGATAAAAGTTATTTTTATACTAGATGAAAATGTAGCATAGAGTGTACGGTCCCGTGTACTCTGGATTAGATATCAATACTTAACCTTTTCATTAATATTTTGGCTTGTAATGAAATTGCCAAACACAATGGTATACATAAAACACATGGCATAACTGTTGGAAAATCTGTGATTTAAAAAACTTTTTTTTTTTTTTTTGAGGCGGAGTCTCCCTCTGTCGCCCAGGTGGGAGTGCAGTGGCATGATCTCGGCTCACTGCAAGCTCCGCCTCCCGGGTTCCTGTCATTCTCCTGCCTCAGCCTCCCCAGTAGCTGGGACTACAGACGCCCGCCACCGCGCCCGGCTAATTTTTTATACTTTTAGTAGAGACGGGGTTTCACCATGTTAGCCAGGATTGTCTCGATCTCCTGAACTTGTGATCTGCCCGCCTCGGCCTCCCAGAGTGCTGGGATTACAGGCGTGAGCCACAGCGCCCGGCTAAAAAAAATTTTTAATAAACTATTTTCTCTGAATTGACATCTATCCTTGTTTAGATTTAGAGTTTTTGAAACTTCCAGAATATAAATTTAAAATTATCTTTGTAATCATAACGCACCCCTAATTTACATCTCCTGATCTTAAATCTATTAATTATATTAGCTTTTATCAAAACATTCAGATAAATGTTCTTCAAATGATTAGTACTTAAGTACTGGTTGGAGATGAACTTTTGCAAGTGAATAATGTCGTACAATCCATTCTTTCCATTGGAGCTTAATTCTGAAGCTCAGCGACTCCCTAGCTCTCCTCACCTCACCATGGTAATTTATCACTTTCCTTTGTCTCCTGTAATGTTTGCTTCTTTGGCCTACCTGTAGCATAAACCTTTTGGTTGTTTTGCAGCTATTTCAGTTAAATAATTCAAGTCCTAAAAACCACAGAAAGAAGAGAATGTGCAAAGCAATCGTATTTATGAACCACCAGCTCCTTCTCAACATAATTGCCCTGCGTTTTATACTGAAAGGCAAGGAACAGCTGCCTTGTTCTACTTCGGTGTCCAACTCAGCTGTTTCAGATTCATCCTGCTGCTTTAAGCGTCTGTTGACAGGTGGGAAAGTTCACTGTGAAGAGAAACATTGTTGCCCTGGGTGGCTTCCGCCTAAGACAGGCCTGACCCTTTTGTTTCTCCCCTGGAACAGAACCAAAGTGTTCCTCCCAGCCCCATTAAGTACAGCTGTTGGGTAATTTTAGTAGATGAGAACCGTTTCCGAAGTATCTCGGTTCTGAGAACTCAGAGGCAGTGTCCAGAATGCACTGGCACAAGCTCGTATGCTGTAGAATGTTTGTAAGTGGCTGGGACTTACAGAGGAGAGGCCTGCATGTTATTAGTCCTCCTTGTCTTGGACATCTTGAGCCTCCCACTTGAATATCCTCTTAGGCTCTCATTTTGTACCAGAAATTCTGGAAACTGGAGGGCTATTTTGTTGGGACCTGTTATTTTACAGAGTAGAAGACCGATGTCGGGGTTAGTCAAGTGTTTTGTTTCACGCTACAAAGTCAGTTAGTGGAATTCGTCTGCCTATATAATCGCATCACAGTATTTCACAATGTTTTCTCTCCTGTCTTTGTCAGGTTTCTGGGAAACCTCTTTCTCCTCATGTTTATTATTTGGCCCTTAATCCAACATAATGAAATTACAGGTACATATAGTTTGTCACAGGTTTCCAGTTAGATCTCAGAGACCTAAAGGAAAGAAAGTTCTGGAAAAACAAAAATCCTGAGATAGTTTCTTGACATATGTCTTCTTTAAAATCTTTAAAATCAAACAAAACAACCCCTTAGTGTCTTCTCTGTCACCCCTTCACTACCTTCCTTTGTAATCTGCATATGTAACCATTCTCTTGGGCAGTAGTAGAAAGGTACATGTGGAGTAATGGAATTTATGTATTCACTGGGGGTGAAATGCCCTGGGAATTTCTGCACTGGGTGTGAAAACTTGGGCCTGGGGACCTCACTAACGACTTTTCAAGAGCAGTTCTTTACAGACCCCAAGTCTTCAATCTTGTAACCGGACCATCAACCCCAGTGTCAGCCTACTTTGAAGGAGGCCTCATAGAGTCAAGGTTCCAGCTCTTTCTAACAGCTTTAGCTAATGGAAAACCTGGAGGGGAAAAATGAAATCATTCTCAAACTTCATACAGGTAGAAAGGAGAAAATCTCTGGAAGTTCTGAGAAGTGACAGGACTGTAAAATTTTGGGTTTAAAACATAAGAAGTAGCAAGGGATGATGAAGAACACTTAAAAATGCCTGCTTTTATTATAGGCAGTGGAAACAATGTAAGTCTCAATTTGCTTGCCCCTGGATCGCTCCACATAGCAGAATAAATGAAGGCTAGAATCAGATGAGAATTTCTTATGACAGGAATCTGAAGGACTTTACCTCTATAGTTGTTTTGCCTTTGCAGGCACTGGGTGACCTGGTCCCATGTCCATCCTAGTGGGCCCTGTATGATCCAATCCAAAGGCCCCCTTTAGATTTCCATTTTATCATTCCCTCTTTCTTATAATTTGATTGATATATGTAAAAGCGTTCTGGAAAATACTTAAAGCATGGTACAAATATAAGAGAAGCCATGCGGGTATGGAATTACTTTAAGAAGTATCATTTTATTCATTTGTCTGGCTTGATACCAATTACCTGATGCAGTTGTTAAGGGCAGAACCATCCAGAGACCTCTGGGTTCCCTGCTCCCTGATTTTGTTTTGCAGATAATATAACTATACTTCATAGAAAACACCAGTGGCGGCTGTGTTGTGCACAGACACAAAGTGATCCCAAGGCAACCATAGGAGAGTGACAAAAAGAAATCACCAAAAATTCTCTCATCACAACATAAACATTGTAACAATTGTGTGCTTTTGTCTTTTTTGTTTTCTCTGTTCCTTTTTTGTCAGTACAAGTAAGTCATCATGAACAAACAAGCTTTTGTATCCTGCTTTTTTTATCCTGACATGTTCACAGAACATAACCTAGTCACACACAAGCAAGTACATCTTCTATCCAATGATTTGTTTGACCATCACTATGCACATCGTTTTTCTCATGTTTCAAATGATTTCCTTAGAGAGATATCCAGAAATGGGATTACTGAGTCAAAGGTTCTCAACCTATTTTAAGGCCTTTGATATGTAGTGGCAAATTGCCTTCCTGAAGGGCTGTGCCAGTTGACATGGCTGGCAGCAGCAAGGCTTGAGTCTTCCTCTGGACCTGTACATGGGAACAGTTAACATTAAAAAATTTTAATGAGTATAATTTAGATACAATAAAGTGGACAAGTCTTCAGTGCATAGGCTTGGGGAATTTTTACATACCTACATTTGGGTATATTAATATATTAATATTATTAATATATTAATATTAATATTAATCATATACACATATGCTTAATTTATGCATCTATATATGCTTCACACACATATATATACACACATATGTATATATTCATTACATACAGGATCCAATACAACATTAACTTAGATACTTTCCAGCTTAGATATTAACTTAGATCTTTCCAGATCAGAATAAGAGGAAGTTGGAAAGCATCTAGGTTTCCAGCAATAAGTAGTTAAATATATTAACATGAATCTACTCGATAGACTATTATGTAATCATTTTTAAAAAATGAAAACATGGTCATGTTTGAAAATGCTTGTTATAATGTTAGGTTGAAAAAGGATAGATGTAATTTATATATATAAAATATATGTACAGCATATATATCTACATATTTGAATATATAAATACAGCATATATATACTTAAATTATATAAATATATGTAAAGCACATATATACTTAAATATATAAGTACATATTTATATACATATATGTTGTACATATATTTATATACATATAAATCACACCTGGGAGTGTGTGTGTGTGTATGTATATATACATACATATATGATATTTCCATATCCCCAGGAAGTTTTCTGGTGCCCAGTCGGTATCTCTACCCACCCCCGAGGTCACCACTATTCTGAAAACCCCTTACTTTTGAGTGATTTTGGAAATGTTCCTCTCTCATCTGAGATGATTTGACAGGCAGTCTCTGAAGGAAGATTTTCATGGCTTTGGTGTCGCCCAGACTTCTGCCACCTCACATTGGCAGGCCCGAGAAGATATGCCCGCTCTTTATTTCATTGCTGCCCAGTTGCCTGTATTGAGCTTAGCTATACTGTGCCCAGGTTGCCTTAGGGATCACTTTGTGACTATGTGCAGCTTATCCACTGCCTTTTTTTTTCCCCTTCAAGAATTAACAAAACCACTACCATGTGTTCTGAACCATGTGCGCCAGCAGGTAGGGGGTGACAAAGATGGTGTCTTTACTGAAAGAAAACAGGAGCCATGCTGACTTTAAAGAAACACCCCCACCCCCAAATGATCCTGGCTGTTTTCTTTCCACAGATGAGTTAAAACAGAAGATATGAAGTGCTTGGTTGGCAAATCCTGCAATACTTTGCCATGGCAAGTCCCTAGGAAGTAGATTAAAAGTGGATCTCCCAGAGTGATCAGGATTGGGCAGATAAAATGGTATGTTTGTGTTGGTCAATCGAGTTCGAAATACAGGTCCAGAGACTAAGTACTCTCTTGCTGAGACTAAACAGTCATTTTGTTGTTCATTTTGCTGAAAATCACGGCTCCCAGTTTTCCATGAAAGCTGTCCTTTGTGAGACAGACTGGCTCTTCCTGAGTTATCAAGCACCTGAAATCCTCTCCAACAGCAAAACCGAGGGGCAACTTCAAGGTGAGGAACATCATGGGCAAGAACTTACAGCTCAGCAGTGGTTGTAGGTGTAAATTCAGTGTCCCAAGTCAGAAATCAAGAGGTCTAAGCCCAACATAAAAGGCAAAGAAGGGAGGGAATTAACAAAGATGAAGACTGGGAACAACGTTAGGAGTTTTCATATGTAATAACTCATTTAATATTTGCAATAAGATTATGAGGTTGATCTATATAAGTCTCCCTTTAAACGGAATTGAAACGTGCAGAGTCTCACAGTTACATTTCCTCTTTGTCTCTTTCCTTCCCTCTTTTCTTTCTTTTATTCCTTCTTTTCCCACTGTTGACACATTCCAGGACACACATCCTCCTCCTGTTTTCCTTCTCCTTCGCGTCTTTCTCGTCCTTTGCTATAACATCCTCTGCCATAACAAACTGTCACTTATCCAGTGTGGCATGCCCTGTGAAGCCTTCCCTGACGCTGTGAACCATAGTAAGTTTATAGGACCCTTCAGTGTTGGAGTTCTATCTTTGGCAGCTCCCACAGCACCTATAGAAGTTGTGTTCACAGAGCACTCAACAATTCCTAGGCTTGAATAATGCTGTGACAAAGATGGGATTCTGTTGGGAAGACACTGTAGCCACTGTCAGCATAAAGATACAAATGGTCCTTGTGAATGGATGGCGGGCCTTTGAGTGATTTCTTATCAATGGAAGTGCCTTAGGAAATGCCCAACTGCTGCCTTAAAATCAACATCATTATCCAACACTGGTCACTGAGTTTGTTCCTTTGCCACCCTCCCCGCTTGCATGTGTAAGCCTTTTTGGCCATATTTTATTTTAGTATTTCACCAAGGAGTTTTCAGGCATCTTAATTAACAAAAACATCAAGCAAGAAGGAGATGGCCTTGACCATAGTACATTCTTTACCAGGACTCTATAGACAGGTCCCCAGCTGCATACACATCAGGAGCTTCCATTCTCTCCAAGGACCCGTGAACAGTTCACACCTCCAGTGCTAGATTAGAACAGACATGAAATTCAAATACTGGTAGGTTGTTACAGGTGTCCTCTGAAAAGAACAGTGGTAAAATAATTAATGCCTCTAATTATCAGTGTGTTCACATGCTTTATATTTTTAAAGGACTACAGCAGTGCTGTACAATAGAAATATAATGTGAGCCATATATATAATTTTAAAGTTTTTTGGTAGTCAATTTAAAAACGTAGAAAGAAACATGTGAAATTAATTTTAATAATATGTATTTATTTTAACTGAGTAGGCCCCAAATATTATCACCTTGACATGTAAATAATATAAAAATATTAATGAGGTATTTTACCTTTCTTTGTTCTAAGTCTCAGAAATCTGGTATGTAATTTACACTTACAGCCCACCTCCTTTTAGGCTGGCCATATTTCAAGTGTTCAAGAGCTCTGTGTGGCTACTGGCAATCACATTGGCCAGCACAGGCCCAAAGAAACTTCGAGTGGAGTCTTTCCTATAAAGGTGGAGCTACGTTTGTTCATAGGCAAAACCAAAACCAAAACAAAAAATCACTCAGTATGTTTATTGATCCCATGTTCCACGCTAGACGCTAGAGTGGGGAGACAAAAGGGTACAGTTCAGCCTCTACTGTAAAGCAGTCACACCTGAAAAGTGAAATCATTTTGGTAGTAATTTATAATGTGTCCAAGCACAAGGCAGTTTTTGTGATTAATTCTCAAGCAAGTGATTTGGGCAGTTTAGGACTGCGAGTTTAGAGGAGAAAGTAATCCCTACTATTTGAGATGGTCGTGGAGTACAAGGGACATTTGACAAAATATAATTATTTGTCTGAGATGGGGAAAGAGGAGAGCAAGCGGTTCAGGTGGGGGAAACAGCTTGAGCACATGTACAGAAGCATTGTGACACAGTGAGTAGATTAGCTTGGCTGTAACTGAGAATTCACATAAAGGAAATTGTAGAAAGAAAGTTGGAATTCTTTTTGGCTATATTACAGACAGGTGGACTATATAGAGAGTTGGTTAATAGACCTCAGTTAACAACAGGGATGAAAAATAATAATTGCAGTTAGCATTTTCCTGATTAGGGGCCAGTCCCTGTCCCAAATTCTTTGTATTTTTTTGTCGTTGAATATTACACATGAGAAAGTGGAATCTCTAGAGAAGTAGAAGGACTTGTCCAAGGTCACACATCCAGAAAGTTGGCATAGCAAAATTTTGACTCCAGAGCCTTCTGAGTTGAGAGCATTTACTTTAACCATCAGCAGATATGCTCCTGAGAATGTTGGAAGCTGTGATCTCTGTGTTTGATTAACGGGAGGACCCCCAGCCCTATTGACAAAGGTGCTGCCGAAGTGCCAAGGTACCACCTCAACATATGACAGAGAATTTCCAGGCCAAAGATTCTCTGCAGTTTGTTTCTTCTGGACAGATACAAATGGGCCTTTCAGCATGATGCCCCTGGAAGCTGACTGAGATCACTGACTCGGGTCTTTACAACCCAGTGTTCCACTAGTTGGTTTCCTCCTTTCTCTCTCCTCGTATATCCCAACATCATACTACAATACTGGGATCTCAGAGACCATTTAGTTCAAGGTCCTGTTCTCATAGAACAGAAAACAGAGGCTTAGAGAGGAAAGGACTTTGCTCAGAGTCACACAGTTTTAAAAGCGTCAGCTGGGGCCCACATCAGGACTCTCTCCACCCAGTGAGCTATGCTAGTGTTTGCCAAAGGCCTTCTCTGTAGAAAGCAACACATTCAGATTAGGAAGTGTATTTCAATCACTAAGTAGTTGTTTTAGCTTTCTAGGGTTAACAGTTGAGAAACTGTATTGTAGATGAAGGTATCCCTGAATTAAGAGGTGGATTTCAGTAATGATTGCTATGAAATGAGTCTCTGGTAAGTGGCCTCTATAACCTTATGGGTTTCAATAAAGTCAGATGTCATTCAAATGGAAAAAATGTTGACCCTGCTGAATGTAATAAAATAGCACTTTTGAATGCAGCAAATCTTTTAAACTCACATTTAAAAGAAAAGCAATGACTTTTAAAATTAAAGTTTAATGGTATCTCTTACTTGGAATACGGTTCCAGTTGGAGAATAAATCGTAGAATAAAAACACTTAAAGTAACAACAACAACAACAACAACAAATGCTTAGAGTAACCACAGAGTAGAGGCCAGACCTTGTGGCAGGTATTCAGGCTGCCTTCCTTATCTGACAAACTGTTCACAACAGAGAGCAGTCAGTCCCTCTAAGTCTGGCCTCAAAGGTCCCAACACTTTGAATTCCTTTACCCTTTTTCTTCTGACTTGGGCAATCATTTCGCTTTATGGCCTTGTTCCAGCCTTCTTTGTCCAAAGATACACTGTCTGCTTTTCTACTTTGCTTGAAAGCAAAAGCATTTTAGAAAGCTAAGGCCTGAAATAGCTAGTTGCTACTTAATGTTTGCTGATTATCCTTTCATCTGCTGGGACCTGGTGCTTGTCGTGCTTATGCAGTACAAGGAGGGACCAAAGAGGCAGAAGACAGTCCCTGCCACAGCGAAGCACAGTCATTTTAGAGGACACAACTAAAAACATGAAGCAATGATCAAACCCCAAAGACTACAAGAGTGTGCTGAATGATGAGGTGCAGATACTTCTTAGAGGCATTTAGGTGCAGCTGGACTAGATTGTTTCTGTATTGCATCAATAGATCGGTCCATGTTGACTATTCCATTTCATGATTTCTCAGGAATGGACAAGATGGCAGAGTTCAGGCCCCAAATTTGCCAAAATAGAAGTTTCACCCATCAACTAATGAGTGGATAAAGAAAATATGGTATATATACACCATGGAATACTACGTAGCCATAAAAAAATGAAATAATATCTTTTGCAGCAACTTGGGTGGAGCTTGGGGCTATTATTATTATTTTCTTCTGAAGTCTCACTCTTGCCCAGGCTGGAATACAGTGGTGTGATTGATATCAGCTCATTGCAACCTCCGCCTCCTGGGTTCAAGTAATTCTCATGTCTCAGCCTCCCAAGTAGCTGGGTCTACAGGTGCGCATCCACCACTGGCTTTGTGTGTGTGTGTGTGTGTGTGTGTGTGTGTGTGTGTATGTGTGTGTTTAGTAGAGACAGGGTTTCGCCATGTTGGCCAGGTTGGTCTCGAACTCCCAACCTCAAGTGATCCACCAGCCTCAGCCTCCCAAAGTGCTGAGATTACAGGTGTGAGCCATCATGCCTGGCCTAGAGGCCACTATTCTAAGTGAAGTAACATAGGAGTGAAAAACCAAAATTCATTTGTTCTCACTTATAAGTGAAAGCTAAGCTGTGAGTCTGCAAAGGCACGCAGAGTGATACCATGGACTTTAGAGACTCAGAAGGAGGAGGGCGAGAGTGGGCCAGGGATAAAAAAACTACACATTAGGTACAAAGTTTACTACTGAGGTGACAGGTGCACCAATATCTCAGAATTCACCACTATATAATTCATACATGTAACCCCAAACCACTTGTACCCCAAAACTGTTGAAATAAAAAAACTTAAAAAAATATAAGTTCCATTTCAGCATGAGAAGTACTTCTTAGAGGAGTGTTCTTAACATAGGTTCCAGCACCCGTGAGGTTTGTGCATAAAAAGGGCTCCATAGTCAAGCCATTCCATATCTTCCTCTTGGAGACTTGAAAGACATGTTCATATATTAAAGGCTATATAGCTTTCAACATTTTTTTAATCAAAGTCTTGCAGCTCATAACTTTGACTTTAACCCAGTATTAACCAAACTGGTCTTCCTACAGAGCCGTTATTTCATAGTCCATGTTCCATGGGCCTGTGGCAGAACGCACGATGGGAAGTGCTGCTTTACAGTGGACTCTTGGCTCCCCAGTAATGGCTAAATGCCTGATTTGGTTACAGTTCTGTCAGCCCCTGTTCTTTCCAGATGGGAATCTTGTGCAGGAAGTAAGAAAGGGAAACTAGCCCAAGCTATTTTAACAATATGCCTGTGACTGAAACAACCTCCCTGGATGGTTGATAAACGTTTTCCCTCTCTTAAGGGAAAATCATGCACAGAAACATCACATACAAAGAATTTACCAAGCTGTAATATGCTATAAATAACAAGCTTGCTAAATAATGAATTAACCCAGCTGCTGATTCACAGGTAAAAATCTCCTGTAAAGCAGCATTTTTGTGGATTTTACAGCTTAGTTAATATCCACTCGTATTTCATTAGGACACTTCAGGTGAAGTATTGGGGTAATAATGCGGATATATTTGAAAGTGATATAGCACATATCAGGAGTCCAGACAGAGTTTGGGGAGCTGCCAGGATCCTTTTCTCTTAGCCAGAGCGTGAAGAGAGATTGTCCTAGGCCTTCCTCTTCTCCTTCCTCCATGGTCTTGCTTTGCCCAGCTCCTCAGTGCAAGCCTGAGTTGCTGAGCAGGATGCGGCTCTGAAATCAGAGAGGGTGTCCTCTCCAAGACCACGGGCAGCGATGGAAGGAGAGGTAGCTCTGGGCCAGGAAAAGAAAGGAACACAGAAATCACTTTGGCCTACTCGACAGAGCCAGCTCTTCTGAGATTTTATGACAGGTGTGCAGACTCTGGAATGCTGAACTCTGGATATTTGGATCTTTACTACTATTAACTTTCTGACTTGGGCAAGTCACTTATACTCTCTGTGACTCAGTTCCCTCATGTGTTAACAGGGACAATAAAAGTACTCCTAGGATTATTATGAAGATTAAATGAGTTTATATTGTCAAGTGCTGGAGCATTGCTTGGCACATAGAAAGTGCTTTTATTTCTTTATTTTTTGAGATGGGGTCTGGCTGTGTCACCCATGCTGGAGTGCAGTGGTGAGATCTCAGCTCACAGTAACCTCCACTTCCCAGGCTCAAGTGATCCTCCCACCTCAGCCTCCTGAGTAGCTGGGATTACAGGCGCACACCACCACGCTCAGCTAATTTTCGTACTTTTAGTAGAGATGGGGTTTCACCATATTGCCCAGGCTGGTCTCAAACTCCTGGGTTCAAGCGATCCTCCTACCTCGGTCTCCTAAAGTGTTGGGATTATAGGCGTGAGCCACCACGTTCTGCCAGCAAATGCTTTTTGAGTACAGTATTCGCTGTTATATTTGTTAGAACTGGACTGTTTTAGATTCTTGATTGTGGCATTCTCCAGCTCTGGTGTTGGATTCGGAGAACCTAGACTCTGGGGATTGGAGGGCCTGGGTGGGGAGGGGGTCACTGGGGTCACTCAGATGCCTCTTCTTGCCTCTGAAGAGTGGGAATGGGAAGCAGGAACTATGATTTCATTAGAGTGAGGAAAAACTGCTTTGATGATCTCTCAGTAACTATGAGTAAGGAATATTCTCTTCTTTAAAAGGAATGTTATATATCTTTGTTAATCAGGGCTTCATGGTCGGGAGAGGTGGTGAGAATTATCAGTCAAATCACTTTGAAAAGGAGGAGATCTGAATTTCATAATTAAACCCTAATTTGTTAATGGGAACTGATGCCAAAAAACAAGCTGCCACTATTTCTTCCTTGCAGTAACACCGAATGTTCTGGGCTGTGGTGGGTAGAAACAGGACATTCTCATTATTCCAGTTCTCGGGGTGGAGTTAGAGTAAATATCCTGCCCAGTTTGCCATCACACTAACACTGTAAACCCTACCATCAGCCTAATGACCACTCCATTCTGATTGAATGGAAAAGCAGCTCCAGCCCTTGACCTAACTTGTGGTTGATTACAGGGTTCATGCCCCATTACCCCAAATACTCCTATCAATTACCGGAGCGAGCATTCACGCTTATGCACCATCATAGATTTAGCTCATGCCAGTGGTTCTCAATAGCAGCCCTCTGAAGCTCCTTTTGCCCACAGCTCCCTCGATAGCTCCCCCATTCCCTGCACGCTAGTCTTATAGTTCGGTCTTCAGCCTGCTGTCTGTCCTTTCTCTCACATTGCACAGGCTTTCTCCGATGCCTACGTGCAAAATCTCTTTTCCATTCTTCCTTTCTCTGGCCCCTGGGTTCAGAAATCTCTGGGGATCATTATCAGTCCTCTGGCTGCCCCCTCTCCTACCTACCTCCATCTACCCTAGCTTTAGGACAGACCTATGGCGATGCCCAACTTTCTGCACTTTGAAATCGGGGTGATTGCTTTGACTTGGGCCCTGTCTATTAGGGTCTTTCATCTGTCTATTTTGGACAAAGACAATAGCAGTGAAGCAGGGGGCCTTTGGATTGAGAGGCTCAGACTCTCAAACTCTTTTTTTTATTTTATTTTATTTTTTTAAACTGTTTGGCATTAAGGGGCATGGTCTGCTTGCCTTCAGTAGACCTCAGACTGGGGACGCTCGAGGTGCCTTCTAGGGCAGCCAGTTTGCATAGTGCCTTCTGAAAGTGGGGAAGATACACCGTTGCTGCCTTATAGCCTTCGTCCTTGGGCCTTGGAATGAAATGCTTCAGAACTCACTATTAACATTTGGCCAAGCCCCTTCCTCACCCCCACCCCCATGAAGTGGGAAGAAATAGGGTGGCATGACATTCACTTTGACAAAGCTCTTTTTCTTTTCTCTACTTCTCAAAAAAAGCCTAAATAAATAAAAACAGTTGCTAAGCTACTGGGTGAGCTCTATCAATGTGTTTTGTGGCAATCTTGACGTTAAGGACTCACGCTATCACATATTCAGCAGCTTAGACTAAAGGGAGGAAAGCAAGGTGCTTGAGGGGGCTCTCCTGCAAGTTCACTTATGTGTTAGGTCAAGTGCTTGGCTCTGGGATGGCAGGGGACATGGAGCATGACAACTGCAATTCTGTCTCCAGGTGGGAAAGTAGAAGGGAGGATTTCTTCCCAACCCTCAAATTCTTCCAAGAGAGAATGCTTGTTTGGAATCTTGTCTTTCTTTACCATTTATTTCAGAAAGGTTGGATCTCTAAGAAGCATGAATCATGCTCTTAGTTTTCTGGGTATTGTCTTTTGTACATATCACATGCAGTTGGTGCTACTGATGGGGCCTGGACACTAGCTAGCTCTGCTGAGCTCCTAGCTCAATGTGCCAGACCATTGTATTGTATTGTATGGTATGGTATTGTATTGTATTGTATTGTATTGTATTGTATTGTATTGATTTTTTGTCTCCAGCATTTTCTTTTCAAAGCTGGTGAATCCCAGGTTATGCAAGCTTTCATTTAACAACATTCACATAATCCCTAAATTCAGCATGGTTTAGAACGTGTTAGGTCCGTTTGCTATATACAAATGCCATACTTCCAGTTGGTACTGAGGAATGGTTCCCCACTCCTGGTTTCAAGGCATTAACACTGAGAATGGTGGAAAGAGAGCGTATTTCCCAACACTGCTTTGCAACATCTAAATCTTTCATAGTGGCCTAATCCACTCATTGCATGTTGGTTCTCAGTGTGGGGACAATAGGGGCATTACTGATTTTAGACTTGTTTTCAACAACTAGCTCATTCTGTGTGGAGTTGAGTTTAGAAAAAAAAAAAAAAAACATAAAAGTTAATGCAGCATGTGACACCCTCTGTGGAGGATACATTGAAAATACATCTTGGCTGGGTGTGGTGGCTCGCGGAAATGCAGTGGAATGGAAATGCTCAAGAGAGGGCTCCCAAGGGCTTCATCAGTAATAAATGTGCAGCCACAGACTGCTCTCAGAGGTGTCTTTCCCTTCAAAGCACACAGTGTCCAGGATCCTAGACCCCTGAGAGACAGGGACAGCCTCGTTTGCCTTCCAGGGCAGGACTGGGATGGGCCAGGGTCTGAGAGGGGTCACCAGGACAGGCTTTGTTCCAGCCACAGCCCAGACCTCTGCCCTCCAGGGTGGGACATAGAAGGCCTTCTTGTACCCTACCCATTGGCTGCATCTGGCCCCAGATTTGAGGCCCCGATAATGAAAGCCCCTGGATGGCTTCCTCTCCTCCTGGTGGGGGGCGACTCCCCGATGGGGTTAATGAAGATGTCAGAAATGCAGCAGAGGCTGGAAGATGGGAGGACAGAGATTGCCCCAGGCTGTGACCCCTGGTAGGAGCTGGGGCTCACCCCACGGGCCTGTCACCTGTGTTGCAGAGCATTTGTGGGAGGACCCTCTTGTGGGAGGACCCTCATCTGCTGTCAGAGAGCCTGCAGTCTGGAAAGGACAATCTGAGAGGCATTGTCTTACAGCAGACCCAAGACAAGCGTTCAGGGTCCTAAAGTTTTCCTGGGAGGTGATCCCAGGAGACACTTTCAGGGGAACCACTGAAACAAGGGAGGTATTTTGGACTAAATTGTGTCCCTGTTCAAATTTATATGTTGAAGCCCTAACTGCCAATAAGACTGTATTTGGAGATAGGGCTTTTAAGGAGATCATTAAGGTTAAGTGAGGTTATAAGGGTAGGTCCCTAATCTCATAGGTCTGATGTCCTTAAAAGAAGAAGAGACACCAGAATCTCTCTCTCTCTCTCTCCCCCTCCCCCCCTCCTTGAAAGCACAGAGGAAAGACCATGTGAAGATGCAGCTAGAAGGTGGCCATCTGCAGGCTGGAAAGCGAGCCCTCACCAGGAACCAACCCTGACAGCACCTTGATCTAGACATCCAGCCTGCAGAACTGTGAGAAAATAAACTGCTGCTGCTTAACCACCCAATCTATGGCAGCCCTAGCCAAGTCATACAGGAGGGAAGGTGGCCAATAAAGAGTGTGTTGTTAAGCCAGCTACCCCTGTAGGCAATGAAGGTTGGCCTACTGCAGAACTCTCTGGAACGTGTCATAAATGCTTCAGAGTTACCCACCCAAGAGGGCAGGCTCATGCATTTATCAACTAATTCCTGAAAGTCACTGAGGATGACTTTCAGGAGGTGATAATGCCCTAGATGTGGAACAGCTTCAGAGAAAGCCCTAGGGCAAGGTGATGCGGCTGCTGGCAGCGGGATATCAGGCCAGTGTGCAGTGAGAAGGTAGTCCCGGGGGATATGGGCAGGCAGCAGTGAAATCTGCACCTGGCAGCCTAGTTGAGGTGGGAGCCTGGTGAAAAACGCAATGCACACTCAGAGGGCCCAGCTGAAAAGACCTGGAGGAAAGGGCTGAGTATGGAGGTTTCAGTGGAGCTCATAGATAGTGAACACCCAGGATTTAGCATAAGTCAAAAGCTGTTACAACCTAGTGATAAGATGGGGCTGCCAGTCAGGAGAAGAGTGTCAGAACCATGGCCAGGCAGGCAGGTAGGCAGTGGGGCAATATATACCCCAATCTTTCCTCCCACGTTGCCCAGGCTGGAGTGCCGTGGTGTGATCTCAGCACACTGCAACCTCTGCCTCCCAGGTTCAAGCAATTCTCCCACCTCAGCCTCTGGAGTAGCTGGGATTACAGGCATGCACCACCATGCCCAGCTAATTTTTGTATTTTTTGTTAGAGGCGGGGTTTCACCATGTTAGCCAGGCTAGTCTCAAAATCCTGACCTCAGGTGATCCACCTGCCTTGGCCTCCCAAAGTGCTGGGATCACAGGTGTGTACTGCACCAGCCTATGCAAAAATCCCTAGAGAAGGGGTAGTAACTCTTGGGTCGTCGAGTCATTGTCATGGAAAGGGGCAGAAACTCCCAGGTGTTACCATGTCAGTGTAAACTGACATGGCACACTGGTGGGTGTGTCTTACGGAAAGCTGCTTCTACCCTGTGCTTGTTTTTTGTTTTTTGGGTGTTTTTTTGGCGGGGGACAGAGTCTCACTCTGTCACCCAGGCTGAAATGCAGTGGTGCAATCTCGGCTCACTGCAACCTAAGCCTCCCAGGTTTAAGAAGTTCTTCCACCTCAGCCTCCCAAGTGGCTGGGATTACAGCTACTACTTAACTGGCCACCATGCCCAGTTAATTTTTGTATGTTTAGTAGGGATGGAGATTCACCATGTTGGCCAGGTTGGTCTCGAACTCCTGACCTCTGGTAATCCACCCGCCTCAGCCTCACAAGTGCTGGGATTACAGGTGTGAGCCAGCATGCCAGGCCCTGTCCCTGTTTTAACTAGTCCTCAGTTTGGTCTGGTGTCCAAGCCCCACCTCTCGAGTCTAGTCCCGCCTCCTACCTCTCTTTGAGAGGGTAGAGCAATGGCCTTTCCCCAAAACTGCCCTAATTCTGGCTGACAAGATCTTGCAGGGTGCAAGGGGAGAGACAGAGAGGATGAGGTTGCATAGAGAGGGTTTCTATTACAGCCATAAATCCTTTGTCTCTCGGAAACGTGGACACTCTTCCCGACAATAGGCATTTTTTTGGAAGAGCATTTCTTCGAGAAGGTTTGTTTTCACAAGACCAAGGCATGTCTCAGACACTCTTTACCCAGGCACTAAAAGGCCATAAAGTTTCCAGTCTCCTCTCCTACTCTGTGAATTACAGCCTCTTCCTGCTCATTCATTATTCATTATTATGGTGACATATCCCGCCATCTAATTCATTGTCTCCAAATGCTGACTTCATCTCCTTCCTTAAAAGCTCATCCAGCTGGAATTTCTTCTGAGAAACTCCTGGGCCTCAAACTGGTATTATCTTTTCCTGAACAGGCATGATCCACTTAGAACTTTATTGGAGATCGTGTAAAAGAGCCCTTCAGAAACAATCAGGGCCTCCACATGTCACCAATCACTTAGCCCGCAGAGAGGACAAACAAGTGCTAAACGCAGTTGCCAGTTGCCGCGGCACTGTA
Organism: Chlorocebus sabaeus; assembly: GCF_047675955.1. Lineage (NCBI taxonomy): Eukaryota > Metazoa > Chordata > Mammalia > Primates > Cercopithecidae > Chlorocebus > Chlorocebus sabaeus. The sequence continues at coordinate 409,289 of NC_132924.1, forward strand.
GAGAAAATTGAAGGTATCATCCTGCAGCTTCCCCAGGGTCAAGAAGGCTCCAAACACCACCACCCACCACCCACCACTCCGGATCCTAAGAGTCCATCCTGACCACCAAGGTCATTGGCTGCCTGGGGACAGTGGAGGATGGGTCAACATGTTGAATTCCCACAGGTAGGGAAGAGGCTGTCCACCAGCTGAGAAGTGACATGGAACACGAACGTCTTTTTAGGGGCCTGTGGATCCCACAGAATGGAAATTAAGGAAAATTCTGGTTTTTTCCAGGGAAATTCCAGGTATCTTGCTAGCCCCAGAAGTAAATAAGTCAATTGTTAAAACCAAAGGTAATAGTAGGGCCAGGCATAGTGGCTCACGCCTGTAATCCCAGCACATTGGGAGGCCAAGGCGGGTGGATCACCTGAGGTCAGGAGTTCGAGACCAGCCTGGCCAACATGCTGAAACCCTGTCTCTACTAAAAATAAAAAATTAGCTGGGCGTGGTGGTGCATGCCTGTAATAACTTGGGAGGCTGAAGCAGAAGAATTGCTTGAACCCAGGAGGCAGAGATTGCCGTGAGCCAATATCACACCATTGCACTCCAGTCTGGGCAACAAGAGCAAAACTCTCTCTCGGAAAAAACAAACAAACAAACAAACAAACAAACAAAAAAACAGGTAATAGTAGCCTAAAGCAATAAACCAAGAAAGTTGGAGTTCGAGAGATGTTTGCTTTCCCTATAGAAACTAAAGATAATATCTTACTGTATGTCCCTGTGTTGTGTTTCAGAAACTTGGACCTCCACTGAAGGCCTGAGATAAGGGGGAACTGAAGACTGAATTCTGAGCACCGTTCTTTAGTTAACATTTTTCTCTGCTGACCCCAAAGTTTTAAACAAAACTTCTCCTCCTTAACCAATTGCAAATCAGAAAATCTCTGAGTCTACGTATGACCAGTAAGCCCTCACTTCAAGATATCTCACCCTTTTAGGCCTAAACCAACGTGTAACCTCCATGTATTCATTCACAATTTTGCCTGTAGCTTCTGCTTTTCTGAAATTTACCTCTGCCTTTAAAAACTTTTGCCTGCAAGCCATCGGTGAGGCCAGGATTTGAGCAATTTACTACCTGGTCCTTCTTGCTTGGGACCCTGCAAATAAATGCCCACCTCCCTCCCTCTCTACCTTCCTTCCTTCCTCCCTCCCTTCCATTGTTCCCTCTCCTTCCTTGCTTCCTTTTCTTTCTTTCCTTCTTTCTTTTTTTCTTCCTTCCTTCTCTCTCTCTCTATATTTCTTTCCTTCTTTCTTCCCCTCTCTATCTCTCTTTCCTTCTTTTCTTTGACAGGGTCTCACTCTGTTGCCCAGGTTGGAATGCAGTGGTATGATCTCAGCTCACTGAAGCCTCAACCTCTCCAGCTCAGGCAATCCTCCAACCTCAACCTCCCGGGTAGCTGGGACTACAAGCACACACCACCACGCTCAGCTAATTTTTTGTATTTTTTGTAGAAATGGGGTTTTGCCATGTTGCCCAGGCTGATCTCAAACTCCTGACCTCAAGTGATTCACCCGCCTAGGCCTCTCAAAGTGCTGGGGTTACAGGCATGAGCCACCTCGCTCAGCCTATTTTTGTTTGTTTGTTTGTTTGTTTTTAAGACAGAGTCTCACTCTGTTGCCCACACTGGAGTGCAGTGGTGCTATCTCAGCTCACTGCAGCCTCCATCCACCTCCCAGGTTCAAGGGATTCTCCTGCCTCAGCCTCCAGAGTAGCTGGGACTCCAGGCACGAACCACCAAGCCTGGGTAATTTTATGTGTTTTTTAGTGGAATTAGGGTTTCACCATGTTGACGAGGCTGGTCTCAAACGCCTGACCTCAAGTGATCTGCCTGCCTAGGCCTCCCAAAGTGTTGCGATTGCAGGCATGAGTCACTGCACCCAGCCAATATATTTAGATACACAAATACTTACCATTGTGTTGCAATTGCATGCAGTATTCAGTGCAGTCACACACTGTGCAGGTTTGTAGCTTCGGAGCAATAGGCTACATCATCCAGCCTAGGTGCGTAGTAGACCACACGATCTAGGTTTATATCAATACACTGTGTGATTTCACACAACCATGAAATCGAGTAACAATGCATTTCTCAGAAACTATTCTAGTCATTAAGCATCACATGACTCTCTATATGAGTTACTAAATATGTTAAAACTGATCAAATTGTATACATTTTTTTTTCCAAGACGGAGTTTCGCTCTTGTTGCCCAGGCTGGAGTGCAATGGTGAGATCTCAGCTCATTGTAACCTCCACTTCCCGGGTTCAAGAGATTCTCCTGCCTCAGCCTCTGGAGTAGCTGGGATTACAGGCACTCGCCACCACACCTGGCTAATCTTTAAAAAAAATTTGCGGTATTACATACCACAATTATACCTGAATCAAATTGGGAAAAAAAAAAAAAAGTCAACTCAAGGAACTAGAATAAAACATTTTGAGAAGGAGAGCTTCACCTCCCCACTGGCCCTGAATTTCCACATCTTTTAACCCAACTTCTAATTTTAGATAGAAAAGAAAGAAAAGGAAAAGAAAAAAAGACACCAAAGTGAGACATCACTTTAGAAAAGTGTTGAAAATACATTAAACACTGGGATATTACCATAATAAATAAAATGAATGATTCCAGATGTCTTATCAAATATTTAAAAATATTTAAAATTAGCAAGTACAGAGAAAATGTTGAGTAAATAATTTTAATGAATATATCCTATTGTGTTCTAAAGATGGTTTTTAAAATTTTGATTTTATTTTTGTAACAGAAGCTTTTCTTTCCAAGTCTTCTTAAAGGGACTTTATTATTCCATATGTTTAAAACACAATTTAAAGAGAATGAATCAGTTTTAAACTAGATAATGAAGTTCCCACAGGGCACAGATATGTGCTCTGACTTGTCTCGTGTACAGACTTCTTACAAGGTCCTTCAGTTGATTCCCAGTCTCTCTCTTTCTTTCCTTCTTTCTTCTTTTCTTTCGTTCTTTCTTTTCTTTCTTTCGAGACAGGGTCTCACTCTATCACCCGGGCTGGAATACAGTGGTGCAATTACAGCTCACTGCAGCCTCAATCTCCCAGGCTCAAGTGATCCTCCCACCTAAACCTCCCAAGTAGCTGGGACATGCATACCACCATGTTCGGCTAATTTTTTGTATTTTTTGTAGAGACAGGGGTCTCACTATATTGCCCAGGCTGGTCTTGAACTCCTGAGTTCAAGCAATCCCCCTGCCTCGGCCTCCCAAAATGCTGGGATTACAGGTATGAGCCACCTTTCCTGGCCCTGTTTCTTTTCTGTTTTGAGGACTTACACAAGTCACACTGCCACTCCGAGCCTCAGTTTCCCCATTTGTCACATGGAGACAATAATCCCTCAACCCCAAGTAGCCCGATGCATGGCACACACTATAGAGATGAAAGAGAGATTTTCTTCCTGTATACTGATAAAGCTGATACTTATTTGATGTGATACTCAATTAGCCCTAAAACTGTTATCTCCCAAAAGGATATCTGAAGGGAGAAAATGATCATGTTTGTTGCCTTCATTCAAGACTGAGTGCTGTTTATACAATAAACTAGGTACTTCTGGATGCAACATTAAACGTTTTTAAAATAATCCCACCTTTCATTCCTCACCTGCCAGACAGCTGAACCACAGCTTTATGAAATATGAAGGGAGCCCACTTCTATGGCCAGGCATTCATCTTCAGGCTCCTTAGCATACGAGTCCCTTGGAGTTATTTTATTATTTCCAAGAAACTGTAATTGAGCCTTTTTATATACCTTCTGTTGTCGTAAGAGTGATCACACATAAAGTGCGTCAACCGAATCGGAGAAAGGCATTCTTCACCTGGTTTACTGTTTTCCTTGAGACAGCTGCTCTTTGGGCTTGGTTGGCTGACAGCTTAGACAGGATTATTGAGCACAGATTTTCATGCAAAAGAAACCTGGAGACTGAGGCAGTCCTCCATTTGTTGGTCCAGCCACAGGGCTGGAGTTGACAGGAGGGTCTTCTCAGCAGACGGGGGTCCGGTGAGCCTGACCCAGAGGCCCCAAAGCTGCTCCTGGGTGCAGCCAACATACTGGGCTTGGAGTAAATTCTTAACCACTGAGAGAGCAGTGAGGGTCTCAGCCACCCTTCCCTCTGTGTCTCCTCCCTTCCTATGCTTCCAGCACAGCTTCCACTCCCTGTTGGGGTCAGTCATCTTGCCCCTTTTCAGCCAAAGGACCAGGTAAGATGTGTCTGCACAAGCAACAAGTCAGGGTACAAGTATGTGCCCTGTGGTAACTTCATCATATACTTATTCAAATCTGATTTGTTCTCTCACCCTTCCTTCCTTCCTTCCTTCCTTCCTTCCTTCCTTCCTTCCTTCCTTCCTTCCTTCCAACAGACAGGGTCTTGCTCTGTCACCCAGGCTGGAGTGCAGTGGTGTCATCTCAGCTCACTGCAACCTCTGCCTCCTGGGTTAAGTGATTCTCCTGCCTCAGCCTCCAAAGTAGCTGGGATTACAGACACGTGCCACAACACCCAACTAATGTTTTACTTTTGTAGAGATGGGGCCCCACTAAGTTGCCCAGGCTGGTCTCGAGCTTTTGGGCTCAAGCAATCCTCCTCCCTTGGCCTCCCAAAGTGCTGGGATAATAGGCATGAGCCACAGCACCCAGCCTTCTTCTCTTTAAATTGTGCTTTAAACATATGCAATAGTAAAGTGCCTTTAAGAAGACATGGAAATAAGAGCTTCTGTTACAAAAACAAAATCAAATTTTAAAAAGTTCCTCATTGGAACATAATAGGATATATTCATTAAAATTATTTACTCAACATTCATTTTCTCTGTACTTGCTAATTTTAAATATGTTTAACTATCTGATAAGACAGATCTAAAATGAGGCAGATCTGGCTCCAACTTGCTTCACTGGGCCTTAGTTTCCCAGTCTTTAAAATGGGGACAGAAAAAATGCTTTCAACAAAAAGGATTAAATTAGACGGTGGCGGTGAACATGCTTTGTAAATTAGCCCAAGGCCTTGGTGGTTTACACCTGTAATCTTAGCACTTTGGAGGCCAAGGCGGGTGAATCACTTCAGGTCAGGAGGTCGAGACCAGCCTGACCAACATGGTGAAACCCCATCTGTATTAAAAATACAAAAATTAGCCAGGCATGGTGGCATGTGCCTGTAATTCCAGCTACTTGGGAGGCTGAGACAGGAGAATCAGGTGAACCCAGGAGGCAGAGGTTGCAGTGAGCCGAGATCATGCCACTGCACTCCAGCCTGGGTGACAGAGCAAGACTATGTCTACAAAAACAAAAACAAAACAAATAAAAAAAAACTACCTCAGACTGGGTAATTTATAAGGAAAGAGGTTTAATTGATTCACAGTTCTGCATGGCTGGGAGGCCTCAGGAAACTTACAATCATGGTGGAAGGTGAAAGAGAAGCAAGTACCTTCTTCACAAGGCAGCAGAGAGAAAGAGCATGCGGGGAAACCGCCACTTTTAAACCATCAGATCTGAGGGGAACTCCCTTAGTATCATGAGAACATCGTGGAGGAAACCTCCTCCATGATCCAATCACCTCCTGCCAGGTCCCTCCCTAACCACATGGGAATTACAATTCAATGAGATTTGGGTGGAGACACAGAGCCAAACCATATGAGCCCTCCAGCAAATTCCCCAAAATCAGGTCATAGGGGACATCCCACAGGCAGTCCAGGAAAGAAAACAGACTCATAGAAGGGGTTGGGCTCAATATCCCTCCAGTGGGTTCAGCTTTGGAACACAAAATAAGAAAGCCCCTAGGTTTCAGATGCCCCTTTCTCAACATCAGGCTCAGAGTGTGGGGTTTCGGGTGCACATACATGTAACATGGGCTCTTGACCCCTTAAGATGTGTGCTTCCCTCTTGCAGTGTGGACTTGCGCTGCCAACCAGGGACAACTATCTCCCAATCTCCCCTGCAGGTGGGTGTGGCCACATGGTCATATGACTGAGTTCTGACCAATGGAATGAGAGGACCTGGTCCAGGAAAACCTCCCTTTCCATCCTCCCATCTCTGACACATTGTCAGATGGGTAGTGATGCCCATGGTGACCTTGGAGTGAGCTGGTGGCATTGGCAGAGACTCAGGAGCTCAAACCAACCACCTACACCCCAGCTCAAATTTGAGAAAGCAAAACACTTCTACTGTGTTTGGCCACAGAGCCTGTGGGATTTGTCCTTAGCCTGGTTCTGCCCTCAAGGGGTTGCCAGTCTAGTGTCAACAGCAGTTGGCCATTCAGTGACAACAGTGAAACACTGAAGAAGGTGAATTCGGCCTCTTCCAGGATCATGAGAGTTATCAGGACAGTGGGAGGGGATTGTGGGGGAGAGAAAAGAAGAAGAGCATGGGCTGGGCGGGTGGCTCAGCCTGTAATCCCAGCACTTTGGGAGGCCAAAGTGGGTGGAACACTTGAGGTCAGGAGTTCGAGACCAGCATGGCCAACATGGTGAAACCCCATCTCTACTGTAAATACAAAACTTAGCCAGGTGTGGTGGTGGGCACCTGTAATCCCAGCTACTTGAGAGGCTGAGGCAGGAGAATTGCTTGAACCTGAGAGGTGAAGGTAGCAGTGAGCTGATATCATGCCACTGCACTCCAATCTAGGTAACAGAGCAAGACTCTTTCTCAAAAAAAAGAAAAAGAAAAAAGAAAAAGAGCATGCCAGATGGAGGGAACAGCGTATGCTAAGCCTTTCCCCCCAAAATGTGTCCCCTCAAAATGTCATATGTTGAAATCCCACACCAGCTTGTGACCTTACTTGGAAATAGGGTTGATACAGATGTCATTAGTCAAGACGAAGTTATAAGGGTGAGCCCTAATCCAATATGATGGGTATCCTTAGAGAAAGGGAAAGTTTGGATACAGAGGTATGGATTCTAGAAGAACATTTCATCACTTCATGAAGAGATACAGGGAGAAGATGGCCATGTACAAGCCAAGGAAAGAAGCCTAGTATAGATGAGCCCAGCAGGCCAGGGGCAGTGGCTCACGCCTGTAATCCCAGCACTTTGGGGAGCCAAGACAGGAGTGAGTATCACTTGAGCCCAGGAGTTCAAGACCAGCCTGGGCAACACAGACCCCATCTCTACAAAAAGTTTTTTAAATTAGCCAGGCGTGGTGGTGTACCTGTAGTCCCAACTGCTCAGGAGGATGAACATTGCTTGAGCCAGAGAGGTCGAGGCTGCAGTGAGCTGTGATCACACCACTGCACTCCAGCCTGGGCAACAAAGCAAGACCCTGTCTCAAAAAACAAAACACAAAAAACAAAAAACAAAAAAAAAAAGAGAGAGAGAGAAAAGAAAATAAACCCAATGAGGCTTCAGAGTGAAGGAAGCTGCTATGCCCATCTAGGCGAGAGAAAGAGTTCTAGGGCAAAAGGGTGGAGAGAAGAGGGTAGCTCTGGGGTATTTGGGCAGTGACATTAACAGGATTCCACAGCAGTCTGTGGGGGCTGAAGGTGATACCCATCCACGCTTCTGTTGCTCATTATCATCCATGGGCAGATCACTTGAGGTCAGGAGTTTGAGACCAGCCTGGCCAACATGGTGAAACCCTGCCTCTACTAAAAATATAAAATTTAGCCGGGCATGGTGGCACACACCTGTAATCCCAGCTACTCAGGAAGCTGAGGCAGGAGAATCACTTGAACCTGGGAAGCAGAGGTCGCAGTGAGCCGAGATCACACCACTGCACTCCAGCTTGGGAGGTAGAGTGAGACTGTCTCAAAACAAACAAGCAAACAAACAAAACACTGGAAGCTTGTGCACTGCTAGTGGGAGCGCAAAATGGTGCAGCTGCTGTGGAAGACAGTATGGCGCTTCCGCAAACAAGTTAAAGCAGAATTACCATATGATTCAGCAGTTCCACTTCTGGACATACAAGCAAAAGAATGCAAGCAGGGTGTCAAAGAGATATTTGTACACCATGTGTGTACTGGCATTATTTACAATAGCCAAAAGGTAGAAGCATTCAAGCACCCATTGATGGATGGATGGATGAATGAATGAATGAATGAATGAATGAATGAACAAAATGTGGTCTCATCCATACAATGGAAGATTATTCAGCCTTAAAAAGGAAGGAAGCTGGATACAGTGGCACTCACCTGTAATCCCAGCTACTCAGGAGGCTGAGGCAGGAGGACCCCTACAACCCAGGGGTTCAAGGCTGCAATGAGCTGTGATTGTGCCACTGCACTGCAACCGGGCAACAGAGCAAGACCTCATCTCTAAGACAAAGAAAAAGGAAGAAAGGAAGGAATCCTGACGCATGCTACGATATGGATGAACCTTGAGGACATTACGCTAAATGAAATAGGGCAGTCACACAATACTGTATAATTCAATTTATTTATTTATTTATTTAGAGACAGAGTCTCACTCTGTTGCCCAGGCTGGAGTGCAGGGGTGTGATCTCGGCTCACTGCAACCTCAGCCTCTGGGTTCAAGCAATTCTCCTGTCTCAGCCTCCTGAGTAGCTGGGATTACAGGCACACACCACCAGGCTCGGCTAATTTTTATATTTTTAGTTGAGATGGGGTTTTGCCATGCTGGTCAGGCTGGTCTCAAACTTCCGACCTCAGGTGATCCACCCACCTTGGCCTCCCAAAGTGCTGGGATTACAGGCAAAAGCCACTGCGCCTAGCCTGTATAATTCATTTACATGAGGTATCTAGAGCAGTCAGACTCATAGAGACAGAAAGTTGAATGGTGGTTGCCAGGGGCTAGGGGAGGAGGAATGGGGAGTTGTTGTTTAATGGGGACAAAGTTTCAGTGTGGCCAGATGACAACAATGTGAATATGTTTAACGCTGCTAAATTGCACACTTAAAAGTGATGCGGGCCAGGTGCAGTGGCTCACATCTGTAATCCCAGCATTTTGGGAGGCCAAGGCAGGAGAATCACTTGAGGACAATTGAAGACCAGCCTGGGAAATATAGCAAGACCCCATCTCTACATATCATTTAAAAATTAGCCAGGTGTGGTGGCACGTGCCTGTAGTCCCAGCTACTCAGGGTGCTGAGGCGGGAGGATCATTGAGCTCAGGAATTGGAGGCTTCAGTGAGCTATGATTGCACCACTGAACTCCAGCCTGGGCAAAGAGTGAGACCCTGTCTTAAATAAATAAACAGTCTAAATAAATATTCATTATATTATATATTTTTAATAGTGTAGATGATAAACTTTCTGTTATGTGTCTTTTACTATAGTTTTAAAGAAAAGACTACAAGACAGGGTAAAAGGAGAAGCCAGGGAATTTCTCCTGCTCTCTCTCCCTCTGGGTAAAGCCTCTGGCGGTGCCTCAACCACAGCCCCGGCTGCACAATCCCTCCCTCCGTGGTCCCAGCTCCCTATGGTCAGCCCCTGACATAGCTCCGCCCCCAACCCCATTGCCTAGATTCTTGGCTCCAGTAAATCCACTTCCGCCCTGGGTCTTACCAACCCTAGGGGTGCTTGCGGCTTCCTGCGTTGCTAATCTCTGGCTTGCCTCATTTTACCCTTTTTGTTTCTTAACTCCCTACTCTACCAGGGTAACCAACAAGTTCACTCTGAAATACCCACAGTGGTTTCTCTTTTCCTGACTGGGCCGTGTGTGTTACACACCTTCATGAATGGCTCCCCGGCAGAAGCCCCTCTTAGCCCAGTGGCCAGTGTGGGCAAAGGGGTCCCTGGCAGCAGGTGTCTGAACCTTGCTGAACCAGCCCACCCCTGGCCACTCCCCTGAGAAGGAAGTCGAGCTCCCGCCTTGGTTCCTAAAATAGGAACTTCTGCCTCCCCAGCAGATACTCCTGTGGGGGTGGCCACACAACTCTCTTTCCTTTTCCATTCCTGTCACGTCCAGTGAGCGACCACTGTGATTGTGAGATTGGCAAGGGCTGGTACTACCAGGAGACCAGAGACTGCTGCACCTGTTCTCTAGGCAGAGACCTCAGGGATCAGGAAGAAAAGACAGTCCTTCTTGCCTCCCTCCTCTTCCAGCCCATGGACATGTGAGGCAGGATCCACTGGCTCTCCACTCAGCCCCAGAAACATATTGTCTTACAGTCCCGGAGGCTGGAAGTCCAAGGTCTCAGCAAGTTGGTTCCTCCTGAGGCCTCTCTCCTTGGTTTGCAGGCAGCCGTCTTCTTGCTGGATCTTCACATTGTCCTCCCTCTGTACCTCTATGTCCTAATCTCTTCTTCTTAGAACAGTTTATATTGGGCTAGTGCCCATGTTAATGATCTCATTTTAACTTAAACACCTCTTTGGAGGTCTCCAAATATAGTCATTGGGGGCGATGGCTTCAGTGAATGAATATGGGGAGGGAGTGACACAGTTCAACCCGCAACAGATTGGCTCAGTAGGCAGCTCAGTTGGCGTCAGCCCTTCAGCATAGCCTGTTCCCAGTCCATGGTCATTACTGTCCGGCCAGGTGGACCTCAGGACTCATTCTTGACATCCTGGGCCAGAGTGTCTCCCTGTTTACCCAGATGGTGTGGTATGAAGTTGTGGTGACACAGATGATGTGGACCCAGGAAGAGGAGCCATCCTGGGGATAAAGCTTTCATCGCAGAAAGCAAAGCAGAGATAGGAAGAAACCCTCATGACGCTGGACTTACCAAATGAAACCCATGCTGGCACCCACCCTGCCTCTGGTCTGTCAGTCAGGAAATCTCTAATGTTTGAGCCAGAGTGAATGAAACAGCTGAACATATTTTGATGAATGTGGCTGTGTCTTTGCGGTTCCTATCAAATATCATTCCCAGGCACCGCCATGCTCCCTGGGGAGGTATTGGGCCAATAGTCATAGGGGAACAGCTATTCCACCCCCCTTGGGTTTCTTTCCTGGAAACTTATCATATCCTGATGGACATTCAAAACATTATCTTTTTACAAATCTATGTAGAGCTTCTCTGAGCATCCTTTGGAATTTACACAACATGACATCCCAGAGCAACAGCTGCCAGACCTTTATTCCCTTGCGTAACCTGTATATATCTGGCTGTTCTCATGGACCAGTCTTTGCAATGTATACTCAACTCATGTAAATCTTTCATATTAGCTTCATCAAAAGGGAGGCCCAGGGGGTTTAGACAAATTCTTTCATGGACATTTTCTGAAAATCCTCACCGGACATCTCTTTCTCTCTCCAAATTTCCACTACTGGCATCTGCTAAAATAGCTCTACAGCTTATTCATGCAGCACCCTGGCTACCATTTATTTCTCCCTCCTCCTCTCTGGGGCCCTCAATCCACCCTGCATTTCTGAATTTCTGCCCTGTGACTCTCCTCTAATATGTCCTCTTTCCATTGTTCCTATTCTTGAGAACTAGCTCTTTCTTAAGGAATAGTAAATCAGGATCTCACGCATGCTCTCAATCCACACACACCACTTCACACGTTCAAGCATACACTCACACACACATACTTACAAATGCACACACTCAAAGTTCACCTACACGTATATTCATATATCCCACACATTCCCTCATGCACTCACACAGACTCACACAAATGCATGCACACATATACACAATGCACACATTCAAACATATGTGTGCCCATTATGTGCACATGTTCAAAAATGCATGTATCCATTATATGCATGAATTCAAACATACATGTACCCATTATATGCACACATCAAACATACATGTACCCACTCACACTCACAATACACTCATGCCCCTTCATACAAGGCTCACATTAGTCACTCACACTCACAGCTACACACACACTGCTGCCTGCACACATACACTTATATGTACTCACACACATATACACTGAAACACACAACTTACTCACACTCAAGCTCACACACATTTACACACTGGTACAGAGTGAATGTGTCCCCCAAAATGCATATGTTTAAACCTTAATCTCCAATGTGATGGTTTTAAGAGAGGGGCCCTTTGGTAGGTTAATAGGTCATGAGGGAAGAGTCCCCATGAATAGGATTAGTGCCCTTATAAACAAGGCCTCAAAGAAACTCTCACCCCTTCTGCCACATAAGAACATCACAAGAAGGGGGCTGTCTATGAACCAGAAAGTGGGTCCTCACAAACCAACGAGTCTGCCAGTGTCTTGATCTTAGACATTCAGCCTCAGTAACTGTGAGTAATAAACTTCTATTGTTCAGAAGCCACCCAGTCTGTGGCATTGTGTCATAGCAGACTCAATGGACTAAGACCGAAACTCACAGTTATGTATCCCTACACTCACATAGACACACACATCCTACTCACACACAGACACCCAGACACACACACGTGCACATTTTCCCTTCCTCTCAGGGGCCTCTAGAATGCCACCAAACTCCATCAGGGTGGCTTCATATATCCCACACCTTCCCTCATGCACTCACACAGACTCACACAAATGCACACACACATATACACAATGCACACATTCAAACATGTGTACTCATTATGTGCACATATCCAAACATGCATGTATCCATTATATGCATTTCCTCCCAGAAGGTGGCGAGTTTGGCATCTCAGGGGATGCCAGTCCCTTGGTGTCAACACTCCTTCTCCAGCCCCCAGGATCTGTGCCCGGGTAAAGAGGAAGATGCTTCATACAGCTCTCCTTTCCCTGGTGGGGACTGTCAGCCATGGGATGTTTCTTGCTTCCAGACCTGAAAAAAGTATGCCCAGATTTTTGAACAGCCCCTGAGTGGTCACTAAGTCTGTCCCATTCATGGTGGGTCTGTGAAACACCAGAGGATGGAAGAACAGGCCATCCAGTGATGCTGCTGCTGATGCCCCCACCACCCCGGAAGCATGCTGGGGACATGGCAACTCCCTCCAGCCCCAATAGGTTCCGGGAGGATTTCTGTCTGCCCCCACCCACTGGCACTGGCTTGTAGAGGTTGCCTTCAGAGCTTGGGCACACCTGCATCATTCCCGGCTCCCCAGGCCTGCCCACTGCACTTTAGTCATTGATCCTGGGGGCTGCTGGAAGGGTTATTTTTCTTCCCCAGTTTGTGACTCTAACAGTGAGAATTCGGGACAAACTACATTTTGTTATTTTGTTTTGTTTTGTTTTGTTTTGTTTTTTGAGACGGAGTCTCGCTCTGTCTCCCAGGCTGGAGTACAGTGGTACAATCTCGGCTCACAGCAAGCTCCGCCTCCCAGGTTCACGCCATTCTCCTGCATCAGCCTCCCAAGGAGCTGGGACTACAGGTGCCCGCCACCATGCCTGGCTAATTGTTTGTATTTTTAGTAGAGACGGGGTTTCACCATGTTAGCCAGGATGGTCTTGATCTCCTGACCTTGTGATCCGCCTGCCTCAGCCTCCCAAAGTGCTGGGATTACAGGCGTGAGCCACTGTGCCCAGCCAGGACCAACTCCATCTTGCAACAAAATCCTGATTTACGCAGCCATTCTTGCTTCCAAGGGGTTCTAACAAGCACCTGGCCCACCATGTCTGAATGTTCAGACTTAATTCAACCATTACCAATGGGTGGGCCTCGGGGATCCATTTTCTCCTTCTGTTGAGATGCTCTTTAACAAATGAAGGCCAGCCAGATGCTCATCTTGGCAGTGAAACTGTCCACCTCAGAAATGGAGGCAGTGGCCAGACACATGGCTCATGCCTGTAATCCCAGCACTTCGGGAGGCCCAGGTGGGAGGCTCCTCACTTGAGAGCAGGAGTTTGAAAACGGCCTGGGCAACAAAGCCAGATCCCATGTCTAGAAAACAATGAAAAATTAAATTAGCCAAGCATGGCCAGGAGCGGTGGCTAACACCTGTAATCCCAGCACTCTGGGAGGCCGAGGCGGGTGGATCGCACAGTGGCGAGTTCGAGACCAGCCTGGCCAACATGGTGAAATCCTGTCTCTACTAAAACAAAATACAAAAATTAGCCGGGTGTGATGGTGCATGCCTATAGTCCCAACTACCCGGGAGGCTGAGGTAGGAGAATCACTTGAACCCGGGAGGTGGAGGTTGCAGTGAGCTATGACCATGCCACTCCATTACAGCAAGGGGGACAGAGCAAGACCCTGTCAAAAAAAAGAAGAAAGAAAGAATTTAAAAAAAAAAGAAAGAAAGAAGAAAGAAAGGAAGGAAGGAAGGAGCAACGAAGACCAAAGAAAGAAAAAGAAGAGACTTCCCAAGCCCAAGTTGGATTCTATTTTTATTTTTTGTTGTTTTTTTTTTCCTTTTTTTTTTTTTTTTGAGATGGAGTCTAGCTCTGTCACCCAGATTGGAGCGTAGTGGTGCGATCTTGGCTCACTGCAACCTCTACCTCCCAGGTTCAAGCAATTCTCCTGTCTCAGCCTCCAGAGCAGCTGGGATTATAGGTGTATGCTACCACGCATGGCTGATATTCTATTTTTAGTAGAGACAGGGTTTTACTATGTTAGCCAGGCTGGTCTTAAACTCCTGACCTCAGGTGATCCACCTGCCTCAGCCTCCCAAAGTGCTGGGATTACAGACATGAGCAACCGTGCCTGGCGTAACCTGGATTTTAGAAGACATTTGTTCCTGTCTCCTCTGACACCCTCCCACCTGGTTGGTAACAGTAATCCATACTTGTACAGTGATATGAAAATCAAAGTGAGAAGACAGATCATCTCATTTAATGTGAGCTTTACATGCCCCTGAATGGTCCATAAAGCAAATGCCACTCTCTCCTGCCATTACAGAGGGAAAGCATTGTAGCTTAACAGCAGGGACTTGCCTGAAGTCCCACGGCAGAGAGATGTCAGAGCCAGACTCTAGCCCGGATCTTCTGACCCTGAGACCAGGACATATCCAAAAGACCAGGTTGAGAAGTCACGTGTAAAACCTGTCCCGGAAGGATCCTCAATTCTTCAAGCCAAAATGCAACCGCATTTATTCTACTCCGTAGACATTCTTGTTATTTTTTAGTATAAATCTGAAAGTTTCAACCAGGGGGCTGCTCCTGATGATCTCTCAACTAATGAGAACCAGACACCCGGTACTCCCCCTGCCCACCCATCCCCTGAGCCCTCTGCATCTTGGGGGTAATAAGTATGAATTCCAGTTTCTAGCCAATTCTGTTTTCAAAAAACTTTTTTTTTTTTTTTTGAGACAGAGTTTTCATTCTTGTTGCCCAGGCTGGAGTGCAATGCCGCTATCTCAGCTCACTGCAACCTCTGCCTCCCAGGTTCAAGTGATTCTCCTGCCTCAGCCTCCCAAGTAGCTGGGATTACAGGTGCACACCACACCTGGCTAATTTTTGTGTTTTTAGTAGGGACAGGGTTTCACCTTGTTGGCCAGGCTGATCTCAAACTCCTGACCTTGTGATCCACCCGCCTCAGCCTCCCAAAGTGCTGGGATTACAGGTATGAGCCACTGTTCCCATCCTGTTTTCCAAATTTCTAACGAATCCAGGCACCCATGATTTGGAATGAAGGGCAGATAGACTATATGTCTGTCTGGCTTGATTGTAAACTGCAGCCCTCAGACTGCAGAAGAAGAAACTTCTAGATTTTCTGGGTCATTCTCCTCCACCATTTAACTAACCTGAAAAGAGATGCAGGCCAGTCATGGTGACTCATGCCTATAACACTAGCACTTTGGGAGGCTGAGGTGGGAGGACTGCTTGAGACCCAGAATTCAAGACCAACCTGACCAAGACGAGAGCCCATCTCTAAAAAAAAAAAAAAAAAAAAAAAAGGCTGGGCACAGTGGCTCAAGCCTGTAGTCCCAGCGCTTTGGGAAGCGAAGACAGGCGGATCACGAGGTCAGGAGATCGAGACCATCCTGGCTAACCCGGTGAAACCCCATCTCTACTAAAAAATACAAAAAACTAGCCAGGCAAGGTGGCGGGTGCCTGTAGTCCCAGCTACTCGGGAGGCTGAGGCAGGAGAATGGCGTAAACCCGGGAGGTGGAGCTTGCAGTGAGCTGAGATCCGGCCACTGCACTCCAGCCTGGGCGACAGAGCAAGACTCTGTCTCAAAAAAAAAAAAAAGGAGAGAGAGAGAGATGCAGCAAAGGGTGCCCTTTCCTACACAGGGACCTCTGTTGCCCAGGCTGGAGTGTACTGGCAAGATAGTGATCATAGTTCACTGCAGCCTCAAACTGCTGGGCTCAGGTGATCCTCCTTCCTTGGCCTCCTTAGTAGCTGAGACTACAGGTGCACACCACCACCTAGCTAATTTTTTTTTTTAAGAGACAAGGTATCAGTATGTTTCCCAAACTGGTGTTAAACTCCTGGCCTCAAGCAGTCTTCCCATCTCAGCCTCTCAAAGTGCTGGGATTATAGGCATGAGCCACTATGCCTGGCCTCTCCGGTATATTTTCCTTTTTTTTTTCAAAACAGAGTCTCTCTTGTCTCCAGGGCTGGAGTGCAATGACCCAATCTCAGCTCACTGCAGCCTCCGCCTCCCAGGTTCAAGCTATTCTCCTGCCTCAGCCTCACAAGTAGCTGGGATTACAGGCAACTGCCAGCACGCCCAGCTGATTTTTTGTGATTTTAGTAGAGACGGGGTTTCACCATGTTGACCAGGCTGATCTTGAACTCCCGACCTCAGGTGACCCACCCGCCTCGGCCTCCCAAAGTGCTGGGATGACAGGCATTAGCCATCGTGCCTGGCCCCTGGTATATTTTTCAACAGCACTTTCCTGCCTTTGAAAGGGGCTGAATGCACAGCTTCTCTCGGAAAAGCAGATGTAAAGGCAGTGTGACAAGTGGAAATCCAATCTCCACGACTCACTGGGTAATCAGAGATGACTTCTGGGTCTTGCTGAGCTGTTTCTCTGCCCCTAAATTGGGGGCCAGGACAATTCCTTTGCCCAATCCCATTCTTTGGGCTGCTGTGAGAATCCCGTGTGGCCACGCAGGCAAAGGGCCATCAATGCAGCCTCTGGTTTTCCTCAGGAATTCTCCTTGCGGCAGATTCCACAGCTTCCAGGACTGCGTGTGGTGGCTCACACCTATAATCCCAGCACTTTGGGAGACCGAGGCAGGGGGATAACCTGAGGTCAGGAGTTTCAGACCAGCCTGGCCAACATGGCAAAACCTCATCTCTACTCAAAATACAAAAAATTAACCAGGCATGATGGCAGACACCTGTAATCCCAGTTACTCAGGAGGCTGAGGCAGGAGAATCGCTTGAACCCGGGAGGTGGAAGTTGCAGTGAGCTGAGATTTTGCCACTGCACTCCAGCCTAGACAACAGGAATGAAACTCTGTCTCCAAAATAAATAAATAAATACAATTTTTTTAAAATACAAAAATTAGCCAGGTGTGGTCACATGCCTGTAGTCTCAGCTACTTGGAAGGCTGAGGCAGAAGAATCGCCTGAACCTGGGAGGTGGAGGTTGCAGTGAGCCGAGATCGTGCCACTGCACACCAGCCTGGGCAACAGAGACAGGGACTCTGTCTGATTGTTAAAAATAAAAAAAAAAATTAAAAAAAGACTCCACAGTCTCTAGATGTCAATTTGTTGTGCTCCTGACAACCCTGGGAGCCCTTCCAGGAAGGGTTGAGGGCCTACACCCCACCCCTCAACCCAGCAAGCACCCACAGGCCATGGGGCCAGCCGCCATTGCTCCTACCAGTGGCTCAGGCCAAAGCCAGCAGAGACAAGCTCTTTACAACCCTCACTCCCTCCTCTGTGGGGACAGACAGGGCCTGTGAAAGACGCCAATCACTCCAGCTTCCAGTGATCCTACAAGCCTTTCTGCTATACCCAATCTCTAAAGGAGAGCTGAGAAGTACAACATATGCATTCTTTCAACCCCAGTGCCTCTACCCTGGGATGGGGTGCTAAGGGGGAGCCAGGCCCCTCAGATGTCCAGCTGATGGCAGAGCCCATCAACAGATAAGTGGATAAAGAAAAATGTGGTGTGTATATATTATGGAATACTACTCAGCCATTAAAAAAAAAAATAAAGAGGTCGGGCGCAGTGTAATCCCAGCACTTTGGGAGGCTGAGATGGTGGATCACTTGAGGCTAGGAGTTTGAGACTAGCCTGACTAACATGGTGAAACCCCATCGCTACTAAAACTACAAAAATTAGCCAGGCATGGTGGTATGTGCCTGTAGTCCCAGCTACTAGGGAGGCTGAGGTGGGAGGATTACTTAAACCCAGGAGACGGAGGTTGCAGTGAGCCAAGATCGTGCCACTGCACTCCAGCCTGGGTGACAGAGCAAGATTCCATCGCAAAAAAAGAAAACATGAAATAGGGGCAGGGTGAGGTGGTTCATGCCTGAAGGTCTAGCACTTTAGGAGGCCAAGACAGGAGGATTGTTTGAGGCTAGGAGTTTGACACCAGCCTGGGCAACATAGTGAGACCCCCATCTCTACAAAAAATTTAAAAAGTATTCGGGCATGGTGGTGCACACCTATAGTCCCAGCTACTTGGGAGGCTGAGGTGGGTGGATGGCTTGAACCTGGGAGGTCAAGGCTGCAGTGAGCCGTGTATTGCTGCACTTCAGCCTGGATGACAGAGAAAGACCCTGTCAAAAAAGGAAAAAAAAAAAGAAAAAGAAAAAGAAATAATGTCTTTTACAACAATTTGGATGAAACTGGAGGCCATTATCCTTAGTGAAGTACTCAGGAACAGAAAACCAAATACTGCGTATTCTCACCAGTAAGTGGGAGTTAAGCTATAGCTACACGAAGACTTACAGAGTGGGGACACTGGAGACTAAGAAGCAGGATGATGTTAGGGGGCGATGGATGAAAAACTACTTATTGACTACAAAGTACACTACTCAGGTGACAGATACACTAAAATCCTAGACTTCACCACCACACAATTCTTCCATGTCTCCAAAAACCACTTGTACCCCTGAAGCTATTGAAATGAAAAAACTTAAAAATAAATTTTTGGCTGGACGTGGTGGCTCATGCCTGTAATCCTAACACTTTGGGAGGCCGAGGCAGGTGGATCACCTGGTATATGGAATTAGAGACCAGCCTGGCCAATATGGCAAAACCCCGTCTCTACTAAAAATACAAAACTTAGCCAAGTGTGGTGGCACGCGCCTGTAATTTCAGCTACAGTGGAGGTTGAGGCAAGAGAATCGCTTGAATCTGGGAGGCAGAGGTTGCAGTGAGCCAAGATTGTGACACTGCATTCCAGCCTGGGCGACAGAAAGTGACTCCATCTCAAAAATAAATAAATAAATAAATAAATTTTTTTGAGACAGAATCTTGCTCTGTTTTCAAATTGAAGGGCAGTGGTGCTATCATGTCTTACTGCAGCCTCAACCTCCTGGGCTTAAATTATCCTCTCACCTCAGCCTCCTGAATACCTTGGAAAGAGGCTTGTGCCATCACACCTCGCTATTTTTTGTAATTTTTGCAGGCATGGGGTCTCATTATGTTCCCTAATCTGGTCTTGAATTCCAGGCTCAAGTGACCCTCCTGCCTCAGCCTCCCAGCTAGCTGAGACTACAGACACGCACCAGCACGCCTGGCTAATTTTTTATTTGTTGTAGAGATGGGGTGTCACTATATTGCCCAGGCTGGTCTCAAACACCTGTCCTCAAACAATCCTCCCACCTCGGTCTCCCAAAGTGCTGGGATTACGGGCATGAGCCACCACACCTGGCCAAATAGTGGCCAGCACTTTGGGAGGCCAAGGCTGGTGGATCACCTGAGGTCAGGAGTTTGAGACCAGCCTGGCCAACATGGGAAAACCCCGTCTCTACTAAAAATACAAAAATTAGCCTAGCGTGGTGGCGCTCACCTGTAATCCCAGCCACTCAGGAGGCTGAGGCAGGAGAATTGCTTGAACCCAGAGGGGCAGAGGTTGCAGTGAGCTGAGATAGTGCCACTACACTTTAGCCTGGGCATCAGAGGGAGACTCTGTCTCAAAAATAAATAGATAGATAGAAAAACAAATTGGCAGAGTCACATAGAGTGTAAGAAACTCATCAGATCTCTTCAGCTAGAAAACCAATTTTGCACAATTGTGTCCATTTTCCCGCCAAGGAGTTTCACACCTTGGTGCAAATGGGCAGATTGTGGGAAAGTGGAATTAATGTTAATTTGCATTTCTGACCTTGGAGGAGTAGGTGAAATGTGCCTTCTTTTCTAGGGCATAGATAAGACAGTGGCACTCTGAGAGGCTCAAAGCTTCTCAGAGGCTCAAAGCTTCCTCCCCCAAAAGCCATCCCCAGCATAACCGTAAAACAAAAATGATGCATCTCAGAAGAACCTTGGTGGTGGTGTTGGAAGGTTGATCAACAAGAATGACACCTGCAAGCTGTAATTGCGCTTGCATTCCCTGACATACGGTAGGTGCCCCATAAACATCTGATGGGATGAATTAATAAGCGAATGAGCTCTTTACTCAATGGTCCAACCCCAAACCAGCATCCCTCAACCAGTCCTTCCATAACCATCTAGGTGAGGGGGGGTTGTTGATGGAAAAAGGCAAGACACAAATTTGCAAACTCCCCTATTGGCTTCACAATAATTCATGCTCATCTGCATCTAATAAAATATGGAAGCAATTTTACAGGAACATTTTGTGCTTTAGCGATTCATTTAACTCGTTCCTCCAGGGTGCAAGTCGTATATCCTCATCCAGATATGTGGGAAGTTCCGTGAATACATCTGCAATTATCTTAAGATGAGATGCTCTTCTCCCCGCTGGGAGCCTGACTCTAGTGAAGGAAAGCTTGAAAGTGAACACCAACCGGGCTTATGCTGACCTCCTCTCCTACCCATGGTTTCGTGCCCCTGTGTCTGTCCCACTGCCAAAGTAACCTGAAATTACTAGAGGAGGTGAGCGCTGAAGTCAGTGTCCTCAGACCCAAGGACATTGTCCTCTAGAGCCAAGTTCACCCCTTTACTTGACAGGGCCTCCAAGAGATGAGCTGCTGTCCACCCCATCAGCCCTCACCACCAGACCACCAGGAAGAACAGATGCTCAGGTGCCAGAGCTGCTGCCACCGTCCCCCAAGACACCACGAACAGTCCCTTCACTGTTTCCAACTGTGTCCGCCTCTGTGCGCTGCCCCCAAACTCCTTGCAGATTTGAGAACTGATGAAAAAAAAATAAGTAACACCTGCCCCGAGCTGCCTATTGCTCCATTCATGTCCTGATCTTCTGGGAAACCAATTTTTTTAAATTGAACTTTTCATTTTCAGATGATTGTAGATTCATATGCGGTTGTAAGAAATAATACAGAGAGCTCATGAACTCCCTTACCTGGTTTCCCCACAGTGGTAGCATCTTGCAAAACTGTAGTACAAATTGAGTCACTTTTTTTTTTTTTTTTCTGAGACAGAGTCTCGCCCTGTCTGGAGGCTGGAGTGCAGTGGCGTGATCTCAGCTCACTGTAACCTCCACCTCCCAGGTTCAAGTGATTCTCCTGCCTCAGCCTCCCAGTTAGCTGGGATTACAGGTGCCCACCACCACCCCTGGCTACTGTTTTTATATTTTTAGAAGAGATGGGGTTTCACCATGTTGGCCAGGCTGGTTTCAAACTTCTGACCTCAGGTGATCCACCTGCCTCAGCCTTCCAAAGTGCTAAAATTACAGGTGTGAGTCGCCGCACCTGGCCTAAATTTTTTTTTTTTTTTTTTTTTGGAGACAGGGCCTCACTCTGTGGCCCAGGCTGGAGTGCAGCAGCACAATCATAGCTCACTGCAACCTCTACCTCCTGGGCTTAAGCAGTCCTCCCCAGCTTCAGCCTCCAGGTAGCTGGGACTACAGGTACACACCACTATGCTCGGCTAATTTTTAAATATTTTTTGTAGAGATGGAGTCTTGCTATGTTGCCCAGGCTGGTCTCAAACTCCCGGCCTCAAGTGATCCTCCCACCTTAGCTTCCCAAAATGTTGGGATTACAGGCATGAGCCACCACGCCTGGCTAGTCAGCAATTCTTTTTAATGTAATATCCCATCCTTATTTTATAATATTTGATAGGAAGCTTATTTTCACCAAACAGATTCTTGACCCCACCTGCCCACTCCAAAATCTGCTTGACTTGTTTACCCAATATTTCCCATCTGGATAAAGGGCGCTCATTGCACAAGTCCCAGCCCACATGCGGGAGTGATTCCTCTCTCTTCCCTGCTTTCTCCCACCCAAATCCCAAATATCAGCCAGTCTTATGGATCCTAGCCAAAAAGTTCTGAATTCACCCACTTCTCACATCCTCTTCCACGATGACCCTGACGTTACCCACTGGCCCTGCCCTTCAGCAGAACTCCCTGTGGAACTTCTGGGGCCCAGTGAAAAACAAACACAGGGAGCCCCCTGTACAAAAATTATTAAGAATTTCAAGCCAGGCATGGTGGCCTCAACCCGGGAGTTCAAGACCAGCCTCAGCCACATAGCAAGACCCCATCTCTACAAAAAAAATTATTTTAATTAACTGGGCGTGGTGGCCGCACCTGTAGTCCCAACGACTCAGGAAGCTGAGGCAGGGGATTCATTGGAGCCCAGGAGCTTGAGGCTGCAGTGAGCTGTGATCATGCCACTGCAGTCCAGCCTGGGCAACAGAGAGAGACCCTGTCTGTAAAAAAATTAAAAGAATTCAATATGGCAGCATCCAAGCATTAATCTGGTCCAGGGATTAATCCTTCTGTATCCCTGACTCTGTGGATTGCACAGGTCCACACACATGAAGCTGGCCCTGCCCCTCCAAGACCACCAGGAACACACTGACAGCTGAACAAAGTGGGTTTATTGATGCGATGCAAGAAGAGCACACAGACCATGGAAACCCCTAGGGCACCTCAGTAAGGATGTATTTAGGATTCATGCTGGTGTTGTATGTTTTGGAAAATAGCTCAAGGAAGCAAGGCTTTGCTCTGGATTGTGTGCTCTTAAGAACCAGGTCATTCCACAATTGAGCACCTTTTTTTTTCCTTTTTTAAATTTAATTTTATTTTGTGTTCCAGGATACATGTGCGAAACACTCAGGTTTGTTACATAGGTAAATGTGTGCCATGGTGGTCTGCTGCACCTATGGAACCATAGGTATTAAGCCTCGCATGCATTAGCTGTCTATCCTGGTGCTCTGCCTCCCCTGCCCCTCCAACAGGCCCCAGTGTGTGTAGTTCCCCTCCCTGTGCCCATGTGTTCTCATTATTCAGTTCCCACTTATAAGTGAGAAATGCAGTGTTTGGTTTTCTGTTCCTGCGTTAGTTTGCTGAGGATAATGGCTTCCAGTTCCATCCATGTCCCTGCAAAGGACATAATCTCATTCCTTTTTATGGCTGTGTAGTATTCCATGGTGCATATGTACCACATTTTCTTTATCCAGTCTATCATTGATGGGCATTTGTGTTGATTCCATGTCTTTGCTATAGTGAAGAGTGCTGCAAGGAACATAACGTGTGCATGTATCTTTATAATAGAATGATTTCTATTTCTTTGGGAATATACCCAGTAATGGGATTGCTGGGTCACATGGTATTTCTGCTTCTAGGTCTTTGAGGAATCGCCACGCTGTCTTCTACGATGGTTGAACTAAGTTACATGCCCATCAGTGGTGTAAAAGCGTTCCTATTTCTCCACAGCCTCACCAGCGTCTGTTGTTTCTTGACTTTTTAATAATTGCCATTCTGACTAGCATGAGATGGTATCCACAATTGAGTATCTTGGTAATTCTTTTTTTTTTTTTTTTTTTTTTTTTTGAGACTGAGTCTTGCTCTGTTGCCCAGGCTGGAGTGCAGTGGCACAACTGTAGCTCTCTGCAGTCTCAACTTCCTGGGCTCAAGTGATCCTCCTGCCTCAGCCTCCCAGAGTACTGATATTACATGTACTATCAGTACATGTAATAGTACTAATACCACCACACATGACCATCTTGATCATTCTCATCTAGAAGATGAGAATCATGGAGGAAGGCTAGAATTGTGAGTATTTATTTGTTTATTTGTTTTTTTTATTTTTGAGACGGAATCTCACTCTGTTGCCCAGCCTGAAGTGCAGTGGCACAATCTCAGCTCACTGCAACATCCACATCCTGGGTTCAAGCAATTCTTCCACCTCAGCCTCCCAAGTAGCTGGGATTATAGGAGTGCACCACCATGCCAGGCTAATTTTTGTATTTTTAGTAGAGACAGGATTTCATCATGTTGGTCAGGCTGGTCTCAAACTCCTGACCTCAGGTGATCCACCTTCTTCGGCCTCCCAAAGTGCTGAGATTATAGGCATGAGCCACCATGCCCAGCCCATTTTAATTTTTTTGATACAGGGTCTCATTCTGTAATCCAGGCCAGAGTGCAGAGGCATGATCATGGCTCACCGTAGCCCCCTGACTTCCTGGGCTCAAGTGGTCCTCCTATCTCAGCCTCATGAGTAGCTGGGATACAGACACAGGCCACCATGCCCAGCTAATTGTTTGTATCTTTTGTAGAAATGAGACGGGGTCTCGCCATGTTGCTTAGGCTTGATTGATTTAAAAAAAAAAAACAAAAGAGGCTGGGCATGGTGGCTCACACCTTTAATCCCAGCACTTTGGGAGGCTGAGGTGGGTGGATCACCTGAGGTCAGGTGTTCAAGACCAGCCTGGCCAACATGGCAAAACCCCATCTCTACTAAAAATACAAAAATTAGCCGGGCGTGGTGGCGCGTGCCTGTAGTCCCAGCTATTCAGGAGGCTGAGGCAGGAGAATCACTTGAACCTGGGAGGCAGAGGTTGCAGTGAGCTGAGATTACACCACTGTACTTCAGCCTGGCAACAGAGCGAGACTCCATCTCAAAAAAAAAAAAAAAAAAAAAAAAAAAGGAAAATTCCAAGGCTCAGTCTCTCCTGCCAGCCTCGATGGGGCATGTTTGGTCAATGCTGTGGCTCAGACACCGTCCACATTTTGTTGGTTTTCAGACATGATTTCAGACGGGGTCTGACTACTACCTTGATTCGTCATGGCCACAGAGTGGCCTTCCCTGACACTGATGATCTATGAAACCATTTACATCTAACGGGAGAATACCCAGGCCCAGCCGTGAGAGTCCGCGAGTCTGTGACACTTTTCTCTTTCTCACCATCATCCCTGGCCCAGCTTCCCGCAATGGCCCCATCTCCCACCTCCCCACTTTGGCCTAATCGCCATACAGCAGCCAGTGAGATCTGTTCTATCAGCAATGAGATCACGCCAGTCCTCTTCATAAATTACCAGTACCTTCTGTTGCAGATTGAATTGTGCCTCCCAAAAAGATGTGGTCAAGACTTGACCTCTGGTATCTGTGAATGTCACCTTATTTGGAAATAGGGTCTTTGCAGATATAATTAAGTTAAGCATCTTGAGATGATATAATATTGGATTTGGGCCCTACATCCAAAGATTGTTTGTTTGTTTGTTTTGTTTTGTTTTGTTTTCTGAGACAGAGTCTCTCTGTGTCACTCTGGCTGGAGAGTACAATGGCATGATCTCAGCTCACTGCAATCTCTGCCTCCTGAGTTCAAGTGATTCTCCTGCCTCAGCCTCCCAAGTAGCTGGGATTACAGGCTACTGCCACCACACCCGGATAATTTTTGTATTTTTAGTAAAGACAAGGTTTTGCCAAGTTGGCCAGACTGGTGTCAAACTCCTGACCTGTGGTGATCCACATGCCTTGGCCTCCCAAAGTGCTGGAATTACAGGTGTGAGCCACCACGCCCAGCCTAGTGTCTTTTTAAGAAGAGAAGATGGGCCAGGTGTGATGGCTCACATCTGTAATTCCAGCACTTTGGGAGACTGAGGTGGATGGATCACCTGAGGTCAGGAGTTCGAGACCAGCCTGGCCAATATAGCAAAACCCCATCTCTACTAAAAATACAAAAAGTCAGCTGGGCTTGGTGCTCCACACCTGTAATCCCAGCTACTCTGGAGGCTGAGACAGGAGAATCGCTTGAACTCAGGAGGCAGAGGTAGCAGTGAGCTGAGATCACACCATTGCACTCCAGCCTGGGCATCAGAAGCAAGGCTCCATAAAAAAAAAAAAAAACAGAGAAGATGGCTGGGCTCAGGTGGTGTCTCAGGCCTATAATCCCAGCACTTTGGGAGGATGAGGCAGGAGGATTGCTTGAGGCCAGCAGTTTGAGACCAGCCTGGGCAACATAGTGAGACCCCATTCCTACAAGAAAAATAATCTTTTTAAAAGAAGAGAAAACAGAGACACACAGCGAGAAGTCCATGTGATGATAAAGACAGAGATTGCAGTGACACGGTCACAAGTCATGGGATGCCTGGGGGCACCAGAAGCTGGAAGAGGCAGGAAATATCCTCTCCTAGAGTCTTTAGAGGGACCATAGTCCATCCAACACCATGATCTTAGAATTCTGGGCTCCAGAACGATGAAATAATGCATTTCTGTTGTTCGAAGCCACCAAGTGTGTGGTCACTTGCTGCTGCAGACCTGGGGGACTAACACAGTCTCCTGTTGTAATTGGAAAAGAAGCTCAATTTCTTGTTGGGATCCTTGGGTTCCATGGGACCTGGGCCTGCTTCTCTTTGTCTCTCTGTCCTGCACTCACCCCAGGCCCCTGCCCTGTCCTCCAGTCCACAAGCTGTTGCACAAGCTGTTCTTGCTGCCTGGAATTTGCCTTTCTAATCTTTATTTTTACTTTTAATTTTTTTGAGACAGGGTCATGCTCTGTTGCCCAGGCTGGAGTACAGCGGTGTAATCACAGCTCACTGTAGCCTCAAACTCCAGGGCTCAAAGAATCCTCCTGCCTCAGCCTCCTGAGTAGCTGGAACTACAGGCACATGCCACCACACCTGGCTAATTTTTTAACATTTTGTAGAGACAGGTGGGATCTCACTATGTTGCAAATGCCGGTCTCAAACTCCTGGGCTCAAGCAATTCTCTCGCCTTGGCCTCCCAAAGTGCTGGAATTACAGATGTGAGCCACTGCACCTGGCCCATTCTGGTCTTTCTACAGCTGATCGTTGTTATCATTTAGGGCTCTGTGTAGTCCCTCCCCAGCCCTGTAAGACCTTCCCTGACTTCCTTGGTTAAAATAACACTCCTCCACCCCAGCCTCCCCCTGCTACGTACACTTTATCCTATTGCTGGTTGAATGTTCCTCATGACTCTTCAATTTGATCTTTTTTTTTTTTTTTTTTTTTTTGAGACAGAGTCTTGCTCTGTTGCCCAGGCTGGAGTGCAATGGCATGATCTCAGCTCACTGCAACCTCCAACCCCGGGGTTCAAGAGATTCTCCTCCCTCAGTCTCCCAAATAACTGGGATTACAGATATGCACCACCACGCCCTGTTATTTTTTTGTATTTTTAGTAGAGACGGGGTTTCACCGTGTTGGCCAGGCTGGTTTTGAACTCGTGACCTCAAGTGATCTGCCCACTTTGGCCTCCCAAAGTACTGGGATTACAGGCATGAGCCACCGCACCTGGCCTTGATCATTTATTTGTTCACATGTTTATTGTTTGTCTCTGCCCTCCTACATGAAGGCTCTGTGGAATCCGGGACATCCGTGTTTTTCTCAGCACCTAAAACAGCATATTTTCATTGAACAAACACCCATATCATGTCTACTGTATGCCAGGCGCTCCTATAAATGCTTTACAAGATTACCTCATTTAATCTTCATGAATAAGATATTACTATTGCTATTCTCACTTCACAGAGAGAACCGAAGCACAGAGAGGTTAAGTCACTTGCCCGAAGTCACTCAGCTTGTAAGTGGTGAAGCCAGGGTTTGAACTCAGACAGTCTGCCCCAGAGTCAGTGGGCTTAAATGATCTGCTTGATACACAGAAGGGTGAGAAGGAATATGCCCTGGATGAATGAATGAATGAATGAATGAGCACATGCCCCTTGAAGGGAACCTATCAGGCTGGAGTGAAGAGGACCCCAGAGTTTCTCCTAGATCCGTGGCTCACTGACTGAGCCTCCCCAAACCTTCCCATCAAGGCTTGGGGGATAAATGGAGGAGGAGAGAGCAACAAAGAAATAAGAGTGGCACTTACTGCAGAGGGTTCTAGAATAACTGCAAGCACCCCAGGTACGAGCCAGATCCCAAGGTGTCCAGTTCCTCTCTGTCCCCACCCCTCCCCATGCCTCTCTGCAAAGAACAAGGTGTGCACCCACCTCCCGGTGTGCCCTGAGCTTCTAGGGGTGAAGGGCTCGATGCTGACCAGGGGTTCCCTCGTGCTGGGACCTCTCCACGCCCTCTGACTCCTGCTGAGCCAGCCCACCAGGACCTGAGCTGCCCCGACACCCAAGCACCCACAGGGGCCTTCAGGGGCTTAGGCCACAGTGCACCTTCCTGCAGCCACAGATCCTGGGGCTGCTGAGTGTAGGGGACAGGGGATCTTCTCTGTTTTCTGGCAACTTTGCTATAACATTAGCATTTCATTGTGTCAGTAAACAATCCCAGGATGCAAAAGTGAAGGGAGTGGATCAAGAAATCAACTTTCTAAGCCAGGTGTTGTGGTGTGTACCTGGGGTCCCAGCTGCGTGGGAGGCTGAGGTGGGAGGATTGCTTGAGCCCAGGAGATTGAGGCTGCATTGAGCTAGGATCGCACCACTGCACTCCAATCTGAGTAACAGAGCGAGGCCTTGTCTACTAAAAACAAACTTTTAAAATTACAAATTACAAAAGGAGGCTGGGCACAGAGGCTCATACCCATGATTCTTGCACTTCACGAAGCCAAGGTAGGAGGATCTCTTTTTTTTTTTTTTTTTTTTTGAGACAGAGTCTCGCTCTGTCACCCAGGCTGCAGTACAGTGGCCCCATCTCTGCTCACTGCAACCTCTGCCTCCCGGGTTCACACCATTCTCCTGCCTCAGCCTCCCAAGTAGCTGGGACTACAGGTGCCCACCACCACACCCAGCTAATTTTTTTTTTTTTTTTTTGTATTTTCAGTAGAGACGGGGTTTCACCGTGTTAGCCAGGATGGTCTCGACCTCCTGACCTCATGATCTGTCCGCCTCGGCCTCCCAAAGTGCTGGGATTACAGGTGTGAGCCACCACACCCGGCTAGGAGGATCTATTGAGCCCAGGAATTTGAGACCAGCCTGGGCAACACAGCAAGACCCCGTCTCTACCACCCTCAAAATAGAAAAATTAACCGGGCATGATGGCGCACACCTGTACTCCCAGTTACTCAGGAGGCTGACATGGGAGGATCACCTGAGCCCAGGAGAGTGAGGCTGCAGTGAGCCATGATCATGCCACTACACTCTAGCCTGGGTGACACAGCAAGACCCTGCCTAAAATAAATAAAAATAAAATTTTAAAAGGAAATTAAATTTCTAAAAAGGAAAGGAAGTTATCATAATGAATTAGAATCAGAAAAGACAGCAGGGTGCAACAGCTCACACCTGTAATTCCAACACTTTGGGAGGCTGAGACGGGAGGATCGCTTGAGGCCAGGAGTTCAAGATCAGCCTGGGCAACATTGTAAGACCCCATCTCTACAATTAAAAAAAAAAAAGATTAGCCAGGCATGGTGGTGCACACTTGTAGTCCCAGCTACTTGGGAGGTGGAGGTGGGAGGATCATTTGAGCCCAGGAGGTGGAGACTGCAGTGAGCTGTGACTGAGCCACTGCACTGCGGCCTGAGCAACAGAGCCTCTGGAGTAGCTGTTTCAAAAAAAAAAAAAGGGAAGGATCAGAAAAGAGAATATGAGCAGCCGAGCATGGTGGCTCATGCCTGTAATCCCAGCACTTTGGGAGGCAGAGGCAGGTGAATCACCTGAGGTCAGGAGTTCAAGACCAGCCTGACTAACATGGTGAAACGCAGTCTCTACTAAAATTACAAAGTTAGCTGGGTGTGGTGGCACATGCCTGTTGTCCCAGCTACTCGGGGAGCTGAGGCAGGAGAATTGCTTGAACCCAGGAGGCGGGGTTTCAGTGAGCCGAGATTGCACCACTGCACTCCAGCCTGGGGAACAAGAGTGAAACTACATCTCAAAACAACAAAAAAAGAGAGAGCGAGAGAGAGAGAGAACATTAGAAATGCTCAGAAAGAAATTGGAGATAGGCAAGATTGAAAATGAATGAGAAAAGGGAAAATAAACTTCTCCACCCACCAAGCTGGAGGCCTGGTCTGGAAGGGCCCATAATGACCCCGCGATCTCCAAACCTCCCCTCTCCTCCTCCTGGTGGAAGACAGGACCTTGTGGTCAGTACAGGCTTAGGATTTTTATGTCAGCAGTGATTTTCTGTTTTCAAGTTTAAAAAAAAAAGAAAAGAAAATAGAATAGAACAACTCTGGTTTATTTGGCAACCCTCTTCTCCTCCGTGGTCCTCTCATCCCCTAGAATGCTTTAAATGGAGTTTATGGCTGCAACTGGCTTCTCTCTCAAGCCTTAGGAGGTTGTGTTTCTGTTTTTTGCTAGGTAGCGGCGAAGGTGAGATTTTGGATCCAGAGCAGCCTCTGCCCCAGAGGCATCAGACGCAGCTGGTTCAATGCCAATGGGAGGACCTTTTAGATAAATTCTTCCATCTGCCCGGTCCATAGAAACAACGATTTGGGAAAAACATCTACCAGCTTATTGTGGATGTGAAAGAAGTTCTTCCTCAAATCTCACAATTAGGCAGGCACAGTGGCTCAGGCCTCTAATCCCAGCACTTTGGGAGGCTGAGGCGGGCAGATCAGCTGAAGTCAGGAATTTAAGACCAGCCTGGGCAACATGCTGAAACCCCGTCTCTACTGAAAATAAAATAAAAAATTAGCTGGGTATGGTGGCGCATACCTGTAATCCCAGCTTCTCAGGAGGCTGAGGTGGGAGAATGGCTTGAACCCGGTAGGTAGACATTGCAGTGAGCCCAGATTGCACCACTGCACTCTAGCCTGGGTGACAGAGCAAGACTCTCTTAAAAAAAACAAAAAAAATCTCACAATTAGCACCTGCCCTAAGAAGTCAGTATCCAGTAAAGCAAGATGTGACTGATGAACCCTCTCTAAGGTTGGAATTAACCCTCCCTGGGGCCTTAGAATTAAGGCCTCTCCTCCCATCTCTTTTATTTCTTTATTTTTTTACTTTTAAGTTCAGTGGTACAAGTGCAGGTTTTTTACCTAGGTAAACTTGTGTCGTGAAGTTTTGTTGTACAGATTATGTTATCACCCATGTATTAAGCCTATACCCATTTGTTATTTTTCCTGATCCTGTCCCTCTTCCCAGTCTCCACCCTCCAATGGACCCCAGTGCGTGTTGGTCCCCTCTTTGTGTCCATGTGTTCTCATGATTTAGCTTCCACTTCTAAGTGAGAACATGTGGTATTTGGTTTTCTGTTCCCATATCAGTTTGTTGAGGATAATGGCCTCCAGCTCCATCCATGTCCCTGCAAAGAACATGATCTCATGGTTTTCTATGACTGCATAGTATTCCATGATGTATATGGACCACATTTTCTTTTCCAGTCTATTGATGGGTGCTTAGGTGGATTCTATGATATAGGAGATGTTTTACTATTTTTTTCTTTTTGAGATAGTCTCACTCTGTCGCCCCGGCTGGAGTGCAGTGGTGTGATCTCGGCTCACTGCAACCTCCAACTCACAGATTCAAGTGATTCTCCTGCCTTAGCCTCCCAAGTAGCTTATATTACAAGCATGCACCACCACACCCAGCTAATTTTTGTATTTTTAGTAGAGACAGGCTTTCACCATGTTGGCCAGGCTAGTCGAACTCCTGACCTCAGCAATCCACCCGCCTTGGCCTCCCAAAGTACTGGGATTACAGGCATGAGCCACCGTGCCCAGCCAGACGTTTTAGTATTTAGAAAGCAGTTTTGCAAACGTGGTTTTCTCTACAGTATCCTAGGGTGAAAACTCACTCATGAATCTTCCCTAACCTGACCCCAGCCCTGTGTGTGTGAGGGGAGAGGTTGCTGCGTGGAGTTGGTCTGGTTTGGGGCTCATTTGCTAGTGCATAGGTGCCTGTGCCTCAGAGGGCTCTCGTGTTTTCCGTACAATCTGCTCTTTTTGACATAAGTTCCTACTGTACTTTAGCAGCAGGTGGGGACAATGTAGGGATGATGGCACACAGGTCACACAGGCCATGCCTCCTCATCAGCCTCTGGAACCAGCTCCTCCACTTTGCTCTCTTTTCTCTCAAGGGGCAGCCAGGCTGGCAGACCAGGCCATCAGGCCTTAGGTACTGGGCACCAGTATTATTCTGTCTCGCTCTCTTCCTCTCTGTTTGCATCCTCTGGGGCAGGTGGATTTGAATCATGAGGCCTTTATCCCCAATTCCTGAACCTGAGGAAGGAGGGGGCTCTGTAGGATCCAGCCTGCATCACAGAGTTTCAGCACTGGGATTTGGGACCCCAGGCTAGAGACACTTTCTTCCTTAGGGGCTGTATCAGAGAGGGGGAGATTCATGAGACCAGATGAGGGCATTGCTCTATTTCCTGATGTATCAGTCAGGAAAGGTTAGGTTATGTTGCAGTAACACATAGCCCCAGAAATCTCAGTGGGGAAGGAGGGAAGGAAGCAGAAAATGAAAGAAGGAAGAAAGAAAGGGAGGCAGGGAGGAAGGAGAAAACTAAGTAGGGAGGAAAGGAAGGAGGAATAGAAGGAGGAAATAAAGAAAGAGGAAAGAAAAAAGGAAGAAAGTAAGGAAAGGAAGAAGGAAGGAAAGAAGAAAAGAAAGAAAGAAAAAAGCAAGAGAAGAGAGAGAAAGAAAGAAAGATGGAAGGAGGGAGGGAGGGAAGGAAGGAAATAAGAAAAGAAGGAACGAAGGAAGGCAGGCAGGAAGGAAGAAAGGACGGAAAAAAGGAAGGAAGGAATGGGGGGAGGAAGATAGGCAGGGAGGTGTGTTTCTCACCACCATAGTTGTCAATTGCAGATCAGCAGTGAATTTTCTCCCTGTAATCCTTATTCTAGGACCAGGACTAAAGGGGCGGTCCTGATCTAGAACGTGCTGGTCTCACGGCAGAGGAGAAGGGCTCATGGCAGGATGAGAAAATGGCTTGTGAAGTTTCTACTCTAACACAGCACAAATCACCTCTGCTCTCATCTCACAGCTGATCCTGATGTTAGTGGGCTGGGAGGTACAGTCACCTTTCAGTGACAGGGCTATAGAGAGATGACATTGGGATGATTAAACAGCCTGAGATGTGAGACAAACAGACCTCGATTCTCTCCAGGTACTGAGAGCCTAACACATTCCAGAGACCCAGGAAATCGGGCCACACAGCAGGGCAGTGGTGATGCTGGGAGGGGACCCCCCAGTGTTCCAGTGTGAGTTCCCCCAACCGTACAGCCTGTGACAAGGATCGGGTGCGATTAATTCACCTGCAAGGAAAGAGGGCTGTGATAAATCTTATTTGCATTGCTCTAAAGGAATACCTGAGGCCAGGTCATTAATAAAGAAAAGCGGTTTAATGGGCTCAAGATTCTGCAAGCTGTACAGGAAAAATGTCAGGCACATCTGCTTATTTGGGGGGCCTCAGGAAGGTTCTCAATCATGGCAGAAGACAACGGGGAGACATTGATTTTTGTTGTTGTTGTTTTGAGATGGAGTCTCAAAAAAAAATGGAGTCAGGAGTTCAAAACCAGCCTGGCCAACATGGTGAAAACCCATCTCTACTAAAAATACAAATATTAGTCAGCCATATTGGCAGGCACCTATAATCCCAGCTACTTGGGAGGCTGAGGCAGGAGAATCGTTTGAACCCAGGAGGTAGAAGTAGCAGTGAGCCAAGATGATGCCTCTGCACTCCAGCACGGGCAACAGAGTGAGACTCTGTCTCAAAAAAAAAGTTAAAATGGACAGAATTTCTAGAAGGTTCTATAAGGATCCATCACCTCCACACCCCCCAGTCTTCATCTTTGGCCACCAAGGCCGCCTGGCCACCTTCAGCACAAAGCTGCCACGTAACATTCATTTTTGCTCCTTTTTAAGGCCAATTCACATCTTTCTCACTTAGCGGGCATAATTTTTCTTTTTGCAACTAAAAATTCCTCATTTTTTACAAGATTTTTTTCCCTCCTTCCTCTCAGCTTGTCATCAGTGTTCTGTAAAGAGCCCAAGGCAGAAAGCAATTAATTCACCTGCAAGAAACAGGGAATTCCTATTCAAAGATTAGACTTTTGTCCTCTTTTCTAACCAGAAAGTTCTGTAGAGAGAACCACCCAGGCTTCATTTGTATAAAAATGACGGTGATTTTCCAAATTTCAGATAAATCCCATGAAAGGGTCTGACATTTGTCCCCTGGCTGTGAAAACTAAAGTTCTCACCTGCAAACGGAAGCCCGTCCTGTTTAAACTACAGTCTAATGAGAATGTCACATCCCAGTGGATTTTTCTACATAAAAGGAGAGAAAACTTCAACTTTCCTCGTGAGGGTCAGAGAATACAGCTTTCTCTCTAAGCATTTTCCTCCAGTCTAGCTTTTGTTTTTTCCTTTTAGAGTTGGGCTATGTTGCTCAGGCTGGTCTTGAACTCCTGGTCTCAAGTGACCCTCAAGTGCTGGGATTACAGGTATGAGCCACTGCAACCAGCTTTTTATGTTTGTTTTGTTTTGTTTTGTTTGAGACAGGGTCTTCCTCTGTTCACCCTGGTTGGAGTGGAGTGATGCCATCATAGCTCGCTGCACCCTCAAACTCCTGGGCTCAAGCAATCCTCCCATCTCTGCCTCTCAAAGTGCTGTGACCACAGGTGTGAGCCACCACACCCAGCCAAGTGTAGCCTAAATGAGAGTCACTCTAACAAGAAATCACCTGGCCAGAGCACTGACTCGTCTGCTTCTGGGGAGGTGCAGCCCACCTCTCCCTTCTCCACCATCCAGTACCCTCCGCTCCTGCAACCTGCAGCAGGCCATGGGTGGGGCAGTAGCCCACCAATACCCCAAAAGCCAACTGCACGCATCTCTTCCCAGATGCCCATTTGGTGGAACCGTGTGGGTGGCTTGGAGCCAGCGCGATGGGAGAATTAACAAGGCAGAGTCAGTGGGCCGGGCACAGTGGCTCCTGCCTGTAATCCCAGCACTTTGGGAGGACAAGGCAGGCAGGTCACTTGAGTTCAGGAGTTCGAGATCAGCCTGGCCAACATGGTGAAACCCTGTCTCTACTAAAAATACAAAAAAATCAGCCAGCCATGGTGGTGGGCACCTGTATTCCCAGCTGCTACTCAGCAGGCTGAGGAGGGAGAATCACTTGAACTCGGGAGGCGGAGGTTGCAGTGAGCTGAGATCATACCACTTCACTCCAGCCTGGGTGACAGAGGGAGACTCTGTCTCAAAAAAAGGAAAAAAAGAAGCCAGCAGCATGCTACAAGTTGGCATTTTGGGGTGACAAGCAGGTGCGGGTTCACCGCCACATCACCCTTCTGGGGAAGCTCTTTGGTGCAGACCACAAAGGACCACCAAGAAGAAGAATCAAGCCGCCCCCAGACTCTGCCAGTCCCAGCTCTCACTATCTTTGGGGCTCCGGGCAGTAAGAAACCACCCCCTCTCGGTCCCACGTCACAGGCAGGTGGGCCCCATCCTTCTCCTGAAGAGTGTCCTCACCCACACTGGACCCGGCTAGCCCATCTGGCTCCAGAAGAGCGGGCTAACCAGACCTTAGGAATTCAGGAACCAAGCCAGCGTCTCTGTGTCTGTAGGTAGGATGGTCCCAAATGTTACCGGAAGGAAATAGGGAAATATCCAAATAGGCAGTAATGAGGAGTGGGAGACTGGGGCCGTGTCTTTTCTTTGTCATGGTTGAGACTTCAGGTGTGGTCCCAATAAAGAATGGCCACTTGGCTTTTTTTTTTTTTTTTTTTTTTGAGATGACGTCTCGCACTGTCATCTGGGCTGGAGTGCAATGGCGCCATCTCTGCTCACTGAAACCTCCATCTGCTGGGCTCATGCGATTCTCCTGCCTCAGCCTCCCAAGTAGCTGGGATTACAGGCACACACCACCACAACAGCTAGTTGTTTTGTATTTTTAATAGAGTTTAGTGTTTTACTATGTTGGCCAGTCTGGTCTCGAATTACTGACCTCATGATCCGCCCCCTTCAGCCTCCCAAAGTGCTGGGATTACAAGCATGAGCCACCATGCACAGCCTGGCCTCTTGGCTTTTACCAAATAATGTTTGCTTCCGAGGAAGCTGGAAGCTGCAGCCACGATGGGCCTTTGCAGGGGAGCATGAGAGCCACAGGTAAGGACACCTGAGATAGACAGGATTGATGGGGCCTGGGGGAGGGCAGGGTACATCACATTCCCCCACCTAGACCCACAGGCCACGGCATCATGGCCCCATGCAAGGGACCACTCCTGTCTGTCTGTCTGTCTGTCTGATTGTGTGATTCCCAGTTATTCCCATTCCTCCAACAGATAACATTCCAATGGGCTCAATGCATACACTTTTATTAAATCTCACTCTGTCACCCAGGCTGGAGTGCAGTGATGCAATTATAGCTCACTGCAGCCTCCAACTCCCAGGCTCAAGTAATCCTCCCACCTCAGCCTCCTGAGTAGCTGAGACCACAGGTGTCCACCACCATACTCCGCTAAATTTTAATTTTTTGTAGGGACAGGGTCTTGCTATGTTGCCCAGGCTGGTCTCGAACTCCCGGCCTCAAGCGATCCTCCCACCTCAGCCTCCCACAGTACTGTGATTACAGGGATGAGCCACTGCCCTTGGCCTAAATGTGTTCTTAAACACCTGTGTTGTTATTTTGTACATGAGTATTTTAATGTACACAAATGGCAATGAGCTGTGGCCTTATGGCGTTGCTTTCTGTTTTCAGGCAGTGCTAGGCTTTTTTTGTTTTGTTTTGCTTTGTTTTGTTTTGTTTTGTTTTGTTTTTTTGAGATGGAGTTTCACTCTGTCACCTAGGCTGGAGTGCAGTGGCATGATCTCGGCTCACTGCAGCCTCTGCCTCATAGGGTCAAGCAATTCGCAGCCTCTTGAGTAGCTGGAACTACAGGCATGCACCACCAGGCCTGGCTAATGTTTTTGTATTTTTAGTAGAAATGGGGTTTCACCATGTTGGTAAGGCTGATCATGAACTCCTGACCTTAAATGATCCACCTGCCTCAGCCTCCCAAAGTGCTGGGGTTACAGGTGTGAGCCACCGCGCCCAGCCAACACTAGATTTTTTTAAATGATGCTGTGTGTTCATCTAGCCTGTCACGTCTCACTGCTGTACCACCTTCCATGTTTCTACCCAGCTCACCTGCCCACGCTCCTGGTGAGGAACCCCAGGGCACCTCCACCTCCCGGAGCACAAATGTCATTCAGATGAGCAGCTTGGGACATGGTATGGGCCTATGCGGAGGTGTCCCTAGGTAATGATGGCATCAGAGTGAGAGGCTGGATGAGGATGTGGCTGGGGGAGCTTCGAGGTGCTGTGATGTGTAAGAGATGATTAATTCCAGGATGTCACCCCAAGGAGAATATGCGTGGACCAAAGATGCGGGGTCCCCAGGAGGGTGCACCAATACTAAAGACCCCAGATTCCATCCCTAGTCAGGCTCCCTGCTAAGTGGCAATTAGAAAAATTCCTCTTTACAGAAAACAAAATGCCAATTAGGTCCCCAACTACAGAGCCAGTCCTCTACCCTCTAGTGAAAGCTTCCGGTAGACAAGAAAAGCTTGGGAAAGCCACAAGGAGTAGGAACCACAGCTGAGGCTGGGCAGCAGCTTCATAAATCGAAAGGACAATTCTTTTTTTTTTTTTTTTTTTAAGAGATCAGGTCTCACTCCATCGCCCAGGCTGGTGTGCAGTGACTCAATCATGGCTTACTGCAGCCTTGAACTCCTGGGCTCAAGTGATCCTCCCAGCTCAACCTCCTGAGTAGCTGGGACCACAGGTGCACACCACCATGCCTTACTAACTTTTATTTTTATTTTTAAAATAATTTTTTTAAATTTTAGTTTAGTGTTACTTAGTGTTACTAAGAGGTCAGGAATAACTAGCCCCCCCTTATAATGAAGCACAGCTGAAGGTTCGATGTTACTTTCAAGCCACCCTGAAACTCTGTAGCAGGACTAGGAGCAAGACTCAAAGGCTCTCGTGCCATCTTTATTTCTTAGCTCATTCTTCCATTCTTTAGAAGGTACTATGCCTTGCTTTAGAAGATGCTGTCATTACTTTGTGACATTATGAGTTTAACATTAAGCATACTTGTTACCTGTATCTGTGTTGGATGAGTTTGTATATTAAACATCTGTAGCCACTTGACACAGATAAGGACCTACTTAGTACTGTTTATACATTTATAAAGCTTCTTTTAAAAAAAAAAAAATCAAGTTATCTTTCTCTACAAAACAACAAGATCCTCTCCTTTTTCAATGGGATAAACCTGGGTGGGTTTACACATCATGATTCCCAAGAGTGAGCTAGTGTTTGGAATACTCTGCTTCTGAAGGCAAAGTAACCTTACGAGGATTGAATTTCTACTGACTTTAGTAATGAGGTTTTATCTACTTGAGTTTAAATAATGCCTTCTATGCTTTTAGAATGGCTATAGTGTCTAGGAGCTCATATTGTTGTGATTTTTAGCCAATAGCTCATGGTGGGACAAAGAGTTTGAGAACTGCAAGGAAAATAAATAATGTTGGAAGCCACTTTAGATACCATCTTAGTGTGAATTTCAGCAGCAGTGGATGGGTAAAGTATTTTCCAAAATAATGTATCCCTTGTCTTCATCTTTGGTGAGTATGTGTTCTATTTCCTCAGGGAAACTCTTCACTGAATTTTATATAATGGACAATCATTTTTAACCCCATAAATCCAAAATACATCATTTAGACAAATGGTCATAGTATCTTCTAGCAATTAATCTCAGGGTTTAAGAAGGAAAAGAGGAGGCTGAGTGGGGGTGGATCACTTGAGGTCAGGAGTTCAAGACCAGCCTGTCCAACATGGTGAAATCCCATCTCTACTAAAAAATACAAAAGTTAGCCAGACATGGTGGCACACACCTGTAGTCCCAGCTACTTGGGAGGCTGAGGCAGGAGAATTACTTGAGTCCAGGAGGTGGAGGTTGCAGTGAGCTGAGATCGTGCCACTGCACTCCAGTCTGGGTGACAGTGTGAGACTCTGTCTCAAAAAAAAAAGAAAAAAAGGCGGGGGGAAGGAAGAGAAACTTGTGGTGGGATACACTTTTACATATTATCAAGAAATTATATCTCTATGGGTGGTACATATCTTATTTTAATTTTTCAGAATCTGTTAATCCAGCTACTTTTCTAGTTCACTGACGAGCTTCAAAACATAGAAACGTTGCTGGCATCTTGACCTTCTTCATCCAGCAAAGAATGTTTTGCTGACCCAATTAAGGGGACTGGTCATTTAGAATAGTGAGTTTATAAACTTTATTGAAGATGGATCATCTGTGCTCCTTAATTAGCAGGCATAAGATTCTTTCCTAATTGGCTTATTAATAGAGATATTAAAACTAGCATGTAACAGTGCAACCAACCCCCTTCTTACACCAGAAATGTGTTTACTTCTGAAGACAGTCTTGTGAGGACAAACACTAGCTTTCTCTCTAAGTTGACTCTGGCATATTTTCTTCTCTGAGCTTCATGAAGATCTAAGGAAAAAGGAGTAAACCAAGTTTTTATTAATTCAACCAATATATATTTCCTAAATATTTAATATAAGTTCCAACTACATATAGAATAACAGCCTACGCCGCTGCTATTCTTTCTTACCATTCCTTCAGAGCAGGTGATACTGTTAACACATGGAACACACTCTAGGGTAGCAAGGTTTTACATAATCAAATACTTCTTTACTCCAGAAGCCTAAGTACTTAAGCTGAGGGTAAGAAATCTGAGGATGGCTTCCCATCTTTACATAAATACATCAAGTTCCCCCCTTTAATTGTGGATCACACAGTCTATCTTTTTAATACATTTTAGTTCTCTTCACTAATACAGAACCCTTTGATGCAGTACAAAAAAAGTTACATTTTAGAAATAGGGATATAGTGACATTGAGCAGGTCCTATAGATTTTCATAGTTCAATGGTCATTCATTCAACGGAAGCATGCTTGAATAGTGCATGTAAAGAGAATTCACCTGGGGACATGCGTACATGAGTGCTGGTACCCGACCTGATTCTGCCATAGCCAAATCCTTTAAACTTTATGACCTCTCCACTGTTCAAATATGTAAACTTGTGAAATGAAACAGAATAGTTTCTGTGGTGCCCATAATGAATATTCTGCAATTCTGGGATTGAAATCTTTGATTTCATGAGTAGACTCTTACTTCTTTTTTTTTTTTTTTTTCGAGCTGGAGTCTCACTCTGTCACCCAGGCTGGAATGCAGTGGTGTGATCTCCACTCACTGCAAGTTCTGCCTCCTGGGTTCATGCCATTCTCCTGCCTCAGTCTCCCGAGTAGCTGGGACCACAGGCGTCTGCCACCACACCCAGCTAATTTTTTGTATTTGTAGTGGAGATGGGGTTTCACCGTGTTAGCCAGGATGGTCTCGATCTCCTGACCTTGTGATCGGCCTGCCTTGGTCTCCCAAGGTGCTGGGATTACAGGCGTGAGCCGCCGCACCCGGACGACTCTTACTTCTTAGACTCCATATCCTCCTGTCTTATAGCGTGGAAGGTTATTTCACCAGTTCTATCTCTGCACTGTCAAAGGGACATGAGCAGAATAGTAAGGAACATTTTCAGTAATGGTTACCACATCAAACTACTAACGCTGAAGGCCATATTAAGGCAGTGGAAAAAGTACCCTGAGAAGAAAGTAAATATTAATCCTCTTGTTGGTTCCATGGTTTGCTGATGACTAAGGTAATAAAGAAAAGTAAATTAGTTTCTGCCAAGCTAATGTCTATGATCAGACACTGAATATCATTTTACAGTGTAGATTATCTCAGTGGTGAACAGGAGGGAATGTGTCAGATTCACCACCTCCTTCCCTGGTTCCCATTTGTGCTCTTTCGGAACAAAAATTATGTGCTTCGTGCTCCACTGCCAACTGCAGTATGGAGCACATGAGAGCTTCTGTGGCCCTTCTCAACCCTTTTACATCAGTCACAGAACTCCCACTGTTCTGTGCTAATGCAAAATGCAATAACGTTTAGCATCAGGACATCTCTGAGTCAAGAGGTTAACGGAAAACACATCTCCCATCGTGTTCCCGCAGCTCTGATACTGTTAATGGTGAAAACACCATGGAGACAAATAGATCTCTCTTTATTCAGGAAGCTTTGAGTGAAGAGAAAGTATATATGACATCTTTACAGCACGAGAGCCTCTCTATATGGTGCATTAAGGAGGGTGGAGGAGGGGAGACGTTCACGTAACATCATGTTTAATATGGCTTGAGCCTTGTCTAGAAGATGGACTCTGTCTTCTTCATTTTCTTTCTGTTGCTTTAATAAATAGTCCCAGTTCTGGCAGGGGAAAACGAGTTTTAACCTCTCAAGATACAAATTCAGGGAAAGAGGACTCTTTGAATAAGCACAGTAGAGACTTTATGAGGTATTTCTTAAAATGTGACCCAAATAAATGTTTGATAACGTAGCCACCTCTTTCTTACTTATCCTACTTTGTGCATCTTGCCTTTCTCTTCTGAGTGCTTCACATAGAAGGAATGTGGATCAATATATTTGTGAAAAGGAGTCAAGGCAAAACAGATCAATACATTATGATTACACTGAGATTTTTACTTGAAAATTACCTGAAAGTAGACTGTGTGCTCTGTGTGGTCATCTAAAGATCACAGGCAAACACATTTTTGTGATCTTACTATCTGTTCCCTTGCGAGGCTTTCTCAGGGGAATCTTAGTCAAGATCACTTCTTGTTCTTATAAGACTTTAAAAAGAAATTTGTTTTGTAGTTTATAAACTGTGATCGGAAGCTAAAATTAAGATGCCCCATTTCTTCAAGTGCTAAAGACTTTTCTCTCTGTGGTTAAAAAAAAAAAATTCTGGGTCAGAAATCCACTTTCAGGGTTATCTGCACATTTCAGATCCAACAAATAATTATCACTTTTTTATGTTATATATAGTCTTTGAAACATTTGAGGGATATGCATTATTTATTACTGCTAAGTCCTGCTGTCAGATGACTGTGAGGGCTTTGATGAGGGGAACGGGGAAAGAGGAGCGGGCCACACATTCAGCTTTTACATTGACTCAAAAACTTTTAGACGTGTTTCCAAAGCAGGCTGATCACTGCAATTCTAGTGCTCTAATTGTTGATTGAATTGTACCAAGGGCAGCCAAATTTCATGTATCAAAGTTCATCAAGTCCAGGAAAGAAAGACAGCAATTCCAGAATGACTCATTGTTTGATGAATAAGGCCTCAAGTGTTCTGTGGTTGCCATTTTCATATTTGAATAAAATGTATAGGATTCAAATCATAACTTGAATTCCGAATTGGGACGCATGATGCTCCATGGTGAGCCTGCAGTGTTAGAGCAACATACTGCTCCTGCTCAGCTGCCAATAAGCAACTTTGAAACATAAATGGAACATTCGTGGTGTGTGTTCTAAATACTCAAGGGGCTTAAAAGAGTCTTTTAATCTATTTGTAACTTTTTATTATTGAGTAACGAAGTGCTATTGATATACTGGAACCAATATGCAAAACACATATTGAATGAAGCATAATTAAAGGATAATATATCCCTCAAAGACTGAAGAGAAAGGCGCAAAATGAATTTATGGAAAGTAAGCTTTTTATTATTTGCCATGACCAAGAAGCAGAGTTTCTGGTTAATCAATATAGTTTTTAATAGAATTGCCATGTATGAGATATACAAATGACCAGTTTTTAAAATAAAGAATATATTCTGCTTAAAACTAAAACTGTTGGCCAGGCATGGTGGCTCACGCCTGTAACCCTAGCACTTTGGGAGGCCAAGGTGGGTGGATCACCTGCCTGGCCAACGTGGTGAAACCCCGTCTCTACTAAAAATATGAAAATTAGCCAGGCATGGTGGCGGGCGCCTGTAATCCCAGCTACTCAAACTTGGGAGGCTGAGGCAGGAGAATCACTTGAACCTGGGAGGCGGAGGTTGCAGTGAGCCGAGATCATGCCATTGCACTCCAGCCTGGGTGATAAGAGCAAAACTCAAAAAAAAACCAAAAAACAAAAAACAAAAACAAACAAAAAAAAAAACTGTTTAAAATACAATTTAACGTCTCCTAAGATTTATATGTTATTCTGAATCCTGCATGCTTGAAGGTCACTGTTCTGAAACCAAATTTATCTTGTATGATTAGTTGACACATAAAAGTGCAAATTACAGGCCTCACTTGGCAGAATATTGGTTAAATGAGAGTTCACCATATATGTTCTGTGGCTTAGGTTGGAAGCTTATGCTAACATTGACTGATCTTATCTAATGGGAAAGTGCCAGAATGTTCTGTTGCAAATAAAGCATTACTCTTCACTGGTCTATCCAAATGTTTACTTCTGGATATAGCA
Organism: Chlorocebus sabaeus; assembly: GCF_047675955.1. Lineage (NCBI taxonomy): Eukaryota > Metazoa > Chordata > Mammalia > Primates > Cercopithecidae > Chlorocebus > Chlorocebus sabaeus. The sequence continues at coordinate 452,577 of NC_132924.1, forward strand.
TATACTTATCCTGTAAGCTTGGGTGGCTCTAAATTCATCCAGCTCTGTTGGCCATTCCCTGCCTTGCCAGATCTTTTCTCTACCTTTTTCTCTCTGGCTCTACGCTCTCAGAGGCTCACCTTCATGCATTGCCTCAACAGTCTCTTTTGCCCACCAGCTTCTGAGTGTGTTTGGCCAAAGGGAGTCAACAAGGAGAGATCAGAGGGAAAGTGAAGAGAGAGGTTAGGGTACTAAATGCCCCTGACTTGCTTCCTGTAGGCTACAGAGAGGACCTGACTTTATTCCTTCCTGAGGGGGGCCATCTCTTGCAGTCTCAGCTCTCTCTCTGGCCTCTGATAACTACTCGCCCTTCTTGCTCTTTCAGGCCTCAGTCTCAGCTCTCTCTCTGGCCTCTGATAACTACTCGCCCTTCTTGCTCTTTCAGGCCTTGGGGTGTAAGGACTTCCTGCTATTGCTAGTCCTGGAACACTTCGCTATCTCTTCTTGGTCCCTCTTAACTCTGTCCAATCTTTACAAATTATCCTTTCATTAAACTTTCCTCAGTTTCCCCATCTACACGTGTGATTTTCTTGTCTAGACTCTGATTCACCATCTGAGGTCAATGTAAATGAGATAACAGAAGTTAGTCACTCACTTTCCATCATGTGTGGGAGATGAGGGTTGGAGGAGTAGATATTTATCTTTCCTATCATACTGTAAGCTCTGGAAGGGCAGAGACCGTATCTAATACCGCCTTTATGATTTCTTGCAAAACCTGGCAAAGGGCTTAGCTCACAGTGCATGCTCGGTGCACATGGAGAGTCTCACTGAGTTCTGAAATCCCCAAATTTGTTATGGGCTTAAATAAAAGATAAGCTCTTGACTTAGAATGTAGACTTTAAGAAGTCAAGGGCCACATCATTTTTTTAACAGCATTTCTAATGGAATATAATCTCTCATGATACAACTATCATACTGACTCTGGAAATTCTAACTAAATAAAAATAGGAAATTTCCTTCCTGGGTTATGTTGATTTGTGTTTAGCTGATAAGAAATAATTCTACTTTAAATGTTTAGATCCAATTTTTCTAACTTTTAATTTTACGTTACCAGCTCATCCCCTACTATTTGTTAGTTTTTCCTATTTCTGTGTGTGTGTGTGTGTGTGTGTGTGTGTGACTTTCACCTCTTCGGGAATATTCACAATTTTCTGAATATAATCTCAGTAGGGAGAACATGTAGAGTGATCAAAACAAGATTTAAGAACTAGGGAATAAATGAAATAGTGACCAGAATAGGTATCTTTACTATTTATTTATTTAGAGAGGGAGTGTCCCCCTTGTAGCTCAGGCCGGAGTGCAGTGGCACGATCTCGGCTCATTGCAACCTCCACCTCCCAGGTTCAAGCAATTCTCTCGCCTCAGCCTCCCAAGTAGCTGGGATTACAGGCACCTGCCACCACGCCCAGCTAATATTTGTATTTTTAGTAGAGATGGGTTTTTGCCATGTTGGCCCAGCTGGTCTCAAACTCCTGACCCCAGGTGATCTGCTTGCCTTGGCCTCCCACAGTGCTGGGATTACAGGCTTGAGCCACTGTACCCAGCCTTTAGGATATAGACTTTAAGAAGTCAAGGGTCACATTATTTTTTTTTTCAACAGCATTTCTGATGGAATATAATCTCTTATGATACAACTATCATACTGACTCTGGAAAATCTTAAGGAAATTCTTATTTCTTAAGGTTCATATTGCTGAGTCACTTTGACTTTTACCCTAATGCCAAACTTCTGTATACTTCAAGTTTCAATAATATTTCATATTTTATGTAATACAGAAAATGAAAATGGAAAATACTTTGGTTTGTAAAGCGGTAAGTTGTAAATGTATCATATTCATTTTCTATTCTGTACAAATTCCTCTTTTAATCTCTAATTTCTATGAAACTAGTGAAAGTAGGTTAAGAAAACCAGTGAGAGGCAACTTGCCTTTTGACTTTCTTGACTGAAAGGAAACTGCCTGACTAGTTCAAAGAGCAGATTCTTCACTGTTCACATTTTGCAAACAAGAGCATTTCTTTAACAAATGGAGGAGTGTGGAACATTGTCAATTCAGATAAGTTAAACTTTGCATCTTCTCGATAAGTTGAGCTGTTTCATGATCATTTCACTTGGGAAGTGACTGAAGCACCGTTAGATAAGTTAAAATGAAAAAAAAAAAAAAGTATGGAAAATATTTTTACCAACTGTTTCTTCTCGGCTTCTTGGCAAAGATCAACGGTTATGTTCCCTATCTAGGGACTATCTCTTGTGGGCCAGACCGGATGATCTAATAGGTCTTTATAATCTCTAAATACTGTGACTTTTATCCCCAAGTGAACTACATAGTTTATTTACATCGAAACACACTCGCAGGCTTAAGGAAATGCAGTCTGACTAATGCTAAGGAAAGTGAGCCAGGATGATTCAAGTGACTTTTTTTCTAAATAGGTTAAGTAAATTAAAATCATAGACGTTCTCTCTCATTCCCCTCGGGCATGTCAATATGTAGATTTTAGATGTCAGAATTCCCCAGTAGTGAATTAGTTTTCCTGCCATCAGCGAATTACAAATGCGTTGTCCCTAAACCTTTGTCATACTTCAAGAAAGCTCTTAGATAGAGATTTGATTTAATTTTTATTTTAATTCCACATTCTATCCCAGGCACATGGAAAATGAAAAATGTTGGGAATGATAGAAAAATAAAAATTGCTAGAAAAATGCAAGCATGATAAATAAAGCATCATCACTGTGCATTTCAACTTGATTAAGAATGTAGTTTTGGTGTTGCTTGTTTGTTTTGAGACAGAGTCTTGCTCTTTCGCCCAGTGTAGTGGCACAATCTTGGCTCACTGCAACCTCCGCCTCCTGGGTTGAAGCATTTCTCTTGCCTCAGCCTCCTGAGTAGCTGGGACTACAGGCGCCCACCATCACACCTGGCTAATTTTTTATATTTTTGGTAGAAATGAAGTTCCACCATGTTGGCCAGGCTGGTCTCGAACTCCTGACCTCAACTGATCCGTCTGCCTCGGCGTCCCAAAGTACTGGGATTACAGGCATGAGCCACTGTGCCCGACCTAAGAACATATTTTTGTGCTGTGGGCTACATTTATCTAGACAAATGAAGCATTGGGAGGAATGTCAATATTTTCATAAAAAATTCCTTCCCCAGGACTGTTAGCAAAGACAACTCTTTTTAAAAATTTCAATAGTTTTGGGGGAACAGGTAGTTTTTGGTTACAAGGATAAGTTCTTTAGTGGTGATTTCTGAGATCCTGGTGCACCCGTCACCCGAGCAGTGTATATTGTACCCAATGTGTGGTCTTTTATCTTTCACCCCAACTCCCACCCTCAAAGACAACTTTTTTAAGAACTCTTTTTTACCCTTGGCTGGGCACGGTGGCTCATGCCTGTAATCCCAACACTTTGGGAGGCCGAGGCAGGCAGTTCACGGGGTCAGGAGATCAAGACCATCCTGGCTAACACGGTGAAACCCCATCTCTACTAAAAATACAAAAAATTAGCCGGGCGTGGTGGCGGGTGCCTATAATCCCAGCTACTTGGGAGGCTGAGGCAGGAAAATGGCGTGAACCTGGGAGGCGGCAATTGCAGTGAGCCAAGATCGCGGCCCTGCACTCTAGCCTGGGCGACAGAGTGAGACTCCGTCTCAAAAACACAAACAAGAAAAGAACTATTTTTTACCCTCTATGTTGTGCAAGCATGTTAGGCTTTCCACATCAGGTAATACTTCGAATGGCCTATCTGGGATCAAAAATCAAAGCTGTTTTTATTGTTGCTGTTGATTTAAATTTTTTTTTAATTGAATCTCCTTCATACATGGCCTTGGGCCTCTTACAAGTAAATATAGGGACAGTCAAAAGATCTTGCTTTCAGAGGGCTTAGGGCTTCTCAGCTGATTATTTGCCCAAGTCTTGCATACAGTGGTTAAAAGAATGTAGCTAAATTATACCTATTAAGAAGGTATAGATAATCCAATTATCTATAGATTGTGTTTCTAAGGTAGTATAGGATAAACTTCAGGCCACTCTGTTTTCAGAGGAGGTGTCTGGATGCTGGTCTGTTCTGATGAAAATGGTGGTAGCAAGGAATTCTGTCTGAGGCTTGCTGATAGGGCCCAGCCATCGTGCTCTCTGCTTCCAGAATCCTGATTTATTATTTGGAAATCTCTTCTATTTAGTACTGAGGAGAAAACCCTTCTAAATATGATGGATTACTTTCTGGCAGCCCATAGCTTGGCAACCCATGGCACAATTGATTATGTTGCTTATCCTTAAGCTAAAGTATTTCTTAAAAGCTGATCATTTTTCTACTGTCTCTGTATAGCACAGCCAACCCTTGAACAACTCAGGAGTTAGGGGCAGCAACCCCCACACAGTTGAAAATCCAAGTATAACATAGCTACTAATAGCCCACTGTTGACTGGAAGCTTTACCAATAACATAAACAGTTGACTAACATATATTTTGTATGTTATCTGTATTATATACTAGAGTCTTACAATAAAGTAAGCTACAGATGAGAACATGTTATTTAAAAAATCATAAAGAAGAGACAATATATTTACTATCCATTAAGTGGAAGTGTGTCATCATAAAGGTCTTCGTTCTTGTCATCTTCAGGTTGGGTAGCCTGAGGGGCAGAGGAAGAGGAGTGGTTGGTCTTGCTATCTCAGGGGTAGCAGAGACGGAAGGCAATCTGCTTATACATGGACTCATGAAGCTCAAACCCATGTTGAAGAGTCACCTGTAAATGCTAAAAGCCCCAGTAAGTCACTCCCAACCTCTTCTGTATCAGATGACGACATCTCTCAGGGGCGCTTCTGACAATAAATTCAATATGGACTGTAGCATATATTCCTTTCTGTGTTTTTTTGTTTTTTTGTTTTTTTGTTTTGAGACAGCATTTCATTGTGTTTCCCAGGCCAGAGTGCAGTGGTGTGATCAGGGCTTACTGTAGCCTCCAACTCTCGTGCTCAGTGGATCCTCCCACTTCAGCCTCCCAGGTACCTGGGACTACAGGTGTGCACCACCATGCCCAGCTAATCTTCTTCTCCTCCTCCTCCTCCTCCTCCTCCTCCTCCTCCTCCTCCTCCTCCTCCTCCTCCTTCCTCTTCCTCTTCCTCTTCCTCTTCCTCTTCCTCTTCCTCTTCCTCTTCCTCTTCCTCTTCCTCTTCCTCTTCCTCTTCCTCTTCCTCTTCTTCTTCTTCTTCTTCTTCTTCTTCTTCTTCTTCTTCTTCTTCTTCTTCTTCTTCTTCTTCTTCTTCTTCTTCTTCTTCTTCTTCTTCTTCTTCTTCTTCTTCTTCTTCTTCTTCTTCTTCTTCTTCTTCTTCTTCTTCTTTTGGAGAGATGGGGTCTCATTTTGTTGCCCAGGCTGATCTTGAATTCTTAGGCTCAAGCAATCCTCTCACCTTTGCTTCCCAGAGTGCTGAGATTACAGAGGTGAGCCACCACACCCAATAATATATTCCTTATCTTGCAGGGTCTTAAGGTTTATTAAGCGAGAATACCATCCCCATAAACATAATTCATTTTGTTAACTTCATTCAGTGTCTCATCACTCATTCTGCCTATGATTTATCTTTTCTAAGTTTTGTTTTATTTTAAATTGACAAATAGTTGTATATACTTATGGAATACGATGGAATGTCTTGATACCTATACATGTGGAATGATCAAATCAGGCTAGTTAGCATACTCATCACTTCAGATATTTATGATATATCTTTAATCTCAATCACTTTCATATATCATGCTTTGGAATTATCCTAAAACTTGGATTCCTATTGAAGGCTACACTCAAGGTTGAGGATATGTTTGTTTGGGCTGTCTGTGTCCTCTGAAGCCTAGGTCAAAGACTAGCCTTTTTCTCTGTTTCCTTCTCCCCTCCCTTAGACAACTCTTTCTTCTGTTTTCACATAACACTTTGTTTAAACAACTAACATATCATAGCATATAATACTCAGTGTTGTATATGTCTATTTTGTGATAGTTTTTTGAATTATTTGATTGGATAGACACCATGTTAACCATCCTTTTATTCCCAGGTTGACTCGGAATAGGTGCTCAATAAGTGTGTGTTCACTTGAACAAAATTTTCTTCTGGCAAGCAATTTTTCACAAGTCTCTGATTTAGGAAATGTTAATCTCCGGTCACCTTTATGCCCTCCGCATAAGTTCCGTAGAGGTTTATTTTAGCATCTACGGAATTTTTACCTTTCATTCTGCTGTTGCTTCAGTGCACATGATCCAGTCTGAAACACGTTCAACAGCCAATGACACTAGGCTGCAACTGAAGCTTAGCTTTTGAAAAGTTACCTTAGCATGTTGGGAATCACCAGATATTAAAGGGTTCGTTACACCATAAATATGTAGAAAATACCTCAGGAAGAAATATTGTAATGCTTATCAGTACAGAACTGACTTATTTTCATTACTTAATTTTTTTAAATTTTAGAGTAATCACGTTGAATTTTCCTGCAACAAAACAAAACTTACTGGGGAGAAATGTCCATTGTTAAATGGCTGGGCCTTGATATACCCTTTTCTATATTGTTCATTAGATGTAAATAAAACCATCATAGTCATGAAATTGATAAATTGCTTTGCTTTGATGTTACTAAGCTTTTACAGTTGTAGCTTCCTACAGAGCTACGTCTCTTAGTATAGTTTTTGAAGTTTTTTTTCACTAAGAAATACATTTTATGATGATGTTGATAGTGATGGTAATGATGGCAATTTATTTTGTTAGTATTCACTGTGCAAATGGAATAGAGAATAAAGAATGAGTTACTTTTTTCATTTAATCAAAATTGAAAAGTCCTTCAAGTTAAGCGATGTGCTATTATAGTATTAACTGTGTCTAGCAATGTCTATTCAATTTAAGATTCATTGAATATGTTTATTCTTATGTTTTCTTTTGGATTCCTAGGAATAAAGTACATAAATTTCTGTATCTGGGAAGATTTCAATACAACCCTGCCTAAAAAGTTAATATTATAATAGTTAATCACACGTAGGTTTTCCCAATCAATTTTATTTTGGCCTGTCAAATAATTCTTAATTTACCACTCTTGTTTTCTCTTTTTTTCCTATGTCTACTGCCAGTTTTAATCTACCAATAATATGGTCCATTGACAATGTGTTGTACCTTGTTCAATTTTAACTGTTATACAGAGGTTACATGTAAATGTATCTATCTATACATTATATATTACATATGTATACATATTAAGCATACGGGAGGCACATTTATTCATTCATGTATTAAATAGTACTTTACTGAGCATTTATGCTAGGTGCTGTGGTAAATGCAAGATTGAAATGGTATTTCCTGCCCTCAACGATCTTGAAATGTGGTGTGAAGAATAAAATAATTACAAATACAAATGCATTAACTGCAGTTCCACAGTGCTGTAGTGAATCCAAGGAAGAGACTATTTCCAATTGTAGAATCAGAGTAGGCTTCAGGGAGAGATGTACTTTATATTGGGGCTTGAAGAACAGGTAAAGTTTTGATGGACAGAGATGAGGGGGCAAAATATTCCACATAAAGAGAAAAGTGCAGACAGGGGACTTGATTAGAGAGAAATAGGACGTCTTCAAGAATGCAAATAGTCTATTTGGGCTGAGACATAGTTTGCAAATAGGTTTAGTAGAAGAAAAGGCTTTACAAGTAATCTGAAGTCAGTTCGTAGAAGAATTTGAATGCCATGTAAAGGTGGTTGAACTTTTGCCAGGTAGCTATGGGGAGCATGTAGGTTGATTAACTGTCTACTTTAGATGATTAATTAGCTTATAAAGTGGACAGGACAGGATGTGAAGAGACTAGTTAGGAACTTATTACCATAGGCTCAGGTGATCTATGTATCAGTCTGAAATAGAGGGTTGGCAGTGTGTGTAGAAAGGAGGGGATATTTGGCAGATCCTGTCTGTGCAATTGGATTTTAAGTAGATCAATAAGAATAAGAACAATGAAGACTTGTTGAAGGTTGATTAGGTAAATTAATTTATTTTGCATTTAAACAATATGTGTTTGTGAATTTTTGCAGAAATAGTTGGCAGACCAGCAATGGACACACAAAAAATAAACTGATTACCGCGATCGAAGTTTGGAAGATAAAAACTTGTAAAAGATCAAACGATAGTGGATTGTGGGGTGCTAGTGAAAGCATCATCAAAATAACTTCCCAAGTATTACTGACTAAATAAAGCACAGCTAGAAGAGAGTGACTGGCTGGGGGAATAAGTAGGAGTTTTTGTTTTTAGGCCTTAAATGGAAGTTGAATAGATTCAATAGAAGTGGAGAGTGGGATATGTGGCAATTAAGAAGGGACTTCCTGAAGGTGAAGCAGTTGGGGATACTGATACTGAAGTTCAGGTTGTGGCTGTGTTTACTGATGACTAAAATGGAAAGGAGACAAATATCGTTAGCATTGATGAAGCCAGGGTACTAGAAAAATCCTTAGTGTAGCCAGAATGAGGAAAAAGACCCTAAAATGAGATAGAACTAAGTTACTTACTAAGTTGCTAATCTTTCAAGAATTTCCTTTATCATTTCAAATGCAAGTATCATTATACTTATTTCTTATTGACTCAAGGTGACTGCCAAGAAGTTCACAATCATTGTGCATGTTTCTAGGTACAGTCAATCCTCATTATCCATAGATTCCACATTGTGAGTTAGCCCACTCACTAAAATGTATTTGAAATCCCCAAATTAACACTTGCTGAGCTTCTGTAATCATTTATGGACATGTGCAGAGTGGCAAAAAATGTGTGTCACCCGATGCCACTGTTCTTTGCATTTGTATGCTTTCTGTTGATGATTTTGCTGTTTAAAATGACTCCCAAGTGTAATGTTGAAGTGCTGGCTAGAGTTCCTAAGCATAAGAAGGTTGTGATGTGCCTGATGAAGAAAATATGTGGCTAATAAACTTCATTCAGGCATGAGTTACAGGGCTTTTAGCTATGAGTTCATTGTTAATGAATCAACAGTACATATTAAATAGGATGTCTTTAAACAGAAACACACATAAAACAATGTTGTGCATTGATCAGTTGACAAAAATGTGGCCAGAGGCTTTTAGGAAATGAACCCTGTATTTCCCCTAGGAGCAATGCTTTAGTATTCGCTAATTCACTATTCGCAGCAACCATGTAGAACACAGCTACCGCGAGTAACAAGAATGGAGCGTACTTTATTCGTTTTGGTTCACGGTAGCTGCTTTCGTTGTTTGGATCCTCACTCAAGTTGAAAACCAAACTCATAAATCTTATTTAACGTTTTATTTTGAAGTAATTTTACACTTATAGACAAGGTGCAAAAATAGTGCAGTATTCTCATAGAGCCTTCATCTAGCTTCCCCTAAAGTTAACATCTTCATAACCATAGTATCCAAGCCAGGAAATTAACTTGGTTATAATACTACTGACTAATCTACAAACCTCATTAGAATTTCTCAACTTTTCCCATAGATGTCCTTTTTCAGGTCCAGGATCCAATCCAAGATCCCACATTGCATGTAGTGTCACATTTGCTCAGTCTTAATCTGTGACAGTGTCTCAGCTTTTCTGTGGCTTACTACTGGTCAGATATCTTGCAGACTGTCCCTCAGTTTGGGTTTGTCTGGTGTTTCCTTGTGATTAGATGGAGGTTTTTCATTTTTGGCAGGAACACCACGCAAGCAACGATGTGCCCTTTTCACTGCATCTTCTTGGGGTCGATTATGGCAAGACGTTGTCTCCCGGGTGATGTAAATTTTGATTACTTGGGTAAGGTTCTATCTCTCACATTTCTCCACTGTAAAGTTACCATTTTTCTCTTTATAATTAAAAAGTGGAATATGATTCTTTAACACCAAAACATTCTACAATATTACTTCTCAATCAATCAGTGAGCACATTATCAGTAGCCCGTTCTGTCCTGAGCATGGCAATAAGGCATAATTTTAAAATGGTATTTATTTTATTTTATTTTTTATGCTTATGGATACATAATGGTTATACATATTTGTGGGGTGCATGCAATATTTTGGTACAAGCATGTAATGTGTATCACTGATCAGATCTGGGTAATAGGATATCCATCACCTCAAATATGTGGTGTTACTTGGTGTTACTAAGTAACACTAATAATCTCCTGATGATCCACAGCTATTAACATTAAAAGTGTTAAGTGGGCTGGGTGTGGTGGCTCACACCTGTAATCCCAGCACTTTGGGAGGCTGAGGCTGGCAGATCACCTGAGGTTGGGAGTTTGAGATCAGCCTGGTCAACGTCGTGAAACCCCAGCTATACTAAAAGTACAAAAAAATTAGCCGGGTGTGGTGGCAAGTGCCTGTAATCCCAGCTACTCAGGAGGGTGAGGCAGAAGAATGACCTGAACCTGGAAGCAGAGGTTGCAGTGAGCCGAGATTGCGCCATTGCACTCCAGCCTGGGCAACAAGAGCGAAACCGTCTCAAGAAAAAAAAAAAAAAAAAGTGTTAATTGAATGCAGATGTCAGGGGGAAGAAACTTCTTGGGCATGTGCACTAAGAGATGAAATGGCAAAATATGACCTTCTGGGTACACTCCACCGGAAAAAGGGAAGAAAGTCTCACGTGGTCATAGGTACAGCTTCCTAAGCACACTGCATGTGCTCACTTCCCAAGGTTGAGAAGAGCTCTGCACATGTGGAAAGCCCACCCTAAGGGAAGAATCATGGGAAAGAGGTGAGCCTATAAAGTCCTAGGATCACGGTTAAATGGGGCACTTGGCTCTTTAAACTTCATGTGCCTTCCTGGGTCTGTTCCAAACACACCTTCCTTTCTTTCTTGTTCTAAAGCCTTTTAAAATAAACTTCCACTCCTGCTCTGAAACTTGCCTCGTCCCTTTTTCTGTTTTATGTCTCTCAGTCAAATTCTTTCTTCTGGGGAGGCAAGCACTGAAGTTGCTGGGGATCCGTACAGATGCGCTGCCAGTAACTCGAGTAACTTGGATGGCGTCCACTGGTAACATGTCCACAACATGAACACTTCACACACTCCCATCTTTACTTCTAGATAAGCTATATTAACTACCTAGTTAATATGCCCTTTCATATTCTTCTTTGTATACATGTGATCATAAAAATATATATTGTGTATAAAGAAATACATATGTATAATTATGTATACATATATAAACACACATAAACATATATACATATATATACACACATGCAGTTTTTAAAATGTATGTGTCTCTGTATGCTATCCAAAATTGGATCATACACAGTTTTTTTACCTTACCTTTTTTTTTTGAAACAAAGTCTCGCTCTGTAGCCCAGGCTGGAGTACAGTGGCACTATCTAGGCTCACTGCAACCTCCGCCTCCCGGGTTCAAGTTATTCTCCTCCCTCAGCCTCCCAAGTAGCTGGGGTTACAGGTGCCCACCACGACGCCTGGCTAATTTTTTTGTATTTTTAATAAAGGTGGGGTTTCGCCATGTTGGCCAGGCTGGTCTTGAACTCCCGACCGCAGATGATCCACCCATTTCAGCCTCGCAAAGTACTGGGATTACAGGCGTGAGCCACCGCGCCCGGCTGTACCTTACCTTTCATTTTACAATCATGAAAATTCCTCAAGTCAACTGATAGAGTGCTAATTAATTAGTCTGAATGGCTGTGAAATATTTCATGGTGTGGATAAAATGCAACCTATACAGGCATTCTGTGTTGATAGGAGTTCTTTTTTTTTTTTTTTTTTTTTTTTTTTGGTTCTTGGCTCCTATAAACAGTCACCATCCTTTAGTAAAATTTCCTTATAAAGTTCTTTTTGTATAGATTCTAAGAAGTGGACTTTTGGGTTTGAAGGATGTATGTACTTTTAATTGTAGTAAATGTTGCTAAATTGTTTTTTCTTTTTTTTTTTTTTTGAGACGGAGTCTCGCTCTGTCACCCAGGCTGGAGTGCGGTGGCCTCATCGCGGCTCACTGCAAGCTCCGCCTCCCGGGTTTACGCCATTCTCCTGCCTCAGCCTCCTGAATAATTGGGACTACAGGCGCCCGCCACCTCGCCTGGCTAATTTTTTTTGTATTTTAGTAGAGTCGGGGTTTCACCGTGTTAGCCAGGATGGTCTCGAGCTCCTGACCTTGTGATCCGCCCGTCTTGGCCTCCCAAAGTGCTGGGATTACAGGCGTGAGCCACCGGACCCGGCCGATAAATTGCTGTTTCAAAAGATGCTATAACATTCCACATTTTCAAGAACAATGTGGAAATATCCTTTCCCCTACATACTTGCCAGCAATAGCTATTACAAATATTTTATATATGCATGTATATATAATGTATATATACATGTATATATAATGTATATATACATGCATATATATATATATATATATATATATATATATATATATATATCAGTTCACTGCAACCTCCACCTCCTGGGTTCAAGTGATTCTCCTGCCTCAGCCTCCCGAGTGGCTGGGAACACAGGTGCCTGCCACCATGCCCGACTAATTTTTTGTATTTTTAGTAGAGATGGGGTTTCATCATGTTAGCCAGGATGGTCTGGATCTCCTGACCTTGTGATCTGTCTCTACTAAAGAATACAAAAATTAGCTGGACGTGGTGGTGGGCACCTGTCATCCCAGCTACTTGGGAGGCTGAGGCAGGAGAATCGCTTGAACCCGGGAGGTGGAGGTTGCAGTGAACCGAGATCCTGCCACTGCACTCCAGCCTGGGTGAGAGAGTGAGACTGTTTCCAAAAACAAACAAACAAACAAACAAATGTGATTGGGATGTTGAGGCTAAAAAGACTATATGTTATCTGTTATTATAGTATGTGACCCAAAGATGACAATTTTTTTGATCCCAGCTAGTTGCAGCTGATATTGATGTTTCAACATGACATATTTTTATACAGACAAAATATCAAACTATCATATTCGAATTTCCTTTTTTCCAAAAGGAGTGAGTCATATACACAAAAGACATTCTCACTATATCCCACCCAATTCCCAAGTCTTTTTCCATTCTACATTATTTTCCTTTTGACCAGTTTCAGAAAGGTGCGCCCACTGCTGCCCCTAGTAATAATAAATGAATAATAACGATGATACCTCCATAACCAACAGTAGGGTGTCATCAATTGTGTCTCTGGATCAGAGGCCAGGGCAGCTTGGCAGCAGCTCAAGAAACTGCATACAAGATGGTGTTCAATGAGAAAAATGCACTGTGCAGTAATTAATGTAAGAGTCGCATCTAGTTGGGATGGCAGAAAATTTGCTCATGAAGGCCATTTGTTCCACTATGATGGAGTCAGTCACATAAAATCATTTATTGTTGGCTCAAGCATGCTTTACAGGGCTGTAAAGTCAGTTCATGCTGGCCCAGGGAAAAGTCCACCTGTGGTGAATGAAAACCCCCATGGAAGTCATACTGCTCAAATTTTTGCTGTAGTTCATGCTCATGTAAATGTTGAGCAGGGAAATCCTTGAAGCTCTATGTGTATTTTCCAGTGATACTTGAGAGGCAGTGAAAAGAAACTTGCCAAACAGTGAGGCAATGAAAGCATAATCTCACGCAGGGAGGCTAAGACCATTGTCAGGTCCAGCAGAACCACAGACTGAACCTCAGTGGTGATTCTAGGGAGTTCTGCCTGTTTAGTATTTTATATACTCTTTGGCATTTGGCTTCTTTCACTAAACATCATGCTTACGAGTCATCCATATTGTTGTGTACAGCAATTGGTGTAAGTTCACTCCTAGTGTTGTGTGAATATTCCATAATTTACTTATCTCTCCTGATGTTGATGAGCATTTGCGTCACTGATAGTTTGGGGATATTATGCATATTGTTGCTAGGAACATTCTTATACATGCTATTTAGAAATACATATGTGCAGGTGCATTTCTCCTGGTTATACATCCAGAAGTGCATTCACTGGTCCACAGGGGATGTGTCCATAGTAAATAATACCAAATGATTTTCCAAAGTGAATTATGAGACCGGGTGCGGTGGCTCATACCTGTAATTCCAGCACTTTGGGAGGCCGAGGCAGGTGGCTCACCTGAGGTCAGGAGTTCAAGACTAGCCTGGTCAACTTCAAGACTAGCCTGGTCAACGTGACGAAACCCCATCTCTACTAAAAATACAACTAATTAGCCAGGTGTGGTGGCAGGTGGCTGTAATCCCAGCTACTCAGGAAGCTGAGACAGGAGAATTGCTTGAACCTGGGAGGTGGAGGTTGCAGTGAGCCCAGATCATGCCACTGCACTCCAGCCTGGGCAGAAAGAGTGAAACTCTGTCTCAAAAACAAAACAAACAAACAAAAAACCCAAAAGTGAATTATGAGAGTTCTAGTTGCTCCACATCCTCAGCAAAATTTAGTATTACTAGTTTTATTCTGGTCAGTGTTTTTTGTTTGTTTTTTGTTTCTTGAGACAGTTTCTTCTCTGTCATCGTGGCTGGAGTGCAGTGGTGTGAATACAGCTCACTGCTGCCTTGACCTCCTGGGCTCAAGCAATCCTCCCACGTCAGCTTCTTGAGTAGCTGGGATCATAGGTGTGCACCACCATGCCCAGCTAATTTTTAAACTTTTTTGTAGAGAGGGTGTCTCTTCATGTTGGCCAGGCTGGTCTCAAAATCCTGGGCTTAAGTAATCTTGCTTCAGTGTCCCAAAGTGCTGAGATTACAGGTGTGAGCCACACTGCCCAGCTGTGTCAGTGGTTTTACTGTATATTTCACTGATAACTAACAAAATTGAATATTATTTTATATGTTTATATATTTCTTATTTATTTGGATATCTTATGGGAAATTCAAGGCTTGGCCCATTTTTCTATTGAGTTTTCTGGCTTTTTAAAACAATTGATTTTAAGGAGTTGTTTATATGTTCTAGATACAAGTAGCTTGTCAGATGTATATATTGAAAATATTTCTCCCACTCTTAATTTTTTCACTCTCTTAATGTGTCCTGATGAACAGAACTACTTACTTTTAATGTAGTCCAATTTATCAGATTTTCCTGATGTTTAATGCTTTTTATGCCGTTTAAAAAACTTTTTGCCTATATTCAGCAAACAGCATTCTAATTTCTCAACTAAAAGATAGTTTTACCTTTCATATTTAGATCTATGATGTATCTTGAAATGATATTTATCATGTGATATTAAAAAATATATATGTATATATTCATAAATGTGCCCCTAACATTTATAGGTCCTGGGCCAAATGTAAAATGGAGATGCATTTCTTTTTCTTTTCTTTTTCTTTTTCTTTTTTTCAAGATGGAGTCTCATTCTGTCGCCCAGGCTGGAGTGCAGTGGCACGATCTTGGCTCGCTGCAACCTCTGCCTCCCGGGTTCAAGCGATTCTCCTGCCTCAGCCTCCTGAGTAGCTGAGACTTTAGGCACATGCCACCACGCTGGGCTAATTTTTTGATTTTTCATAGAGATGGGGTTTTGCCATGTTGGCGAAGCTGGTCTCGAACTCCGGGTCTCAAGTGACCCACCTGCCTCGGCCTCCCCAAGTGCTGGGATTATAGGTATGAGCCACTATACCTGGCATGAGAGTTGTATTTCTTTTTTTTTTGAGATGGAGTCTCACTCTGTCACCCAGGCTGGAATGCAGTGGGGTGATCTCGGCTCACTGCAACCTCCACCACCCAGGTTCAAGCAATTCTCCTGCCTCAGTCTCCCAAGTAGCTGGGATTACAGGCGTCCATCACCACGCCCAGCTAATTTTGTATATTTTTAGTAGAGACAGGGTTTCACCATGTTGGCCAGGCTGGTCTCGAACTCCTGACCTCTGGTGGGTCACCCACCTCGGCCTCCCAAAGTGCTGGATTACAGGCGTGAGCCACCACACCCGGCCGAGAGTTGTATTTCAAATGACTAAATATTTACAAGATATAAATCAAACTGACAAACTGTGAAGTTAAATATATTCTATTCCCCTACTTTGACAGATCTAACTTCATAATGTCAAAATTGAAAAATACATTCATACTCGTGTTTTTATGTTTGGAAAAATATCAAAGATTACAGAGTTTCTTTATTATTGGGCATGTCTGGGTGTTCTGTTGATGGACTGGTGTTTTTACAAGAGTGGTAAATTCATTCGTAATTCAAAATTATTATATATTTATTCCATAAAGTTATTTTTATTAATTTTATTTTGTCTAAATCATTAATTTTGTTATCAAGATTTTGACATAATTTGTCTTCTATCAACAGTAAATATCTAAAGTATTAAAAATAAGATGTAGCTAGAGTCAAATGAACAAAATTTGAATATATTTTAATCAAAAGTTCCATATGCGTTATCCAAGTTATTCATCTTCTAACACATTCAATATCACCTATCAAAATTAAAATGCTAGGTTGAGCATGGAGGCTCACACCTGTAATCCCAGTGCTTCGGGAGGTCGAAGTGGGATGATCGCATGAGCCCAGGAGTTTGAGATCAGCCTGGCAACATGGCAATACCTTCATCTCTACAAAAAAAAAAAAAATTAACTTAGGTGTGGTGGTGCATGTCTGTGGTCCCAGCTACTCAAGAGGCTGAGGTGGAAGGATTGCTTGAGCCCAGGAGGTGAAGGCTGCAGTGAACTGTGTTTGAGCTACTGCACTCCAGTCTGGGAGACAGACCCTGTTTCTAAAAAAAGATAAGTCAATTGCCTTTTTCCTTCTTTCTGGCGTTGAAGACGTCAAAGCGAGGATATGGTGAGTCCTCTGGTGCGAAATTCTGGATTTCCTCGGGTCTTCTGGTAGGATCCCTACTCAACGGTGCTGAGAACACAGGAGCCAAAAATCCGTATATCATCTCCGTGAAGAGGATCAGGGACGGATGAACAGACTTCCCTGCCAGTGTGGGTGACATGGGGATGGCCATAGTCAAGAAAGACAAACCAGAGCTCAGAAAAAAGGTACATCCAGCAGCGGTCATTTGACAACGAAAGTCATATGGAGAAAAGATGGAGTGTTTCTTTATTTTGAAGATAATGCAGGGGTCATAATAAAAAATAAAGACGAGATGAAAGGTTCTGCCATTACAGGACCAGTAGCAAAGGAGTGTGCAGACTTGTGGCCCCAGATTGGGTTCAATACTGGCAGCATTGCATGATTATCTGTTATAGTTGTAAAAAAAAAAATCTTAAAACCCATTAACAAGTGTTTGTCCTCTGCCCCCTCAAAAATAAACAAACAAATAAATAAATAAATTTAATTAAAACATGAAGGCAGAGGTGTGTTTCTTGAGAAAAAATTAAAAAGCAAAAATAAATCTTATTTAATAGACTTTTCTTTTCTTCTTCTTCTTTTTTTTTTTTTTTTTTGTGAGATGGAGTCTTGCTCTGTTGCCTAGGCTGGAGGGCAGTGGTGTGATCTCGGCTCACTGCAACCTCTGCCTCCTGGATTCAAGCAATTCTCCTGCCTCAGCCTCCCGAGTATCTGGGATTACAGGCACCCGCCATCATGCCCGGCTAATTTTTGTATTTTTGTAGAGACAGGGTTTCATCATGTTAGCCAGGCTGGTCTTGAACTCCTTACCTCAGGTGATCCACCAGCCTCGGTCTCCCAAAGTGCTAGGATTACAGGAGTGAGCCACCACGCCCCACCAGATTTCTTTTTTCTTTTCTTTTTTCTTTCTTTCTTTGTTTTTTTTTTTGTTTGTTTGTTTGTTTGTTTGTTTTTGAGACGAAGTTTTGCTCTTGTAGCCCAGGTTGCAGGTTGGAGTGCAGTGGTGAGATCCTGGCTCATTGCAACCTCCCCCTCCCAGGTTCAAGCGATTCTCCTGTCTCAGCCTCCCGAGTAGCTGGAACTACAGGCGCGTGCCACCAACCCGGCTAATTTTTTTGTATTTTTAGTAGAGATGGGGTTTCATCATGTTGGCCAGGCCAGTCTCAAACTCCTGACTTCAGGCGATCCGCCCACCTTGGCCTCCCAAAGTGCTGGGATTACAGGCACGAGCCACCGTGCCCAGCCTAAACATAAAATATTGAAAATAAATTATTTAGGGACAGGCACAGTGGCTCATGTCTGTAATCCCAGCACTTTGGAAGGCCAAGGCAGGAGGATCACCTGAGGTCAGTATTTCGAGAACAGACTGGCCAACATGGTGAAACACTGTCTTTACTAAAAATACAAAAAATCAGCCGGCCATGGTGGCGGGCACCTGTAATCCCAGCTACTTGGGAGGCTGAGGTGGGAGAATCGCTTGAACCCACAGGCGGAGGTTACAGTGAGCCAAGATGGCGCCATTGCACTCCAGCCTCGGTAACAAGAGTGCAACTCTATCTCAAAATAAGAAAGAAAAAATAAAAGCAAAGAAATTATTTATTTATTTATGTGTTATTATTATTATTATTTTTTGAGACAGAGTCTCACTCTGTCGCCCAGGCTGGAGGGCAACAAAGTACTGGGATTATAGGCTTGAGCCACCACGCCTGGCTGATGTTTTAAAAATGTAATGAAATATTATTTTTTAATTTTTTGAGCAGTCTTGTTCTGTCACCTGGGTTGGAGTGCAGTGGCACAATCACAACTCACTGCAGCCTCAACCTCCTGGGCTCTAGTGAGCCTCCCACCTCAGCCTCCCAAGTAGCTGGGACTGCAGGCATATGCCAGCATGCGCAGCTAATGTTTATAATTTTGGTAGAGATGGAGTCTTACTATGTTGCTCAGGTTGATCTCGAACATCTGGGCTCAAGTGATCTTCCTGCACTGGCCTTCCAAAGTGCTGGGATTACAGGTGTGAGCCACCAGGCCTGGTTACTTAATATTTGAGTGCACAGGAAACTTCACCTCCAAATGTGGCTCCCTGGTATAATGAATATTTTGAATTAAAGTCCTGTAGAGATCAACAGATGCTAGAAGAGACTTTTCCCCTATCTACATGAAGATCTGAAGGACCAACCAAGGAGAACAATTGTTCCCCACCCCCACTGCTTCCTCCCCCTGCCACAGTCTCTCAATCCTCTATCCCTTCCAAAGGCAGGATGAAGTTGTTCTCTAAAATTCCTTTGTCTGACTAGAGTTCAGATCTGCCAAAGAAGAAAACAACGACCTCTGGTCCGTCCCTGATTTTTCATTAACTGAACTCTTATCACAGGAAGAAAGACTAAAGTCTCTCAACAAACCCAGACAGACTTTTGTCACAAACCATTTTTTTGCCCTGTGGACCCAACAGGCTTTGTCCTAGGCCATTGTATGTTCTTCATGTCCATTGAGTGTTCCTAAAAATCATTTACTAGCCCCCTAAAATAGCCCACACTTTTCCATCTCCTCATTCCTTTCTAAAAATAAGTCTATATAAGGCTGGGTGAGGTGGCTCATGCCTGTAATCCCAGCACTTTGGGATGCTCAGGAGGGTGGATCACCTGAGGTCAGAAGTTTGAGAGCAGCCTGACCAATATGGCAAAACCCCGTCTCTACTAAAAATACAAAAATTAGCCCAGTGTGGTGGCAGGCACCTGCAATCCCAGCTAGTTGGGAGGATGAGCCAGGGATAATTGTTTGAACCCAGGAGATGGAGGTTGCGGATATCACGCCACTGCCCTCCAGCCTGGGTGACGCAGCCAGACACTGTCTCAAAAAAAAAAAAAAAAAAAAAAAGAAGAAGAAGAAGAAGAAGAAATAGCTATGTAAGTATTTGGGCCCCATTGGGATACTGGGCAATCACTTTGTGATTCTCACCTGTATATACAATAATACATTTGTATGCCTTTACTCCAATTTCTGCCCTTTTTTTTTTTTTTAAGAGCTGGTGAGAGGTGAAGACAGCTGGACTTCCTGGGTCTAGTGGGAACTTGGAGAACTTTTCTGTCTTACAAGAGGATTGTAAAACACACCAATTAGTGCTCTGTAGCTAGCAAGAGAGACTGTAAAATGCACCAATCAGAAAACACACCAATCAGTGCTCTGTATCTAGCAAGAGGATTGTAAAATGCACCAATCAGTGCTCTGTAAAACGCACCAATCAGCACTCTGTAAAATGCACCAATCAGCAGGATTCTAAAAGTAGCCAATCACGGGGAGGATTGAAAAAAGGGCACTCTGATAGGACAGAAATGGAACATGGGCGGGGCCAATAAGAGAACAAAACCTGGCCACTCCCCACCCCCAAGCCAGCAGTGGCAACCTGCTTGGGTCCTCTTCTATGCTGTGGAAGCTTTGTTCTTTCGCTCTTCCTAATAAGCCTGGCTATGGCTCATTCTTTGGGTCTGTGCTATTTTTAAGAGCTGTAACACTCATCATGAAGGTCCGCAGCTTCATTCTTTTTTTTGTTTTTTGAGACAGAGTTTCACTCTTGTTGCCCAGACTGGAGTGCAATGGCACGATCTCGGCTCACCGCAACTTCCGCCTCCTGGGTTCATGCAATTATCCTGCCTCACCTTCCTGAGTAGTTGGGATTACAGGCATGCAGCACCACACCTGGCTAATTTTTTATTTTTAGTAGAGACGGGGGTTTCTCCATGTTGGTCAGGCTGGTCTCGAACTCCCCACCTCATGTGATCCGCCTGCCTCGGCCTCCCCAAGTACAGAGATTACAGGCATGAGCCCCTGTGCCCGGCCTCTGGCTTCATTCTTGAAGTCAGCGAGACCATGAACCCACTGGAAGGAACCAACTCTGGACACACTGGGGTCTGAAAAAAGAAAAATAACAATAATAAAAAAAGAAATGGGATTTCACTTTGTTGCCCAAGCTGGCGTGCAGTGGTATGGTCATAGCTCACTGTAACCTCAAACTCCTGGGCTCTTCTGCTTCAGCCTCCTGAGTAGCTGGGACCAAGGCATGTGCCACCAAGCCTGGAAAATTTTTAAAAACTTCTTGTAGAGACGAGGTCTCACTATGTTGCCCAAGCTGGCCTTGAACTCCTGGCCTGAAGGGATCCTCCCACCTCAGCCTCCCAAAGTGCTAGCATGATAGGTGTGAGCCACCACACCTGGCTTAATCTGGTTTTTGTGAGTTGATTTTTCAGTGAACTTTCTAAGGATGAAGAGGAAGTTTTCGTTTTGCCCTTATATTTTCATACAAATAAAATTATTCACAATTTGAACATTGTTAAAAACTTCAGCTGAATTAAATTTAAAGGAGTTTAATTGAGCAATGAATGATTTGCGAATTGGGCAGCCCCCAGAATCACAGCAGATTCAGAGACTCCAGGGATGCCTTGTGGTCAGAGCAAATTTATAGACAAAAAAGGAAAGTGATGTACACAAATTGCAGGTGAGGTACAGAAGCAGCTGGATTGGTTACAGCTTGGCATTTGCCTTATTTAAACATAGTTTGAACACTCAACAGCCATGAGTAGTTAAAGTACAGGTGCTGGGATTGGCTAAGACTCAGCTATATTGTTGCAGGTGCATACTGCTAAGTTAGGTTTTCAATCTTGTCTACCTATTAAGGTAGGTTATGGTGTGTCCATAAGGACTCAAATATAGAAGTAGAGCAATATTTCAAAAATATTGTAAACTGCCAGAAGCAATTGCTGCAACTACTTTACCAATTCTTCCTCCCTCCAAAACATGATTTGAAACATGAAGGGAAGAAAACGGACACCCGGTACTGAGAAATACTTTATTATGCAAGAATATACTGCATTCCTGCTATTCGAAAGGAAGGACCTGAGAGGTAACTTGTCTTGTTTAGTACCCAGTTGCTGCTGCTCAATCCTCCCTGCACTTGGAAGTAGTGAGTCTCTGATTTTGCCAGTGACATAACTCACAATTTAACCCACGATACTCACCTCTCCAAAACTTAGCTGCTTTTTTATGTAGAAATGTTACAAAATAAATTTTAACACATTGAAAGCTAGTGTTTATCCATGTGGTCAAATTGACTTATTTTGTATAGCCCTCAGAATAAAACTTGATCTCAGTCTCAAGGAACATCCTCTAAGGCCACAGACTATGTGCAAGTTGTGCCATGAGCAACCCTAGGGGTCACTATTCACAGGGTAGTACATTTGACATTTTTAAATGATAATTTTCCAGCAGATGGCAGTAAATTGTCTGGAAGAAAGGTAACCATTAAAAAGTTCTCACAAAGGTATTATATAGGCTACCAGCTATGTTGGATCATTCCTCTCCCCAGAGGTAATCTCTTATAAAAGTTTGAAGTTGTCCTTCTAGACCATATATTCACATAACATAAATATATGTACATAGAAAAATAGAAGTTTTATTATTTTAAAACTTTAGAGGCCAAGGCAGGAAGATCACGAGGCCAGGAGTTCGAGACCAGCAGGGCAATGTAGTGAGATGCCACCATCTCTACCATAAAAAAAAAAAAAAAAAAAAGGAAACAAAATAAAATAATAGGTAAATATATAAATGAAAAAAAAGCTTTAAATATATAAACAGTAGTGGGGCAAAATAGGGTCTGGAGGCAGGGAACCTAAGGCCAATTCATGTTGACTTCCTAGAACTAAAAAGGAAAACCCCAACTTTCAACACCTAAGTATGAAAAGGACCAAAGGCAAACCCTTTGCAAACCACCCCTGCCCCCCACTTTCAGCCTGGCAGATGGAAAATGGAAAGTACCTCTGATTGGTTGCTTTGTGCAACCAATCAGATGTTTGCATAGGAGTGTAACGTTGTAATTTCACTTTAGCCTTTGATTGGTTGCTTTTTGCAACCAATCAGACTGATCGTTGGCCACTACTTTATTTGCATGAGGTATCCACCAAATGGCCTATGGAAAACCTCTGGAGGGTAATTGGACCCTAGAAGATCCCGCAATCAGGGCCCTTGAGTCACTGCTCCAGCTACTCCTACCCTGTGAAGTGTACTTTCATTTCCAATAAATCTCTGCTTTCGTTGCTTAATTCTTTTCTTGCTTTGCTGTGCATTTTGTCCAATTCTCTGTTCAAAATGCCAAGAACCTGACAATTTGCAGTAAAGACCCTGCACCCTTAACAAGTAGCACACTATATTTTCTATCTCGCCTTTCTCAGTATGCCTTAAAGATCTTTCAGTGTAACCATATGTAACCCTGGAACTATACAATCTGGTTCAACTTTGTCAACAATAAATGTAACAAAATGATGAGTTGTTTTTCAGCTCCTAAGGACCCCCAGGTTGCAAGTCACCTAACCTGAGTATGGCCAGAAGAATCAAGCAGGCCCAGGTCCTGACCTCAGAACCAGCTGGAATGAAAAAGCCAACCACAGGCAGAATCTAAGTGCATGGACCAAGCAACAGAGACCAGATTAAAAAGCAAGGGTTGCCCTGTTTGGTTGGAGTATGGACTTTTCTAAAAGCCGAAGACCCAACATCACCTCATTGCATGATCTCATCAGACTACTGCTTCTTTGCATGAACCCAGTCAGGTCACACCTTATTTCATCTTCCTATATCCTCCATTGTTCCCCTTTGCCCATAAAACCTGCCCCAGACCCCAGCTTGAGAGAGAGATTTGAGAATTGACCCCTGTCTCCTTGCCCGTCAAATTCTTTTCTCAAAAGTCAATGTCATATCAGCTTCTATGTGTGTTGAACAGCTAGCACTTGCTAATTTTAAAATCTGATGTATAATATTCCACACTATGAATATACTATGGATTATTTAAACATTTCCGTATTGGTGAACATTTAACTTGCTTCCAGTTTTTTGCTGTTACCAACTATGCTGCAGTGTCCACCCTTGTACCTATCGTCTCAGGCACATGTGTGAGGGTTTCTGTAGGAGAGATACTGAGGTAGTATTGCTGGGCCATAAGGCACATAGGAGTTTAGTTGTGATAGTGAGGTAGGAGGTGGGACTCAACTCTGGAGGAAGGGCTTGGATACCAGACCAAATTGAGGACTAGCTTAAACAGGGCCAGGGTGGAAGCAGCTTTCCATAAGATATGCTCACCAGTGTGCCATGTCAGTTTACCATTGCCATGGCAACACTCAGAAGTTACCATCCCTTTCCATAGCAATGACTCAATGACCTGGAAGTTACCATGCTTTTCCTAAAAATTTCTGCACCAACTCCCCCTTAATGTGCATGTAATTAAAAGCAGGTGTAACTGTGACCGATGAACTACCTCTGAACTGCTCTTCTGGGCACACTGCCTATGGGGTAGCCCTGCTCCACAACTGCAGTACCTCTGCTGCTGCTTTACACTGCTGCTTCAATAAAAGTTGCTGTTTAACACCACCAGCTCATCCTTCAATTCTTTCCTGGGTGAAGCCAAGGACCCTCCCAGGCTAAGCCCCAATTTTGGGGTTTGCCTGTCCTTTCAGTAGGACATTGCTAAATTGCTCTCTAAAATTGCTTTTCCAGGCTGGGCACAGTGCCTCACATCTGTAATCCCAGCACTTCTGGAGGCTGAGGCAGGCAGATCACCTGAGGTCAGGTGTTCAAGACCAGCCTGGCCTATATGACGAATCCCTGTCTCTACTAAAAATACAAAAATTAACTGGGCGTGGTGGCCCATGCCTGTAATCCCAGCTACTTGGGCAGCTAAGGCAGGAGAATCGCTTGAACCTGCAAGGTGGAGGTTGCAATGAGCCGAGATCACGCCATTGCACTCCAGCCTGGGTGACAGAGTGAGACTTTGTCTCAAAAATAAAATAATAATAAATAAATTCTTAAAATTGCTTTTCCAATTTATACTCTCATGAGCAAAGCATGAAACTATCTGTTGTCAATATGTGATATTCTCAATGCAAAAATTTTTTGACTTGGCTGGGTGTGGTGGCTCATGCCTGTAATGCCAGTGCTTTGGGAGGCTGAAGTGGAAAGATTGCTTGAAGCCAGGGGTTTGAGACCAGCCTGGGCAACATAGTGAGACTCTATCTCTATAAAAAAATAAAAAATAAAAGGTAAAACAAATTTTTTGGGCTGCAGTCAGTGGCTCACACTGTAATCTTGGCATTTTGGGAGGCTGAAGTGAGCAGACTGCTTGAGCCCAGGAGTTTGAGATTAGCCTGGGCAACATGGTAAAACCCTATCTCTATGAAAAATCCAAAAAATTAGCCAGGTGTGGTGGGTGCATCTGTAGTTCCAGCTACCCAGGAGACACATGGGAGAGTCACCTGAACCTGGGAGGTTGAGGTTGCAGTGAGCCATCATCACACCACTGCACTACAGCCTGGGCAACAGAGACAGAGTGAGACCCTGTCTCAAATTTTTTTTTTTTTTTTTTTTACTAAACTGTTGAGAAATAGATTCTCCTTTTATGTTTATTAGTTATTGGTATTTTCTCTTTTGTGAGTTGTCTATTTATATTGAAGGGGTTAAGAATATGACACCCCTGGCTGGGTGTGGTGGCTCATGGCTGTAATTAATCCAAGCACTTTGGGAGGTCGAGGCTGGAGGATCATTTGAACTCAGGAGTTCAAGACCAGCCAGGGCAACACATGGCAAGACCTTATCTCTACAAAAAAAAAAAAAAAAAAAAAAAAAAGGCCGGGTGCGGTGGCTCACGCCTTTAATCCCAGCACTTTGGGAGGCTGAGGCAGGATGATCACTTGAGATCAGGAGTTCAAGACTAGCCTGGCCAACATGGTGAAACCCTGTCTCTACTAAAAATGCTAAAAATACAAAAATTAGCCCAGCTACTCAGGAGGCTGAGGCAGGAGAATTGCTTGAACCTGGGAGGCAGAGGTTGCAGTGAGCTGGGATTGCGCCATTGCACTCCAGCCTGGGCAACAGATCAAGATTCTGTCTCAAAACAAAACAAAATAAAATTATCTGGGCATGGTGGTTTGTGCCTGTAGTCCCAGCAACTTGGGAGGCTAAGGTGGGAGGATCACTTGAGCTGGGGAGGTCAAGGTTGCAGTGAGCCATAATTGTGCCACTGCACTCTAATCTGAGTGACAGAGAAAAAGACCCTGTCTCAAAGAAAAAGAAAAAAAAAAAGAAAGAAAAAAGAATGTGACTTTCATTCTGTTTCTTAAAAGCAGGAGATGAAATTCTCATGTGAAAGATGCAGTATTTTTTTGGGAGGCTGAGGTGGGAGGATCGTTTGAGTCCAGCCTGGGGAACATAGCAAGATCTTGTCTCTAAACAAACAAATAACCAACCAACCAAACAACCCCCCCCCAAAACCCCCACAACATTCTTTTTTTGTTGTTTTTTGAGACAGAGTCTTCCTCTGTCACCCAGGCTGGAGTGCAGTGGCCCGATCTTGGCTCACTGCAAGCTCTGCATCCTGGGTTCACACCATTCTCCTGCCTCAGCCTCTCAAGTATCTGAGTCTACAGGCACCCGCCACCACACCCAGGCACCCGCCACCACACCCGGCTAATTTGTTTGTATTTTTAGTAGAGACGGGGTTTCACCATGTTAGCCAGGATGGTCTTGATCTCCTGACCTCGTGATCCACCCACTTCGGCCTCCCAAAGTGCTGGGACCACAGGCGTGAGCCACTGTGCCCGGCCACGCCCACAGCATTCTTATCAAGGATGGAAAGTTGAGACTGAGAAACTTCTGTACAGATCTTGTTAAAATAACTCTAAATGCTTCTGGGTCTTCATTTCCTTATGGGGGCCCCCACACTATTTAAAACTTGTATTAAATAAACTTGCATGCTTTTCTCCTGTTAATCTGTCTTATGTGAATTTAATGCTCCAGCCCAGGCTAAAAGAGGACAGAGGTGGAGTTTTGCTGCCCCTACAATACCTTCAGTGCTTGTCTCTTTGTGTACATGGATATATATATTTATGTATATAAATAAAAATATTTATAAATATTTATTCACTATACTCTATTTTCTATATAAATATATAGAAAAATACATATCTTATAAATATATTTGTATGTCTTATAAATATATGCAAAATATATTTATATATAGCATATATAGAGAAATATATATAGTATATATAAATATATATATAGTTTTGTGTGTGTGTGTGTGTGTGTGTATATATATATTTTTTTTTTTTTTTTGACAGGGTTTTACTCTGTCACCCAGGCTGGAGTGCAGTGGCATGATCACAGCTCACTGCAGCCTCTGCCTCCTGGGTTCAAGCAATCCTCTCAACTCAGCCTCCTGAGAAGCTAGGACCACAGGTGTGCACTACTGTGCTTGGCTATTTTTTTTTTAATTTATTTTTTGCAGAGATAAGGTCTTACTATGTTGCTCAAGCTAGTCTTGAATTCCTGGGTTCAGGCCTCCGGCCTTGGCCTCCCAAAGTGCCGGGATTACAGGCATGAGCCACCACGCCTGGCCTGTTTATATACTGTTGAATGCACTCTACATAATATTTGAATGGTTCAAAAGGATATGGATTAAAAAGCAATCTTCCTCTCATGTTTGCCCCCACCTCGCTATTTCTCCTCACCAAAGTTTATCCTTTCAGAGAAATTTCATACATATACATAGGTTGGTTGTTAGAAAAAATTTAGTCCTGTCTCTGTCCATTCACAGAAAATTGTATAAACGAGTATAAGCATACTTTCTTCTGCAAAAGTTGTCATAATGAGATTTGGATATTATGCGACTATTTATTTAGGAAAGATGAGATGTGCACTAAAACCAACAACATCAAAATCATGTTTATGAAGCTCTTTCCTACTCTGTTGCAGTCCTGGACTTAGTAATTTATATTAGTAATTTATATCTATTATTTCCTAATGATAACCCTGTTGGATAGGTACTATTTCACAGATGAGAAAACTGAGGCTTAGAGACAAGAAGTAACTTGCCTAAAGAATTTGGGGATTAGAAGGAAGCTTTTTGGCGCTGGAGCCTGAGCCTTAACCACTGTACTCTACTACCTCCACATGGTTATAGACTATAATGCACCCAATATCCAGAACTAGTACCACGTGTACAGGTACTAAAGGCTACACAGCACATGCAGAGCACTAAAGAAAACCAAACCCGCCCAAAACAAAAAACCCCAGCTCCTCCATGCAAGAAGATGGCTTCTCTACTGGTTTCTTGTTCTTTGATTGAGGGTTGGTGCCAATTATACCATACTGCCATTTATATCAAAGGCTTAGAAATTGGATGATTGGGAATGGGTTTATGTTTGATATGCTCAGTAATAGCTAAAGGTTTGTTTCGTTTTTGTCAGTTTTAATCAATCAATTTATTTTTAGTTTATAATAATAAAATAAAATTCACCATTGAAACGAATGCTTTTAAAATGCAGCTTTTTTTTTTCTTTTCTTTTTCTTTCTTTCTTTTTTTTTTTTTTTTTTTTTTTTTTTTTTTGAGTCGCACTCTGTCATCCAGGCTGGAATGCAGTGACTGATCTCAGCTCACTGCAACCTCTGCCTCGCGGGTTCAAGTGAGTCTCTTGCCTCAGCTGCCCCAGTAGCAGGGACTACAGGTGTGCACCACTACACCTGGCTAATTTTTGTATTTTTTAGTAAAGATGGGGTTTCACCATGTTGGCCAGGCTGGTCTTGAACTCCTGACCTCAAGTGATCTGCCCACCTCAGCCTCCCAAAGTGCTGGGATTATGGGCATGAGCCACCGTGTCAGGCCTTAAAATGTAGCTTTTGACAATGCAAGAGCTTTTTTGTTTTTGTTTTCTCTTTTCTAGGAATGAAGTTACTTTGGTAGAGCAGAATGAGCAAGACATCACTGCAGAGCATCCCTTGGTGGTTCTGGGGAATACGGGGCAAGGTGCCTACCTCTGCTTGGGTGTGTGCTCCTGTCAGTTATGTAAAGCCATATGAACATATAGCAAGTCATGTGGTGATAATTCCCATTATAGACACTTTAGCATTTACAGTAAGGATTGGTCTTCTTACTTGCAACTTCTGTAAGTGATAAAATGTGAAGACGTGAGATGCCCTTAGTACTTCAACTTTGAAACAAAAATTTCAACTACTCCTTTTTCAAATGTCTGAATTGTTTCCATTTGCAAATATTTTTCTGAGTAGATTGGAATCTTGTTAATATTGAGCAATCAAATAGAGGGGAAAAATGGGATGTTGACACTGATAGGAGATTCTACGATCTTTCACAAATCCCTAATTTCAAATCTTGGTGTTCAACAAAACAGCTTCGGATGGTCATTGATTTCTCTATAATTAGCAAATGCTACAAAATTGAATTCATCAAATAAATGTATAGTAATGGAATCGTGTTTTCTTTGTTTTATAAATGGAGTTCATTTGAAAAAAGGGTTCCATTGCTAAAGGCGTTTGAAAAACCAGTAAATTGGATTGCTGTAGAGAGGCTACTGTAGGATTCTGAGAGTTGAGAGAGTAGAACACAGAAGGTGAGTTCCACCATGATCTGGCCAAGATGAAATGTATGGATCTTGGACCTGAGTAGATCAAAGGAAGGGATTGGGTCAAAGGAAGTGCCAAAGTTAGCACGTTTGGGGTGTTAACTGGGAGAAGAGTAGTCCACTAACAAGAATAAGGAGGTGAGTGGATGGATGAGATGTTAAACTCCTTCGTCTTACAAACAGGTAAGGTCGCTCAAAACGTTTTTCTAGTCTTTTTTGGAGAGGCGTGCGTAGGTTAAATATTTTGAAACACTGTATAAGATTGATATTTAAGAGTGGTTATGTTATTCACCATTATTCTATATTTCATTGTTTTGAAAAAACAGTAATTATAATCACAATATCAGAAAAAAAAATCCAAATTGTCATTTGTTTAAATTTTTTCTTTTTTTTTTACTTTTTTTTTTTTTTTTTTTTTTTTGAGACGGAGTCTCGCTCTGTCTCTCAGGCTGGAGTACAGTGGCCGGATCTCAGCTCAAGGCAAGCTCCGTCTTCTGGGTTTACGCCATTCTCCTGCCTCAGCCTCCCGAGTAGCTGGGACTACAGGCGCCCGCCACCACGCCTTGCTAGTTTTTTGTATTTTTTAGTAGAGACGGGGTTTCACCGTGTTAGCCAGGATGGTCTCGATCTCCTGACCTCGTGATCCGCCCGTCTCAGCCTCCCAAAGTGCTGGGATTACAGGCTTGAGTCACGTCCCCGGCCTTAAATATTTTCTTATATCCCATTATTAGTTGTTTGATGAAAGATAAAAACCATCTTCCCTACATCGCAAATATTTCCTGTGGCAGTGTTTCCCAAGAAGGCAGAACCATTCATGTAAATGTAAAGTGTTTTTGAATACAATGTTATGTATATTATCAGTTAATTATAATTTCTTAACCTTAAGTCCAGGCAACTTCCATTTTCACTCTGTGGATTTTGCAATTTTCCTAAGAGATGGTGGAAGGACGGGGTGGAGGTGGCTTTCCTTACTGTATGTAACTAAGTGCACTTAGCTTGGAGACAGGAGAGATTGGAGAAGAGGACCAAGTTATAATAACAACTAAAATTTACTGAACACTTACTGTTTACCCGGCATAAGAGCTTTACCTGGGTTATTTCATTTAAACTCCACAACAGCCCTATGAAGCTGGTGTAGTAGTACATCTACCACAAATACAAGAAAGTAAAGTTTCCCAAATGCTCCCATTACAGCCCTAAATACAAAGAACTGAGAAGATATTCCATGTCCTTATCCCCAGCGTAAGGACATTATACCAAGAGAGGCAGAAATGGTTATAATTGTTTTTTTTTGTTTTTGTTTTTGAGATGGAATCTCACTCTGTTGCCCAGGCTGGAGTGCAGTGGTATGATCTCGGCTCATTGAAAACTTCGCCCTCTATGTTCAAGCAATTCTCCTGCCTCAGCCTCCCAAGCAGCTGGGATTACAGGTATGTGCCACCACGCCTGGCTAATTTTTTGTATTTTTAGTAGAGATGGGTTTTCACCATGTTGGCCAGGTTGGTCTCGGAACTCCTGACCTCAGGTGATCTGTCCGCCTTGGCCTCCCAAAGTGCTGGGATTATAGGCGTGAGCCACCATGCCTGGCCTGGTCATAATTGTTTATGTGTTTTGTGTGTGTGTGTGTGTGCCTCCAAGAGTAGTTCTTGTGCACAGAAAATATTGTTTCGATGCTATTTTTAGAATATTTGATTTGTTAAAGTTACACGTTTAAGAGTATAATTATTCCTTAGTTTTTAAAGTTTTCCTAACTGTGTGGAAAAAGTTTTTCCTCTGCTCTCACTCCACAGTCAACATGGAAGGCTTTTGTGACCAAAGGTGTGGAGGTTTCTCCCCACACACCAAGCAACCAGTTAATTCTGCAGCCGTCACCAGCTGGGTGTTCTCTACTACAGTTCAATTCCTCTTTTTTTTTTTTTTTTTTGAGATGGAGTCTCACTGTCGCCCAGGCTGGAGTGCAGTGGCACAATCTTGGCTCACTGCCACCTCCACCTCCCGAGTAGCTGGGATTACAGGCATGAGCCACCACGCCCAGCTAAGTTTTATATTTTTAGTAGAGATGGGGTTTCACCATGTTGGCCAGATTAGTCTCGAACTACTGACCTCAAGTGATCCAACCGCCTCGGCCTCCCAAAGTGCTGGGATCACAGGCATGAGCCACAGCGCCCCGCCCCAGTTCAATTCTTACACCACCTACCTGGAGACAGTGTCAGATCCAACAGGTTGAGGGCTCAGTCCCACAAGATTGCCTTCTCCCACTTCTGATGACAATTGCAAGCTCCGCCCAGGCTGTTTTACCTGTGTTTCTGACTGATCGGCTATAAATTGGGGATCCCATGACCCCCTCCTTCAGTTCAAATAATTTACTAGAGTGGCTCGCAGAACTGTGGGAAACACATACATTTATCAGAAAGATGGTACGAAGGATACAGATGAACTGATGCATAGAGCGAGGCATGGGGGAAGGGGCATGGAGCTTCCACGCCCTTCTCAGGTGGACCACCCTCCATACACCTGCACATGTTCAGCTATCCCGAAGCTCTCTGAACCCTGTCCTCTTGTGTGTTTATGGAGGCTTCATTTTGTAGGCATGATTGATTAAACCATTGCTCATTGGTGATCAACTCAATGTTAAGCTGTTCCCCACCCCACAGAAATTGGGGACGGGGCTGGAAGTACCGATCCTCTAATCAGGGTGTGGTCTTTCCAGTGACCAGCCCCTTCCTGAAGCTACTTAGGGACTGCCAGCCACCAGTCAACTCACTAGCATACAAAAAAAATCACTTTGGAGATTCTAAGGATTTTAAGAGTTTTATACTAGGAAATGAGGATGATGGCCAAATATATATTTTATAATATCACACTTAATCTTATTCCATTTATAACACTAGCAAACTTTAACAACCAAAAAGGCATTTGATTAATGTTTGATCCCATTGACTTAATTACCTCTAAATATTTTAAACTTCATTCATGAATTTAATATATTTGTTTCCCTTGTAAAGGTCTTTAATTGTGTGATTAACAAGTAACTCAACATCTAATAAATTAAATTTATAAATGTGGTAAATCTTAAATTGTAGTGAGTGTTCCAATACTGTTTATTAAGTTAATAAGACCATCTTCAACTCATTCGTATCCAGCTATTAAATTACACATTTTAAAACTTAACGTACAAGGCAAATGGTTACTTCAGTAGGCCAAGTTCTCTTACACATTAACACGTACATAGAATTCCAAATATGCCCAGATTCCTTAAAACAAAACATTAATATTACAGGCTTGAATCTTTTACACGTCTCATACTCAATTTTCAGTCTTCCGAGGGTTAAAATGCTCATCTATTAAGAATTTTGATGTTTGTTTTTAAAAGCAATGTTTATGGTGATCTTTTCAGTAGGCGGACTTCCTTCCTTCCTTCCTTCCTTCCTTCCTTCCTTCCTTCCTTCCTTCCTTCCTTCCTTCCTTCCTCCCTCCCTCCCTCCCTCCCTCCCTCTCTCTCTTTCTTTCTTTCCTTTTTTTTTTTTTTTTTTGAGAATCTCACTCTGTCACTCAGGCTGGAGTGCAGTAGCACGATCCTGGCGCGATCCTGGCTCACGGCAATCTCCGCCTCCTGGTGTAAGGGATTCTCCTCAAGAAGCTGGGATTACAGGCATGCACCACCATGCCTGGCTAATTTTTGTATTTTAGTAGAGATGGGGGTTTCACCATGGCTGGTCTCAAGCTCTTCATGATCCACCTGCCTTGGCCTCCCAAAGTGCTGGGATTAAAGGCGTGAGCCACCACGCCTGGCCAGCAGGCAAGGTTTCTTTCTTTCTTTCTTTCTTTTTTTTTTTTTGAGACGGAGTCTCGCTCTGTCGCCCAGGCTGGAGTGCAGTGGCGCGATCTGGGCTCACTGCAAGCTCCACCACCTGGGTTCACGCCACTCTCCTGCCTCAGCCTCCTGAGTAGCTGGGACTACAGGTGCCCGCCACCACTCCCGGCTAATTTTTTTTGTATTCTTAGTAGAGACGGGGTTTCACCGTGTTAGCCGGGATGGTCTCGATCTCTTGACCTCGTGATCCGCCCGCCTCGGCCTCCCAAAGTGCCGGGAGTACAGGCACGAGCCACCGCGTCCGGCCAGCAAGCTTTCTTAACCACTGTAGAGTCTCAGTTTTTACCCAGCCTCACTGATGGTATAACAAAAATGCCACAACCTAAAAAAGGTGACCATCACTTAAGTTTCCTGGATTCAGGTTGCAATTTACCATTCTTAATAGGGTCATAATTCTAACAGATAGTCAAATGACTGTCAGTAGACTCTCCAAGGGTTCATTGCTGCTTTGTCTACAGCTGTAAAGTCATGCTCTTGACAATAAGTTCAGAAAGATTTTAATTTTACAGAATCTCTTAGGATCTTAGATACATGCTGCATTTTGTTTTCTACCCTATGTTTTTCTTTGTGGAGCATAGGGACAAGAATATAAAAAATACACTTTAATTTGATTTTCTTTCTTTTTTTTTGAGACAGAATCTCACTCTGTCGCCCAGGCTGAAGTGTAATGGCATGATCTCCGCTCACTGCAACCTCCGCCTCCTGGGTTCAAGCGATTCTCCTGCCTCAGCCTCCCGAGTAGCTGGGATTACAGGCGCGTGCCACCACGCCCAGCTGGGTTTTTCTATTTTTAATAGAGATGGGGTTTCACCATGTTAGCCAGGATAGTCTCGATCTCCTGACCTTGTTATCCACCCGCCTTGGCCTCCCAGAGTGCTGGGATTACAGGCGTGAGCCACCGCACCGGCCTAATTTGATTTTCAAAAGTGATCATGGTTGCATTCACTTGTGTGTCATCACTTGGGTGCCATTTTAGGAAATTAAATACCAATGACTGAGGGTTCAGCAATACAGCTTCAAGATCCAAGATGTTAAGACACAACATTGCATATTTATACATTTTGTTAGGGAGTTAACGTAGGTGTGGTGAACAGATGCATTTTCAGGTGGGCCTGGAATGGTCCCTGGAGGATGATCAGCGACAAACTGTGTCTAATGGGAAAATTCATGCTTGGAAAATGAAATATTAGGCTACGTTTATTATTCTGTGTCATTCAGTCACTTATTAGCAGTTTAAGTGATGGCTGCGGTTTCCCATGCAAACAGGTGTGGGGACCCAGCCTCAGGTGCCATTTGGGAAATGCTTTCCTCAGTCAGGTCCCTTGGCAGATCTCATTAGCTTTCCCCCCAAATGTTTTATTAAGAGACATTTCAAACAGACAAAAATTGAAGTAATTTTATATAAACACCCATAAGCCCACCACCTAGATGCTACGAACATTCTGCCATTCTTGTTTATCACGTTATTTATCCGTTCCCCTCAACATCGCAATCCTCCCCATAACTGTGGGGTCGGGATTAGGAAGCTTAAGGTGACTCAGGTGGCGAATTCCGAAGGGTGCTGCTGGATCACCTTCAGCCTCAGCTTCCCGGCTAATGGGGGCATTTCCTCCCTAACTCAATATCAGGAAGCAGGCGGCTAGCTGGACAGGGCGGGGGCGCACCTGGGCTGGGCTGCGCTGGGGCGGCGGAAGCACTAGGCGCGCGGCCACAGGCGGACTGCTGGCGCCGAGCGCGGGCGCGGGGCCGCTACGTGCGCGGGGAGCGCGGGGCTGCGCTCGTGTGCGCTCCTGGGGGCTCGCCGCCGCTGCCGCCGCCGCGCGCCTTTGAGTCAGCAAACTCCGCTGCCCGCGAGCCCGGCCCGGCCCTGGTCTGCTCTGCCCGGAGGAGCCGCCTGTAAGTGACAAGAGACCGGCTGACGGGCCTCCCCTGCACCGCCCTTGTGGGGACGGCGGCCCTTCTTTCTAGAGGCGCGGGCCCTTCCCGCTGCGCCCAGGTGCCCGCACCCTTGCGGGTAGAGGTGTTACTTTTAAAAATAAAGAGCTGCAGCGGCAGCTCTGCAGGAAATGGAAATTCCACTGAAAAGGAGTTCAGCGCCCAGGCTGGAGTTCAGCGGCTCACTGCAGCCTCTGCCTCATAGGTTCAAGCAATTCGCAGCCTCTTGAGTAGCTGGAACTACAGGCATGCACCACCAGGCCTGGCTAATGTTTTTGTGTTTTTAGTAGAAATGGGGTTTCACCATGTTGGTAAGGCTGATCATGAACTCCTGACCTTAAATGATCCACCTGCCTCAGCCTCCCAAAGTGCTGGGGTTACAGGTGTGAGCCACCACGCCCGGCCAACACTAGATTTTTTTAAATGATGCTGTGTGTTCATCTAGCCTGTCACGTCTCACTGCTGTACCACCTTCCATGTTTCTACCCAGCTCACCTGCCCACGCTCCTGGTGAGGAACCCCAGGGCACCTCCACCTCCCGGAGCACAAATGTCATTCAGATGAGCAGCTTGGGACATGGTGTGGGCCTATGCGGAGGTGTCCCTAGGTAATGATGGCATCAGAGTGAGAGGCTAGATGAGGATGTGGCTGGGGGAGCTTCGAGGTGCTGTGATGTGTAAGAGATCATTAATTCCAGGATGTCACCCCAAGGAGAATATGCGTGGACCAAAGATGCGGGGTCCCCAGGAGGGTGCACCAATACTAAAGACCCCAGATTCCATCCCTAGTCAGGCTCCCTGCTAAGTGGCAATTAGAAAAATTCCTCTTTACAGAAAACAAAATGCCAATTAGGTCCCCAACTACAGAGCCAGAACCCAGGAGGCAGAGGTTGCAGTAAGCCAAGATTGCACTACGGCACTCCAGCCTGGGCAACAAAAGCAAAACTGTTCGGAAGGGGAGAAGAGGGGAGAGAAGGGGAGAAAGAAGGAAGGATAGAAGGAAAGAAGGAAGGAAGGAAAAAAAGAGGAAAGAAGGGAGGGAGGGAGGGAAGAAGGAAGGAAGGAAGGAGCAAAGGAGAAAAAGGGAGGAAGGAAGGAGGAAGGAAAGAAGGAAGGAAGGAAAAAGAAAAGGAAAGAAAGAAAATGAAAGAAGAAAGAAGAAAGGAAGAGGGAAAGAGAATGAAAGGAAAGAAAGAAGGAAAGAAAGAAAGGAAGAAAGAGAAAGAAAGAAAGACAGAGAGAGAGAGAGAGAGAGAGAGAAAGACAGACAGAAAATAACTGTGGATGACCTCAGATGGCCACGGGTGACATTTCAGGCTGTGAGTTTGAAGAGTGTGGGCGCTCCAAGCAACTGTGTGGTGACTTCTCCCCCTGGTGGCCATATATGGCCAAAGCATATACAAGTCCAGACTCAACTGGAGAATAGGTGCCATCGCCTGAAAGCAACAGTAACCACAACAAGGCCAGGTGCAGAACCCAGGTCTCTCCCCTGCCATTATTAGAACCTGTGGAGAGATCATGAATGTATTCCTCGGTAAGTTCATTTTCAGGGGTAAAAAAAAAAAAAAAAAAAAAAATCTCCCACAGTGTCACTTCTCCCAGGAATATGTGTACGTGAATGCCTTAACAACTGTTGCCCTTGACAAGAAATGTATCAATTTCCAATGATAGAATATTTAATCGAGGAAAGATCCCATTAACACATGTGAGCGTAGGGTCTCAGCATCAGAATCTCCCTTCAATGTTTTATTATAAAAATGCCTGCGGTGTGGGGCTTACACCTGTAATCCTAACACTTTGGGAGGACGAGATGGGAGGCTCGCTTGAGGACAAGAGTTTGAGACGAGCCTGGGGAATTAGCCAAATGCAGTGGAGCACACTTGTAGTCCCAGCTTCCTGGGAGCTGAGAAGGGAGCATCCCTTGAGCCCAGGAGTTCAAGGCTGCGGTGAGCTAGGATCACATCACTGCACTCCAGCCTGGGAAACAGAGCAAGACCCTGTCTCTAAAAAATAAATTAATTAACATTTTTAAGAAATGTTCCAACTTAATGAAAAGTTGGAAGAATTTTGCAGTGAACATCCATACCCACCCCTGAAGTCTACAATTAACATTTCATTATGCTCAGTTTATCATATAATCTATTCAACTATCCATCCCTCAAACCATTCTATTTGAAGGCATTTCAAAAGGAATTGTAGCATTAGTACATGTTACCCCTAAACACTTCAGCACACATATTATAACAAGATTCTCATATTTATTTATAGTCATTTTTTCTTTGGACATAAAATACGCATATAAGTCAGGCGCGGTGGCTCACGCCTGTAATCCCAACTCTATGGGAGGCTGAGGCGGGTGGATCACTTGAGCTCAGGAGTCCAAGAATAGCCTGGGCAATATGGTGAAACCCTGTTTCTACTAAAAATACAAAAATTAGCTGGGCATGGTGGTACACGCCTGTAATCCCAGCTACTCGGGAGGCTGAGGTGGGAAAATCACTCAAACCCAAGAGGCAGAGATTGAATTGAGCCGAGATGGCACCACTGCACTCCAGCCTGGGTGACAGAGCGAGACTCTGTCTCCAACAAAGAAGAGAGAAGGCACATAAGTCTCTTCCTTTTTGCTTCAATGTGTTGCTGAGGATCATGTTGCAATGTAGATCATACTTTTCCAATGAATAAACTTGCATCCCAGACCAGAGACAGAGCATCTTCTAAATCATGGCTTTAAATAATAACATACCATGAAAGAAAATAATCAAATATTCTGGGCTGGGCATGGTGGCTCATGAAATCCCAGCACTTTGGGAGGCCAAGGCGGAAGCCCAGGAATTCAAGACCAGCCTGGGCAACATAGTGAGACCCCAGTCTCTACAAAAAAATTTTTTGATGTATATAGTAAAATGTAAAAATCTTATGTGTACCACTCAATAAATTCTAACAAATGCATGCACCCGTGTAACCCATATTCCCCTCAAGACAGAACATCACAATCATCCCAAAAAAACTTCCCCTTTATACCTTCTCAGTCGATCCACTCCCACCCTCCCGTCAGGCAACCACTGATGTGATTTTTCTCATTATAAATTAGTTTCGGCCTATTCTACAACTTAATATAAATTGAATCATAAAGGATGGACTCAGGTGTAGCAGCATCAGAATTCAAAAAGCTACCCAGAGGCCGAGTGCGGTGGCTCACCCCTGTAATCCCAGCATTTTGGGAGGCCATGATGGGCGAATCACTTGAGGTCAAGAGTTCGAGACCGACCTGGCCAACATGTCGAAACCCTGTCTCTACTAGAAATACAAAAATTAGCCAGGTGTAGTGATGTGTGCCTGTAGTCCCTGCTACTCAGGAGGCTGAGGTGAGAGAATTACTTGAACCCGGGAGTCAGAGGTTGTGGTGAGCTGAGATCGCACCACTGCACTCCAGCCTGGGTAACAGAATGAGACCCTGCCTCAAAAATGAATGAATGAATAAATAAATAAATAAAAATGTTCTCAGGTGATTAAAGGCTGGGAACTTTTGCTCAGATCCAGGCCTTTTCCCCTGTTCCAGGTGACAGCAACTTGGCTCTGGTCTGAGGTCACAGCTAATTGGCTACAGATCTGTGAGTAGATCTCAGTTTTCCTTGCTGTTCACCCTCTGTTTACTGTACAACAACAGAGTTTCTTTTAGAACAGTGATTCTCAATGTTAGCACCCATTATAATCTCTGGAGGACCATACCTCTGGGATAGGGCTCAAGAGTCTGCCTTTTTGGCCAGGTGCAGTGGCTCACACCTGTAATCCCAGCACTTTGGGAGGCCAAGGTGGGAGGATTGCTTGAGCCCAGAAGTTCGAGACCAGCCTGACCAACATGGTGAAACCCCGTCTCTACCGAAAATACAAAATTAGCCAGGCATGGTGGTGCATGCCTCTAATCCCAGCTACTCGAGAGGTTGAGGCAGGAGAATCACTTGCACCCAGGAGGCAGTGGTTGCAGTGAGCCGAGATCGTGCCTCTGCACTCCAGCCTTCGCAACAGAGCAAGACTCTATCTCAAAAAAATAAAAATAAAAATAAAAGTAATAAAATAAAAGCCAATTGCAATTACTGTTGGATTTCTATTGGAATGACTGTTGGAAACGAACCTGTCATTTCTACATCACAACAAGAAAGAATTGGGGTGAGCTATTCGCTAATGGTGACCATGTGACAGTGAGGAGTCCTCACCCCAAGCTTCCTGAAGATCTTTCTTAACATCCTTGCTCAGCACTCATTCAACAAGACTTCCTTGCATATGTTTCAGCAAAAGTATTCCCACCTTGCCTCATTTTCTCTTTATTTTTAAAATTTTTATTTATTTATGTTCTGAGACAGAGTTCCACTCTTGTTGCCCAGGCTGGAGTGCAATGGTGTGATCTCGGCTCACTGCAGCCTCTGCCTCCTGGGTTCAAGCAATTCTCCTGCCTTGGCCTCCCAAGTAGCTGGGATCACAGGCGTGTGCAACCACGCCTGGCTGATTTTCTATTTTCAGTAGATACGGGGTTTCACCATGTTCGCCAGGCTGGTCTAAAACTCCTGACCTCAGGTCATCTGCCTGCCTCAACCTCCCAAAGTGCTGGGATTACTGGTGTGAGCCACTACACCCAGCCAGCCTCATTTTCTCTTTAACTGGGGGGAGTCTTCCTCCTCTCTCTGCTGACCCATTAACAAGCATATCTCGCTGTGGCCAGGTTTCCTCCTCCATTCAGCCTAGTTAATCTACTTCCAAGGGCTGGGAGCAGTCCAGTGCAGACTCATTGCCCAGGAAAGAGCACCCCACCACTGCTCCATGGGCAACATCGGGTGAAAGAGATAGTTTTTGGGTAACACACTATCCTTTTTTTTTTTTTAGTTGGAGTCTCGCTCTGTTGCCCAGGCTGCAGTGTGGTGGTATGATCTCAGCTCGCTGCATCCATCACCTCCTGGATTCAAGCGATTCTCACATCTCATCCTCCTGAGCAGCTGGGACTACAGGCACACACCACCACATACAGCTAATTTTTGTATTTTTAGTAGAGATGGGGTTTCACCCTGTTGGCCAGGCTAATCTCAAACTCTTGACCTCAGGTGATCCTCCCGCCTCAGCCTCCCAAAGTGCTGGGATTACAGGCGTGAGCCACTGTGCCCAGTTCCATAGTATTTTAAAAAATACTTTTGAATTGATTTTAATGTACCTTATGAAAATATCAAACACATGAATTCACACACACTGTATATTATTTAAACTGTTTCCTCTCTAAATAAATTTAAGTTTAAAAAAGAAATTGATTGGAAAGACCAATATTGATGGACTTATAACAACAGGAGCCTGAGTTGGGCCCAGTGGCTCACACCTGTAATCTAGGATCTCTGACAGGCTGAGTCAGGAAGATTGCATGAGACCAGGAGTTTGAGACCAGCCTGGGCAACATAGCAAGACCCCATTTCTTTCAAAAGACATAAAATAATTAGCTGGGCATGGTTGCTTATGTCTAGTCCCAGCTGCTCAGGAGGCTAAGGAGGGAGGATTCCTTGAGCGCAGGAGGTCGAGGCTGCAGTGGGTTATGATTTCACTATTGCACTCCAGCCTGGGCAACACAGCAAGACCCTGTCTCAAAAACAAACAACAACAACAACATCATCAGAGACTTGCAAGGATGTCAAAAAGTGAAAGGATAAGTTTGCCCATGATCTGAGAATTCCCGCTTCAGTGGATTCCAGGGAAAGGTGAACATGGAGACTCAGAGTGGCGTCTCCTGTTAGGAAAACTCATGTTCTTTTCCTGCAAGCCTGCAAGCTTTAAGTCATTTCATGAAGACATAAAAGCAATTCTAATTATTTTGCATTTGTATTTTGTGACTTCCTTTGCATATTATTCTCAATAACTCACAATAGCATACTTATTTGCCTTAAAATATGTGAATTTACATAGATGCTGCAATTTTAAAGTATAATTTTTATAACATTTTGGGACTAGAACTCTTTTTCCTGAAGGGACACATTTTCTGTTTTATAATGAAAGTCAGCTGGAATATAAGATTCTGCGCATAACAGATTACTTAACAGACAAATTTTCAGTATCTTTTCACCTATAAATGAGTTCTGTTGTTATTAAAAAGCAACTTTATTCAATTATGTTTATTTATTTTGTACTCTGCCTCATTTTGTGTCAATCTGAGACAACTTAGAGTGAGCCTACATATGATAAAATAAAAATTAGAAAACAAAAACTGGGAGTTAAAAGTAAGAAGTCAAGGTAAGGCAAAACAAAACAAACACAAACTCTCCAGACCCAAGTGGTTAAGAGTTGAGTTTCAGGAAGGGGACAGTGGCTCACACCTGTAATCCCAGCAGTTTGGGAGACTGAGGTGGGCAGATCACAAGGTCAGGAGATCAAGACCATCCTGGCCAACCTGGTGAAACCCCGTCTCTACTAAAAATAAAGAAATTAGCTGGGCGTAGCGGCACATGCCTGTAATCCCAGCTACTTGGGAAGTTGAGGCAGGAGAATCGCTTGAACCCAGGAGTCGGAGGTTGCAGTGAGCCGAGATCACACCACCGCACTCCGGGCTGGCTACAGATCAAAACTCCATCTCAAAAAAAAAAAAAAGAAAAAGAAAAAGTTTATAAAGAGAATAATGGGTGTTTTGTTTTGTTTTGTTTTGTTTTGTTTGAGACAGAGTTTCACTCTTGTTGCCCAGGCTGGAGTGCAGTGGCGTGATCTGGTCTCAAACTCCTGACCTTGTGATCCACCCGCCCCGGCCTCCCAAAGTGCTGGGATTGCAGGTGTGAGCCACCACGCCCAGCTCCATCGGTATAATTTTTAAAATATTTATCCATGTTGTAGCATGTATCAGTAATTCTTTTTTTTTCTATCTATAAATAAAGAAACATTGGCTCTGAGAAGTGATACTTTCTGCCCAGGACACAGAGCTTTACGTGCAGGACCTGGGTTGCATGGAGAACCCATCTGGCTCTTTAAGCCACAGCTACACATAGCCCTAAACTCCATGAGGCCTCTGAAAAAAATACAAAGAGTTCTGTACTCCTGCCTTTAAATACAAACTCACTGCTTTCAGACCCAATTAGGAGCAGGCAATTACCTGTGGGAAGTGGGGAGTTGGGCTATCTGCTGGATCCACACAGAGAGTCCGTGAGCTAGAGTCCGTGAGCTAGTCTTTTCTCTTTATCAATAAAATGCTACAACAAAATCCTTAGTTGGCAACGTGTTCATTTAATGGTCCATCCCACAGACCCAGGATGGAAAGCAGCCACGATCGACCCTCTGCAATACCACGTTGCATTGTGGGGGTTGCCATTGCTGCCCATTTGGAGCAGAGATGTGTCCTGTTAGAGGATGATCCAATTTTCCTTGACTTCTG
This sequence comes from Chlorocebus sabaeus, assembly GCF_047675955.1. Lineage (NCBI taxonomy): Eukaryota > Metazoa > Chordata > Mammalia > Primates > Cercopithecidae > Chlorocebus > Chlorocebus sabaeus. The sequence continues at coordinate 494,961 of NC_132924.1, forward strand.
AACAATCTTATAGCCCTGGGCCCCTCTTGCCTGGAGTCCCTGGTCCCTTATTTATAGTCTCAGTGTTGATTGGGCCCTGAAATGACCCTAAGCAAGGCATGTGGATGTCCCCTGCCCGAGTGAGGGACAGGGGGCATTCATGGAGTTACTGGCCCCACGTGTCAGATATACCGGTATGAACCCCCTGTCATCCCGGTACTCAATAGATTTCATGAGTTCAGTATACCTGGGCTTCCAGCTCAGCTTTCCTGCCCAGCCCTACAGGTGCCTTCCAGGAATATATGCTCTGCCTGGATTGCAGTCTGCTTAATGATGAGGTCTACTAGACATATTTTGACTCTTTCCCAGAGAACTGGAGTCTGCTCTCAGCCCACCTTCAACAATCATGATTCTGAGTATTGTCTGTCTCCTGGTCACAGACACGGGCCAGAACCACACCTGAGCTTGCTGAACCTATTGATCTCCAGGCACCAGCTGCTTGGCTGAACACATAAGTGCCAAGCCATAAATGAGTCACTTAGTCCTGCCTTCCTCCCATGACACGGGCCTGAGCCACAGGGTTCCAGTATGCTTAATTGCAAGAGCCAGAGCATCCTCCCTGCATCTTCCCCCTGCTTAGCTAGAGTGGCATGACTGCCTGCTTGAAGTACATTTGAAAGTCACTGAGTGAGCAAGGAATGCTTTGATGTCGCTTGCTCCTTTCTGCCCTGGGGCCCTTTCAGTCCGGGCAACTTCCCACCATTTAACTTGTTCCATGAAACAGAAATATAATAGCAGTGCCCAGGTGGGCTGACACAATGGCAGAGTCCGCGGTATCACATGAGACAGCTGGCTCGCTCTATTCACTCTGGTTGGGGAAAGAGCCAGAATGTGGTTTGCCATTAGCAGAGAGTTTTCCATTTGGGGAACCACCATAATGGGCTGCAAGAAACGATGGACTAGGGGAAGGCATTGCCACCCCTGGCTATCACACATTCCTCAGGCTTCATTTCTCATTCAAATGGAAGCATGAATCACACTTACTCAATAGCAGGCTCCATGTGAGGGATGAGATAATGAGACTGACAAGGTCCTTGTACTCCCAGCTCGGGGAGTGCCCTTGATACTCCAGCCTTCTGTCTTGACTTTAACCAACTACAACCATCAATTCTCCTTTTGCCTTCAGTCTAGACCAGTACTAGCAAAGCCAGAGCTCTCTAAATTCAACGCGAATGTATGTCAAAGCAAAGGAATGGATTCCACAGATGCTCCAATGAGTCACATGCTCCAAGAACTCAAGGGGACTTCTTAGGAAACCAGTAAAGAGACTGGAACATTTGCTAATTCTATCAGATCATCCCTTTATTGTAGATTACTCTGGATCCATACTATTTCCATCAAGAGAATTTTTTTTTTTTTTTTTTTGCATAATGTCCCAATGACTAATCAAATTTGGTGTGGTGTAGAACCTTCGTGGAACTTTGTATTAGTTCATTCTAACACTGCTATAAAGAAATACCCAAGACTGGGTAATTTATAAAAGAAAAAGGTTTGATTGACTCACAGTTCTGATTGGCTGTGGAGGCCTCCGGAAACTTACAATAATGGCGGAAGGCGAAGGAGAAGCAAATACCTTCTTCTCATGGTGCAGGAAAGAGAACAAAAGCAAAGCGGGAAGAGCCCATTAGAAAACCATCAGATCTCTTAAGAACTTACTCACCATAACAAGAACAGCAGAGGGGAAACTGCCCCCATGATCCAATCACCTCCCACCAGGTCTCTCCCTCAACACGTGGGGATTACAATTTGAGATGAGATTTGGGCGGAGACACAGAGTCAAACCATCTCAAGCCTCAAGCCCAGAAATTCTACTGCAGACACTGGATGTCTTGATTCTTTGCCCAATAATTGATTGGAAAACACAAAATCAAATTTCCTTCTTTTCCATGGTCTAACCAAAATCTTGGTATGACCCAAACTACAGAACTAGTGTTTCTTGAGAATCATACTATTAGAATGCCCTAATAGGCTATCTAATTTTACTTTACAGTGAGTGTAGGAACCTGAGAATGATACATCTATCTGGTTGGAATACCTCTTGTAATAGGAAGCTCACTCCGAAGTGTCAGCCCGTTCCACTGTGGAGTTCTTCCACGTGCCAGAAAGCTCTTCTTCATCATGGGCTGAAATCTGCTTCCTGGGAACATTTATCCAGTTGATTCGGCACCACACACCACATGAAGTGAGTCCTGATTCCTCTTCCTTATGAAAGCTGTTAAACTGTCTAAAGACAGCCATTCTGTCCCTTTGAGTCACTTCATCTGATACAGAGCTCCAGTTTCTCTACCTGTTCATTCCCAGGCAAAGCTTCCAGCACTCAGCACTTCACTGGCTAGGCTTTCATGTTTGCAAGGGCACTGACGCATCTCATCTTTCTATGTCCATGAAAGAAAATAGACAGTTCAGAGCGGGCCTGCAGTTACAGAGAGGAACGAGGCCTGTTTGCGGTGGATATGATTGGACGGCCAGGACAGGAAGCCAGGACCTGGAAGAAAAGCAAACAAAATGAGTTTTTCAAAAAGTTACATGATAGTGGAACGATGCAGAGATCAAAAACGGTGCAACAGGAAACTAGAAAAGCAGAAAACAGAAATAGTGTAATTTTAGAACATTAACAGGGGTAACATGACATTAGTGACATTTCACAGGGGATATTGGTCAGTGCCTGCAGCAAAATGTTTGAATGCCTTTTAATTGCAAAATTAATGCTTGCGTAAGTTTTCTTTGTTAAAAAATGAAATCAATTCAGTTAAGTCTAAAATGTCCCTGGTCCCTACTGTCCTTCCTTCCCTACCCAATTCCAGAAGTGTGTGAGTATGTGCAGGTGCGTGGGTGAGCATTTGTGTGTGTGTGTATATATGTGTGTGTGTGCATATATGTGTGTATATATATGTGTGTGTGCATATATATACACATATATATGTATTTATGTGTCTATATACATGATGTACACATATGGTAAGGAATACGTGTGTATACATAGATTTATGTATGTATATGTACAAGTATATATCTCTCTATACGTATACGCATGTATACTGGTGTATAGACATGTATATACACGTGTATATATACACCTATATACATATATACATATGTGTACATACACATATATGTGTACATAAATATATGTATGTATACATATGTACATATGCATATCTATATATTTATGTATGTATACATACACGTATATATATCTATATATGTGTATGCATATATATAGAGAGAGAAACAGAGAAAGAAAGAGAATAGAGATTTATTGTAAGGAATTGGTAAGGAATATGTGTGTATACATAAATTTGTGTATGTATACATACATGTATATATCTATATGTGTGTGTGTATAGAGAGAGAGAGAGAGAGAAAGAGAGAGAAGGACAGAAAGAGAGAGAAGAGAGAGAGATTTATCTTAAGGAACTGGGTCACACAATTGTGGAAGCTGGCAAGTCCAAAATATGCAGACAGGGTAGCTCCCCCCATCAGTGTGGAGACCCAGGGAAGAAGTGATGTTGCACCTTGAGTCCAAAGAAAGCCTGGAGGCATAATTCCTCGTTCCTTGGGGGAGGTCAACCTTATTTCTTTTAAGGCCTTCAACTAATTAAGTGAGGCCCACCCCACTATGGAAAATAATCTGTTTTACTCAAAGTACACTGATCTAAATGTTAGTCTCAACTAAATAATGCCTTTACAGCAACATGTAAGATAGTATTCAGCCATGGCCTAGCCATGTGATATTTAAAATTAACTGTTGCAATATGGAATGCATATAAACATTCCTATATAATTAACATACGCTATATTTTGTGTGCATTTTTTAAATGTTATTATAGCATAGAACCTGCTTTTATCACTCTACATTATGATTAGAGTTATTTCTTTAATAGGAAATAAAGGAATACCTCATTCTTTCTCAATGTTATGCTTAGAGGTATTTCCTTAAGAAGAAACAAAGGAATACTTCATTCTTTCTCGCTTTCTACATAGTATTCTGTTCTATGGCTATATCCTGATTTATATACCCATTACTCCAAAAATCGGCATGATATTATTCCCAGCTGGTGAGCTGCTTGATCATGAATTCAAGCAAACTTCTTGAATTCTTTTAAAATAACAGTCAATATTCTGTTCCTGGGCAGGTGTGGTGGCTCATGCCTGTAATCCCAGCACTTTGGGAGGCCAAGGTGTAAGGATCACTTTAGGCCAGGGGTTTGAGACCGGACTAGGCAACGTGGTGAAATCCTGTTTCTACAAAAAATACAAAAATTAGCTGGGCATGGTGGCATGTACCTGTAGTCCCTGATACTGGGAGGCTGAGGTTGGAGGATCGCCTGAGCTCAGGAGGTCAAGGCTGCAGTGAGCCATGTTCACTGCACTGCACTCCAGTCTGGACACTGGAGTGAGACCTTGAAAAAAAAAAAAAAAGGAAAGAAAGAAGGAAGGAAGGAAGGGAGGGAGGGAGGGAAAGGAAAGGAAAGGAAGGGAAGGAAGGGAGGAAGGAGAGAGAGAAAGAGAAAGAAAAAGAAAGAAAGAAAAAAGAAAGAAAGAAAGAAAGAAAGAAAGAAAGAAAGAAAGAAAGAAAGAAAGAAAGAAAGAAAGAAAGAAAGAAAGAGAGAAAGAGAGAGAGAAAGAGAGGGAAAGAAAGATTGATTGTGTCTCAGGAAGAGGGCTGGCCTGATGTAGGCCAGTAAACTGACACAGGCCAAAGTGTGCATGTTACAAAGAAGAAGATTGGGAGGGTGTCAGGACTTCCAAAAATCCTGGGGCAGATTCTGGACGCCCACCTGTTGCCAGTGATGTGGCAGGTCCCAGCATATCAGAAGCACAGGAGAGATGATCTTCTTCTGGCTCTGAGAGTCCATAATGCTTTGAGGAAGATTTAGCAACAGGTACGTTATCACATTTATTCAATCTTTAACACCCCTACTGCCTACGTATTGTTAACTGAATATCACGAATGAAGGACCCAAGGCCAGAGAACTAAAGGCTATGCCTGGCCTAATACCTTTTCCACTACAGTGCTCCCTGATGGTGGACTTTCATATCAACAAAGCCCAAGTAGTATAAGCAGTAGCAGTAATAGAAGTAAAAATGATGGCAATAGGCCGGGTGCGGTGGCTCACACTTGTAATCCCAGCACTTTGGGAGTCCAAGAAGGGGCAGATCAGAAGGTCAGGAGATCGAGACCATCCTGGCTAACAAGGTGAAACCCCATCTCCAGTAAAAATACAAAAATTATCCAGGCGTGGTGGCGGGTGCCTGTAGTTCCAGCTATTCGGGAGACTGAGGCAGGAGAATGGCATGAACCTGGGAGGCGGAGCTTGCAGCGAGTAGAGACTGCGCCACTGCACTTCAGCCTGGGCAACAGAGCAAGACTCCATCTCAAAAAAAAAAAAAAAAAAAAGATGACAATAATGCCATGCAATAAAATGCTTATTATATGCCCAGCTGGGTTCTCAGTGATTTGCGTGTAGCAACTCAATGAATTTCTGCAACAGCCTCATCAAGTAAGTACTATTATTAATTCCATTTTGCAGATTAAGAAACTAAGTGTGGCTGAGAATATAGATGGCAGGCATTTCCTGCAGATCTCACAACTTATAAGGACTCTGGATAATTTACAATTGCTAGTACCTGTGTGTTTTTTTCTGGGGGCCTTTTTCTGATGCCAGGAGGGTTGCTCTACCAGGCAAAGAGAAGTATTACCGTTCCCTGTGAATAACCTCAGGCAGTGTCCAATGTGAGTTAGATACATTTCCAACTTCCTTGCCTCTTGGGAGAGAAAGCTTTTTTTTTTTCTTTATTTCTTGAGATGGAGTTTCACTCTTGCTGCCCAGGCTGGATAGCAATGACACGATCTCAGTTCATGGAAACCTCTGCCTCCTGGGTTCAAGCGATTCTCCTGCCTTAGCCTCCCGAGTAGCTGGGATTACAGGCATGCGCCACCATGCCCGGCTAATTTTGTGTTTTTAGTAGAGACGGGGTTTCTCCATGTTGGTCAGCCAGGTCTCGAACTCCCGACCTCAGATGATCTCCTCACCTTGGCCTCCCGAAGTGCCGGGATTACGGGCATCAGCCACCGCACCAGGCCTGGGAGAGAAAACTTTTAGGTGAATTTGCATTATCCATTCTCACACTGCTATAAAAACATTACTGAGTCTGGGTAATTTGTAAAGAAAAGAAGTTTAATTGGTTCAAGGTTCCCAACTGAAGACATTAAGGCTTGCAGGCTTCTGCTCCTGGGGAGGCCTCAGAAAACTTACAGTCATGGCAGAAGGTTTAGGGGAAGGAGGGATATCTTCACGTGGCCAGCAGGAGAGAAAGAGAGTGAAGGGGGAGGTGCTACACACTTTCAAACAACCAGATCTCGTGAGAACTCTATCACGAGAACAGCAAGGAGAAAAGTCTGCCCCCATGATTCAATCACCTCCCTCCAGGTCCTTCCTCCCACACTGGAGGTACAGTTAGACATGAGATTTGGGTGGGGACACAGAGAATTCTATATCAGAATTTCTCCACCATTACCCAGCATTCCCTGGTAGACTCCACAGTGGTAAGTGGCTTTATTAGTATACTTTCCTTCTCTGCCCAGTCTTCTACTGGTGTTTCCTGTACTTTTCTGTGCTAAAATACTTGTCTCCGAGTCTACTTCTGGGAGAACTCAACAGAAGACATTAAGGCATAGAGAAGCTAAATAAATTGTCCAAGTCATCCTGATGTAAATGGAGACACCTCATAACTTTGAGTTACATTGTAACTTTACTTACAATGCTGCCTTCTCCTCAACCCCAGCCTGAGACTACCCTCAGGGTACTTTGTCTAAGGGGGCATTTATCCTCTGGCTGAACATAAAGCAGTAGGACAATGTTAGGCCTTGCTGTCTGTTTCTATGCTCACCTCAGGCTGGGCCTGTGGGAATTCTCTACAGAAGAATGTTTGCAAAGCTGTTTCTGTTCAGTCCTGAACATCAGTATAGAGGCATGAGGGGAATATGGGAAAACACAAAGTTCTACACGACAGGAAATCACGTTAGAAAACTGAAAATCATGTATCCTTTTGAGGCATAATGGTTTTAATTTTCTTAGGCCCTGATCTTCCTGGCAGCAATTTAGAAGTGCATAGGCATTCATGAATCAGAGTGGGGCACGTCTGCATATTTAATTTCATGTCACTGGGTGGAAACTTTCCTTTTGATCTTAGCATTTAAGGGGATTTACACTTGAACAATTACATTTTTTTTCTCTCCTCAAAAGTCAATGTGAGTTATTGAATAGTATCAGCATACTTGGGGGTAGGGGAAGGATGTTGAGAAAGCCAAGAGGATTTCACTTCTGTCTTGGATGTAGTGTCGCACTGTCTACATGCTCCTATTCTTGAGAAAGGGGGAAGCTGTGAGGGTCTCACCAAGCAGGCCCCTTACCCACTCTGGAAGAGGTTGGGCCAGTAAAGACCAGGACTTAGATAGAAGACAGGCTACAGTTTCCTTACCTTGTTCAACAGTGAGCCCTGATGATCCTCCAAGCCTTTGCGTAGACAGATTAATGCTACATTCAGAATGAGTATCAGTGGTTGTCAGAGACAAATGGAAGATTCTCTACCCTCAATAGAGTTTGAATTGCTTTTTCTTCCTTTTCTAAACCTTCTCTTTTCTCCTTTCCTTCACCTCCACGTCTTCCATCTTCTCCCTCTATTATCAGAAAGGGGTTTCAATCCAGACCCCAGGAGAGAGTTATTGGATCTCACACGAGAAAGAATTCAGGGTGAGTCCACAGAGTAAAGGGAAAGCAAGTTTATTAAGAAAGTAACGGAATAGGCCGGGCGCGGTGGCTCACGCCTGTAATTCCAGGACTTTGGGAGGCCGAGGCGGGTGGATCACAAGGTCAGGAGATTGAGACCAGCTTGGATAACACGGTGAGACCCCGTCTCTACTAGAAATACAAAAAATTAGCCAGGCATGGTGGCGGGTGTCTGTAGTCACAGCTACTCGGGAGGCTGAGGCAGGAGAATAGTGTGAACCCAGGAGCCAGAGCTTGCAGTGAGCTGAGATGGCGCCACTGCACTCCAGCCTGGGCGAAGGAGGGAGACTCTGTAAAAAAAAACAAACTAAAAACTAAACCAAAACAAAAAACCTAAAGGAATAAAAGAATGGCTGTTCCACAGACAGAGCAGGACATTCCCAAAAGCAAAAGGAAGAACGCGCCCACCTTAGTTACAATGTTTGCTCAAACATAAGATAAAAATGTCAAAAACTCACGGGGTGGTGGCTCTACTACAAGGTGCTGGGATAAAGGTTTTTCATCTTTCTGTAACTACTGTTTTCTGCAAAATCTGTATTACTATATTTAAAGCAAAACTCATTCTGCTCTTCTTATTATTATTATTTTGAGACGGGTCTTGCTCTGTCACGCAGGCTGGAGTGCAGTGGTGTGATCAAACTCACTACAGCCTCAACCTCTTGGGCTCAAGCAATCCTCCCATCTCAGCCTCCCAATTAGTTAGGACTACAAGGGTGCACCATCATGCCGGACTAATTTTTTTATTTTTCATAGGGACAGGGTTTCCTAGGCTGGTCTCAAACTACCGGGCTCAAGCAATCCGCCCACCTCTGTCTCCCAAAGTGCTGGGATTGCAGGCCAAGCTGCAAAACTTATTCTTAAACAAATCATGCTTTTGATATCAAGACATCAGGCCATTTCCTGGGTCTGTTAAATCCTCGGTCTGTTTAGCAAACAATATTAACCTGTTCCCTTAACCATAAACATCCTGCGACTAAGAATGTCTAGCCTGCTGGGAATGCAGTCTAGCAGCTCTCAGCCTCATTTTACCCAGCCCCTGTTCAAAATGGAGTCACTCTGGGTTCGAACGCCTCTGACACCCCACCCCGCTTACTTATTTTCTTCCTTCCTCTTTCCCACACATAATATATTTCAGTGACTTTTCTGAGCCATCCATTAGGGATACATATGTAAAAGACTTGCCAGGAACTCGTAAGGTCCAGATGGCGGAAATGTCTAACCCTTTCCATGAGGAGTCATTTGTGTCCAGAAGTATATACCACTGATTCAAGGATTGTTACTATCCATGTTCCTTCCTCATAAGAACTGACCAGACCTGAGCAGTTATTCAGCTCTATATTCACTCAGACAGGTACTCTTCTATTGAACATTATTTAACACAGTTTTAATGCCAATGTCATAAGGCTGTAAGGCCAGGACATTTGGGTTTTCTCCTGACCCCACTTTGTACAAATGTTTTGCCTTCACTATGCCTCAGTTTTCTATCTGTAAAATGGCCATGATCAACCCTCAGTGAGTTAAACTGATGATTAAAACAGATAATAGGGTAGGTTCGGTGGCTCACGCCCGTAATCCCAGCGTTTTGGGAGGCCGAGGTGGGTGGATCATCTGAGGTCAGGAGTTCCAGACCAGCCTGGCCAACATGGCAAAGCCCCATCTCTACTGAATACATAAAAATTAGCTGGGCATCGTGGCATATGCCTATGATCCCAGCTACTTGAGAGGTAGAGGCAGGAGAATCGCTTGAACCCGGAGATGGAGGTTGTGACAAGCCAAGATCACTCCACTGCACTCCAGCCTGGGAGACAGAGTGAGATCCATCTCAAAATAGTAAAAATAATAATGATAATAAAACAGATAATAATTTGAAGTACATGGTTTAGTTCCTGGACATAACAAGCCACTCCCACACTTAGTGACTTAAAGCAAGGTTTGCAAGCTTTTTTTGTGAAGAGACAGAGAGTCAATATTTTAAGCTTTGCAGGCCATACGGTGTTCATTGCAACTATTCAGATCTGTTATCATATGAAAGCAACTATAGACAATACATAAAGGAAGGAGTGAGGCTCTGTTCCAACAAAACCATATTGACAAAAACAGGAGACAGGCCAGATTTGGTCCACAGGCCATAATTTGCCAACTCCTGACTTAAAACAACAACTATTTATTTGCCTTTTGTTGGTTTATAATTTGGATGAGGCTCAGCTAGGCTGGCTTACGTGTCTGAAGTCAGCTGCTGGGCCAGTTGGGCTGGTTGATCTTGGATGACCTCAGCTGGAAGGACATGGCTCTGCTCCATGTGGGCTTTCATCCTCCAGCAAGCTAGTTGGGGCTTGCTCAAATGGAGACTGCTCAGGGTTCCAGGAAACTGTAGAAATATGCAAGGTTTCAGGGCTGGGCGTGGTGGCTCATGCCTGTAATCCCAGCACTTTGGGAGGCCGCGGCGGGTGGATCACCTGAGGTCAGGAGTTTGAGACTAGCCTGGCCAACACAGTGAAATCCCGTCTCTACTAAAAATATTAAAAACTAGCCAGGCATGGTGGCAGGCGCCTGTAATCTCAGCTACTCAGGAGGCTGAGGAAGGAGAATTTCTTGAACCTGGGAGGCAGAGGTTGCAGTGAACTGAGGTAGCACCACCGCACTCCAGCCTGGGCAACAAGAGCTTAATTCCATCTAGAAATACAAAAGAGAAGAGAAGAGAAGAGAAGAGAAGAGAAGAGAAGAGAAGAGAAGAGAAGAGAAAAGAAAAGAAAAGAAACATGCAAGGATTCTTGAGGTCTAGGCATAATGTCTGTCACATGTTCTTGGTCAGACTAAGCCACAAGGCCATCCTAGATGCCATGGTTGGGGAAACTGACTCCATAACTTAAGGATAATGCTGCAGATTCATACTGCAAAGGAAAATGCATAAAGGGAGGGAAATTAGCACAACCATGTTTGCAAACCACTTACACATTAGCGCATAAGAAGTGCTCCCTAAATGTTAACTAGCAGCCTGGACCTACTCTGTAGCTTGTAGAAATAGAAGAGATGATAAAGCTATAAAATCTAAGGTTTGAGATGCTTACAGTCCAAAATGTGAAATAAGCTTTGTCCACAAATAACTATAACAAAGAATAAAAATAAGAAATGATTCTTCAGCTTGGAATTCAGAGCTTAAGAAATATTAGCAACTACGATGCAGGAGATAAAAAGTTCTGATAAGTTTGCTGAGAGTGGTGGCCTCCAGCTTCATCCATGTCCCTGCAAAGGATAAGAACTCAGAAAACCAAACACCGCATGTTCTCACTCATAAGTGGGAGTTGAATGATGAGAACACATGGACACAGAGAGAGGAACATCGCCCATCGGGGCCTGTCGGGGCGTGGCAGGCAAGGGGAGGGAGAGCATTAGGACGAATACCTAATGCATGCGGGGCTTAAAACCTAGATGATGGGTTGATAGGAACAGCAATCCACCATGACACATGTATACCTATGTAACAAACCTGCAGGTTCCACACAGGTATCCCAGAACTTAGAGTAAAATAAATTTTAAAAAAGTTCTGGGCCGGGTGCAGTGGCTCATGACTGTAACCCAGCACTTTGGGAGGCTGAGGTGGGCAGATCACAAGGTCATGAGATCAAGATCATCCTGGCCAAAATGATGAAATCTTGTCTCCACTAAAAAAAAAAAAAAAAAAAAAAAAATGAGCCAGGCGTGGTGGTGGGTGCCTGTAATCCCAGACACTTGGGAAGCTGAGGCAGGAGAATCACTTGAACCCAAAAGGCAGAGATTGCAATGAGCTGAGATTGCACCACTGCACTCCAACCTGGCGACAGAATGAGACTCCACCTCAAAAAAAAAAAAAAAAAAGAAGTTCTGTTAAGTTTATGGGCCACATAGGGACTATGTCTCAAAACTCTTCATGACAAAATAGACTTATATAGTATTCTAGGCCCCAGATGCCTCAATGGATAGTGATATAGCCCTCAATCTCATGACAGCAGACTCCCCACTAGGGTCACCTTCCACCGTCACCCCTGTTTTATTTCATTTGGCTGTTATACTAAAGTAACAATGACTGGGTGGCTTACAAGCAAGGGAAATTTATTTCTTACAATGTTGGAAGCTTGAAGTCCAAGATCAAGGTGTCTGGCCTCTCTTCTGATTTATCAAAAGAAATCAAGAATTTATTTTTGGCATAAGATATCTGTTAATGTAAGTGGTAAGGGTGAGATCTGGTGGTGCTGAGATCTTTGAGGCTGGTGATGCCACTGGAGATAGGGTAGACTAGGGAAGGAGTTAAGTTTGGGGAAAGAAATCAAGAATTTACTTTTGGCATAAGATACCTGTTAATGTAAGTGGTAAGGTGAGATCTGGTGTCTAGCGAGAGCCAATTCTTGATTTATATTAATGGACAACTGTATTTTTGCTATGTACTCATGTGGCAGAAGGAATGAGGGGATACTTTGCATTAATTTGTGTGGGTACATAATAGGTATATATATTTATGGGGTACATGAGATGTTTTGATGCAGGCATGCAGTGTGTAATAATTACATCATGGAGAGCGGGGTATTCATCCCCTCAAGCATTTTTCTTTTTTATTACTTTTTTTAAAATTTATTTATTATTATTATTATACTTTAAGTTCTAGGGTACATGTGCATAACGTGCAGGTTTGTTACATATGTATACTTGTGCCATGTTGCTGTGCTGCACCCATCAACTCGTCAGCACCCATCAACTCGTCATTTACATCAGGTATAACTCCCAATGCAATCCCTCCCCCCTCCCCCCTCCCCATGATAGGCCCCGGTGTGTGATGTTCCCCTTCCCGAGTCCAAGTGATCTCATTGTTCAGTTCCCACCTATGAGTGAGAACATGCAGTATTTGGTTTTCTGTTCTTGTGATAGTTTGCTAAGAATGATGGTTTCCAGCTGCATCCATGTCCCTACAAAGGACACAAACTCATCCTTTTTTATGGCTGCATAGTATTCCATGGTGTATATGTGACACATTTTCTTTCTTTTTTTTTTTTTTTAAATTTATTTATTATTATTAAACTTCAAGTTGTAGGGTACATGTGCACAACGTGCAGGTTTGCTACATATGTATACTTGTGCCATGTTGGTGTGCTGCACCCATCAACTCGTCATTTACATCAGGTATAACTCCCAATGCAATCCCTCCCCCCTCCCCCCTCCCCATGATAGGCCCCGGTGTGTGATGTTCCCCTTGCCGAGTCCAAGTGATCTCATTGTTCAGTTCCCGCCTATGAGTGAGAACATGCGGTGTTTGGTTTTCTGTTCTTGTGATAGTTTGCTGAGAATGATGGTTTCCAGCTGCATCCATGTCCCTACAAAGGACACAAACTCATCCTTTTTTATGGCTGCATAGTATTCCATGGTGTATATGTGCCACATTCTCTTAATCCAATCTGTCACTGATGGACATTTGGGTTGATTCCAACTCTTTGCTATTGTGAATAGTGCTGCAATAAACATACGTGTGCATGTGTCTTTATAGCAGCATAATTTATAATCCTTTGGGTATATACCTAGTAATGGGATGGCTGGGTCATATGGTACATCTAGTTCTAGATCCTTGAGGAATCGCCATACTGTTTTCCATAATGGTTGAACTAGTTTACAATCCCACCAACAGTGTAAAAGTGCTCCTATTTCTCCACATCCTCTCCAGCACCTGTTGTTTCCTGACTTTTTAATGATCGCCGTTCTAACTGGTGTGAGATGGTATCTCATTGTGGTTTTGATTTGCATTTCTCTGATGGCCAGTGATGATGAGCATTTTTTCATGTGTCTGTTGGCTGTATGAATGTCTTCTTTTGAGAAATGTCTGTTCATATCCTTTGCCCACTTTTTGATGGGGTTGTTTGTTTTTTTCTTGTAAATTTGTTTGAGTTCTTTGTAGGTTCTGGATATTAGCCCTTTGTCAGATGAGTAGATTGCAAAAATTTTCTCCCATTCTGTAGGTTGCCTGTTCACTCTGATGGTAGTTTCTTTTGCTGTGCAGAAGCTCTTTAGTTTAATTAGATCCCATTTGTCAATTTTGGCTTTTGCTGCCGTTGCTTTTGGTGTTTTAGACATGAAGTCTTTGCCCATGCCTATGTCCTGAATGGTACTACCTAGGTTTTCCTCTAGGATTTTTATGGTATTAGGTCTAACATTTAAGTCTCTAATCCATCTTGAATTAATTTTCTTATAAGGAGTAAGGAAAGGATCCAGTTTCAGCTTTCTACTTATGGCTAGCCAATTTTCCCAGCACCATTTATTAAATAGGGAATCCTTTCCCCATTTCTTGTTTCTCTCAGGTTTGTCAAAGATCAGATGGTTGTAGATGTGTGGTATTATTTCTGAGGACTCTGTTCTGTTCCATTGGTCTATATCTCTGTTTTGGTACCAGTACCATGCTGTTTTGGTTACTGTAGCCTTGTAGTATAGTTTGAAGTCAGGTAGCGTGATGCCTCCAGCTTTGTTCTTTTGACTTAGGATTGTCTTGGAGATGCGGGCTCTTTTTTGGTTCCATATGAACTTTAAAGCAGTTTTTTCCAATTCTGTGAAGAAGCTCATTGGTAGCTTGATGGGGATGGCATTGAATCTATAAATTACCTTGGGCAGTATGGCCATTTTCACGATATTGATTCTTCCTATCCATGAGCATGGTATGTTCTTCCATTTGTTTGTGTCCTCTTTTATTTCGCTGAGCAGTGGTTTGTAGTTCTCCTTGAAGAGGTCCTTTACATCCCTTGTAAGTTGGATTCCTAGGTATTTTATTCTCTTTGAAGCAATTGTGAATGGAAGTTCATTCCTGATTTGGCTCTCTGTTTGACTGTCACTGGTGTGTAAGAATGCTTGTGATTTTTGCACATTAATTTTGTATCCTGAGACTTTGCTGAAGTTGCTTATCAGCTTAAGGAGATTTTGGGCTGAGACAATGGGGTTTTCTAAATATACAATCATGTCGTCTGCAAAGAGGGACAATTTGACTTCTTCTTTTCCTAACTGAATCCCCTTGATTTCTTTCTCTTGCCTGATTGCCCTAGCCAGAACTTCCAACACTATGTTGAATAGGAGTGGTGAGAGAGGGCATCCCTGTCTTCTGCCAGTTTTCAAAGGGAATTTTTCCAGTTTTCGCCCATTCAGTATGATATTGGCTGTGGGTTTGTCATAAATAGCTCTTATTATTTTGAGGTACGTTCCAGCAATACCGAATTTCTTGAGCGTTTTTAGCATGAAGGGCTGTTGAATTTTGTCAAAAGCCTTTTCTGCATCTATTGAGATAATCATGTGGTTCTTTGGTTCTGTTTATATGCTGGATTATGTTTATTGATTTGCGAATGTTGAACCAGCCTTGCATCCCAGGGATGAAGCCCACTTGATCATGGTGGATAAGCTTTTTGATGTGCTGCTGAATCCGGTTTGCCAGTATTTTATTGAGGATTTTTGCATCGATGTTCATCAGGGATATTGGTCTAAAATTCTCTTTTTTTGTTGTGTCTCTGCCAGGCTTTGGTATCAGGATGATTTTGGCCTCATAAAATCAGTTAGGTAGGATTCCCTCTTTTTCTATTGATTGGAATAGTTTCAGAAGGAATGGTACCAGCTCCTCCTTGTACCTCTGGTAGAATTCAGCTGTGAATCCATCTGGTCCTGGACCTTTTTTCATTGGTAGGCTATTAATTATTGCCTCAATTTCAGAGCCTGCTATTGGTCTATTCAGGGATTCAACTTCTTCCTGGTTTAGTCTTGGAAGAGTGTAAGTGTCCGGGAAATTATCCATTTCTTCTAGATTTTCTAGTTTATTTGCGTAGAGGTGTTTATAGTATTCTCTGATGGTAGTTTGTATTTCTGTGGGGTCGGTGGTGATATCCCCTTTATCATTTTTTATTGCGTCTATTTGATTCTTCTCTCTTCTCTTCTTTATTAGTCTTGCTAGCGGTCTGTCAATTTTGTTGATCTTTTCAAAAAACCAACTCCTGGATTCATTGATTTTTTGGAGGGTTTTTTGTGTCTCTATCTCCTTCAGTTCTGCTCTGATCTTAGTTATTTCTTGCCTTCTGCTAGCTTTCGAATGTGTTTGCTCTTGCTTCTCTAGTTCTTTTAATTGTGATGTTAGAGTGTCAATTTTAGATCTTTCCTGCTTTCTCTTGTGGGCATTTAGTGCTATAAATTTCCCTCTACACACTGCTTTAAATGTGTCCCAGAGATTCTGGTATGTTGTATCTTTGTTCTCATTGGTTTCAAAGAGCATCTTTATTTCTGCCTTCATTTCGTTATGTACCCAGTAGTCATTCAGGAGCAGGTTGTTCAGTTTCCATGTAGTTGAGCGGTTTTGATTGAGTTTCTTAGTCCTGAGTTCTAATTTGATTGCACTGTGGTCTGAGAGACAGTTTGTTATAATTTCTGTTCTTGTACATTTGCTGAGGAGTGCTTTACTTCCAATTACGTGGTCAATTTTGGAGTAAGTACGATGTGGTGCTGAGAAGAATGTATATTCTGTTGATTTGGGGTGGAGAGTTCTATAGATGTCTATTAGGTCCGCTTGCTGCAGAGATGAGTTCAATTCCTGGATATCCTTGCTAACTTTCTGTCTCGTTGATCTGTCTAATGTTGACAGTGGAGTGTTGAAGTCTCCCATTATTATTGTATGGGAGTCTAAGTCTCTTTGTAAGTCTCTAAGGACTTGCTTTATGAATCTGGGTGCTCCTCTATTGGGTGCATATATATTTAGGATAGTTAGCTCTTCCTGTTGAATTGATCCCTTTACCATTATGTAATGGCATTCTTTGTCTCTTTTGATCTTTGATGGTTTAAAGTCTGTTTTATCAGAGACTAGTATTGCAACCCCCGCTTTTTTTTGTTCTCCATTTGCTTGGTAAATCTTCCTCCATCCCTTTATTTTGAGCCTATGTATGTCTCTGCATGTGAGATGGGTCTCCTGAATACAGCAGACTGATGGATCTTGACTCTTTATCCAGTTTGCCAGTCTGTGTCTTTTAATTGGAGCATTTAGTCCATTTACATTTAAGGTTAAGATTGTTATGTGTGAACTTGATCCTGCCATTATGATATTAACTGGTTATTTTGCTCGTTAGTTGATGCAGTTTCTTCCTAGCCTTGATGGTCTTTACATTTTGGCATGTTTTTGCAATGGCTGGTACCGGTTGTTCCTTTCCATGTTTAGTGCTTCCTTCACGGTCTCTTGTAAGGCAGGCCTAGTGGTGACAAAATCTCTAAGCATTTGCTTATCTGTAAAGGATTTTATTTCTCCTTCACTTATGAAACTTAGTTTGGCTGGATATAAAATTCTGGGTTTAAAATTCTTTTCTTTAAGAATGTTGAATATTGGCCCCCACTCTCTTCTGGCTTGAAGAGTTTCTGCCGAGAGATCTGCTGTTAGTCTGATGGGCTTCCCTTTGTGGGTAACCCGACCTTTCTCTCTGGCTGCCCTTAAGATTTTTTCCTTCATTTCAACTTTGGTGAATCTGGCAATTATGTGTCTTGGAGTTGCTCTTCTCGAGGAGTATCTTTGTGGCGTTCTCTGTATTTCCTGGATTTGAATGTTGGCCTGCCCTACTAGGTTGGGGAAGTTCTCTTGGATGATATCCTGAAGAGTGTTTTCCAACTTGGTTCCATTTTCCCCCTCACTTTCAGGCACCCCAATCAGACGTAGATTTGGTCTTTTTACATAATCCCATACTTCTTACAGGCTTTGTTCATTTCTTTTTCTTCTTTTTTCTTTTGGTTTCTCTTCTCGCTTCATTTCATTCATTTGATCCTCCATCGCTGACATTCTTTCTTCCAGTTGATCGAGTCGGTTACTGAAGCTTGTGCATTTGTCACGTATTTCTCGTGCCATGGTTTTCGTCTCTTTCATTTCGTTTGTGAGCTTCTCTGCATTAATTACTCTAGCCATCAATTCTTCCACTTTTTTTTCAAGATTTTTAGTTTCTTTGCGCTGGGTACGTAATTCCTCCTTTAGCTCTGAGAAATTTGATGGACTGAAGCCTTCTTCTCTCATGTCGTCAAAGTCATTCTCCGTCCAGCTTTGATCCATTGCTGGCGATGAGCTGCGCTCCTTTGCCGGGGGAGATGCGCTCTTATTTTTTGAATTTCCAGCTTTTCTGCCCTGCTTTTTCCCCATCTTTGTGGTTTTATCTGCCTCTGGTCTTTGATGATGGTGATGTACTGATGGGGTTTTGCTGTAGGTGTCCTTCCTGTTTGATAGCTTTCCTTCTAACAGTCAGGATCCTCAGCTGTAGGTTGTAGCTGTAGGAGATTGCTTGAGGTCCACTCCAGACCCTGTTTGCCTGGGTATCAGCAGCAGAGGCTGCAGAAGATAGAATATTTCTGAACAGCGAGTGTACCTGTCTGATTCTTGCTTTGAAAGCTTCCTCTCAGGGGTGTACTCCACCCTGTGAGGTGTGGGGTGTCAGACTGCCCCTAGTGGGGGATGTCTCCCAGTTAGGCTACTCAGGGGTCAGGGACCCACTTGAGCAGGGAGTCTGTCCCTTCTCAGATCTCAACCTCCGTGTTGGGAGATCCACTGCTCTCTTCAAAGCTGTCAGACAGAGTCCTTTGCGTCTGCAGAGCTGCTGCGTTTGTTATTGTTTACTGTGCCCTGCCCCCAGAGGTGGAGTCTACAGAGACAGGCAGGTTTCCTTGAGTTGCTGTGAGCTCCACCCAGTTCGAGCTTCCCAGCAGCTTTGTTTACCTACTTAAGCCTCAGCAATGGTGGGCGCCCCTCCCCCAGCCTCGCTGCTGCCTTGCCGGTAGATCACAGACTGCTGTGCTAGCAATGAGGGAGGCTCCGTGGGTGTGGGACCCTCCCGGCCAGGTGTGGGATATGATCTCCTGGTGTGCCTGTTTGCTTAAAGCGCAGTATTGGGGTGGGAGTTACCCGATTTTCCAGGTGTTGTGTGTCTCAGTTCCCCTGGCTAGGAAAAGGGATTCCCTTCCCCCTTGCGCTTTCCAGGTGAGGCAATGCCTCGCCCTGCTTCAGCTCTCGCTGGTCGGGCTGCAGCAGCTGACCAGCACCGATCGTCTGGCACTCCCCAGTGAGATGAACCCAGTACCTCAGTTGAAAATGCAGAAATCACCGGTCTTCTGTGTCGCTCGCGCTGGGAGTTGGAGACTGGAGCTGTTCCTATTCGGCCATCTTGCTCCGCCCCCTGTGACACATTTTCTTAATCCAGTCTGTCACTGATGGACATTTGGGTTGATTCCAAGTCTTTGCTATTGTGAATAGTGCCACAATAAACATACGTGTGCATGTGTCTTTATAGCAGCATGATTTATAATCCTTTGGGTATATACCCAGTAATGGGATGGCTGGGTCATATGGTACATCTAGTTGTAGAACCTTGAGGAATCGCCATACTGTTTTCCATAATGGTTGAACTAGTTTACAATCCCACCAACAGTGTAAAAGTGCTCCTATTTCTCCACATCCTCTCCAGCACCTGTTGTTTCCTGACTTTTTAATGATCGCCGTTCTAACTGGTGTGAGATGGTATCTCATTGTGGTTTTGATTTGCATTTCTCTGATGGCCAGTGATGATGAGCATTTTTTCATGTATCTGTTGGCTGTATGAATGTCTTCTTTTGAGAAATGTCTGTTCATATCCTTTGCCCACTTTTTGATGGGGTTGTTTGTTTTTTTCTTGTAAATTTGTTTGGGTTCTTTGTAGGTTCTGGATATTAGCCCTTTGTCAGATGAGTAGATTGCAAAAACTTTCTCCCATTCTGTAGGTTGCCTGTTCACTCTGATGGTAGTTTCTTTTGCTGTGCAGAAGCTCTTTAGTTTAATTAGATCCCATTTGTCAATTTTGGCTTTTCTGCCGTTGCTTTTGGTGTTTTAGACATGAAGTCTTTGCCCATGCCTATGTCCTGAATGGTACTACCTAGGTTTTCCTCTAGGATTTTTATGGTATTAGGTCTAACATTTAAGTCTCTAATCCATCTTGAATTAATTTTCATATAAGGAGTAAGGAAAGGATCCAGTTTCAACTTTCTACTTATGGCTAGCCAATTTTCCCAGCACCATTTATTAAATAGGGAATCCTTTCCCCATTTCTTGTTTCTCTCAGGTTTGTCAAAGATCAGATGGTTGTAGATGTGTGGTATTATTTCTGAGGACTCTGTTCTGTTCCATTGGTCTATATCTCTGTTTTGGTACCAGTACCATGCTGTTTTGGTTACTGTAGCCTTGTAGTATAGTTTGAAGTCAGGTAGCGTGATGCCTCCAGCTTTGTTCTTTTGACTTAGGATTGTCTTGGCGATGTGGGGTCTTTTTTGGTTCCATATGAATTTTAAAGCAGTTTTTTCCAATTCTGTGAAGAAGCTCATTGGTAGCTTGATGGGGATGGCATTGAATCTATAAATTACCTTGGGCAGTATGGCCATTTTCACGATATTGATTCTTCCTATCCATGAGCATGGTATGTTCTTCCATTTGTGTCCTCTTTAATTTCGCTGAGCAGTGGTTTGTAGTTCTCCTCGAAGAGGTCCTTCACGTCCCTTGTAAGTTGGATTCCTAGATATTTTATTCTCTTTGAAGTGACTGTGAATGGAAGTTCTTTCATGATTTGGCTCTCTGTCTGTTACTGGTGTATAAGAAGGCTTGTGATTTTTGCACATTAATTTTGTATCCTGAGACTTTGCTGAAGTTGCTTATCAGCTTAAGGAGATTTTGGGCTGAGACAATGGGGTTTTCTAAATATACAATCATGTCATCTGCAAAGAGGGACAATTTGACTTCTTCTTTTCCTAACTGAATACCCTTGATTTCTTTCTCTTGCCGGATTGCCCCAGCCAGAACTTCCAACACTATGTTGAATAGGAGTGGTGAGAGAGGGCATCCCTGTCTTGTGCCAGTTTTCAAAAGGAATTTTTCCAGTTTTTGCCCATTCAGTATGATATTGGCTGTGGGTTTGTCATAAATAGCTCTTACTATTTTGAGGTACGTTCCAGCAATACCGAATTTATTGAGCGTTTTTAGCATGAAGGGCTGTTGAATTTTGTCAAAAGCCTTTTCTGCATCTATTGAGATAATCATGTGGTTCTTGTCTTTGGTTCTGTTTATATGCTGGATTATGTTTATTGATTTGCAAATGTTGAACCAGCCTTGCATCCCAGGGATGAAGCCCACTTGATCATGGTGGATAAGCTTTTTGATGTGCTGCTGAATCCGGTTTGCCAGTATTTTATTGAGGATTTTTGCATCGATGTTCATCAGGGATATTGGTCTAAAATTCTCTTTTTTTGTTGTGTCTCTGCCAGGCTTTGGTATCAGGATGATTTTGGCCTCATAAAATCAGTTAGGTAGGATTCCCTCTTTTTCTATTGATTGGAATAGTTTCAGAAGGAATGGTACCAGCTCCTCCTTGTACCTCTGGTAGAATTCAGCTGTGAATCCATCTGGTCCTGGACCTTTTTTCATTGGTAGGCTATTAATTATTGCCTCAATTTCAGAGCCTGCTATTGGTCTATTCAGGGATTCAACTTCTTCCTGGTTTAGTCTTGGAAGAGTGTAAGTGTCCGGGAAATTATCCATTTCTTCTAGATTTTCTAGTTTATTTGCGTAGAGGTGTTTATAGTATTCTCTGATGGTAGTTTGTATTTCTGTGGGGTCGGTGGTGATATCCCCTTTATCATTTTTTATTGCGTCTATTTGATTCTTCTCTCTTTTCTTCTTTATTAGTCTTGCTAGCGGTCTGTCAATTTTGTTGATCTTTTCAAAAAACCAACTCCTGGATTCATTGATTTTTTGGAGGGTTTTTTGTGTCTCTATCTCCTTCAGTTCTGCTCTGATCTTAGTTATTTCTTGCCTTCTGCTAGCTTTCGAATGTGTTTGCTCTTGCTTCTCTAGTTCTTTTAATTGTGATGTTAGAGTGTCAATTTTAGATCTTTCCTGCTTTCTCTTGTGGGCATTTAGTGCTATAAATTTCCCTCTACACACTGCTTTAAATGTGTCCCAGAGATTCTGGTATGTTGTATATTTGTTCTCATTGGTTTCAAAGAACATCTTTATTTCTGCCTTCATTTCGTTATGTACCCAGTAGTCATTCAGGAGCAGGTTGTTCAGTTTCCATGTAGTTGAGCGGTTTTGATTGAGTTTCTTAGTCCTGAGTTCTAGTTTGATTGCACTGTGGTCTAAGAGACAGTTTGTTATAATTTCTGTTCTTGTACATTTGCTGAGGAGTGCTTTACTTCCAATTATGTGGTCAATTTTGGAATAAGTGCGATGTGGTGCTGAGAGGAATGTATATTCTGTTGATTTGGGGTGGAGAGTTCTATAGATGTCTATTAGGTCCGCTTGCTGCAGAGATGAGTTCAATTCCTGGATATCCTTACTAACTTTCTGTCTCGTTGATCTGTCTAATGTTGACAGTGGAGTGTTGAAGTCTCCCATTATTATTGTATGGGAGTCTAAGTCTCTTTGTAAGTCTCTAAGGACTTGCTTTATGAATCTGGGTGCTCCTGTATTGGGTGCATATATATTTAGGATAGTTAGCTCTTCCTGTTAAATTGATCCCTTTACCATTATGTAATGGCCTTCTTTGTCTCTTTTGATCTTTGATGGTTTAAAGTCTATTTTATCAGAGACTAGTATTGCAACCCCTGCTTTTTTTTGTTCTCCATTTGCTTGGTAAATCTTCCTCCATCCCTTTATTTTGAGCCTATGTATGTCTCTGCATGTGAGATGGGTCTCCTGAATACAGCAGACTGATGGTTCTTGACTCTTTATCCAGTTTGCCAGTCTGTGTCTTTTAATTGGAGCATTTAGTCCATTTACATTTAAGGTTAATATTGTTATGTGTGAACTTGATCCTGCCATTATGATATTAACTGGTTATTTTGCTCATTAGTTGATGCAGTTTCTTCCTAGCCTCGATGGTCTTTACATTTTGGCTTGTTTTTGCAATGGCTGGTACTGGTTGTTCCTTTCCATATTTATTGCTTCCTTCAGGGTCTCTTGTAAGGCAGGCCTAGTGGTGACAAAATCTCTAAGCATTTGCTTATCTGTAAAGGATTTTATTTCTCCTTCACTTATGAAACTTAGTTTGGCTGGATATGAAATTCTGGGTTTAAAATTCTTTTCTTTAAGAATGTTGAATATTGGCCTCCACTCTCTTCTGGCTTGGAGAGTTTCTGCCGAGAGATCTGCTGTTAGTCTGATGGGCTTCCCTTTGTGGGTAACCCGACCTATCTCTCTGGCTGCCCTGTAAATTACAGATATTATGTTATAGATGATTTATAAAATTGATCTCTTCCCCCAGAATCTGAGTATACTGCTTTTTGAAGAAATTTTAGATCTTTTGGTTTTTACTGTAAGGAAAAAGAGAGATGTTATTTAGGGTACTATATTAATACTCATTAAACATTTGCATTATAACATTTTTAGCAACGTCTTTAAAAACAGAAGAAACAATTTGACTTTTATTTTGTGGAAGGACAGTGGTTGGGGGTGGAAGAGCATAGTTCTCTCTTTCTTTCACAAAAAAACCTTTAAAAATAACCAACCAATTTTCAACCATTATATTTTAAGCCGCAGGAGCTTGTGAGTTATCTTTCATCTTGGTTCTATCACATAACCAGAGAAATTACGCAGCGTCTCCCCAAGGAGAGGTTTAGTTGGGAGGCAATTCAAACAAAAATGTATTATAGAAATGCAATTGTTCAGTGTGTCATTATAACAGTTATTCATCTTTGCCCCTTAATCTACAGTTTTCTCACTCCTCATTTTATCTTTTATGTGTTTGTGCTTTTCTATGGATGCCTGTGGCAGAAAGAGTGGTCATGAGGCAGTGACACCTGGAGAAGAATGTGCAAGGAATTTATTGGACTCAAATGTCATGAGTAATAGCTGTAATACTTCGATGGATACATAGGCAGTTAAATTTGATTATCTGCCCCCACTTTTAGTTTGCATGAGTGAAAGAAAAGCTAACTGTGTTCAGGGTTAAAATAACTTTATTTTAATACTAGATAATAATAACAATTCACCTTCTAGAAGGTAAGAAGTGTCCATTTAGGTCAACCATCATTATGGAACACATTTTAGTACTTACTGTCTTGTAAGACCATATTTCCAGTGTAAAAAATGATATCCATTTGATACATCATATGATAGGACAGAATATTTTAAATCTAAATTGGGTTGGAAAATTAGGAAATATGGTACTTCATCAGTTACCTATTGCTGCATAAGAACCCACTTGAAACTTTAGTCATTTTTCCTCCATGGGTAAATAATTTGATCTGGACTCAGCTGGGTGCTTCTGCAGTGGCCCTTCCTTGGGTTCACTCGTGTGGCTAACTTCTGTGACTCTAAAGGGCCTGGACAGCGTAAGATGACCGTCCTGACATGTCTAGCAGTTGATATTGGCTATTGGCTGCTTAACTAGGGGAACTAAGTTGGAATGACTCATCTCTGCTCCATGTGGCCTATTATTCTTTAGTTGATTATACTGGGCTTCTTCATGGCAGTCTCAGAACAGCATTCCAAGAGGGCAAATAAGAAGCTGAAAAATCTCCTTTTTCTATTTTAGCTTTTATTTTATATTTGGGGTAAATGTGCAGGTTTGTGACAAAGGTATATTGCATGGTGCTGAGGTTTGGGATATGACTGAACTGTCATTCAGGTTGTGAGCATCATACCCAATAGGTAGTTTTCCAGCCTCTTTCCATCCTCCCCCTGTCCCTGTTCTAGTAGTCCCCAGTGTTTATTGTACCCATCTTTATATCCATGTGTACCTAATGTTTAGTTCCCATATATAAGTGAGAACATGTGGTATTTGGTTTTCTGTTTCTGTTAGTTTGCTTAGGATAATGACCTCCAGCTGCATCCATGTTGCTGCAAAGGACATTATTTCATTCTTTTTTATGGCTCCATGGTATTCTATGGTATGTATGTGTGTGTGTGTGTGTTTTTGTGTGTGTGTATATATATACATATATATGTATATATATACACATATATACATATATATACACGCATACACATATATACACACATATATACATATATATACACACACATATATACATATATACACACACCTATATATATACACACACATATATACCATAGAACATTTTCTTTATCCAATCCACCATGGTTGGGCACTTGGTTTGATTCTATGTTTTGCTACTGTGAATAGTGCTGCGTTGAACTTAAGGGTGTGTGGTAGAATGATTTATTTTCTTTTGGATATATACCCAGTAATGGAATTGCTGGGTCAAATGGTAGTTCTACCCTTAGTTCTTTGAGACATATTCAAGCTGCTCTCCACAGTGGCTGGACTAATTTACATTCCCACCAACAGTGTGCAGGTGCTTCCTGTTCTTTGCAGCCTTACCAGTATCTGTTATTTTTTGGATTTTTAACAAAAACTATTCTGAGTGGAGTGAAATGGTATCTCATTGTGGTTTTGATTTGCATTTCTCTGACAATTAGTGATGATGAGCATTTCTTTTATGTCTGTTGCCCACTTCTATGTCGTTTAAGAAGTAGACACTTCATGTCCTTTGCCCACTTTGTAATAGGGTTATTTCCTTTTTGCTTGTTGATTTAAGTTTCTTATAGAAACTTTGCATCTTAAAATTAAAGCCTACTTGATCATGATGAATAACTTTTGTATGTGCTGCTGGGTTCAGCTTGCTAGTATTCTGTTGAGGATTTTTGCATCTATGTTTATCAGGGATTATTGACCTTATATTTTATTTTTTTGTTGTTGTGTTTGCCGGATTTTTGTATCACGGTGATACTGGCTTCATAGAATAAGTTAAGGAGAAATCCCTCTCCCTCAGTTTTTGGGAATAGTTTTAGTAGAGTTGATACCAGCTTTTTGTATGTCTGGTAGAATTCAGCTGTGAATGTATCTGATCCTGGCCATTGTTTTTTGGTTGGTAGGTTTTTTTTGTTATTATTACTGATTCAATTTTAGAATTTGTTATTGGTCTGTCCAGGTTTTCATTTTCTTTCTATTTCAATCTTGGAAGGTTGTGTGTTTCTAGGAATTTATCCATTTCCTCTTGAGTTTTTAAATTCTTGTGCGTAGATGTTCTCATAATAGTCTCTGAGGATCTTCTGTATTTCTGTGGGATCAGTTGTAATGTCATCTTTGTCACTT
This sequence comes from Chlorocebus sabaeus, assembly GCF_047675955.1. Lineage (NCBI taxonomy): Eukaryota > Metazoa > Chordata > Mammalia > Primates > Cercopithecidae > Chlorocebus > Chlorocebus sabaeus. The sequence goes on from NC_132924.1 coordinate 520,936, forward strand.
CTGATTGTGTTTATTTAGATTTTCTCTTTTTTTTTCCCTATGTTAATCTAGTTAGTGGCCTATCACTCTTGTTTATTTTTTTCAAATAATCACCTTTCGGTTTCATTGATCTTTCATATGGATTTTTGTATCTTGATTTCATTCAGTTCTGATCTGATTTTAGTAATTTTTTTTCTGCTAGCTTTGGGATTGGCTTGTTTTGTTTTTCTAATTCCTCTAGGTACAATGTTAGATTGTTAATTTGAGATCTTTCTAACTTCTTGATGTAAGCATTCTTTCCTTAGCTTGGTCCATTCTGTTGTTAATGCTTCCAACTATATTATAAAATTCTTGTAGTGAAATCTTCAATTACAGAAGATTTGTTTGGTTTTTACCTCAAATGGCTATTTTGTCTTTCAACTCTTGGAATGTTTTACTGGGTTTCTTGGAATGGGTTTCAACCTTCTCCTGACTCTCAATGAGTTTCCTTGCCATCCAGATTCTGAACTTTGTCTGTCATTTCAATCTGGTTACGAACCATTGCTGGGGAGCTAATAACATTTGGACATAAAGGGATATTCTGACTTTTTAAATTGCTACAGTTCTTACACCGATTCTTTCTCATCCGAGAAAGCTCACATTCTTTTGTGTTTTTGAATTTGCTGTCGTTTGGATGGAGCTTTTTGTTTTTCTATTTATTTTCCTTGAGAGATTAACTTTGGTGTAAGTTGAGTATAATTGAGTTCACTTTGTTTCTGGATTACTTTCAGAGGGCCAAGCCTCTGTACAGGATCTTTATTAGTGACCACATTCTTGCCCTGGGTTTCACAGAGAATATATAGTGGAAGAAGAGGCTGCTATCTGGTAGATGGTACTTAACAGTAATGGCTGGCTGATTGGTTCTTACCTAGCCATCAGCTCTTTTTATTTCAGTATGTTCACAGCAGTGCTCTGTGGTATGTGGAAGCAGAGATGACCCCCTCACCAGGTGTGTTCTCAGGCCTTAGGGGGGCCCTGTCCAATCACTGACCTCATGCTTGTGTTTCCTTTATTTGGTGTTCTGGGCCACAGAGATTCCTCAGGCAAAGGCTGTGGCTAGCAGACAGGCCACATCCTTCCTGGAACAGCCCTGTGGAAGAAAGTATACCCCATTCCTGTGTCAGTTCATGAACCTGTGTCTAACTCTTCTCAATGTTTTGAGAGTGGGGACTCTTCCCTTGCTCAAGCGCTGGCCACGGATCTCATATTGGCACACCTTAGCTGTATGCTATTACCCTGGGGCTTTGGGACCAAGCCTACAGCTTTGTCCTCTGGCCCCTTGGGGTTGGGCACTGTCTATGCTAGGGGAGGTTTAGTGCTCCCAGGCCACCAGGAAAACACTCAGGTAGGGCCACTGGCAAAGCACTCATACTGGGCAGTGGAGGCTGTGCTGTATACATGCTGTTGTGGGAACAGCCAGCCAGGGTCCTTTCAAGTGGCTGCTGGGCAGAGGGACATGCAGCATAGAAGTGCCCCAGTCACATGGGAAAGATGGCACTGCTCCCTACTGGCCTTGTGGTCAGCTGGGGTTAGAACTCTTTGGAGAAAGTTGGAGAGCCTAGGGGTATGGTAACCTATGGTCATATTTTGCTGTAGCTGTCCCACTTGCAAATCCATCTGGGCTCTGTACAGGCTGGAATTCTGTCTCTGCCTACTGTTTGGGCAGATCCCCTTGCCAATTAAAATATCTATGGGGGTCATGGGATCTTGTAGCTAATATCTCAGAGGAGGTTCATGGTGAAAGCAGGTTTCTGTTTCTGTACCATCACTTCACTCATCCTTTCCTTAGGACATATTCAGGGATGGGAACTAGTCCTGGTGCTCTGCAACCCCATGCAAGGTTCTTGGCTGCCTCTGTCTTCAGCCTTTGTGTTTGCATTGCCTTTCTGTCGACTCTCAGTGTTTTTCTCTTCAAAGAACTGTTCGAAATAATTTGGTTTATTTGATATTTTGTTCCTCTTGGTAGGAGAGGCACTTCCTGGCTACATTTATTCAGCCATCTTGTCTTCTCCCTCCAGCATCTCTGCAAAATCTCTTGATGTCTAGTATTTGGAGCTCCTATAACACTAGGCTTGCTCAGATTTAGGGCTGGGGAGATAATTATCATCTCTAGATGGGAGGACAACAAAGTCACATTGTAAAGGGGCATGCATTCAGTGGCTGGAGGAATTTTTGTAATTATCTTTGCATACAACATACCATAATCCACTTTTTGGAAACAATTCATATTTTTCTGTATAAAAACACAAAAAGCAATCTCAGCAAAAGCCAAAATTAACAAATGGGATCTAATTAAACTAAAGAGCTTCTGCACAACAAAAGAAACTATCATCAGAGTGAACAGGCAACCTACTGAATGAGAGAAAATTTTTGCAATTTACCCATCTGACGAAGGTCTAATATCCAGAATTTACAAGGAACTTAAACATATTTACAAGAAACAAACAACTCTATCAAAAAAGTGGGTAGAGGATATGAATGGACAATTCTCAAAAGAAGACATTTGTAATCCCAGCACTTTGGGAGGCCAAGGTGGGCAGATCATGAGGTCAGGAGTTTGAGACCAGCCTGACCAACGTGGTGAAACCCCATCTCTACTAAAAAATACAAAAATTAACCAGGCATTGTGGCACATGCCTGTAATCTCAGCTACTCAGGAGGCTGAGGCAGAAGAACCACTTGAACCTGGGAGGTGGAGGTTGCAGTGAGCCAAGATTGCGCCACTGCATTCCAGTCTGCATGACAGAGTGAGACTCTGTCTCAAAAAAAATAAAAAATTACATGGCTAACCAACATATGAAAAAAAACTCAACATCACTGGTCATTAGAGAAGTGCAAATCAAAACCACAATGAGATACCATCTCACGCCAGTCAGAAGGGCAATTATTAAAAAGTCAAACAATAGATGCTGGTGAGGCTCTGGGAAATAGGAATGCTTTTATACTGTTGTTGGAAATGTAAATTAGTTCAACCATTGTGGAAGACAGTATGGAGATTCCTCAAGGATCTAAAGCCAGAAATACCATTTGACCCAGCAATCCCATTACTAGGTATATACTCAAAGGATTATAAATCATTCTACTATAAAGACACATGTACATGTATGTTTATTGCTGCACTATTTACCATAGCAAAGTCATGGAACCAACCCAAATGCCCATCAATGATGGACTGGATAAAGAAAATGTGGTACATATATGTCACGGAATACTATGCAGCCATAAAAGGGAAGGAGATTATGTCCTTTGCTGGTACATAGATGAAGCTGGAAGCCATCATCCTCAGCAAAGTAACACAGGAACAGAAAACCAAACACCTGATGTTCTCACTCATAAGTGAGAGTTGAACAATGATAACACATGGATACCGGGAGGGGAATAGCACACATCAGGGCCTGTTGGGGTCTAGGGGGCAAGAGGAGGGAACTTAGGGGATGGGTCTATAGGTGCCGCAAACCACCATGGCACATATATACCTATGTAACAAACCTGTATGTTCTGCATATGTATCCCAGAACTTAAAGTAAAATTTTAAAAAAAAAGAAAGAAAAACCCAAAATGCCTCACTAACCATATATCCAACATAAACTTTATATTTAAATGAGTTATATTTGCCTCGCACTGATAAACTTTTATTTCATTCAGACTACAGCAATAATCTTCCATACTTAAGTATTTCCCTTGCCCAATAATTAAAAGGAAAAACGCCAAAATGATTAGTAAAAATGATGTAGGAATTAACAGACCCTCTTAATTTGTTTTAAATTATTTTTAGATTTAAAAAATGTTTAAAGTTTGTAATTCCTAGTAGGAAATCATTATCTGAATGAACACTGTAATGGCAAACCACTGTAAAATGCTTCAACTGAATATAAGGTGGGGAGGTAGGGATTATCTAACAAAATCAATGCTAAATGTTCTAAGTTTTGCTGCAGCACCCTGCTTCCAGGACTAGTTGTGTATCAGTTATCTATTGCTACATAGCAAACTACTCCAAAATTTAGTGGCATAATGTAATAAAGACTTATGTTTTTCATAATTTTGTTGGTAAACAATTTGGTCTGGGCACAACGGGATGGCTGTGGTTTCACCTGGAGTCACAAGTGGGATGACTATTAACTGGCAACCTGAATGGGGTTAGATGGTCTGAGATGGACTCACTCACATATCTGGTGGGTGTTGACTGGGTGTTGGCAGGTTGTTCCGGAGGGCTTCAGCCAGGACAGCTTGATCAAATGGTTTCTTGTGCTCCAGAGTCTGGTCTTTTTCTTCACATGTCAGTTTTAATGCAATACTCCCAGAGGCCTGGAGCAAACGCCAAAAAGTTTGTTTGAGATCTACACTTGGAAGTCACAAACCGTCACTTCTGTTAGTCTAAGGAACTGACAAGGAGAGCTCATATTCATAGTGTGAGCAAATATTCTCTACCTCTTGATGGAATAAGCTGCAAAAGCACATTGTGAGGGGATGATGTGCATATAGGGATGGGAGAAGATTTTGTGGCCCTTTTTGAAAGCTATCATAAAGTTTTAAATGGATATTTAGACATTTATACTAACTGAAATTCTGCAGAATGTTCCATCCTTTTTGATAATTCTAAAGAGAAGACAATTTGACTGTATACTCATAAGAAAGAAATTTCTCTTCCTCTAGGAGATGAAATATGGAGATAAATGATTCAAGACAGTATAAAAGCTGGGTTAGAAATAAATGAGCATGCATTTTCCTGCCCAATTTTAGACACAGAATATTTATGAAATAGCATTTCTCCTTTCCCCTAAAGCTAAGATTTTCAATCTATTTTCTAAGTCCTACCTTTAAAATAGCATCCCTTGATTTTCCCCTTGATTTTCTTTCTTCTCAGTAGCTTAACTTAATATAGTTCTTAATTTTCTCTTCATATCTTGGTCTAGTTTTGCATGAAGCCAGACAACCTTTTTCTGGAGTTTCAAGGTAAGTTGACCATTTACTTTGGTCCACTTAAAAGTGACTTCCATGAGAATTTTAAATAAAGATGTGGACCTTTGCCATTTATTACACAATGTACTTTTGTTTGTCACTCATGGGAAATGCTAATTAAATTTTGTTTATTGAGGTTTCATAGGATGATGAGTTCACTGGTTTAATGATAACATTGTGTGCTCATAGCTAGAGAGAAGAAAACAAAACACCATTGAGAAAGTCTTTTTGTTTTAGATATAATATACACCTACACAGCCTGTTCAGCAAAAGAATTCCAAAGGCATGTTTTTAAAGAAGGGGCCTCAAGGAGACTGGATTGAGATAAGGAGAGCCTGCAATTAAAGGAGAGCTTTACAAAAGACTGAAATGCGAAGGAAAGAAAGAAGGGCAGGTGAAGCTGGAAACTGTGTGGTAACAGGAAGTGAGAAGATTCTGAATATGCCTTCTTGATTACTTCATGGAAATGGTGGCAGTGGGGGTTAGGAGGATAAACGATAAACACTTTTCATTTAACCTTTTATAATGACATATATGCTTTAAAAATACGCTTAGTGGCCAGGTGCAGTGGCTCATACCTGTAATTCCAGCACTTTGGGAGGCCATGGTGGGCGGATCACTTGAAGTCAGGAGTTCGAAGCAAGTCTGGTGAACATGGTGAAAGCCCTTCTCTACTAAAAATACAAAAATTAGTCGAGTGTGGTGGTGGGGGCCTGTAATCCTGGCTACTTGGGAGGCTAAGGCAATAGAATTGCTTGAACCCGGGAGATGGAGGTTGCAGTGAGCTGGGATCGTGCCACTGCACCCCAGCCTGGGTGACAGAGTGAGACTCTGTCTCAAAAAAATAAAAATACTCTTAATTTTGATGATGGTAAAAGCAATTACCATAGAATTAAATAGCTAATGTTAAGCTTATACATCTAGCCTTGTCTCTGTATTAGTCTTTGTACCAAAGGCCTTCAAGTTGGCATCAGAGAACTGGCACATTTTGTTGAGAGGAGAAAGTCTAAAATATCATTTACTGTTTTTACTTAGCATGTAAGACACTTAATTGTTCATTTTACAACCTTGCAGTTTTTAAGACAACTATTTAAGAAAGGTGAGGGACTGGAAAACTATAAATTTTAATGTTCTAGCACAAGTAACATTAAGTCACTGTTGCAGTCCTAGAAATGGTTTATTTGGAATCATTTATTATATTTGATGAACTTGATGAAAATCATGAAAGGAACACTCTTTTTATTTTCTCACCCTTCCATAATGATATTTACTGTTTGCACAGTGATCACTCAGTTTTTAGAGATGTTTACCACCTTTTCTTGCTGATTAAATTCCTGTTTGGTCTCACTGCCAAGTCTGTTGGATTAAATTAACAAATTCTGTTTGCTTTACTGGGAATGACCTGTAGCAACCTTCAGCTTGTACAAAATAATAATCTCTTCACTGATATATTGATTCAATGCTCTTTATCTTCTTTTAAAGAAATGTGCAGTGAAAATGTGATCTTCAGCTTGCTAAAATTTGCAGGTCTACATTGCTTATTTTAATATATTGAAAATCTTGATCTTTCAAATCTCATAACTCCTTTCTCTTTGCTGTTTTTAATGATTCTAGTTCTAAAGGGTCACCAAATCTTGATTCCTCTGAAGCAAGACTTTAACATGATCTTTTAATCTATTAAGTGTCCCACTTTTGAAAATTATCTACATCAAAGGGCCAATTTAGGAAGACTAAAACTTTCTTTTAAAAAGGCAAATCCAATTTTTATTAAATTGCTTTATTCTGTCTCTCTTTTATTTGCTTTAAAGCTAACAGCTAAGAGATATTGAAGTTTTTGAAGAAAACGAATTAAAGTTTTTGCTGTAAGAAGATGTGAAAATATAATAATATTTTGTAAATTTTATATGAAGCCTAAGCCATTGCAAGCATTATAGCAAACATTAGAAAATTAAGGTGACATTCTCTGAATTTCAATAAAAAAAGAATGGCAATGGTAGAATAAAGAATAAGGTTTGAGAGGAAAGTAGGGTGGAGAAATAAACCAACAATTGCTGCATTCCAGCGACTAGGCTATGGCACATAGTTTGTGTACATTTTCAGATTGATTATTTGTTTCCCCACTCCCCACCTTATTACATTTTCATAGATGAATTGAGGAATAAAGAGATTCGGTAACTTGCCTGAGATCAGTACACATAGCACACAGGCAAACTGAGGCCTTTCACTTCACCCTAAGTCGAGTTAGCGCTAAAGCTAATTCCCTTTTGAACAAAACACACTCTGTCTTTGAGAAGTAAGCATTTCCAAATTCTCAACTCTCCATTCTGCTTTCAGAACAAAAACATGACCAATGATTTTGCACATCACATGGTAACCATGTAATAACATAGGTTATTTGGGAAACCCTCCTCACAGAAGTTCCTACTTAATGTATTTATCTTTTAATCTAGTTGAATTCTTTCATGTAATCCAGTGAAATTCAACCCTCTGTTAAAGAAAAAGTGAGAAAAAATCGATCAGGGAATTCTTCTTATTTGTAGGGCATTCAAGAAGGTAACACTCAGGAGTGAACCTGAAGTGGATTCTTTGTATCTACTCCTCTATCATTCATTTTCAGCAAGCATCTAGCTAAGCTGAGTTCACTTCTGATGGGTGTTTTTTTTTGCACATCACACTTTACCATAATCCAGGTACTTGATCTGGGGTTCAGTGGAAGAAATACAAACTGTTCCAGTGTTGGAGGTAAGCTGGCTGACTTGAATTTACTGAGAGATTATATATTTGTAGGTTGTATTTAATGAGCATTTAAAGGTATTGTGAGGATAATTGTGATTGTGTTAGCTTTTCACATGTGTGCTGATGGAGGACCTGTTAGTCCCATCTGCCTAGTCCTTCCTGCTCTTCTAGCCACTTCTCTACTGCTTCATTGACACTCTTGGAGTGTGATGTTTTTGGGTGAGGCAGCTTACCCCACAGTCTGTACTAATCGGCCTTTTCTTCTGAGGTCCTGCCACATTTTTAGTGAGCAGGAAACAAGTCCCCGTCACTGAAGACACCCACAGACTTTTTGTCTTTCTCAGTTTGGAGAACGTTTTTTGATAATTCAGAGAAAGTTCTGTCTTTTTCTTCAGGTTTCTTTTTGGTTCCATGGGGTCCTACTTCCTTTAAGGAATCAACATCCTATACCTTTCCCTGAAGCAAAGAAGCACAGGGTCTGCTTTCTTTTCAGTTGGGGAAGGGAAAAGGAAAAAGATAGGAAGAAACAAAAATTTAGATTTCAAAACTGTGTCTGCCATGGTACACTGCTCAATTGCAGTGTTTTCCCATGCTGGCTACAGAGTATCCCGGAATCAGTGTTTTTCTGTTTCTTGTTTGATAACATACAAAATGAATAAAAGGATCCTTTCAAATTTAACCAGAGAGGCGTGGTGTTCTTTAGTGATATCCATCTACAGGGGGCTCCTATATAAGAATCAGTCCTAGGAAGATAATGCTGATAGTACTAAACAGGAACCTCAAGCTGTGGTATAGACTGCAGTAAGAGTTAAGAAAGAGGTTTAGAGGCATTTAGAGATCTAGTGGCAATTACGTACTGAGATGTTCTTTCTTTTGTACTCCTCTGACATGGATGTAGAACTTTGGTGAGATCTTTTTAACTAATTATGGTTATTGCCGGGGATAAATTTTAAGTCCTGGATTTGTCTTTGGCTTGTTCAATTTCTAAGTACCATTATTGCCTCCTACTGGCATTAAATATCTCTCAGTACTTTATTTTTCTTTTTCAGAATAAGAGTCTTGCACTCATGCACTGTAAGAGAAGGCAGAGATTATTAGGCTAACAACTTCTCCAAGGCCCAACATATTAGTATTCTTCCACTATCACTCAGGTTATCCACAAAAGGATTCCAATCACTCAACCTTTGTAATGTACTTGAACATAGCTCTTGAGAGTATTTCTTTTTTTTTTCTCAAGTGAGTAGTATTTTTTCACTTTCATTTTCATTGACACTACATCAATATAAAAAAAGATTTCCAAGTAGTTGTGCATAAGTTGAGGTTTCCGATTGATCTTTGCAACTCCTTTCCTGCAAATTGAGGTTGAGGAGCAAACAAACAGAATGGTTGTATTACATTGAAGCAGAAGGCAAGTGGGGATTTATAACCAGCGCTGTATTCTAATCATTGATTTGAGACTGACACTGATAAAGGATGACATTCTGTAGGAAAGAGTGATGAGGTCACCAGCTATTACTCAGCAGTGTTTTTGTGCTTTATTGCTGTCTGTAAGCAATGATAAGGATTGAGGTGGCCTTCCAAACTAGGCCATAGCATTTGCAGTGATTACTAGGCCTTGAACAAGCCTTATTATAGGTTGACTATTCATCTTTTCCCAGAGCACTAAAATATACCTGGACAGCATCCTATGATTAATTTTTTGTGAGGGATTTTCACATTAAAACAAAACCACTGAAAATAAAAGAAAAATTACCCAATGTGTGAGATTATCAAATGGAGCTGTGATGTATTTTGTTTTTCTTTCTTAAATGGAGAGATCCAGTGACAGAGACAGGATTTCACTATGTTGCCCAGGCTGGTCTCAAACTCCTGGGCTCAAGAGATCCTCCTAGGTCAACCTCCACAGAGGCCGGGATTACTGGCATGCACCACCATGCCCAGCTGGGTCTTTCTTTCCTGAGGGAGTTGTTATAGCAGTCCAATAGCTAAGAGGCAAGAGAACTTTCTGGCTTAGAAGTCTTCAGTTCTATAGGCACAGCTCTTCAATAACCCTCAGGCATAGCTTCCAAGATCCTTGCAGGGACATGCCAGTTACAAAAGTCACATCATTTAAGGAGGTTGAAAGTATGGTATCCACATCAGTTCTTTAAAGTTAGTTTATAGTTCTTCATCATCTGGGGTTATTTTTACTATAAGCAATGTTATGAGGCAATATAATTAATATTCTATCCTTATTGTATTAAAAAATTCATATTCTATCTTTGTTGGGTTATCAGGGAAAAGAAACAGCAACTCAACTGAGGATTAGCATCTCAAGCAGAAGGGGAAATAATTTTTTTAACTCTTTGTCTGCAATTCACAATTAAGTTGGAACTCCTGGATTCATTATTGAAGGCTTTTAATGCTCTGCCCTTCCTGCCCCATTTATTCAAATCTCTTTCCCAGTGAACCCCAGATAGCCTCCTCTGACTCTGTCACTTAATATACTAAGAACCTAAAATACTTCCTTCATCATATTCTGAAATTCAGTGTCTGCTGTGATTCCAGGCAAGTAGTAGCCATTTAAGAAATAGCTGCAGAATAGAATATCAAAGTTATAAGAGACATTAAAGATTGATGGCTTGATACTGTTTTGCATTAATATAAACTAAACATAGAAGAAAACAGAAATACCTTTTTGACTTATTGGTGGATTGAGAGAGCACCACTGCAAAACTTTTTTTTGGGTAAAAAAACTCACAGCTCAAAGTTAAAAAAAAAAAATCACCTTCAACTGAAACATCTAGCAGTATGAATCTTACAGAAAAAGCACAATGATGACATAAAGGTCGAAGTTGAACCATAAAATTGTTTAGGTTTCAGAAGTGTAGGAAAGACTTACTTTCCAACTTAGAGGCAGGGAGCTGTGAGGCTAAGCAGAGAATGTGGAATGTGAGGTGTTAGGAGATAGGAAACTAAGGAGGAGGTTTAGGCTGTCTGGTTGTATGACTCCTAGCAAGTTAATTAACTTTTCTGTGCCTTGGCACATGTCCATGAATATACATAGTGATATTTTCCCATTATTTACCTGAAGTAATAAAGTTAGGATTAATGAGGTGGTACTGTGAAATGTCTCAAGTTATATAGAAGAGAAATTCAACAGAAATGTAAGGTATTTTTATTTTTTCCATTGACTATCAGAGGGTAGAGCAAGAAGAAGATGATTTACAATAAAGCGGCTTTTAATTGTGACTACATAGCCCAATTAGAACAGACATCAACAATTTTTCATGAATTTGGTCAACATGAATAGGCAATTAAATTAACTCAGGCTAACCTGTATTATTTCATTCTTCAGTAGAATAATTTTGAATATAAATGATTCTTGTAATTGCTCCCCCGCTTTTTACATTTTTGTGTGAAAGAATCATGAGCAAATCCTCAGTCCCTTTTTAGGCAAAAGACTGAGCATTTTAAAATTACATTTTGGACAAAAATACTGGACAAAACCTATTTCATAATAAAGAACAAAATAGAAAATTTCATGAGCTGCATATCTGATACTTGTGTTGCCAAGGTAAACTCCAAAACAGATGGACAAGTTGAAAGATGTGTACCCTGAACAATGCCAAACCTAAATTATATGCCAAGTTAAAGGGTGCATTTTAAATGTGTGATACATTATCATGTGTGTTTTTGAATGGAAGTAATGAACATATGGTAGGAATTGATAATCCTCCTTTCTAAAATAAAATTTTTTTTCCATAAAAGCATAGGAGAGAGTGGTACTTTATATGGTGTTTAACATTTATCAGCTACAGTCTAAGGAAGTAATAAGCCAAACTTCCTTTTTGAGGAAACTTGGACTCTTATAATTCTCTCTCTTGCTCACATCAGTCTTAGTAAGTAAAAGTAATAGAGTGAACAGGAATGCTTCCCAGACTGCATTTATTCAGTCTGTGTAATTTATTACCACAGGAGGTCATCAAGGCAGTTATAACAGCTGGATTCAAAATGAGGTTGGGAGAATTTCATAACCAATAACATTTATATAGTAAAGTAAGTGACTTAAGATTTTTATGTTTTAGGTCATAAGATCATACTTCAGTTCATAAAATATTAAACCATAGAGTTAGAAAGAGCATTTTTATTGTAAAATGACCATGGAGACCTTTGATAGACACCACTTCTGGTGGCTTGTGATAGACAAAAATGACCTAACAACAGCAAAATAGGAATGGTATTTGATGGCAAGTCCAATATTTATATAACACCACAACCAAACACAACACGCAACACGTCCAGCAAAATTTCAACTTCTGCCTCTGTTGACAAAATAGCTGACTGAAAAAGATAAAAATTCAGTTGAACAAATTATTGATATTATGGAGACATAATCTTGCCTTTTATTGATTTCTGCTTAAAAAATAGGAATTCAAGTAAACTTGCTTGGATGTTTACATATAACTTAAATGCATCCAAATAGTAACAAACTGATCTAATTTTTAATATATATATATTTTTAAATTTATTTGTGGAGTGGGAGGTATTCAGATACAGCTTTTTAGTTAGGATTGTTTCATGGTCCTTCTCCTAGTTAGACCTGTAATGCAATGGTTTCTTACTCAGAGTAAGTAGATTAACCAGGAATTCAAGAATTTTAAATCCAATGCAATGCCAGTTCTCAGAACTCCTGATTTTTACAGAAGCAAAACATATTTTCTAGGCTCAGAGACTGTAGAAATTGCAGTGTTGCTCTTGAAGCAGGAAAGCTTTTATCTTGACATTGACATTCAAAAGTTTTGCTTTTTAGTCATACTTTAGATATAAGAAACATTGTGGACCAAAATTTGTAATGTGTAAAACTGTATAATGTATGTTAGTTTGAACTTATGATATATACCAATAGTCTGTGATCCACACTTATGAAGGGGCAGTAGACTTGGAATAATTCTTTTTAGTTTCTTTCATGTTAAGTCTTACTCTCCATTTGGAGTATGGAGGCTATTAAGCAGAGGCATGAGGCTGATTCTTCATAATGTTTTCTACATTTGCTTTTAATGTTACCTATATTGCTTGTTTTCTGAAATCAACTCTCAAATATATAGATATATGATCTGCTGACTTGATTTAATGCTGGGCAGGAACAGAGATGATGATAGTAGAAACACAGAGCTTTAAAATTGGTTTTTGAACTTATAGAAACAGAGAGTAGAATGGTGGTTAATTTAGGCTAGGAGGAGAAGGGAGAGAAGATATTGGTCAAAGGCTACAAAATTTCAGTTAGACAAGAGGAATAAATTTCAGAGATCTATTATATATCATGGTAACTATAGTTAATAACAGTATGTTATAAATGTGTCCTCTATGATCAGGAACAAGACAAGTGTGCCCATGCTTCCCACAGCCATTCGACATAGTACTGGGATTCGTAGCCACAGCAATTAGGCAAGAGAAAAAAAAATAGAAGGCATCCACATCGGAAAGGAAGAAGTTAAATTGTCCCTGTATACAATTTATTGTACAATTTACAATTTCTACAAATATGTAGAAATCCCCAAAGACTCCACCAAAAAACTGTTAGAACTAATAAACAAATTTAGTAAAGTTTCAGAATACAAAACCAATGTACAAAACTAGTAACTTTTCTATACAATAATGATGAGCTATCTGAAAAAGAAATCAAGAACACAATTCCATTTACAATAGTTACAATATAACAAAATACTTAGGATGAACAAGTTGAAAGATATGTGCATTCTAAACCAATGCATAACCTATATTTATATTCCAAGTTAAAAATACATTCTAAAAGTGCACTTGATACGTTACAGTATGTGCTTTTGAGTGGAAGTAATAAACATTCAATAAGAACTGATAACTCTCCTTTTTGAAACAAAGAGTGATACTTTATATGGTGTTCAACATTTATTTGCTATAGCCACAAGGTTAAATTTAACCGAGGAAAACTATAAAACATTGATGAAAGAAATTGAAGAAGGCACAGATAAATGGAAATATATCTCATGTTCATGAATTAAAAGAATCCATACTGTTAAAATGTCCATAATTTCACAGAAATAGAAAAAACAACCCTAAAATTCATGTAGATCCACCAATGACCACAAATATTGAAGGCAAACTTGGTGCAAAAAGAATAAAGCTGGAGGGATCACACTGTCTGACTTTAAAATATACTACAAAGCTACAGTAACCAAAACAGCATGGTACTGACATAAAAACAGACATGCAGACTGATGGAACAGAATGTAGAGCCCAGAAATAAATCTATGCATTGGTCAATTTGTATTTGACTACGAGCATGGAATGGAGAAAGGACAGTCTCTTCAACAAATGGTGTTGGGACAACTGAACATCCACATGCAGAAGAATGAAATTAGACTCTTATCTCACACCATAGAGAAAAATCAACCCCCAATGAATTAAGAAGTTAAATGTAAGACATGAAACTGTAAAACTACTAGAAGAAATCATAGAAGAAAAGCTCCATGACATTGGTCTGGGCAGTGATTTTTTTTTTGACCCCAAAAGCACAGGCAACAAAAACAAAAATAGGCAAATGGAATTAGATCAAATTAAAATGCTTCTGCACAGCAAAAGAAACAATCAATAGAGTGAAGAGACAAGCTATGAAAAGGGAGAAAATATTTGCAAATGGTACATCTGGTAAGGGGCTAATATCCAAAATATTTAAGGAATTCAAACAACTCAATAGCAAGAAAGCAAATAACCCAACTAAAAACTGGGCAAAGGACCTGGATAGACATTTCCCAAAAGAAGACATACAAATGGCTGACAAGTGTATGAAAAAATGCTCAGCCTCACTAATCATCAAGTGAAATGCATATTAAAACAACAACAATACACCACTTCACATCGGTTAGAATGGTTATTAAAAAAGAAAAAGGTAACAAGTGTTGGTGAGGATGTGTAGAAAATGGAATCCTTGCATACTGTTGGTGAGAATGTAATTAGTACAGCCCTTATGAAAAACAGAATGGAGCTTCCTCAAAAGATTAAAAATAGAATTACAGCATGATCCAGCAATCCCACTACTGGGAATATATTTAAAGGAAATGAAATCAGTATGTCAAAGAGTTATCTACACTTCTATGTTCATTATAGCATTATTCACAGTAGACAAGGGTTGGAATCAATCTAAATGTCCATCAGTGGATGAATGGATAAAGAACATGTGGTATATACACAATGGAATACTATTCAGACTTTAAAAATAAGGAAATTCTGTTCTTTGTAACCACGCGGATGAACCTGGAAGACACTGTATTAAGTGAAATAAGCAAGCACTGAAAGACAAATACTGTGTGATCTCACTTACATGTGGAATCTGAAGAAGTTGAACTCATAGAAATAGAAAGTAAAATGTTGTTACTAGGGCTGGGTAGGGGAGAGAAGCAGGTGGGGGTTTGGAGTGATGTCAGTCAAAGTCTACAAAATTTCAGTTAGTTGGGAGAAATAAGCTCAAGAGATCCATTGTATAGCATGGTGACTGTGCTTAATAACAATGTATTGTATTCTTGAAAATTGCTAAAAGAATAGATTTTAACTCTCTCCTTCCACAAAAAGGAAAAGTAAAGAAAAACTGAAAGGTAGCCGTCATCATATACCTTTCTCTTGCCTTAGGTGTTAATTTACTTATCGTAACAGAGATTGTAGTTTCTTTTGAGCCTTTTATAGGAACTCTTTGTACTTCTGCTCATATGTGACCAATTATTTCATAAGTGGGTAGGAAATTTGAAAATCTGACTAACTTAGTTATAATGACCAGATCTTGTGCCAGCCGTTAGGCACATGAAGTTTATTGACCACATCTGCTAGATCTTTAGTGGTAATAGGTTCAGTCAATCTAGTCAACAGCTTATCATGAGCACAGGGATAGAGCAATGCTTTTAAACTGTACTGTGCATACAAATCACCTGTGAATCTTATTGAAATGCAGAGATTCTGCTTCATAGATCTAGAATGAACACGGAAACTCTGAATTTCTTTTCTTTTTCTTTTTTTGAGACAGGGTCTAGCTCTGTTGCCCAAGCTGGAGTGCAGTGGCATGATCATGGCTCACCGTAGCCTCCATCTCCCGAGCTGAAGCAATCCTCTCACGTCAGCCTTCTAAGTAGCTAGGACCACAGGCACATTTTTGTATTTATTTTTTGTAGAGACTGGGTTTCACCATGTTGCCCAGGATAGTCTTGAATTCCTGGGCTCAAACTAGGTACCTGCCCCTGCCTCCCAAAGTGGTGGGGTTATAGGTGTGAACCACTGTGCGTGGCCAAAACTCTGAATTTCTAACAAGTTTTCAGATGTGGGTGAAACTTCTAATTTGGGCTTAACATGGAATAGGAAAAAGCTAGCTAACTGTCTGACCCTTGCGTCTGACTCTCTACTTTTGCTTTTGGTCTTCTTAGTACTTTACCAAAGATCGTATATGCTGGTGTTGAGAATCCATACCCTGCAGCACTTAAATAAAGTGAAAGACTCTTACTTGTCTTAAAGCTGTCATTTTCTCTCACAAGCTATGTGAATAATAGTCTCAATCTCTTTTATTTGTCTTTGTATACATAGATCCAGAATTATGTTTGTCTCATTCTATGATTATTTTGTGAAGTAATAGCAGAATTTAGAACCTTTTATAAAATAGATAAGTGAATCTATGTTTGGAAATATGGTTCACTCAAACACTCATGGTTTAATTTAGTGATAAAAAGGAATCATTTGATTTAAAATGGATATTATTGGGAATATGGGCAATATCACTGAAAGTTACTATTGAGTGGAAGTTTACAATTTCAGGGAAATGTCAATCACATCTAAACATACTTGTAAGGGACAAAAAGAAAACAACCCTGGAAAAACATTCTAACCACAAGGTGGCAGTATAATATACAGGAAAAGGAATTTTAAATACGATTTCAGTCAGATCTCTGAGGAAATGATTGTCAAAATAAATTGCATTTCCTAATGCAGTGGTATGCAGAAATGCCTCAGTGAAGATTCTTATTTTTCTTATTTGTGGCATTCTCGAATAACCACACTCTAAATTGTAAGCTGTGTAAATTGGGCATTTGCTTGGGTCCTCAGTCTGCATTTGCGGAGGACAACTTTAGATTTAAAAACAAATCTGTAATGTAATATTTTTATGTATTTTGGCTCAATTTAATCAAAAGTTAGGATCATATGTTACATGTAACTGTTTCCAAGATATGAATCCTAGAAGCTTTGGCGAGTTCTTAATTCCACATGATTTGTTTAAACTGCCTTTTTGTATGAAGAATGTTTATTAAAAGTTTTGAAAATGTTTTACTGTTCCATTCTTTGTGACACTACACTACTTTTTAAAAATCTTGAAAATATACCTCATTTTCTTTCAGACTTTTTATCTTAGTCATGAAGACAACTGTATTGTCTACTAAAAACCCGATGGATTGTGCTGTGATCACCCTGCCAATAGTTCATTGGAAAGCCGAGATTCAGTTTACCTAATCTGTGTCCAGTAGAAAAGTGAGATAAATATTGCAAAAGACACAAGGGTATCCAGATGAATAAGATTCACTTTTCCTTTTGGAAAAGGATTGGAAAGGTCATGCTTGGGGACGATAAGATAATTCTGCAAAGAATAAAGACTTGTAGATTAAATTATTCATCTGTTCCAGCTTTTTAAATAACTTTCCATGAGGCGAAACTATGTTCTCTACATATTCAGAACCTCAAAATGCAAGCTACAAGCCAGCACTTTTGGCAGCCAGTTGGGGATGGGGAAAAGAAAAACATTCTGGTTGGGGTAATGGGTGAAATGTCTTCTCATTCCTCCTGTTGGCAGGATGCCTGCACATCAAGCTGTTCTGGGGCTGGAAATCAGAGTGAGGATGAGGCCAAAAAAGCCAAGGAGGTACAGCTGTGCAGATGTGCTCTGGGTCTGGCTCAGGTGTCCCCCATGCAAGGCAATAGGGGCTGTACTTTTGTTTTAGACTTAGCTAAGTCTAAACATATTTGGGCAGCAATATATAAATCATATATGTCTAAATATGAGTGCGATTCCCTTAGAATCAGTGTGCAGAAACGAGTGAGTAGGGAGCAGTCTTTTTGGAATTTATGAATACCAGAGACTTCGGGTTTATGAAGTCTGTCATACTAGGATGCTCCTTCAATTACTCCAATTGAAATAACAAAACACTGTTTGAAAAAGTTCAATCTTCACCAACGTGGCAGGATGCTTATAGTGGTTAGCTAACATAATTAATAAATAGAAGGAGGGAAAAATTTTAACATAGACTTATTAAGTCTTCCAGGAGGTATAATGTCACAATCAGAAGTGGTGTTGGAAGTTTACGTTGATGTGAGCTTGAAACTACTGACAAGGACAGAGCAGTACTAAAGCCACAGTGTGTTATTTTGCTGAGATGTAGTTAATGCAACAATGATATAGTTAATGCAGCAATGAAGCCAAGAAAATGTACATACACTTACATACAAAACATAAAGATGTAAGTTCAAAACTGAATTCAATATATGAGGGATCACATGTCTGAGTAAAGCCATCATTATCATTTAGTTTACTATTACTGTCACATTCAGAAAAGGTGTCTTTTCTTGGCCAAAAAAATATAATCTAGTGATGAAGTTTGTCTTGCCAAATTAAGTTGAAAAAATAACTGATACAAATTTTATGATTTTACCTTCCCAATTTGGTTAACAAGGTTAAAGCATTAATTTTAAAACCAGGCTTAATTAAACATCAAAATTATTGTGGCAACAGTCCTGTACCTGCCAGGCTCCTATCCTTGAGGACACCTAGGTGGGGGACACACACACAGCACGTGATGGACAAGTGTGCTACGTTGGATCCTTATCATTTTGCCTGAGTAAATAAAATGTGTTGACAAGCATGGATACTAATTTACAATTTGGAGTGGCAGCAGAAACCACTGTTCTGTTTCTAAACAATCACAAATGGACTCTTCAGCATTATAAACAGGGATTAAGGGGATTCACATTAGGCCAAAGACATTCAGGACTGGGAAAAAAGACACAATATATCCTGAGGTTTCCATCTACCTTTTCACATTCAGAAAACAGGTATCATGTCAATGGAAATGGAATGTTGTTAAAAGATCAACTAAAATTTCACATAGCCTCCCTACAAAAGCAAGACAGTATTTCTGACAGAAGCAACCAGGAAAGTCAAACTCAGAGATTAACACTAGGAAGTGGGGCTATGCAGGGAATAGGAGTGGACACAGCAACATGGAACACCAAGACATTATTTTCCTAACAGTGGCTGACACAGTGGGGACATCAGTGGGAACATGTATTGGTGTTGGAGACTGTATATGTATTGGTGTTGGAGACTGTATATGTATTGGTGTTGGAGATTGTATATGTATTGGTGTTGGAGATTGTGTATGTATTGGTGTTGGAGATTGTATATGTATTGGTGTTGGAGATTGTATATGTATTGGTGTTGGAGACTGTATATGTATTGGTGTTGGAAATTGTATATGTAAATTTTAAACTTTGGAGGTAACTGAATTGTGTATGTATTGGTGTTGGAATGAATTGGACCCACATCTAGTGCACATCTAAGGCACATTTAGATGTGGGCCCAATTCATCCCAACACCAATACATATACAATTCAGTCACCTCCAAAGTTTAAAACTTATTTTCTTGCTAGAATTGCTCAGACAGCTTGTGATAGGCTTTGAACTGGCTAAACAAAGCGTAATGACAGAAGTTGTTATTTACTCTGATTACAGTGAGGAGGCTAACTCGCCACTATATAACCAGGGAAAGAGCACTTTTAGGTGGGAAGCAGATAGTAATTGCCTGGTCCAGTCAATGATATTCCCCCACCTGTGGATAAGGCAAGATGAGAACTCCTATGCTGTGGGTTAGGGGTGAAGCAGCCCCTGAGTCATACTGGGGCCAATAAGCTACTGCAGCTCTGATGAGGCCCCAGGAAGAGAAAGGTTATAGCTGTAGGCCCTGGCAATATGCAATAGATGGAAAAATCAGAGAGCAGACAATGTGAGATATAAGGACAATGGGAAAATAAGCTTATTTCCTAGAAAAGGTGGAAAGGAAGAGGCTGCCAGGATTGTCACCATTTTCTTATGGTGGGACTCATGCTTCTCTTCCTTACTTTCTTGGGAAAGAAGCAAAATATGACATTTCTTCTCAATGAGTGATGCATAAGACATAATTAATTCCCCTGAAATAGAAATGTAATAGACAAAAATATATTTGTATAATGTTGAATAAATGATTTTTAAATGAAATTAAGCACAATTCAGAAATTCTCTGTATTTTAGATTAGAATGATTTTTAATTGTAGCTTTTAGTACTTTTGCACATGTACCCTAGAACTTAAAGTATACTTTTAAAAAACGTGCAGGTTTGTTACATAGGCACACATGTGCCATGTTGGTTAGCTACACCCATCAACTTGTCATTTACATTAGGTATTTCTCCTAATGCTATTCCTCTCCCAGACCCCCATCCTCCAACAGGCCCCAGTGTGTTATGTTCCCTGCCCTGTGTCAATGTGTTCTCATTGTTCAATTCCCACCTATGAGTGAGAACATGCGGTGTTTGGTTTTCTGTCCTTGTGATAGTTTGCTTAGAATGATGGTTTCCAGCTTCATCTATGTCCCTGCAAAGGACATGAACTCATACTTTTAAATGGCTGCATAGTATTCCATGGTATATATGTGCCACATTTTCTTAATCCAGTCTATTATTGATGGACATTTGGGTTGGTTCCAAGTCTTTGCTATTGTGAATAGTGCCACAATAAACATACGTGTGCGTGTGTCTTTATAGTAGCATGATTTATAATTGTTTGTGTATATGTGCATTAATGGGATGGCTGGGTCAAATGGCATTTCTAGTTCTAGGTCCTTGAGGAATCACCACACTGTCTTCCACAATTGTTGAACTAATTGACACTCCCATCAACAGTGTAAAAGCATTCCTATTTCTCCAAATCCTCTCCAGCATCTGTTGTTTGCTGACTTTTTAAGGACCGCCATTCTAACTGGCATGAGATGGTATCTCATTGTGATTTTGATTCGCATTTCTCTGATGACCAGTGATGATGGGTTTTTTTTTATGTGTTTGTTGGCTGCATGAACATCTTCTTTTGAGAAGTGTCTGTTCATATCCTTTGCTCACTTTTAGATAGGGTTGTTGGCTTTTTTCATGTAAATTTGTTTAAGTTCTTTGTAGATTCTGGATGTTAGCCCTTTGTCAGTTGGGTAGATTGCAAAATTTTTCTCCCATTCTGTAGGTTGTCTGTTCATTCTGATGGTAGTTTCTTTTGCTGTGCAGATGCTCTTTAATTTAATTAGATCCAATTAAACTAATGGTCTATTTTGTCTATTTTGGCTTTTGTTGCCATTGCTTTTGGTGTTTTAATCATGAAGCCTTTGCCCATGCCTATGTCATGAATGGTATTGCCTAGGTTTTCTTCTAGGGTTTTTATGGTTTTAGGTCTAACATTTAAGTTTTTAATCCATCTTGAGTTAATTTTTGCATAAGGTGTAAGGAAGGGATTCAGTTTCAGCTTTCTACATATGGCTAGCCAGTTTTCCCAGCACGATTTATTAAATAGGGAATCCTTTCTCCATTGTTTGTTTTTGTCAGGTTTGTCAAAGATCAGATGGTTCTAGATGTGTGGTGTTATTTCTGAGGACTCTGTTCTGTTCCATTGGTCTAGATCTCTGTTTTGGTACCAGTACCATGCTGTTTTGGTTACTGGTAGCCTCGGAGTATAGTTTGAAGTTAGCTAGTGTGATGCCTCCAGCTTTGTCTTTTTTACTTAGGATTGTCTTGGCTATGTGGACTCTGTTTTGGTTCCATATGAACGTTAAAGTAGTTTTTGCCAATTCTGTGAAGAAAGCCAGTGGTAGCTTGATAGGGATAGCATTGAATCTATAAATTACCTTGGGCAGTATGGCCATTTTCACGATATTGATTCTTCCTATCCATGAGCATGGAATGTTCTTCCATTTGTTTTTGTCCTCTTTAATTTCGCTGAGCAGTGGTTTGTAGTTCTCCTTGAAGAGGTCCTTCACGTCCCTTGTAAGTTGGATTCCTAGGTATTTTATTCTCTTTGTAGCAATTGTGAAAGGGAGTTCACTCATGATTTGGCTCTCTGTGTGTCTGTTATTGGTGTATAGGAATGTTTGTGATTTTTGCACATTGCTTTTGTATCCTGAGATTTTGCTGAAGTTGCTTATTGGCTTAAGGAAATTTTGGGCTGAGATGATGGGGTTTTCTAAATATACAGTCATGTCATCTGCAAACAGGGACAATTTGACTTTCTCTTTTCCTAATTGAATACCCTTTATTTCTTTCTCTTGCCTGATTGCCCTAGCCAGAACTTCCAATGCTGTGTTAAATAGGAGTGGTGAGAGAGGGCATCTTTGTCTTGTGTCGGTTTTCGAAGGGAATGCTTCCAGTTTTTGCCCATTCAGTATGATATTGGCTGTAGGTTTGTCATAAATAGCTGCAATTATTTTGAGATACCTTTCATCAATACCTAGTTTATTGAGAGTTTTTAGCATGAAAGGCTGTTGAATTTTGTCAAAGACCTTTCCTATATCTATTGAAATAATCATGTGGTTTTTGTCATTGGTTCTGTTTATGTGATGGATTATGTTTATTGATTTGTGTATGTTGAACCAGCCTTGCATCCCAGGGATGAAGCTGACTTGATCGTGGTGGATAAGGTTTTTGATGTGCTGCTGGATTCAGTTTGCCAGTATTTTATTGAGGATTTTGACATTGATGTTCATCAGGGATATTGGCCTAAAATTCTCATTTTTTGTGTGTGTGTGTGTGTCTCTACCAGGCTTTGGTATCAGGCTGATGTTAGCCTCATAAAATGAGTTAGGGAGGATTCCCTCTTTTTCTATTGGTTGAAATAGTTTCAGAAGGAGTGGTACCAGCTCCTCTTTGTACTTCTGGTAGAATTAGACCATGAATCCGTTTGGTCCTGGACTTTTTTTGGTTGGTAGGCTATTAATTATTGCCTCAATTTCAGAAGCTGTTATTGGTCTATTCAGAGATTCAACTTCTTCCTAGTTTAGTCCTGTGAGAGTGTATGTGTCTAGGAATTTATTTATTTCTTATAGATTTTCTGGTTTATTTGCATAGAAATGTTTATAGCATTTTCTGATGGTAGTTCGTATTTCTGTGGGATTGGTGGTGATATCCCCTTTATCATTTTTTATTGCACCTATTTGATTCTTCTCTCTTTTATTCTTTATTAGTCTGCCTAGTGGTCTATTTTGCTGGTTTTGAAAAACAGCTCCTGGATTCATTGATTTTTTGAAGGGTATTTTTGTGTTTCTATCTCCTTCAGTTCTGCTCTGATCTTGGTTATTTCTTGCCTTCTGCTAGCTTTTGAATTTGTTTGCTCTTGCTTCTCTAGTTCTTTTAATTGTGATGTTAGGGTGTTGATTTTAGTTCTTTCCTGCTTTCTGTTATGGGCATTTAGTGCTATAAATTTCCCTCTACATACTGCTTTAAATGTGTTACAGAAATTCTGCTACATTGTGTCTTTGTTCTCATTGGCTTCAAAGAACAACTATATTTCTGCCTTTATCTCGTTATTTACCCAGTAGTCATTCAGGAGCAGGTTATTCAGTTTCCATGTAGTTGAGTGGTTTTGAGTGACTTTCTTTGTCCTGAGTTGTGATTTGATTACACTGTGGTCTGAGAGACAGTTTGTTGTGATTTCTGTTCTTTTGCATTTGCTGAGGAGTGTTTTACTACTGAGTAAGTGGTCAATTTTAGAATAAGGGCAATGTGGTGCTGAGAAGAATGTGTATTCTGTTGATTTGGGGTGTAGAGTTCTGTTGATGTCTATTGGGTCTGCTTGATGCAGAGCTGAATTCAAGTCCCGGATATCCTTGTTAACCTTCTGTCTTGTTGATCTGTCTAATATTGACAGAGGTGTGTTAGTCTCCCATTATTATTGTGTGGGAGTCTAAGTCTCTTTGTAGGTCTCTAGGGACTTGCTTTATGAATCTGATGCTCCTGTATTGGGTGAATATATATTTAGGATTGTTATCTCTTCTTGCTGCATTGATCCATTTACCATTATGCAGTAACCTTTGTCTCTTTTTATCTTTGCTGGTTTAAAGTCTGTTTTATCAGAGACTAGGATTGCAACCCCTGCTTTTTTTTGCTTTCCATTTGCTTGGTAGATCTTCCTCCATCCCTTTATTTTGAGCCTATGAGTGTCTTTGCACGTGAGATGGGTCTCCTGAATACAGCATAGTGATGGCTCTTGACTCCTTATCCAATTTGCCAGTCTGTGTCTTTTAATTGGGGCATTTAGCCCATTTACATTTAAGGTTATTATTGTTATGTATGAATTTGATCCTGTCATTATGATGTTAGCTGGTTATTTTGCCCGTTAATTGATGCAGTTTCTTCATAGTATCAATGGTCTTTACAATTTGGCATGTTTTTGCAGTGGCTGGTACTGATTTTTCCTTTCCATGTTTAGTGCTTCCTTCAGGAGCTCTTGTAAGGCAGACCTGGTGGTGACAAAATCTCTCAACATTTGCTTGTCTGTAAAGGATTTTATTTCTCCTTTACTTATGGAGCTTAGTTTAGCTGGATAGGAAATTCTCGGTTGAAAATTCTTTTCTTTAAGAATGTTGAATATTGGCCCCAACTCTCTTCTGGCTTGTAGGGTTTCTGCTGAGAGATCTGCTGTTAGTCTGACGGGCTTCTCTTTGTGGGTAACCCGACCTTTCTCTCTGGCTGCCCTTAACATTTTTTCCTTCATTTCAACCTTGGTGAATCTGATAATTATGTGTCTTGGGGTTGCTCTTCTCGAGGAGTGTCTTTGTGGTGTTCTCTGTATTTCCTGAATTTGAATGCTGGCCTGGCTTGTAGGTTAGGGAAGTTCTGGATAATATCCTGAAGAGCGTTTTCCAACTTGGCTCCATTCTCGCCATCACTTTCAGGTACACCAATCAAATGTAGATTTGGTCTTTTCGCATAGTCCCATATTTCTTTGATGCTTTGTTCATTTCTTTTTACTCTTTTGTCTCTAAACTTGCCTCTCACTTTATTTTATTAATTTGTTCTTCAATCACTGATACCCTTTCTTCCACTTGATCAAATTGGCTATTGAAGCTTGTGCATGTGTCACAAAGTTCTTGCGTCATGGTTTTCAGCTCCATCAGGTCATTTCAGGTCTTCTCTGCACTGTTTATTCTAGTTAGCCATTCATCTAATCTTTTTTCAGGTATTTTAGCTTCCTTGCAATGGGTTAGAACATGCTCCTTTAGCTTGGAGAAGTTTATTATTACGAACCTTCTGAAGCCTACTTCTGTCAACTCATGAAACTCATTCTCCACGCAGTTTTGTTCCCCTGCTGACGAGGAGCTACAATCCTTTGGAGGTGAAGAGGCACTTTGTGTTTTTTTTGGAGTTTTTGGCTTTTCTGCTCTGGTTTCTCCCTGTCTTTGTGGTTTTATCTACCTTTGTTCGTTTATGTTGGTGACCTACATATGGGGTTTTGGTGTGGATGTCTTTTTTGTTGATGTTGATACTATTTCTTTCTGTTTATTAGTTTTCCTTCTAACAGTCAGACCCCTCAGCTGCAGGTCTGTTGGAGTTTGCTGGAGTTCCACTCCAGACCCTGTTTGCCTGGTTATCACCAGCAGAGGCTGAAGAACAGCTAATATTGCTGCCTGATCCTTCCTCTGGAAAATTCGTCCCAGAGGGGCACCCACCTGTTTCAATTGTCTGTTGGCCCCTACTGGGAGGTGTTTTCCAGTCAGGCTACACAGGGGTCAGGGACCTGCTTGAGGAGGCAGTCTGTCCGTTCTTGGAGCTCGAATGCCCTGCTGAGAGAACCACTGCTCTCTTCAGAGCTGTCAGACAGGGATGTTTAAGTCTGCAGAAGCTGTCTGCTGCCTTTTGTTCTACTATGCCCTGCCTCCAGAGATGGAATCTATAGAGGCAGTAGGCCTTGCTGAGCTGTTTTGGGCTCCACCTGATTTGTGCTTCCTGGCCTCTTTCTTTACACTGTAAGCTACTCAAGCCTCAGCAATGGTGCACGTCCCTCCCCTCGCCAATCTGCAGCATCGCAGATTGATCTCAGACTGCTGTGCTAGCAGCGACCAAAGCTGTGTTGGTGTGGCACCCATGGAGCCAGGCACGGGAGGGTATCTCCTGGTCTGCTGGTTGCTAAGACTGCGGGAAAAATGCAGCATTTGGTCAGGAATGTACCGTTTCTCCAGGTACAGTCTGTCACAGCTTCCCTTGGCTAGTAAAAGGAAATCCCCTGACCCCTTGTGCTGCCCGAGTGAGGCGATGCCCCACCCTGCTTCAGCTTGCTCTCCATGGGTGGCACCCACTGTCCAACCAGTCCCAGTGAGTTGAACCAGGTACCTCAGTTGGAAATGCAGGAATCACCCGTGTTTTGCCTCGATTTTGCTGGGAGATGTAGACCAGAGCTGTTACTATTTGGCCATCTTGAAAGTGTGATCCAGTACTTTCTTTACTTCACCCCTCAATGAGCAGTTAAAAATATATAAGGACTGAGGGAAACAAAATTTCTATTTAAATGAAATTTTCTGACAATCTTTTAATATTTGATCAGTTTATTGAGGTTTAATTTTTATACAATAAAAAGACACCTGTTTATTTTTTAAATTTCTTATTTCCAAAGGTTGTTGGGGGTACAGGTGGTATTTGGTTACATGAATAAGTTCTTTAGTGCTGATTTGTAGATTTTGGTGTACCCATTACCTGAGCAGTATACACTGAACCCAATTTGTAGTCTTTTATCCCTCATTCCCCTCCCTCCCTTTTTCCTGAGTCCCCAAAGTCCATTGTATCATTCCTATGCCTTTGCATCCTCATAGCTGAACTCCCACTTAATGAGTGAGAACATATGATGTTTGATTTTTCATTCCTGAGTTACTTCACTTAGAATAATAGTCTCCAGTTCCATCCAGGTTGCTGCGAATGCCATTAATTCAACCCTTTTTATGGCTGAGTAGTATTCCATCATATATATATACACACACACACACATATACACACATAGATATATACACACATATATATGGTATATGTATATGTGATGTATATATATGGATACATATATGTATATATCACAATTTCTTTATCCACTCATCGATTTATGGGCATTTGGGCTGATTCCATATTTTTGCAGTTGCGAATTGTGTTGCTATAAACATGTGTGTGCAAGTATCTTTTCATGCATCCTCAGGGTAGATACCCAGTAGTGGGATTAGTGGGATTGCTGGATCAAATGGTAGTTCTACTTTTAGTTATTTAAGGAATCTCCACACTGTTTTCCATAGTGGTTGTACTAGTTTATATTCTCACCAGCAGTGTAGAAGTGTTCACTTTTCACTGCATCCAAGCCACCATGTATTATTTTTTTATTTCTTTATTATGACCATAAAAGATACCTGTTGTTTTGTACAGTATGGGTTTTAAGAATATATATATATACACACACACATATATATCCATACATATATATACATATAAATCAGTTGCATTCCAATCAACATATAGAATATACCGAAAACTCCAAAGTTTTTCTCTGCTCCCTTGCAATTATTCCTACTTAGTTTCTGTTGGAGGCAACCGCTAATCTGCCTTCTGTCACTAGTTTTACCTATTTTAGAATTTCATATAAAAAAGATTGTATGAGATGTACTCTTTTGTGCTTGCTTTCTTTTGCTCAGTATGATGTTTTTGAGAATCATTCATTGTTTGCATGCATCAGTAGTTTATTCCTCTCTATTGCTGAGTAGTATTCCATTGTTTGAATGTTCATTGAATATTCATCACCAGTTTGCTTATTCTTGTTGAGGGACTTTGAAGTTTTTCCAGATTTTGGCAATTATGAGTAAAGCTGCTGTGAACATTTGTGTACAAGTCCTTTTGTGTATGTGTTCTAATTTTTTTCTTGGATAAATATCTAGGAGTAGAATTTCTGGGTTACCTGGTGAGTATGTTTAATTTTGTAAAAAATTCTGGCAGTCTTTTTGTTTTTGTAAAGGGGAAACTTCTTTTGTAATTTATTTACTTTTCATTGCACTCTTATTTTCATAATCAAGTTGATTTTTTTGGGGGGAAACCCAAATGTGGTTATTACATTTATTATCAATCGTACTGGCATAGAAATATAGAAATGGCATTTAAATAAGGGAAAAAGTCTCTTTTCCCCAAACTCTGTGGTTAGATGATGTAGTTAACCTGCATAGGCCTTAAATGAACTGAGACCTATAAAATTCTTAGCATAGTTCCTGGCACATAGTTCATGTTCAATGGAAGTAAGTTGTTGTAATTGTTATCTGAGTTTATTTATAAATTAGGTTGGGAGAGAATATGTGACCCAAGTGCTGTAGAAGTTAAACTGTGCTTTGTACTATACTGTAATCATCTTTCCTGAAAAGCTTAGCTCACAACGGTAGTAGCTTATTTATCTGCATTATTGGCTAATCATGTGTATTCATGTACACTAAATAGATGAAAGCAAGTTCAGAGGATTAAACCACAGAAAAAGAATCCAATAATATTGCACACTGCAAAGTGCAAAAATAAAATAACAGCGATCACCAGGTGGAAAAGTATAATAGTCTAAAGCTGAATAGGTACTTTTCTAAAGATTTCCCAATAGCTCCTTGCCCCAGCTTTCTAAAATAATATAATTTTGTTAAAATCTACCTTTAAATTAACTAGGTCAACTTTGGTGCTTAACCCTTTAGTCTGATGAAAAAGCCATGCTGACAGCATATAGCAAATTTGATTTTTTTTTGTCTTTTTAAAAAAATGCACTTATCTTTAAAATTTCTTAATCTGTGGACAGTGCTATTAAATCCAGAGGTAGAGAGGAAAAAAAAAAAATTTAAGTTTATAAAGAACTTGTATCTTAAAAACAAAGGGAAACACTTCCTGTAATGTCTATTTTTCTCAGAACTACCCATCACTTAGTTTTGTTCTTTGGCAAACAGCCTTTGAGAGAACTTGCTGCTGATCTACAGACTTGGATGGTTGCCCAAGGTAGTGTGGGCAAGCTTTCTTTTCAGTCAAACGGAGTTATGTGGGACACCTCTAATTTTTAGCACAACTGAAGACCTTCTATGTAATTAGTTTTCATTTTTGATGAGAAATTAAGGTGGCATTAGACTGAGTTGGTAGAGATAGGTGTAGTGATTCTGTCCAAAATAAAACTGAATTAAGATCAAAAGGACTACAGTGGTTAACAGCCTCATTAACCAAGTGCTGGTTGAAAAAGGGTTTGTTTCTGTAGTGAACTTCACGAAAGATTGTCAGTTGGTAAAATGCACACAGTCTCTATCCGTGTTCTTTAGTTACAAAACCTAACTAAAAGTTGAAATAATTAAAGTATAGAAGGGTCCAGTCCATCAGGAACCAAGGGGTGATCTGAGATATTCATAAAGGAGAAAGCACGAGAAGGTATAACCCTTAATGGAATTAATCTCCTAGACCTGCAAATGAGAGAGGCAGGGTAGACCTTGAGCAAGTAGAAAAGGAAACAAGAGTGTATGAGGTAATATAAAATCTGTATAAATTGTGGTAGTGGTTTTAGTGCTATTTGGGGGCCATTCACTGTCAATATATTGACCTGTCTGTGTACTTCATCTCTTTGTGTTTATCAATGTAACAATCATTGCATTACCCTTTGTGCCCATTTAAAAACCAGTGCTGCAAAATACAGAGAAAGAGAAAAAATCAAGATGTTATAGCCTCTGAAAATCCCACTGGATGTTACTAATGTGCTTCATCTTATTTCATATTTCATTCATACCCTGAGTGACAGTGACACCATCTTATTCATATGGTATTCCTAATAAAAATGCTCATGTATTCATAATGTGAATATTCTTCAGATCCTTGCTTCTCATCTTGGTTTCCATATATCCTAAGGAACATGTAGTGAACTGCCAGAAACTACAGGGTAAATCTGGGCACATCTTCCTCAGAGTTGTCGGGGAGGGTGTAGCAGATAGTATACAAAGAAGACCATATTAGGTTCTCCTAACTCTGTGAGGCCATACCTTTTCAATGTGATTTAGTTGCTTCTCCATCAGGAGATGGAGTGTATTTTCCTATTCTTAGATTCTGGTCTGGGTTTATGGCTTACTTTGACTACTAGACTGTGGCAGAAGTCACATTTTCTGATTGTGAGCCTGGGTCTCAAGGTTTTACTGTGTCCACCCTTGGAATCACTGCTGCATCATAAGGAAGCCTGGACTAGTCTCCTTGAGGATGAAAGACCATGGAGACAGTGAAGTCCAGATGACAGCCAGCATCAACTGCCAGGCAGGTGAGTAACGCCATCTTGGACCTTCCGTATCCAGTTGAGCTGCCAGATGACTGTAGCTGCATGAATAACCCCAGCCAAACCCAGCCCCAAAAAGCTGATAAATAGACTCATGAGCAAAATAAAATGGTTGTTTTGAAGTCCATATATTTTGGTGTGGTTTGTCACACAGCCACAGATAACATGGCTCTATTGTGGAGTACAAGACAATATCTGCTTAACTTTTTTAAGCAAAAGGAAATATTTCAAAGGAATAGTGAATTTACCTCCAGTTCTTCTTCAGGGTAGTTTCTATTTTATCTGCCAATGGGGTCACTGGACTGATAAAGTTTGAGATCAACTTCATTACAAGAAAAGCACCTCAACTGTAACTATTAACCAGGAACTTAAAACCTTGACCTTCCTGTTGCTCTTCTCCCCCATGATAAAAACAGTTGGGTTTTTCTAGTTTCTACTCTTAAGTTTCTCACAGTAATTTGAAAACTTACCTTTCAAACTTAAAATTTTTTCTTCCATTTATTGAAGTAGAAATAGCAGAGAAGTGCTATAACAATTGCTAACTGGTTTAATAATGAAATAACAATAATTAATTCAAATTAATTTCAACTCAAGTGAAAAACAGCGGTTCACTTACCCTTTCACCTATGCATTCATCCATGTATCTGTGCATGCAATCATCTGTTCTAATCATCCTCTTTTTACCCTTCTGGTGAGGGAGGGATTCTTGCTCTAGGATTATGGGAATGGCTGAACGCCCAACACCCAACAGTTGACAGATGAGATCAACAGCATTTGGAATCAGTGCTGTGCCATGAGGAGGTTAATTAGCCTTCTTTAGGAGGAAAGGACACAGAGAGGGTAAGCCCCAGATGAAAGCCAGCACCAGCACCAGACAGGTAGATATACAGTATATATGCTGACAGCCTAGTGGAAAAGTTCATCACATGTGGCGGGGACTCATGGGGGTGGCACTCAGGAAAAGAGTGAGCAACCAGGGACTGTGCAAGACAGGCTTTGTAGTAACAAGAGTGTGGGGGTGCTTTTTGGTTGCTACAGGGTGTGATTGGCTTGTTTGAAAAAATTACTACTCAGGGATAAGCAGGAACTGAATCTGGTCCACTTGATAAGGAGGTTGTTTGGTTAGGAGTCTTATCCACAGAAGCAGAATGGGAAGGGAAATTTATGATTAGATCATCAGAGTTTCTTCCAACTTCACCGGATATCAAGGCATCATCAAAATTGATAACATTTAAATTCTCCTGCCATACATTCTACTGGCTGCTCAAAATCATGTCACATTTGAAATGGTTTCATGTTTGAACTATGTTGCTTCTATCATTTAAAAAATTATACTTAGAGTACCCGATTCCTTTTTCCCCTGGTGGATGAAAAAGCATGTGTCTTCTTCACCTATTGCTAATGTATTCTAATATTGGCACTTAATTTTAAATCTTTCGCCACACCATCCAGCAATGATTTAATACAAGCTACCGTGTGCCAGGCACTGTGCTGGAAGTCGAGGCTAGTTTAGATAAATAACATCATCTATGCATTTGAGGGACTTCAAATTTAATAGCAAAAGCCAAACTTGTAGATAGATAACTGCTAAATGACCTGCAGTATGCATATAAATACAGGAAAAAGTCATCAGTCTTACCTCGCTAAGAATACTTTCCCTAGCAGAGTACTTGTTTTCTGTGTCCTTTTATGGAACAAAGTAATAAAAAAATCATAGCAGAAGCTATCTTATAAGACATTCCCTTCCTATATATACTTTTGTTCAAGGTTATATTGTATGCCCATGCTTCATGGTTAGGGGAATTTGATAACTGATAGAGACGAGTCATCATTCAGTTTCTGGGGTTGGGGAATAGGGAATATAATACATGGCTGCTCAAAAAGTCCACAAAATAATTCAAATTCTACTTTAACTCTTTCTTTCTTTCTTATCTACACCTATATATCTTCTTTTCCTCCATGTCCTCTGCCTTATCTCTCTGTGTCTCCTTCCAAGATGTGAGAGGGATTCATAGTTCAGTAGCCATTAACAGCTTCTTCTCCACCTTCCTATATCAGACGTCCCATTTAGATCTGTCAAATGAAACTCTAAAAATATTTATGGAGTCTTTCCACTTCTCTTCACGTCTACTGCCACCACCTTAGTTGAGGCAAGTGGGGCTCTTTACCTGGGTCTCAAACTTGAGAGGGCTCTGTGTATCACAATCAATTTATTAAAGTGCACACTGGTGCTCAACACTGGCCCAGCATGATCCTTAACCCTAAATATTTAATCATATGCTTTGCATTGTTCTGTTCCCAGGGAAATGGTTCTCCACAACTCTTAACCTATATTCTTTAATCCAATCATAACCACATTAAAAAAAAGAAAACTATGCAGGCTTGTGAGTTATAACTAATGTGAGAGATTTAACATATTCAAAGAGTTGTATAAGCATTACCTCAATCTAAGTTTAGAATAGTCCCATAATTCCCAAAAGAACTCCTTTACCCATTAACAATCGTTCCCTATTCTCTCTTTCCCTTCTTTCCTCCTCTCCCTGTGCCCTAGACAACCACGAATGTACTTTCTTTCTTTATAGATTTGCCTATTTCCTACATTTCATATAAATGGAATCATATAATATGTGATCTCTTGTGACTGGCTCCTTTTGCTTAATTGCAATAGATTCTTGCACAATGCTAAATTGTTCTCCAGTAGGCCGGGTGTTCTTTTTTTCCTTTCTGTTTTTGTTTTTGAGACAGGGTCTGACCCTGTCACCCAGGCTAGAGTGTAGTAGCTGAATCATGCAGTCTTGACCTCCTGGGCTCTAGTGATCCTCCTGCCTCAGCTTCCTGAGTAGTTGGGACTACAGGCATGCACCACCATGGTTGATTAACTCTTTTTATTTTTTGTACAGACATAGTCTTGCTGTGTTGCCCAGGCTGGTCTTGAACTCCTGGGTTCAAGCAGTCCTCCCACCTTGGCCTTCCGCAATGCTGGGATTACAGGTGTGAGCCACCATATTTGACCTTCACATTTTTTCGCTTATGAAATAGGAAGTTCTCTAAATATAAAAAGGGTATTCAAACTAAATTGAATAACCTCAAATATGACATACTCATTATATACGGATAGCTCCTTCTTATTCTTTAGATCTCATCTTAAATGTCACCTTTGAGAGACCTTCTTACACATCCTGCAGTTAAAGATGGGCCATCCCTATTATTCTACCTCTCAGCCCCTTGTTTGTTTCTTTTAGAGTTGAAATTATTTTAATTGTCAGGTGGTTTTGTTTTGGGGTGTGTGTGTGTGTGTGTGTGTGTGTGTGTGTGTATTTAATATGCCTCTCTTACTAGGGTGTAGACTTCATGAGTGAATGAACCATTTCTATCTTGTTCATCATTGTGCTAACAACATTCAGTACAGTGGATCAAAGTGAGTGCATCAATGTGAGTGCTTCATTTTGGATAAATAATGAAGGAGTTATTGAATGATTAAAGAAATGTAATAGCAGGCAGTACTTAATGGGGAATGATGATGATGAACTCAATGTGGAGATTTTATTTTATTTTATTTTATTTTATTTTTTTTCAGGTTGGAAAACAGTGTAATGATCACTCACCAGAATCCACAGGAGAATCTTAAATGTTTACAAGCACCAATTATTCCGTTATTCCCGCCATCGCCGCATCCTTCATGGCAGAGTATCACAAGTAAGTTTCTGGTTGTTTCATCTACTTAAAATCAGATGTAAGAAACAACCTGAGTCTTAGCAACTTCAGACTTCAATGTGAAACCATTAAAGCCCTCGACACTTTAGGAGGCTGAGGCAGGAGGATTACTTGAAGCCAGGAGTTCACAACCAGCCTGGGCAACAAAGCAAGACCCCATCTCCATTAAAAAAATAAAAATAAGTTAGCTGGGCACAGTAGTGCGTGCCTGCAGTCTTAGCTACTCAGGACACTGAGGCGGGAGGGTCACTTAAGTCCAGGAATTCAAGGCTGTAGTCATGCCGCTGAACTCCAGCCTAGGTGACAGAGCAAGACCCTATCTCAAACAAAACAAAACAAAACTCTCTTGGAAAGGTTTTCTCTCTGAAAGCAGTTCCCCTGTCCAGAAGATGCCTACGGCCCATACATCTTCTTCCAACTGGCCAAGACAGTTAAATACTTCAAAATGCCCCAAGAGGTCCCAAAATTTAGTCAAGGCAAGTATCAACCAGGCTACATACTTTCTAGGTGTGACAAATATCAGAGTTTTGAGAAAGATGTTAAAACCATCATGGAATCCTTGGAGGGGTGAGATCCTAAAGCACCAGTGCAGACAGTCTTCTAGGAAGTCTGGAACCAATACTTCTTCCATCAGTAATACAGGCCTTTCTAGACTTTGGTCTAGAAGAAGATGATTTTTTTATGCTTCGAGTTAGGGATCTGTCCCTTTGACTTTAACCTTCTAACGGCTTCCCTCATATGTTTAGGTTGTAGTGGTGGCATTTCTCCCCACTTCTCACATACATCCAGTGCTTCTTCTACCACCTCCCCGACGAAAACCTTGGAAATACCAGACATAGCAATAACAACATTCTGAGACACAGAGGTGCCAGTGATGGACTGGATCAGCCTTTTGATGGCTGCCTTAGGGAAAGCTGAGCGGCGATACATTTCATAACGGTTCAGCTGCTCCTCAGAAAAAGAAGAAACCAGGATTTGCATCTTCTGAATCTCATCTTCATCTACTTTCTGCTGCTTCTCTTTCTTTTCTTTGGTATCTATTTTCAGTTTTTTGGCTGCAGGAGTAAGTAATGATGAGTCTTCCCTTTCAACTGCTGTTAAATCTGAGATATCCTGACTCTTGAGCTCGCCTTCCTCCGCTGCAGCTTCTTTCAAGTCCGCATCTGCGTCTCCGTCAGTTTCCTCTGGGATTCCATCCGTGTCGGTAGCCCCCGGGTCCCCGGACGCAGCGGCCGTCTCATCCGACTCCCCTGTCTCTCCACCTTTGTCGGAGGGCGACTCGCGGGCATCGTCCATCACGGATAGGATTGGAGGGGAGAGGAGATCGCGGCAATATCTGAGGCAGAAGCTCGGAACCCCGAGCTGCACAGGACCAATGTGGAGATTTTAAGTGTGAGGAAGATGTGAGACATCCAGGTGAACATGTCTTCCAAGCAGCTGATAAACATAGTTCATCCATACTTTTTAAAGAAATATTTTTATTTATCCGATTTTTAAAAATATTTTAAACTTTTATTCTAGACTCGGGGTTACACGTGCAAGTTTGTTGCATGGGTGTATTTCATGTTTCTGAGTTTCTGGGTAAAACTGATCCCATCACCCAGGTACTGAGCATAGTACCCAATAGTTAGTTTTTCAACACTGGCCCTCCCTCCCTCCCTCCCTCTCTCTCTCTCTCCCTCCCTCCCTCTCTCTCTAGTAGTCCCCAGCGTCTATTGTTGCTATCTTTATGTCCATAAGTACCCAGTGTTTAGCTCCCACTTGTAAATGAGAACATGCCGTGTTTCGTTTTCTGATCCTGCATTAATTTGCTTAGGATAATGACCTCCAACTACATTCATGTTGCTGCAAAATACATTATTTTGTTCTTTTAAATGGCTGTGTAGTATTTCATGGTGTATATGTAGCACATTTAAAAAATTCAATCCACCCACTGATGGGAACCTAGATTGAATATTCCATGCATTTGTTATTGTGAAAAGCACTGCAATGAACATATGAATGCATGTGTTTGTTTTGGTAGAACAATTTATTTTCTTTTAGATATATAGGATCCAGTTAATAAGATCGCTGAGTTGAATGGTAGTTCTGTTTTAAGTTCTTTGAGAAATCTCCAAACTGTTTTCCACAGTGGCTGGACTAATTTACATTCCCCCTAAAATGTATAAGTATTACATTTTCTCTGTAGCCTCACCAGCATCTGTTATTTTGTGACTTATTAAAAATAGCCATTCTGACTGGTATGAGATGGTATGTCATTGTGGTTTTGATGTGAACTTCTCTGATGATTAGTGACTTTGAGCAGTTTTTTCATGTTTGCTGGTGTGTCTTTTGTTGCGACATATTGTTCATGTCTTTTGCCCACTTTTCAATGGAGTTGTTTTTTTGCTTGTTGAATTAAGTTCCTTATAGATTCTGAACATTAGATCTTTGTCAGATGTGTAGCTTGTGAATATTTTCTCCCATTCTGTAGGTTGTTTGTTTACATTGTTGATATTTTCTTTTTGCTGTAGAGGAGATCTTTAGTTTAATTAGGTCCCACTTACCAATTTTTGTTTTTGTTGCAAATGCTTTTGAGGACTTATTCATAAATTCTTTCCCAAGAACGATGTCCAGAATTGTGTTTCCTAGGTTTTCTAGGATTTGTATAGTTTGAGGTGTTACATTTAAGTCTTTAATCCATCTTAAGTTAATGTTTGTATATGGTGAAAGATAGGAGTCCAGTTTCATTCATCTGTTGTCCTACCACCATTAATTGAATAGAGAGTCATTTTTCCTTTGCCTATTTTTGTTAAATTTGTCAAAGATCAGTTGGCTGTAGGTGTATGATTTATGACTTTATTTCGGGGTTCTCTGCTCTGTTCCATTGGTCTGTGTATTTGTTTTTGTACCAGTACCATGCTGTTTGGTTACTGTAGCCTTGTAGTATAGTTTGAAGTTGGGTAATGTTATCCCTCCAGCTTTATTTATTTATTTATTTGCTTAGAGTTGCTTTGGCTACTTGGGCTTTTTGTTTGGTTTCATAGGAATTTTAGGATAATTTTTTCTAATTTTGTGAAAAATGATGTTGATAGTTTGATGGGAATAGCATTGAATCTGTAGAATGTTTTGGACAGTATGGCCATTTTAAAGATAGAGATTCTTCCAACCTATGAGCATGGAATGTTTTTCCACTCATTTGTATAATCTATGATTTCTTTTAGCAGGTCATACTTACTTTTGATGAAGATATTTTAAAGTTAAATAATGCAGAAGGGCTGGTAAAAAAAGGCAATGTTTCTGATCCATTCCACCACAGTTCCTCTCCCCAGAGTTAAACATTTTTTAACTGTGTTTAGTTCCTTTAGTGATTAGTGGCATTGTCTGTATTTTGTAAATACTCTGCTATGTTAATTACTCTTCCCCAATGTATCAACTTCTGAATTATCTATTGCTTTGCTAGAAAATTCTTTAGCCCATTTACCAAAACTTTCCATCTTTTCCCCCACCTCCTCCCAATATAGTTTATATCTTTTAAAAACTTCCCTCTTGAGTACATGTGTAAATTTAAATAATTTACCTAAATCTACTTTCATCAGCTATAAACTAGGGGAACCTCTTGCGTTCCCAAGTTGTAAGATACAAATGTTTGTGTGTCTAGCCTTCTTTTCATGTCGATGGCCTAGCTTCTACAATTTCTACCTTTAGTTTTACATAGCCAAGATTGATAACATTTACATTCTCCTGTCATACGTTCTACGGGCTGCTCAAAATCATGTCACATTTGAATGAGTTTCATGTTTCAACTATGTTTCTTGTATCTATTTTATTATTTTCCTGGAGTACCTGATTCCTTTTTTCCCTCCGATGGACACAAAGTCATGTATCTTCTTTACCGTATTGCTAATGACTTCTAGTTTTCTATTCATTCTGTATACTTTTTAGAATCAATTATTTTCTTTACCTTAAAGCCATGGACTTCCTGTTTTAAATTGGAGTGGTTGCATGAAACATGGCTTTGTTATACTGTATTCTAATTTTCTGGAGTTTCAAATTTCCTTGTTTTGTTTGTTTCTCGTAAAGGCAAAAACATATTGATACAAAATTTCCACAAGAAAATAAAATTTCAGTTAGAAATGGAATAAATTTTGCAAGCATGTAAATTACTTTATACTGTGGAGGTAAAATCGTAGACCTCACAATCTGATTATGGTTTATCATTAACATTTTATTGTATAATAAGCTACATAAATATGGATAACTCTTTATGACTTGCATGGTTCCAGACTAATCCAGCAGTGTGTCTCTAATTCTGGTGCTTATTATGTTATAATCAAAAGACAGTCTGGCTAACATGGTGAAACACCATCTCTACTAAAAATACAAAAATTAACCGGGTGTGATGGCTCCCGCCTATAATCCCAGCTACTTGGGAGGCTGAGGCAGGCGAATCACTTGAATCTGGGAGGCAGAGGTTGCAGTGAGCCGAGATTGCGCCACTGCACTCCAGCCTGGGTGACAGAGCGAGATTCCATCTCAAGAAAAAAGAAAAAAAAAAAAAAAAAAAGGAAAGAAAAGTAAAGAAAAAGAAAAAGATGAGTGGAGAATCTTGACAAAATTTCTGCTAGCATCAAAGCTGCAGTTGAGAGAGTAACCACATAACTGACTTTAATTTGCTGGTTTCTGCTGAGATATGAGTAAGGGGTATAGATGATGGCCTAGCCCTTATCATTTTAAAATACATGAAAATGTTTTGATAATAAAAATCTGGTTGTTGAGATGGTGTAAATAAGAGTTAAGTTCTACAAATTACAATATTGTTCGGTATTTTTATGCTCTTAGAGGCAAAGAATGAATAACTAGATATCCCAGAAATAAACCATTATTTTGGAGTCTGTCTCATTTTGGCAAATAGTATTTAATGATATAAAAATAAATTTATGAAACATACATTCACACACACAAGTATGTATATAAAAGGCCTGATTGGCACTGGGACCAAACTGACATAAGGCGCAGTAATTGTGCCAGTGTGACAGTCCATCTCACATTAATGTGCTCCATTATGTGATGATTAAACTTTTCCATTTATCTAGCTTGCCATAACATTTGCATTCCAAGCAGAAATGAGGGCTACAAATTATGCTTAGCCAAGGGGAAAAGCTTACACTGAAATAGTTATGACAACTTACATTATACAGTGTATATAGAAAGTTTGCAAAGTGCTTTTCACACAGATTTGCTTATCTATTTTCCATAACAACCCTGAGAAATGTGTGATGCTGTATTAGCTCCAATTTATTGCTGATAAAACCAAGGATCAAAAAAGTTGATTTTTAAGGGAACTACTGATAAGGGGCAGATCAGGAAGATTTAAACCCAGGAAATATGGCTTTTGATCTCTTGACTAATAGACAAAATTTTATCACCTGTTAATGTTTATGATCAGACAATATCAGCATAGTAAAGGAAAGGCTAGATATTTATGGGCATCCAAATTACTCATACAAGATGCTATTCATACCCCACTACCCCTTCTAAAAGTCAAAGTGTAGAAAGGACAGAAGACTTGAATTTCAATACTGGCTACTCCTAAGGAAGTATATAATTAAGGAGAATATTACTGTGTGTGTCCAGCAATCATACCATATGATCCAGGTAAATTCTGGTAAAATTAATATCCAGAAAAGCTTTGAGATGGGAAAGAAGTTATACAATTATTAGTACATATTCTCACTGGTTTCCCTCAGTGGTGGTTCTTATGGGTTAATTGGATGAATTATTTATTCACTGTGTATTTTTGAGCAACTACCATGGGCTAGCATGATTCAGGATGTAAAGAGGGAAAAGTGACAGTAACATAATGATTGCAGATTATGGGAAATAGTATCAAGGAAATAAGAAGAGAAAGGCAAAGTGCTTTTATTTATTTTTAAAAATTTTTATTTTTAATTTTTGTGGGTGTATAGTAGGTATATACTTTATGGGTTATGTGAGATATTTTGATGCAGGCCTACAGTGTGTAATAATCATATCAGGGTAAATAGGGTATCCATCACCTCATATATATATCCTTTGTGTTTCAGTTATGCTCTTTTAGCTATTTTTAAATGTACAATTAATTCTTTTTTTACCATAGTCACCCTGTTGTGCTAGCAAACACTAGGTCTTATTTATTCTTTCTCTTTTTTTTACCCATTAACCATCCCGCTTTCTACTCCCCACCCAACTACTCTTTCCGGTCTCTGATAACCATCCTTCTACTCTCTGTCTCCATGAGTTCAATTGTTTTAATTTTTAGCTCCCACAGATAAGTAACAACATGCAATATTTGTTTTTTTTTGTGCCTGGCTTATTTCACTTAACATGATGACCTTCAGTTCTATCCATATTATTGCAAATTACAGGATCTCATTTTTTTATTTTTTATTTTAAGGCTGAATAGAACTCCATTGTGTATATGTACCACGTTTTCCTTATCTATTCGTCTGTTAATGGACACTTAAGGTTGCTTCCAAGTCTTGGCTATTGTGAGTGGTGCTGCAATAAACATGGAAGGGCAGATATCTCTTTGATATACTGATTTCCTTTATTTTTGATATATACCTGGGAGTAGGATTGCTGGATCATGTGGTAAATCTACTTTTAGTTTTTTGAGAAACCCCCAAACTGTTCTCCATAGTGGCTGTACTAATATAAACATTCCCACCAACTGTATAGGAGGTTTCCCTTTTCTCCACATCGTTGCTAGCATTTGTTATTGCCTGTCTTTTGGCTATAAGCCATTTTAACTGGGATGAGAAAAAATTATCTCATTGTAATTTTAATTTGCATTACTTTGATGATCAATAATGTTGAGCACCTATCCATATACCTGTTAGCCATTTGTATGTCTTCTTTTGAAAATGTCTATTGAGATCTTTTGCCCATTTAAAAATACGATTATTAAATTATTTCCTATAGAGTTGTTTGAACTCCTTATGTATTCTGGTTATTTAATCCTTTTTCAGATAGGTAGCTTGCAAATACTTTCTCCCAGTCTGTGGGTTTTCTCTTCACTTTGTTGATTGTTTCCTTTGCTGTGCAGAAGCTAGTTAATTTGTTGTGATCCCATTTTCCCAGTTTTGCTTTGGTTGCCTGTGCCTGTGGTGTATTGATCACAGTCTTTACCCAGTTCAATGTCCTGGGTAGTTTCCCCAATGTTTTCTTTTAGTAGTTTCATAGTTTGATGTCTTAGATTTAAATCTTAAATTTACTTTGACTTGATTTTTGTATACAGTAAGAGATGGGTGTCTAGTTTCATCATTTTGCTCATGGATATTCAGTTTTTGCAGCACCATTTATTGAAGAGACTGTCCTTTCCCCAATGGATGTTCTTGGAACCTTTGTCAAAAATGAGTTCACTGTAGATGAATGAATGTATTTCTGGGTTTTCTTTTCAGTTTCACTGGTCTATGTTTCTGTTTTTATGCCTGCACCATGCTGTTTTGGTTACTATAGCTCTGCAGTATAATTTGAAGTCAGGTAATGTGATTTCTCCAGTTTTATTCTTTTTGCTTAGGATAGTTTTGGCTATTCTGGGTTTTTTGAAGTTCTATATACATTTTTGGATTCTTTTTTCTCTTTTTTTAAACTTTTAAGTTCAGAGGCACAATTCTGTTTGTTACATAGGTAAACTTGTGTCTTGGAGGTTTGTTGTACAGATTATTTTATTACCCAGATATTAAGCCTAGTATCCCTGATATGATTTGGCTCCTGTGTCCCCATTCAAATCTTGAATTATAGGTCCCATAATTCCCATGTGTCATGGAAGGGACCCAGTGGGAAATAATTGAATCATGGGGGCAGTTACTCCCAGACAGTTTCATGATAGTGAGTTAGTTCTCATGAGATCTGATGGTTTTATAAAGGATAGTTCCCCTGCACACACACTCTTGCCTGCTACCATGTAAGATGTGACTTTGCTCCTGCTTTGCTTTCTGCTGTGATTGTGAGGCCTCCCCAGCCATGTGGAACTGTGAGTCCATTAAACCTCTTTTTCCTTTTAAATTACCCAGTCTTGGCTATTTCTTCAGAGCAGTATAAAAATGGACTAATACAACCCATTAGTTATTTTTTCTGATCCTCTTCCTTCTCCCACTGTTCACCTCCAAAAGGTCCCAGTGTGTGTTGTTCCCCTCTATGTGTCCATGTGTTCTCATCATTTAGCTCCCACTTATAAGTGAGAACATGCAGTATTTGGATTTCTGTTCCTGCGTCAGTTTGCTAAGGATAATGCCCTCCAGCTCCATCCATGTTCCTGCAAAGGACATGATCTTGTTCTTTATTTTATGGCTACATAGTATTCCATAATGTATATGTATCATATTTTCTTTATCCAGTCTATCACTGATGGGCATTTAGGTTGATTCCATGTCTTTGCTATTGTTAATAGTGCTGCAATGAACACATATGCATGTGTCTTTATAATAGAATAATTTATTTTCCTTTGGGTATATACTCAGTAATGGGATTGCTGGGTTGAATGGTGTTTCTGTCTTTAGGTCATTGAGGAATCACCCCACTTTCTTCCACAATGGGGAAACTAATTTACACTCCCAGCAACAGTGTATGAGCATTCCTTTTTCTCCACAATGTTGCCAGCATCTTTTTTTTTTTGACTGTTTAACAATAGCCATTCTGACGGGTGTGAGATGCTATCTCATTGTGGTTTTGATTTGCATTTCTCTAACCATCACTGATGTTGACCTTTTTTTATATGATTATTGGCTGCATGTATGTCTTCTTTTGAAAAGTATCTGTTCATTTTCTGTATCTGTTCTGTCCTTTGCCAACTTTTTATTATTCGTTTGTTTTTCTTGTAAATTTGTTTAATTTCCTTATAAATGCTGAATATTAGACCTTTGTTGAATGCAGTTTTCAAAAAAATTTCTCCCATTTTGTAGGTTGTCTTTTTACTCTGTTGATAGTTTCTTTTGCTGTACAGAAGCTCTTTTGTTTAATTAGATCCGATTTGTCAATTTTTACTTTTGTTGTAATTGCTTTTGATATTTTCATCATGATATCTTTGTGTATGCCTATATTCTAAATGATATTGCCTAGGTTGTCTTCTAGGGTTTTTATAGTTTTGGGCTTTATATTAAGTCTTTAATCAATTTGTATTTAATTTTTGTATATAAGGTAAGCAAGGGGTCCAGTATCAATCTTTTGCATATGTCTAGCTAGTTATCCCAGCACCATATATTGAATAGGGAATCCCTTTCCCATACTTGTTTTTGTCAGGTTTATAGAATATCAGATAGTTGTAGATGTGCAGTATTATTTCTGGGATCTCTATTTTGTTCCATTGGTCTATATTTCTCTTTTTGTACCAGTACCCTGCTGTTTTGGTTACTGTAGCCTTGTAGTTTGAAGTCAGACAGCGTGATACATCCAGCTTTGTTCTTTTTGCTTAGGATTGCCATGTCTACGTGGGCTGGTTTTTTTTTTTTTTTTTTTTTTTTTTTTTTTTTTTGGTTCTATAGGAATTTTTAAATAGTTTTCCTTAGTTCCATGAAGAATGTCAATGGTAGTTTAATAGGAACAGCATTGAATGTATAATTTGCTTTGGGCAATATGGCCATTTTTACAATATTGATCTTTTTCTTTCATGAGCATGGAATGTTTTTCCATTTGTTTGTGTCATCTTTGATTTCTTTGAGCAGTGATTTGTAGTTCTTGTAGAGATCTTTCACTTCCCTAGTTAGCTGTATTCCCAGATATTTTATTCTTTTTTGTGGCAATTATGAATGGGAGTTTGTTTCTGATTTAGCTCTTGGCTTGGTCAATTGTTGATGTATAGAAATGAAAGTGATTTTTTGCACATCCATTTTGTATCCTGAGATTTTCCTGAAGTTGTTTATCAGCTCAAGAAGCTTTTGGAATGAGACTATGAGGTTTTCTAGATATAGGATCATGTCATCTGCAAACAGAGATAGGTAGACTTCCTTTCTTCCTATTCTGATGCTTTTTTGCTTTCTCTTGCCTGATTGCCCCAGCCAGAAATTCCAATACTCTGTTGACTAGGATGATGAGAAAGGGTGTTTTTGTCTTGTGCCAGTTTTCAAGGGGAAAACTTCCAGCCTTTGCCCATTCAGTATGATGTTGGCTGTTGGTTTGTCATATATGGCTCTTATTATTTTGAGGTACGTACATTCCTTCAATACTTAGGTTATTGAGGGTTTTTTGTTTTTAACATGAATGGATGTTGAATTTTATCAAAAGCCTTTTCTGCATCTATTAAGATAATCGTGTGGTTTTGTCTTTAGTCACATTTATTGATTTGTGTATGTTTAACCAATCTTGCATCCTGTGGATGAAGCCCACTTGATCATGATGGATAAGTTTTTTGACATGCTGCTGGATTTCGCGTGCCAGTATTTTGTTGAGAATTTTTGCATTGATGTTCATCAGGGATATTGGCCTGACTTTTTTTTAAATTTGTATCTCTGCCAGGTTTTGGTATCAGGCCTCATAGAATGAGTTAGGGAGGAGTCCTTCCTCTTAAATTTTTTGGAACAGTTTTAGTAGGAATGGTACCATATCTTCTTTGTATATCTGGTAGAATTCAGCTGTGAATCCA
Organism: Chlorocebus sabaeus; assembly: GCF_047675955.1. Taxonomy (NCBI): domain Eukaryota; kingdom Metazoa; phylum Chordata; class Mammalia; order Primates; family Cercopithecidae; genus Chlorocebus; species Chlorocebus sabaeus. The sequence continues at coordinate 565,358 of NC_132924.1, forward strand.
TCTGGTTCTGGGTTTTTTTTTTTTTTTTTTTTTTGGTTGGTAGGCTATTTATCACTGCCTCAATTTCAGAACTCGTTATCGGTCTGTTCAGGGATTTAATTTCTTGCTGGTTTAGTCTTGGGAGGGTGTATGTGTCCCGAAATTTATTCATTCTTTCTAGATTTTCTAGTTTATGTGCACAGAGATTGCTCATAATATTCTCTGATGGTTGCTTGTATTTCTGTGGAGTAAATGGTAGTATCCCCCTTGTAATTTCTGATTGTGTTATTTGAATCTTCTCTCTTTTCTTCTTTATTAGTCTAGATAGAGGTCTATTTATTTTATTAATTTTTTCAAAAAACCAGCTCCTGGATTTATTGATCTTTTGAATTTTTTTTGTGTGTCTCTATCTCCTTAAATTCAGCTCTGATTTTGTGGGGAAAAGAAAGAGAGATCAGCCTGTTACTGTGTCTATGTAGAAAGGGGTAGACATAAGAGACTCCATTTTGTTCTTTGTTCTGTATTTGAGATACTGTTCATCTGTGACCCTACCCCCAACCTTGTCCTTGCAAGAGACATGTGCTGCGGTGACTCAAGGTTGAATGGATTTTGGGCTGTGCAGGATGTGTCTTTGTTAAACAAATGTCTGAAGGCAGCTTGCTGGTTAAAAGTCATCACCATTCTCTTTATTTCAACTACCCAAGGACACGTACACGGCCAAAGGTCGCAGGGACCTCTGCCTAGGAAAGCTAGGTGTGTCTAAGGTTTCTCCCCATGTGATAGACTGAAACAATGCTACTAAAAGGTTTATGGAGATGTCTGCATATGCATCTCAAGGCACAACATTTTCCTTTAAACTTATTCATGTCACAGAGATTTTTGTTCATATGTCTTACTGCCGATTTCCTCTTTTTTCTTTGATCCTATTGTCCTGCCACTCCCCTGTCTTTAAGATGGTAAAGATAATTATCAATAAATACTAAGGGAACTGAGAGACCGGTGCCGGCGTGGGTCCTCTGTAAGCTGAGCGCCGGTCCCCTGGGCCCCCGCTTTTCTTTCTCTATACTTTGTCTCTGTGTCTTATTTCTTTTCTCAAGTCTCTCGTTCCACCTTACGAGAAACACCCACAGGTGTGGAGGGGCAGGCCACCCCTTCATGATTTTTGTTATTTCTTGTCTTCTGCTACCTTTGGGATTTGTTTGCTTTTGGTTCTGTAATTCTTTTAGTTGTGATGTTAGGTTGTTAACTTGAGATCTTTCTTTTTCATGTGGGCATTTGCTGCTATAAATTTCTCTCTTAACACTGCCTTAACTGCGTTTCAGGGATTCTGGTATATTGTATTGTTTTTTCTCATTAGTTTAAAAACACTTTTTGATCTCCTGCCTTAATTCCTTTATTTACCCAAAAGTCATTCAGGAACAGGTTATACCATTTATTTATTTATTTATTTTCTTGAGACAGGGTCTTGCCCTGTTGCCCAGGCTGGAGTGCAGTGGTGAGATCTTGGCTCACTGCAGCCTCCACCTCCTGGATTCAAGCAATTCTACTACCTCAGCCTCCCAAGTAGTTGGGATTACAGGTGTGCACCACCACACTCAGCTAAGGTTATTCAATTTCCATGTAATTGTGTGATTTTGAATGAATTTCATAGTTTTGATTTCTATTTTGATTGTGCTGTGGTCTGAGAGAATGCCATGATTTCAGCTCATTTGCATTTGCTGAGGAGTGTTTTACTTCCGATTATGTGATGAATTTTAGAGTATGTGCCATGTGGCAATGAATGTATATTCTGATGATTTTAGATGGAGTTTTCTGTATATATCTATGAGGTCCATTTGATCCAGTGGTGAGTTCAAGTCCTGAATATCTTTGTTAATTTTCTGTCTTGATTATCTAATATTTCAGTGGGGTGTTAAAGTCTCCCACTATTATTGTGTGGGAGTCTAAGTCTCTTTGGAGGTCTCTGAGAAGTGGCTTTATGAATCAGAGTGTTACTGTGTTGGGTGCATGTATATTTAGGATAGTTAGATCTTCTTGTTGAATTGAACCCTTTGCCATTATGTAATGCTCTATTTTGTCTTTTATGATCTTTGCTGGTTTAAAGTTTGTTTTGTCAGAAACTAGGATTGCAACCCTTGCTTCTTTCTATATTCTATTTGCTTGGATTTTCTCCATCCATTTATTTTGAGCCTATGTGTGTCACTGCATGTGAGATGAGTCTCTTGAAGATAGCATACCCATGATTCTTGGTTCTTTATCTAGCTTACCCCTCTGTGTCTTTTAATTGAGGCATTTAGCCCATTAACACTTAAGGTTACTATTGATATGTGTGGATTTGATCCTGTCATTATGGTATTGGTTGTTTTGCAGACTTGTTTGTTTGGCTGCTTTTTCATGTCCCTGGTTGTATACTTCAGTATGTTTTTGTAGTAGCTAGTATTCGTCTTTCCTTTACCTATTTAGTGCTTTCTTCAGGAGCCTTGTAAAGTAGGTGTGATGGTAACAAATTCCCTCTGCATTTGCCTCTCTGAAAATGATCTTATTTCTCCTTTGCTTATGAAGTTTAGTTTGTCTGGACATGAAATTCTAGGTTGGAATTTCTTTTCTTTAAGAATATTGAATATTTGCCTCCAATCTTTTCTTGTTTGTAGAGTTTCTACTGAGAGTTCTGCTGTTAGTCTGATGGTTTCCCTTTGTAGCTGACTTGACCTTTCTCTCTGGCTGCCCTTAACATTTTTTTCTTTCACTTTGACCTTGGATAATCTGATAATTATGTGTCTTGGGAATAATCTTCTCATGGAGTATCTTACTGGGGTTCTTTGCATTTCCTGAATTTGAATGTTGGCCTCTCTAGCTAGGTTGGGGAAGTTCTCGTGGATGATATTATAAAATATGTTTTCCAAATTGGTTCCACTCTTCCCATCTCTTCCAGGTACAGCCATCTGTTGCTATTTCTTGGAGGTTTTGTTCATTCAATTTCATTCTTTATTCTCAATTCTTGTCTGCCTGTCTTATTTCAGAAAGCCAGACTTCAAGCTCCAAAATTCATTCCTCCACTTGGGTTATTTTATTACTATTTGTGATAGCATTACAAAATTATTGTGTTTTGTTTTTCAGCTCTGTCAGATCAGTTGTGTTCTTCTCTCTACTGGCTATTTTATCTGTCAGTTCCTGCAGTGTTTTGTCATAATTTTTAGCTTCATTGCATTGGATTACAATGTACTCTTTTAGCTCAGTGGACTTTGTTCCTATCCACGTTCTATATTCTACTTCTCTCATTTTAGCCATCTCAGCCTCAGTCTGGTTCCATATCCTTGCTGGAGAGGTGAGGTGGTCATTTGGAAGACAGAGGGCACTCTGGAGTTTTTAGTTTTCAGCATTCTTGTACTGATTCTTTCTCATCTTTGTGGGCTTATCTACCTTCAGTCTTTGAGGTTTCTGACCTTTGTATTTTTTTTTTCTTTTAACAGCCTGGCCACTTTTCTGTAGAGCTGCTGCAGTGTGCTTGGGTCTGCTCTAGTCCCTAGACACCTCAGATTTTAGAGTATCTGAAGGTATCGCCAAGTGAAGGCTGCAAAACAGCAAAGATGACAGCCTGTCCATTCTCATTGGAGCTCTATCTCAGGAAAGTACAAACTTGTTGCTGGCTTGAATACACCTGTAGGAGGTGGCTGGATAGCTGGGTTGGGAGGTCTCACCAGTCAGGAGGAATGGGATCAGCAACCCACTTAAAAAATAGTCTGGACATATTTTTGTAGAGCAGCTGTGCTGTGTGTGGGTCCACTTCAGCCCCTTGTTGCCTTGGATACCCTGAACCCTGAAAGCTGGAATGGCTAAGTCACTCAAACAGTAAAGATGGTAGCCTGCCTCTCTTCTTGGGAACTCCATCTCAGAGATGCCAGAAATCTTTGTCAGCCAGAGAACACTGGTGGGGTTAGCTGGAGATCCTGGTTGGGAGGCTTCACCTAGTGATGAGAAAAGGGGTCAGAGACCACCTGAAAAAGCAGCCTGGTCACATTTTTGTGTGGTTGCTGTGCTGTGCTGGGGTGCTGCTTCCACCCCTGCTCAGCTTGGGCTTTCCAAAACCCAAAGGCTGGAACTGCTATGTTGTCCAAACAGCAAAGAGGAAGGCCTACCCCTTTCCCTTTGAGTGTTTCCTCCCAGAGAATTTTCAAATCTCTGCAGGCCAGAGAACAATGGCAGAGGTGGCCGAAGGCCCCAGGTGGGAGGTTCTGCCCAGTGAGGAGGAATGGGATCAGGTCCCTGTTTAAAAGAAGCATCGTGGCCACACTTTTGTAGAGCATCTGTACTGTGCTGGGGTATTGCTTTCACCCTAGTTGGCTTGGGCTTTCCAGACCCTCCAGGCTGGAACAGCTGAGTTGTGCAAACAACAAAGATGGTAACCAACTTTTTCTATTTCTGTAAATAATGTCATTGATATTTTGATAGAGGTTGCATTAAATCTTCGTATTGCTTTGGGTAATATGGGCATTTTAACAATATTGATTTTTCTAATTCATGAACATGGAATATCTTTCCATTTTTCATGTCCTCTTCAATTTCTTGCATTAACATTTTATAATTTTTATTGTAGAGATTTTTTACTTCTTTGGTTTTGTTAATTCCTAGGTATTTTATTTCATTTGTAGTTATTGTAAATGGTATTAATCTCTTGATTTTTTTTTTTTATTCTTCACTGTTAGCATATAGAAATGCTAATGATGCTTGCATGTTGATTTTCTATCCTACAACTTTACTGAATTTATCAGTTCTAATAGTTTTCCTGTGGAGTCTTTAGGTTTTTCCAAATATAAGCATATATCATCTTTAAAAAAGGATAATTTCAGGCCAGGTGTGGTGGCTTACACCTGTAATCCCAGCACTTTGGGAGGCCGAGGTGGGTGGATCACGAGGTCAAGAGATCGAGACCATCCTGGACAACATGGTGAAACCCCGTCTCTACTAAAAATACAAAAAATTAGCCAGGAGTGGTGGTGGCGGGCACCTGTAGTCCAAGCTACTTGAGAGGCTGAGGCAGGAGAATCACTTGAACCCGGGAGGCAGAGGTTGCAGTAAGCCGAGATTGCACCACTGCACTCCAGCCTGGTAACAGAGTGAGACTCCATATTAAAAAGAAAAAAAAAAAAAGGATAATTTGACTTCCTTTTTTTCCAATGTGGATGCCCTTTATTTCTTTCTCTTGTCTGATTGTTCTAGCTAGGACTTTCAGTACTATGCTGAATAATAATGGTGAAAGTGTGTATCTTTGTCGTGTTCCAAATCTTACAGGAAAGGCTTTGACTTTTTCCACATTCAGGATGATACTAGCTGTGGGTCTGTTGTATATGGCCCCCCTTTTTTTTATGCCGAGGTATGTTCCTTCTATGTCCAGTTTTTTGAGGGTTTTTATCATGAAGGGATGTTTAATTTTATTAAATGCTTTTTCAGTATGATTATATGGTTTTTTCTTTCATTCTGCTGATGTGATGTTTCACAGTGATTCACTTGCATATGATGAATCATCCTTGCATCCCTGGGATACATTTCACTTGGTCATGATAAATGATCTTTTTACAATAGTTTTGAATGTTTCTGCTAGTATTTTGTTGAAAAATTTTGCATCAATATTCATGACAGATATTGACCTGTAGTTTTCTTATTTTTTATTATTATTATTATACTTTAAGTTCTAGGGTACATGTGCATAACGTGCAGGTTTGTTACATATGTATACTTGTGCCATATTGGTGTGCTGCACCCATCAACTCGTCAGCACCCATCAACTCGTCAGCACCCATCAACTCGTCATTTACATCAGGTATAACTCCCAATGCAATCCCTCCCCCCTCCCCTCTCCCCATGATAGGCCCCGGTGTGTGATGTTCCCCTTCCTGTGTCCAAGTGATCTCATTGTTCAGTTCCCACCTATGAGTGAGAACATGCGGTGTTTTTTCTGTTCTTGTGATAGTTTGCTAAGAATGATGGTTTCCAGCTGCATCCATGTCCCTATAAAGGACACAAACTCATCCTTTTTTATGGCTGCATAGTATTCCATGGTGTATATGTGACACATTTTCTTAATCCAGTCTGTCACTGATGGACATTTGGGTTGATTCCAAGTCTTTGCTATTGTGAATAGTGCCGCAGTAAACATACGTGTGCATGTGTCTTTATGGCAGCATGATTTATAATCCTTTGGGTATATACCCAGTAATGGGATGGCTGGGTCATATGGTACATGTAGTTCTAGATCCTTGAGGAATCGCCATACTGTTTTCCATAATGGTTGAACTAGTTTACAATCCCACCAACAGTGTAAAAGTGTTCCTATTTCTCCACATCCTCTCCAGCACCTGTTGTTTCCTGACTTTTGAATGATTGCCATTCTAACTGGTGTGAGATGGTATCTCATTGTGGTTTTGATTTGCATTTCTCTGATGGCCAGTGATGATGAGCATTTTTTCATGTGTCTGTTGGCTGTATGAATGTCTTCTTTTGAGAAATGTCTGTTCATATCCTTTGCCCACTTTTTGACGGGGCTGTTTGTTTTTTTCTTGTAAATTTGTTTGAGTTCTTTGTAGGTTCTGGATATTAGCCCTACTCTGATGGTAGTTTCTTTTGCTGTGCAGAAGCTCTTTAGTTTAATTAGATCCCATTTGTCAATTTTGGCTTTTTCTGCCGTTGCTTTTGGTGTTTTAGACATGAAGTCTTTGCCCATGCCTATGTCCTGAATGGTACTACCTAGGTTTTCCTCTAGGCTTTTTATGGTATTAGGTCTAACATTTAAGTCTCTAATCCATCTTGAATTAATTTTCATATAAGGAGTAAGGAAAGGATCCAGTTTCAGCTTTCTACTTATGGCTAGCCAATTTTCCCAGCACCATTTATTAAATAGGGAATCCTTTCCCCATTTCTTGTTTCTCTCAGGTTTGTCAAAGATCAGATGGTTGTAGATGTGTGGTATTATTTCTGAGGACTCTGTTCTGTTCCATTGGTCTATATCTCTGTTTTGGTACCAGTACCATGCTGTTTTGGTTACTCTAGCCGTGTAGTATAGTTTGAAGTGAGGTAGCGTGATGCCTCCAGCTTTGTTCTTTTGACTTAGGATTGTCTTGGCGATGTGGGGTCTTTTTTGGTTCCATATGAACTTTAAAGCAGTTTTTTCCAATTCTGTGAAGAAACTCATTGGTAGCTTGATGGGGATGGCATTGAATCTATAAATTACCTTGGGCAGTATGGCCATTTTCACGATATTGATTCTTCCTATCCATGAGCATGGAATGTTCTTCCATTTGTTTTTGTCCTCTTTAATTTCGCTGAGCAGTGGTTTGTAGTTCTCCTCGAAGAGGTCCTTCACGTCCCTTGTAAGTTGGATTCCTAGATATTTTATTCTCTTTGAAGTGACTGTGAATGGAAGTTCTTTCATGATTTGGCTCTCTGTTACTGGTGTATAAGAATGCTTGTGGCCGGGTGCGGTGGCTCAAGCCTGTAATCCCAGCACTTTGGGAGGCCGAGACGGGTGGATCACGAGGTCAGGAGATCGAGACCATCCTGGCTAACACGGTGAAACCCCGTCTCTACTAAAAAATACAAAAAACTAGCCGGGCGTGGTGGCGGGCGCCTGTAGTCCCAGCTACTCGGGAGGCTGAGGCAGGAGAATGGCGTAAACCCGGGAGGCGGAGCTTGCTGTGAGCTGAGATCCGGCCACTGCACTCCAGCCTGGGCGACAGAGCGAGACTCCGTCTAAAAAAAAAAAAAAAAAAAAAAAAAAAGAATGCTTGTGATTTTTGCACATTAATTTTGTATCCTGAGACTTTGCTGAAGTTGCTTATCAGCTTAAGGAGATTTTGGGCTGAGACAATGGGGTTTTCTAAATATACAATCATGTCATCTGCAAAGAGGGACAATTTGACTTCTTCTTTTCCTAACTGAATACCCTTGATTTCTTTCTCTTGCCGGATTGCCCAAGCCAGAACTTCCAACACTATGTTGAATAGGAGTGGTGAGAGAGGGCATCCTTGTCTTGTGCCAGTTTTCAAAAGGAATTTTTCCAGTTTTTGCCCATTCAGTATGATATTGGCTGTGGGTTTGTCATAAATAGTTCGTATTATTTTGAGGTACGTTCCAGCAATACCGAATTTATTGAGCGTTTTTAGCATGAAGGGCTGTTGAATTTTGTCAAAAGCCTTTTCTACATCTATTGAGATAATCATGTGGTTCTTGTCTTTGGTTCCGTTTATATGCTGGATTATGTTTATTGATTTGCAAATGTTGAACCAGCCTTGCATCCCAGGGATGAAGCCCACTTGATCATGGTGGATAAGCTTTTTGATGTGCTGCTGAATCCGGTTTGCCAGTATTTTATTGAGGATTTTTGCATCGATGTTCATCAGGGATATTGGTCTAAACTTCTCTTTTTTTGTTGTGCCTCTGCCAGGCTTTGGTATCAGGATGATGTTGGCCTCATAAAATGAGTTAGGGAGGATTCCCTCTTTTTCTATTGATGGAAATAGTTTCAGAAGGAATGGTACCAGCTCCTCCTTGTACGTCTGGTAGAATTCAGCTGTGAATCCATCTGGTCCTGGATTTTTTTGGTTGGTAGACTATTAATTATTGCCTCAATTTCAGAGCCTGCTATTGGTCTATTCAGGGATTCAACTTCTTCCTGGTTTAATCTTGGAAGAGTGTAAGTGTCCAGGAAATTATCCATTTCTTCTAGATTTTCTAGTTTATTTGCGTAGAGGTGTTTATAGTATTCTCTGTTGGTAGATTGTATTTCTGTTGGGTCGGTGGTGATATCCCTTTATCATTTTTTATTGTGTCTATTTGATTCTTCTCTCTTTTCTTCTTTATTAGTCTTGCTAGCGGTCTGTCAATTTTGTTGATCTTTTCAAAAACCAACTCCTGGATTCATTGATTTTTTGGAGGGTTTTTTGTGTCTCCATCTCCTTCAGTTCTGCTCTGATCTTAGTTATTTCTTGCCTTCTGCTAGCTTTTGAATGCGTTTGCTCTTGCTTCTCTAGTTCTTTTAATTGTGATGTTAGAGTGTCAATTTTAGATCTTTCCTGCTTTCTCTTGTGGGCATTTAGTGCTATAAATTTCCCTCTACACACTGCTTTAAATGTGTCCCAGAGATTCTGGTATGTTGTATCTTTGTTCTCATTGGTTTCAAAGTACATCTTTATTTCTGCCTTCATTTCGTTATGTACCCAGTAGTCATTCAGGAGCAGGTTGTTCAGTTTCCATGTAGTTGAGTGGTTTTGATTGAGTTTCTTAGTCCTGAGTTCTAGTTTGATTGCACTGTGGTTTGAGAGACAGTTTGTTATAATTTCTGTTCTTGTACATTTGCTGAGGAGTGCTTTACTTCCAATTATGTGGTCAATTTTGGAATAAGTGCTATGTGGTGCTGAGAAGAATGTATATTCTGTTGATTTGGGGTGGAGAGTTCTATAGATGTCTATTAGGTCTGCTTGCTGCAGAGATGGGTTCAATTCCTGGATATCCTTGTTAACTTTCTGTCTCGTTGATCTGTCTAATGTTGACAGTGGAGTGTTGAAGTCTCCCATTATTATTGTATGGGAGTCTAAGTCTCTTTGTAAGTCTCTAAGGACTTGCTTTATGAATCTGGGTGCTCCTGTATTGGATGCATATATATTTAGGATAGTTAGCTCTTCCTGTTGAATTGATCCTTTTACCATTATGTAATGGCCTTCTTTGTCTCTTTTGATCTTTGATGGTTTAAAGTCTGTTTTATCAGAGACTAGTATTGCAACCCCTGCTTTTTTTTGTTCTCCATTTGCTTGGTAAATCTTCCTCCATCCCTTTAATTTGTACCTATGAATGTCTCTGCGTGTGAGATGGGTCTGCTGAATACAGCAGACTGATGGGTCTTGACTCTTTATCCAGTTTGCCAGTCTGTGTCTTTTAATTGGAGCATTTAGTCCATTTACATTTAAGGTTAAGATTGTTATGTGTGAACTTGATCCTGCCATTATAATATTAACTGGTTATTTTGCTCGTTAGTTGATGCAGTTTCTTCCTAGCCTCGATGGTCTTTACATTTTGGCTTGTTTTTGCAGTGGCTGGTACCGGTTGTTCCTTTCCATGTTTAGTGCTTCCTTCAGGGTCTCTTGTAAGGCAGGCCTGGTGGTGACAAAATCTCTAAGCATTTGCTTATCTGTAAAGGATTTTATTTCTCCTTCACTTATGAAACTTAGTTTGGCTGGATATGAAATTCTGGGTTTAAAATTCTTTTCTTTAAGAATGTTGAATATTGGCCCCCACTCTCTTCTGGCTTGGAGAGTTTCTGCCGAGAGATCTGCTGTTAGTCTGATGGGCTTCCCTTTGTGGGTAACCCGACCTTTCTCTCTAGCTGCCCTTAAGATTTTTTCCTTCATTTCAACTTTGGTGAATCTGGCAATTATGTGTCTTGGAGTTGCTCTTCTTGAGGAGTGTCTTTGTGGCGTTCTCTGTATTTCCTGGATTTGAATGTTGGCCTGCCCTACTAGGTTGGGGAAGTTCTCCTGGATAATATCCTGAAGAGTGTTTTCCAACTTGGTTCCATTTTACCCCTCACTTTCAGGCACCCCAATCAGACGTAGATTTGGTCTTTTTACATAATCCCATACTTCTTGCAGGCTTTGTTCATTTCTTTTTCTTCTTTTTTCTTTTAGTTTCTCTTCTTGCTTCATTTCATTCATTTGATCCTCAATCGCTGATACTCTTTCTTCCAGTTGATTGAGTAGGTTACTGAAGCTTGTGCATTTGTCACGTATTTCTCGTGTCATGGTTTTCATCTCTTTCATTTCGTTTATGACCTTCTCTGCATTAATTACTCTAGCCATCAAATCTTCCACTTTTTTTTCAAGATTTTTAGTTTCTTTGCGCTGGGTACGTAATTCCTCCTTTAGCTCTGAGAAGTTTGATGGACTGAAGCCTTCTTCTCTCATCTTGTCAAAGTCATTCTCCGTCAAGCTTTGATCCGTTGCTGGCGATGAGCTGCGCTCCTTTGCAGGGGGAGATGTGCTCTTATTTTTTGAATTTCCAGCTTTTCTGCCCTGCTTTTTCCCCATCTTTGTGGTTTTATCTGCTGCTGGTCTTTGATGATGATGGTGACGTACTGATGGGGTTTTGCTGTAGGTGTCCTTCCTGTTTGATAGTTTTCCTTCTAACAGTCAGGACCCTCAGCTGTAGGTCTGTTGGAGATTTCTTGAGGTCCACTCCAGACCCTGTTTGCCTGGGTGTCAGCAGCAGAGGCTGCAGAAGATAGAATATTGCTGAACAGCGAGTGTACCTGTCTGATTCTTGCTTTGGAGGCTTCCTCTCAGGGGTGTACTCCACCCTGTGAGGTGTGGGGTGTCAGACTGCCCCTAGTGGGAGATGTTTCCCAGTTAGGCTACTCAGGGGTCAGGGACCCACTTGAGCAGGCAGTCTGTCCCTTCTCAGATCTCAACCTCCGTGTTGGGAGATCCACTGCACTCTACAAAGCTGTCAGACAGAGTCATTTGCGTCTGCAGAGGTTTCTGCTGCTTTTGTTGTTTACTGTGCCCTGTCCCCAGAGGTGGAGTCTACAGAGACAGGCAGGTTTCCTTGAGCTGCTGTGAGCTCCACCCAGTTCGAGCTTCCCAGCGGCTTTGTTTACCTACTTAAGCCTTAGCAATGGCGGGCGCCCCTCCCCCAGCCTCGCTGCTGCCTTGCCGTGATATCGCAGACTGCTGTGCTAGCAATGGGGGAGGCTCCGTGGGCATGGGACCCTCCCGGCCAGGTGTGGGATATAATCTCCTGGTATGCCTGTTTGCTTAAAGCGCAGTATTGGGGTGGGAGTTACCCGATTTTCCAGGTGTTGTGTGTCTCAGTTCCCCTGGCTAGGAAAAGGGATTCCCTTTCCCCTTGCGCTTCCCAGGTGAGGTGATGCCTCGCCCTGCTTCAGCTCTCACTGGTCGGGCTGCAGCAGCTGACCAGCACCAATTGTCCGGCACTCCCTAGTGAGATGAACCCAGTACCTCAGTTGAAAATGCAGAAATCACCGGTCTTCTGTGTTGCTCACGCTGGGAGTTGGAGACTGGAGCTGTTCCTATTCGGCCATCTTGCTCTGCCCCCCCAAATAAATTACTTTTACAAGTGTGTATCAAGGACTCTGTTTTCCAGCCAAATCAATTCCAGCTGGGGAAAACTTACATTGACTGTCCCATGGAAATAACTGGAATTTCAAATATCTCCTGGCAGCTCCCCACTAGGATATTATTTTGTAAATGCCCTTAATAAGGAAACTTTCAGAGGCTGCAACCTAGAAACTCAGCCTAGCATTGGCAACAGGCAGGCACTTAATCAAGTTGTAAAATGCATTCTAATGTAAAAGGAGAAGAATCGGTGGACAGCTGGCAGGGACTCAGTGCCCTGACCAGGCTCTGGAAGGCCCTGCTTGGCATCTTTAACAGGTTGCAGCCAAGAAACAAAAAATGGGCCAGCGGTTCCTAGGAGAAGTGCTTGGGTAAACAGAACTCTGGTCCTACCCACCTCTTCGTGACATCTTTTCAGCAGATGCAGTTTCAAATGGAGTGATTGATTCTACCTTTTCGTCCCCACTCCACCCACTTCAGGCAGAGCCAGCCAACTAGTTTAGACATTTTAAATTAGGAGCCAGGAAATGAGAAAAATCCTGTCTCACAAGGGAGTTCTTCTCAGGTCACATGGCTGCCCGACAGAAATGCAGAGAAAGCCAGGCGCGTTGGCTCACGCCTGTAATCTCAGCACTTTCAGAGGCCCAGGCGGGTGGATGGCCTGAGGTCAGGAGTTCGAGAGCAGCCTGGCCAACATGGTGAAACCCTGACTCTACTGAAAACACAAAAAATTAGCTGGAAGTGGTGGTGCGTGCCAGTAATCCCAGCTACTCGGGAGGCTGAGGCAAGAGAATCACTGCAACCCGGGAGGCAGAAATTGCAGTGAGCCAAAATCGTGCCACTGTACTCCAGTCTGGTTGACAGAACAAGACTGTTGAAAGAAAGAAAGAAAAGGAAGGAAGGAAGGAAGGAAAGAAGGGAGGGAGGGAGGGAGGGAGAGAGGGAGGGAGGGAGGATGTTTCATTTGGGGGCCAGGGGACCCAATGAATGACCGATTTTGTAATTTCTCTGTTCCTTCTACCACCTCATATTCTCCGTCCCCCTTTGCAACCTTTCTATTCCTGCACAGCCATTCTATGCAGTCTGTGAACACTGCAACTTTAGAATCATTCACAGGGGCTGGGCATGGTGGCTCACACCTATGATCTCAGCACTTTGGAAGGCTGAGGTGGGTAGATCACCTGAGGTCAGGAGTTCAAGACCACTTTGGCCAACATTGCAAAACTCCATCTCTACCAAAAAGTCCAAAAAATAGCTGGGTATGGTGGCGTGTGCCTGTAATCCCAGCTACTTAGGAAGCGGAGGCAGGAGAATCACTTGAACCCGGGAAGCAGAGGTTGCAGTGAGATGTAGTGCAACTGCACTCCAGCCTGGGTATCAGTGATACTCTGTCTCAAAAAAAAAGAAAAAAGCATCACTTATAGGACCATTAAAGCAAAGAATCTTAGAATCACAGAATGTGACATGCTTGATGTTGTGGAATTGAATTGAGCAGAAAGAAGATATGCCGTTCATTAGCTGCGTGAGTAGGAAAACTGCCTAGCCTCTCAAAGCCCTGGTTTCCTCGTCTGTGAAATGGGAACAATGACCAGAATGATCAAACTGGAGGACATAGCCACAGCATCATATACCATAGTGCTTAGAATATGGTAGGAATTCGACAACCCCAAGCCCCTTTATTTTTTATTTCTATTTTATTTATTTATTTATTTACAGACAGGATCTTGCTTGTTGCCCAGGCTGGGGTGCAGTGGCATGATCATAACTCACTGCAGCCTCCAACCCCTGGGGTCAAGTGATCCTCCTGCTTCAGCCTCCTGAGTAGCTGGGATACAGGTGCACACCACCAGGCCTAGCTATTTTAAAAAAATTTTTGTAGCGATGAGGTCTTGCTATGTGCTCAGGCTGGTCTTGAATTCCTGGGCTCACGTGATCTTCCCACCTTAGCCCCCCAGAACACTGGGGTAACAGGTATGAGCCACTATGCCAGGCCCCACATTCCTTTAAGCTATATTTTCACAAACTTGAAATCCTAGAATATTAAAGATTAAAAAAACTAGTCACTTGCTAGTTCAATTTCCTATACCATTTATTAATGTCCTCTAAACAATATGTAAGCTCCCTGTGTTCCTTTTAAATATAGCATTTAAATCTGAACTTTTCTGGCACATCAGAATAAAAAGCCTTTGTTGAGCCAGTCAAAACCAATGAGTCAAAGCTGAGTTCCCTGTTTGATATTTGTGCAATTGTTTTTAGAACTAAAGTGAAGAAGATTGCATTTATATCTCCCACATTCCATATCATCAGGCCTGGCCCATGAGCTCAGGCTGGAGGGACACTATTTCATTCCCCTTTATACCCTTCCACATTCAGAGTAGGGGAAGAATCTCAGGGAATTGCATTGCAACCCACTGACCGGCCACATTTGCTGAAGAAAGTTGCTTTATGTGGCCCGTCTCTTGTTTCTTGGCTGCAACCTGTTAAATGTGCCCAGCAGGGCCTTCCAGAGCACAGCCAGGGCACAGCGTACCTGTCAGCTGTCCACCTATTCTTCTCCTTTTGCATTAGAATGCATTTTACAACTTGATGAAGTGTCTGCCTGTTGCCAACGCTAGGTTGTGTTTCTAGGTTGCAGCCTCTGAACGTCTCCTCATTATTTTTATTTTTTTGAGATGGAGTCTCACTCTATTGTCCAGGCTAAAGTACAGTGGTGCATCTTGGCTCACTGTAACCTCCAACTCCCGGGTTCAAGTGATTCTCCTGCCTCAGCCTCCCAAGTAGCTGGGATTACAGACATGCACCACCATGCCCAGCTAATTTTTCTGTATTGTAGTATAGATGGGGTTTCACCATGTTGGCCAAGATGGTCTTGATCTCCTGACCTCATAATCCGCCTGCCTCGGCTTCCCAAAGTGCTGGAATTATAGGTATGAGCCACAGCACCCAGCCCAATTTTTGTATTTTTAGTAGAGACAGGGTTTCACTATGTTGGCCAGGCTGGTCTTGAACTCCTGACCTCAGGTAAGCCACCTTCCTTGGCCTCCCAAAGTGCTTGGACTACAGGTATGAGCCACTGCACCTGGCCAGCACTGACAATTATTATTATTATTATTATTATTATTTTTGAGACAGAGTCCCGCTCTGTCGCCCAGGCTGGAGTGCAGTGACATGATCTCATCTCAGCTCACTGTAGCCTCTGCTTCCCGGGTTCAAGAAATTCTCCTGCTTCAGCCTCCCAAGTAGCTGGCACTACAGACGTGCTCCACCATACTTGGCTAATTTTTTTTGTATTTTTAGTAGAGATGGGGTTTCACCATGTTGGCCAAGCTGGTCTTGATCTCCTGACCTCGTGATCCGCCCGCCTCGGCCTCCCAAAATGCTGGCATTACAGGCATGAGCCATCGCGCCCGGCCAGCACTGACAATCTTCATGAATATGTCCTCTGATTCTCCACTGCTACTGGCAGGTATAGGAAATTGGGCTCTAATGTTAAGAAGTCAATACCTAAGAATTTAGGAAAAATGTTTTAACTTGTTCAATAGAGCTTATCTGAGCTCTGAATTGGGGTCTAGGACCTAGGTCCAGCTATTCTTAGTCATGTTGTTTTTGGTTTTTTCTTCTTCCATGTTTTTTTTCTTTTTTTTGACTTTGCCCCTCAAGTGAGGACATCTCCTTCTGAAACTCACCATTGAAGCAGCGTTGTTGTCTGGAGTAAATACCTGCAGTTTGTCGTCTTGCACCAAGAAATTTAGGACATGGACACACACGAGGAGTTTAGGAGCAGAGGTTTTATAGGAAGAGGAGGCCGGGCATGGTGGCTCATGCCTGTAATCCCAGCACTTTGGGAGACCAAGGCAGGTGGATCACAAGGTCAGGAGATCAAGACCATCCTGGCTAACATGGTGAAACCCCATCTCTACTAAAAATACAAAAAAAAATTAGCCAGGTGTGGTAGCGGGTGCCTGTAATCCCAGCTACTCAGGAGGCTGAGGCAGGAGAATCGCTTGAACCTCAGAGGTGGAGGTTGCAGTGAGCCCAGATCGCACCACTGCACTCCAGCCTGGGTGACAGAGTGAGACTCCATCTCAATAAAAAAAAAAAAAAAAAAAGATTTTGATGCTGCTTTTCATTAAAAAGGAAAACCTTATCAAGGACTCCTGTACCCTCATTATCTGCCTAAGTAATTTCTTCTTAACTTCTATATCACCATGATGAGTGATTAGGGCATTGGACAAAATTAGAGCATTCTTAGACCCTAAACACACTATCGCTATCACATTATCCTGGTATTGGTTGGGCGCAGTGGCTCATGTCAGTAATCCCAGCACTTTGGGAGGCCCAAGTGGGTGGATGACTTGAGGTCAGGAGTTCGGGACCATCCCAGCTGGAAGCAACGTGGTGAAACCCATCTCTACCAAAAAATACAAAAATTAGCCAGGCATGGTGGCCCATGCCTGAAATCCCAGCTACTCAGGAGACTGAGGCAAAAGAATTACTTGAACTCAGGAGAGGGAGGTTGCAGTGAGCCGAGATCACACCACTGTACTCCAGCCTGGGTGACAGAGTGAGACTCTGTCTCAAAAAAAAAAAAAAATGATCTTGGTATTTCAACTCATTAGGAATGGTCAAAGTCTTCACCAATGGTTGAACAAGGTAGTGTAAGTTTAGTTCCTATAGAATATAGCCAAAGAATGACCCTTTTCCCCTTATAATTATGGAAACTTTCTTTTGGAAGAGACTTTTGCAGAAACTGAACTTTACCTCCCTTCAGTAATATTCTGTTCAGGTGATCATTCACCATCTACTTGGATATGGCTAATTGTAGAAAGCTCACTATTTCGTAGAAATTCCCATAACAACTCACTAATCGCTAAATTCTACTTTAAATAGAAAAAGGGTCCATATTCCCATAATTACAAATGTTAGATAATGCCTTCCATAATTAGGAGTGTTAGATAATGCCTTCACTGCACGGAGTCACTTTGCATTTGAACTACTCCCGGCTGTGTAGTAGATGACTTTATTGTGCATAACAGATGCTCAGTAAATATGTGTTTAATCTATAAATTCAGTAGTGTTGCGTATTGCCCAGAAGTCATGGTGAGTTAGATTTATATAATGGGCCAGTCATGTCAGGAGTTTTGAAAGATGTATTAAGTCAACATAAGCAAAATCTTTTTTCTTTTAGTTTTCTCAATGTTAAAAAAAAATAAACCCTTCCTCCTAGGCATTATAAAAGATGCTGGAACAAAATAAGATTAATAAATGTCCCTTGATGTTGAGGATCCTAAATTCTCAAGGAAAGAGAAGTGATATATACACAGTTAGTTATATTTTGACAACATAACTGAGTTATACAGAGCAATGTACCAAGTGTATACACCACAGGAGAGTGGGAAGCAGAGAAAATTTCAATACATACGCATAGAACTGACCCAGAACACAGAGGTCAAGGACATTGATAACAACTCAATGTTGCAATAACTATAGCCACGTGTGCTCACTTTATTATCACTCTGTTTCTGTCCTCAACCATTGGTCTAAGTTGACTCAATGGTTAAAACCATGGAGCACCCTGATCGCCAACTCCTTGTTCTCCTTGGTGTGGGTAGATACAGAGCCCAGGGCTATGGTCAGGAAACTTCAACCTTGTATGTTCTGGCCATTAGCAAACATGGGACACCTCCAGTGTTTCAAGCATGAAGCCACAGGGAGAGGTGGGGGGCAAAACGATGTCGTCAACAAAGTCCTTGTCCTCAGAGGACAGAGTCTGGTCCTGAAAACTCACATAGAATTAAACATGTCAGACACAGAGTAATAAAACCAAAGCAGAGACATAATGCCTAAATTTATGTTTTCCCAACTGTCAGTTTATTTATATTAAAAGTATATAGTCGACACTATTTATTACCTCACCTATAGCCAATCCTCACTTTTTTTCCTAATGAAATCTCCATGTTGAGTGCAGGTAGTAGGATCTCATCCTTTGATCTCAAGAAGGAATGTCGCTCATCCACAATGTGGTATGAATCATAATTTGTCTGTGCCAGTCATGGTGTGGTAGAGATGCAAGCTGCAACCGAACTCTTCTACACATCTACTGCTATAGTTGTAGCAGACTTGTGTCCAGCTTGGGACTGCATTTTCCAGCCCTGTTTGACTAGGGTGACCTGCTGGTGGAACTGGAAACAAAGTAATATGTGCAATTCCTGCTTCATTTACTGAAAAGGAAATTCGGGGGTTTAAACTTCCATACTTTCCATCTTCCCACTGGCAGGAAAGGTGACACTCAGAGTAACTTTTGAGGCCATCAGCCTGAATTCCGGAGCTACTACATGGAATAAAGCTTCCTGTTACCCTGAAATGCACACCTGGAAACTTCTACTTTATTTATTTGTTTGTTTGTTTGTTTGTTTGTTTGTTTTTGAGATGGAGTTTCGCTCTTGTTGCCCAGGCTGGAGTGCACTGGTGCGATCTCAGCTCACTGCAACCTCTGCCTCCCAGATTCAAGCAATTGTCCTGCCTCAGCCTCCCAAGTAGTTGGGATTACAGGTGTCTGTCACCATGCCTGGCTAATTTTTTGTATTTTTAGTAGAGACGGGGTTTTACCATGTAGGCCAGGCTGGTCTCAAACTCCTGACCTCAGGTGATCTACCCACTTTGGCCCCCCAAAGTGTTGAGATTACAGGCGTGAGCCACCACACCAGGCTGAAATCACCTGA
Organism: Chlorocebus sabaeus; assembly: GCF_047675955.1. Lineage (NCBI taxonomy): Eukaryota > Metazoa > Chordata > Mammalia > Primates > Cercopithecidae > Chlorocebus > Chlorocebus sabaeus. The sequence goes on from NC_132924.1 coordinate 584,178, forward strand.
GGTCAGGAGTTTTAGACCAGTCTGGCCAACATGGTGAAACCCCGTCTCTACTAAAAATACAAAAAATTACCTGGGCGTGGTGGCAGGCACCTGTAATCCCAGCAACTCAGGAGGTTGAGGCAGGAGAATTGCTTGAACCCAGGAGGTGGAGGTTGCAGTGAGCCAAGATCACTCCATTGCACTCCAGCCTAAGCAACAAGAGTGAAACTCCATCTCGAAGGAGGAGGAGGAGGAGGAGGAGGAGGAAGAAGAAGAAGAGGAAGAAGAAGAGGAAGAAGAAGAAGAAGAGGAAGAAGAAGAAGAAGTAGAAGAAGAAGAAGAAGAAGAAGAAGAAGAAGAAGAAGAAGAAGAAGAAGAAGAAGAAGAAATTTGTATGTATTTAATAATGAAACCTTTAAATTATTTAGGTTACTTTATGTTGGAGTCCTTTTGATAGCAGCTTGACACAACCAACAAGTATATATGGAACTTCTCTTTGCTAGTGATATGATTTAGCTCTGTGTCTCCACCCAAATCTCATCTTGAATTGTAATCCCCATGTATAGAAGCGGGGATCTGGTGGGAGGTGATTGGATCATGGAGGTGGTTTCCCCCATCCTATTCTTGTGACAGTGAGTGAGTTCTCACAAGATCTGATGGTTTAAAAGTGACACTTCCCCTTTCACTCTCTCTTTCTCCTGCCACCATGTAAGATGTGCGTTGCTTCCCCTTCACTTTCCACCATGACTGTAAGTTTCCTGAGGCCTCCCAGCCATGCAGAACTGTGAGTCAATTAAAACTCTTTCCTTTATAAATTACCCAGTCTCAGGTAGTTCTTTAGAGCAATGCGAAGATGGACTAATACAGCTAGATTCTAACTTTCTTTTTTTTTTTTTTTTTTTTTTTTTTTTTTTTTTTTTGAGACAGAGTCTCACTCTATTGCCCAGGCTGGAGTACAGTGGCTGGATCTCAGCTCACTGCAAGCTCTGCCTCCCGGGTTCACGCCATTCTCCTGCCTCAGCCTCCCGAGTAGCTGGGACTACAGGCGCCCACCACCTCGCCCGGCTAGTTTTTTGTATTTTTTAGTAGAGACGGGGTTTCACCGTGTTAGCCAGGATGGTCTTGATCTTGTGACTTCGTGATCCACCCGTCTCGGCCTCCCAAAGTGCTGGGATTATAGGCTTGAGTCACCGCGCCCGGCCTAGATTCTAACTTTCTAACTTTCCCTTGTCACATGGACATGTGACACGAATCTACCAAATGAAGTCAAAAAGGAAAACTTGAAAATGTTTCCTTCTCTGTCTTTCAAGGAAAAAGTGTGTAAAAGAAACCTGCTGAAGAAAATTCAGTTTTGCTTTAGATACTTTCTTTCAGTTTAAGATTCCTATGTGTGATGTTGATGACTGGAGCTGCAGCAACTGTCTTGTGACTGTGAGGAAAAACCAAGAGAAAGCAGAGAAGTCCTGGTTGTTCCGGAGGCTAAGGCAGGAGGATTGCTTGAGCCCAGGAGACAAGTCTGCAATGAGCTATGATTGTACCAATGCACTGTAGCCTGGGCAGTAGAGCAAGACCAAGGAAGGAAGGAAGGAAGGAAGGAAGGAAAGGAAGGGAAGGAAGGGAGGAGGGGAGGAGGGAAGGAGAGAGGGAGGGAGAGAAGGAGAGAGGGAGGGAGGGAGGGAAAGAGAAAGAGAGAGAGAGGGAAGGAGAGAAGGAGAGAGGGAGGAAGGGAGGGAAAGAGAAAGAGAGAGAGAGGGAGGGAGGAAGGAAGGAAGGACAGAAGAAAGGAAGGAAAGAAGGAAGGAAGGAAGGAAGGAAGGAAGGAACAGAGATGGGGAGGGAGGGAGGAAAGGAAGGAAGAAAGGAAGGATTAAGAAGGAAGAAAGGCCAGCACCCTGATGCCACTGAGCTGATGAACCCACCCTGGAAGAATCTACCTACAACTTTTTGGTATGTGAAAAGTGTAATGGTTTTCTTGCTTTGGCTACCATTAGTTTGATTTCATGTTACATGTAGTCAAAAGCATTATTAAATGATTCCAAAGTCTTAGATGTAAACATAAAATTTCTTTCTGGTCAGACGTGGTGGCTCACGCCTGTAATCCCAGCACTTTGGGAGGCCAAGGCGGGCGGATCACCTGAGGTCAGGAGATTGAGATCAGCCTGGCCAACATGGTGAAACCCCATCTCTAGTAAAAATACAAACATTAGCTGGGCATGGTGATGGGTGCCTGTAGTCCCAGCTACTCGGGAGGCTGAGACAGGAGATTTCCTTGAGCCCGGGAGGCAGAGGTTGCAGTCAGCCAAAATCACGCCACTGTACTCCAGCCTGGGCGACAGAGCGAGACTCCTTAAAAAAAAGAAATCTTTTTATGTTATCTATTATATTATCTTTTATACAAAATTACATGAAAAAAGTCAAATTTGCTGTACATGTAAATAAGAAAAGTACATGGTCCCTTTCATCATTCACATCTACAGAGGACAGGAGGCACCATTACACTCCTTTTTTGGAAAATCTCAGCTTGTTCACTTGTTAGTTTTGTAGACTAGATTGACTAAGTCATTATTTCCAGAAATACAGAATTTCTAATATAGTAGCAGTATATAAGAAAATGTAGGTTGAGTGCAGTGACTCATGCCTATAAACCCTACACTTTGGAACCCCAAGGCAGAAGAGTCACTTGAGGTCGGAAGTTTGAGACCAGCCTGGGTAACATAATGAGACCCCTCATCTCTACACACACACACAAAAACAAAAAACAAAAAACAAGCCATGCATGTGTGGCAGACCTCTAGTCCCAGCTACTTGGGAAGGTGAGGCAGGAGGATTGCTCGAGCCCAGGAGTTCAAGGCTCCAGCGAGCTACGATTACACTACTGCTCTCCTGCATGACGGACAGAGTAAGACCCTTGTTGCAAAGAAGGGAAGAAAGAGAAAAAGAGAAAGAGGAAGAGAGACAGAGCCAGAAAGATGGAGGGAGAAAGAAACAGGGGAAGGAAGGGGGGAAGGAAGGGAGGAAGGAAGGAAGGGAGGAAGGAAGGAGAGGAGGAAGAGTTAAAAGAAGAAGGGGAGAGAGAAGGGGAGGGGGAACGGGGGATGGGAGGGGAAGGAGAGGAAGGGGAGAAGGAGGAAGGGGGGGAAGAGAGGAGAAGGGAAGGGAAAGGAAGGGAAGGGAAGAGAGAAAGAAGAAAGAAAGAAAATGTAATTGACTATAACACTGCCCTGAAACATCTGGATTACATAGCACATTCTATGTAGAACGTGTGTATTTTGCATTACACGTGTGGTTGTCTAGCTCACCTACAATGATGTATGAATTTCCATGTCAGTGACTGCTCATGGAGAATTCAAATGCCTCCTGCCCCCACTGCCCTGCTGAAGCAGCAGTCACAGCATAAAACTTCTGACAGATAACAGACCTTCCTTAAAGAGCACTGGGCAAGTTTGGCCAGGCGCGGTGGCTCACGCCTGTAATCCCAGCACTTTAGAGGCCAAGGCAGGCAGATCACTCGAGGTCCAGAGTTTGAGACCAGCCTGGCCAACATGGCGAACCAAAAATACAAAAATTAGCTGGACATAGTTGTCCACGCCTGTAATCCCAGCTACTCAGGAGGCTGAGGCAGGAGAATCGTTTGAACACAAGAGGTGGAGGTTGCAGTGAGCCAAGATTGCACAACTGCACTCCAGCCTGGGCGACAGAGTGAGGCTCTGCCTCAAAAAAAAAAAAAAAAGTGATATAGTGATATGCATCAAGGCAAGCAGTAATAACTTTCCCGTTACTTAGAATCTCTAGGGGCCAGGCACAGTGGCTCATACATGTAATCCCAGCACTTTGGGAGGCCGAGGTAGGCAGATCTCTTAAGGTCAGAGGTTCGAGACCAGCCTGACCAACATAGTGAAAACCTGTCTGTACTATAAAACAAACAAACAAAAATTTAGCTAAGCTTGGTGGCTTGTGCCTATAGTGTTTTTAGGATTTTTAGGATCAAAAAGTGTTATGGACTAGGCGCGGTGGCTCATGCCTGTAATCTCAGCACTATGGGAGGCCAAGGTGGGCAGATCAGTTGCGGTCAGGAGTTCGAGACCAGCCTAGCCAACACGGCAAAATCCCGTCCCTACAAAAAATTCAAAAAATAGCCCGGCGTGGTGGTGTGCACCTGTAATCCCAGCTACTCAGGAGGCTAATACAGGAAGAATGCTTGAGCTCAGGAGTTGGAGGCTGCAGTGAGCTATCATCGTACCACTGCACTCCAGCCTGAATGACAGAGCATCAAAAACAAAGAGTATCTTATATTGGTGATATTGCCCTCTGTACGCCTTTGTTTCACCATGACTTGAAAGTATTCGTTAGTCCTCTAAGAGCTAGTTTTTCTTAGTGCTATTTAATAGTATGGATTTTTTCATTTACTGGAGTGCAGAAAAGGGATTTACTTTTTTTCCCAAATAAAAAATACCTCTCTCCAGGCCGGGCGTGGTGGCTCAAGCCTGTAATCCCAGCACTTTGGGAGGCCGAGTCGGGTGGATCACGAGGTCAGGAGATCGAGACCATCCTGGCTAACACGGTGAAACCCCGTCTCTACTAAAAAATATAAAAAACTAGCCGGGCGAGGTGGCGGGTGCCTGTAGTCCCAGCTACTCGGGAGGCTGAGGCAGGAGAATGGCGTGAACCCGGGAGGCAGAGCTTGCAGTGAGCCGAGATCCGGCCACTGCACTCCAGCCTGGGCGACAGAGCAAGACTCCGTCTCAAAAAAAAAAAAAAAAAAAAAAAAAAAAAAAAAAAACCTCTCTCCATGAATCAAGTGCATTCTTGCTACTTGACAACAGTTTCAGGTGCAAGCCCTCCATCAAGGATTCGCAAGTCAATAAATTTTGTGGCAGGCGTAATCATCCGCCCTTGCCAGGAAAGTCCTGAGTAACCCTTTGGAGGAAGCAGCCACTGGCGTCGGAAGTGCTGCCCTTCTGTAGGGTCAGGCGGAGAGCGGTGCCTGCATCAGGCTGCCTGGCACTGACTGGCAGAAGCTGAAATTCTCAGTAAGTGACATCTTGATGTGCTGGAAAGCAGGTTAGCTGTGAGAACACAGGAACAAACTGCGGGATTCAGGAGGGCCTTAGAAGACAGCCTTCAGGACTGGGCAAAGTGGCTCATGTCTGTAATCCTAGCACTGTGGGAGGCCGAGGTGGGTGGATCACCTGAGGTCAAGAGTTCGAGCGCAGCCTGGCCAACGTGGTGAAACCTTGTCTCTACTGAAAATACAAAAAAAATTAGGGGGATGTGGTGGCAGGCGCCTGTGATCCCAGCTACTTAGGAGGCTGAGGCATGAGAATTGCTTGAACCCAGGAGGTGGGGAGGTTGCAGTGAGCTGAGATAATGCCATTGCATTCCAGCCTGGGCAACCGAGCAAAAACTTCATCTGAAAAAAAAAAAGAAGAAGAAGGAGAAGGAGAAGACAGGCTTCAGGTGGCAGAATAGAGTGCAGTGTTGAGAAGGAAACAATGAAAGACAACCGAGGCTGGGTTCCAGCCCTAAGGTTCAGCTGTGATGACAACTTCTTGATGCCAGGTTTGCTGAGGCACCTGATAGGGGTGGAGTAAGAAGGTGAAACCTAGGACCAGAATGAGGAGGTGGTGAGCCAGGTCAGATTTAGGAGATCAGCAGGGAACAGCAAAAGATGTTGCAGGAGGGTGAATACTTAATATTTTAATTTTATTTTATTTTATTTTTTGAGACAGGGCCTTCCTCTGTTGCCCAGGCTGGTGCACAGTGGTACAAGTGCTACTTGGGAGGCTGAGTGAGGCTGGAGGATGGTTTGAGCCCAGGAGTTCCAGGCTGCATGGCTCACTGCTGGCTCACTATAGCCTGGAATTCCTGGGCTCAAGCCATCCTCCAGCCTCACCCTCCCACGTAACTGTGAATACAGGCATGCACCACCACACCCAGCTAGTACTTTTATTTTTTGTAGACCTGGGGATCTTACTATGTTTCCCCAGCTGGTCTCAAACTCCTGGCCTCAGGCAATCCTCCTGCCTAGGCCTCCCGAAGTGTTGGGATTACAGGTGTGAGCCACTGTGCCCAGCTGAATATGTAATTAAAAAGCCCAAGTCTGAATATACATTGGTAAGGCAGGAATGGGTGGACATTAAATGGCCCAGTTAGAGGCAGGACCAGGATCCAATGGTGGGACATACTGAGGCCTAAATCAAAGTGTGAACGCAGGCATAGGATGACACTATACTAAACAATCAGGTCGACAGGAGTGGGTTATGGAAAGACAGTCTGGCCCAGGAACGCTTGCTCAGCTCAGAACCCAGGCAGGGATCCTCAGCACGTGCTAGGTTGGTCATATCTTCCCTTTATACCTGAGCCAGCCTGCAGAACCATAAGCTCGTTTATTATTATTATTATTATTATTATTTTTGTAGTGAGTCTCCCTCTGTCTCTCAGACTGGAATGCACTCTCAGTTCACTGCAACTTCTGCCTCAGCTGCTAGTTTATTCCTTTTTTCCTGGATCCTCTAAGTCTTCCTCTGGTGTTGTGTCCCTAGCCTTTGTCATATAACAAGCCACCCAAACATTAGTGCTTTAAAACAATTACACTTCTATGCATTGGGTGCAAGTTTACTTTACTGATTTTTCCTGGGCTCATTCATCTGGCTATAATTTTTTTTTCTTTTTAAAAATTGTGCTAGAATACAATATAAAATTTACCATCTAACAGGATTTGGATGTGTGTCTCCTCCAATTTCATGGTGAAATGTGATCCCCATTGTTGGAAGTGAGGTCTGGCAGGAGGTGTTTGGGTCATGTGGGTGGATCCCTTGTGAATGGCTTGGTGCCCTCCCCATGGTGATGAGAGAGTTCTCATTCTGTTAGTTCACACAAGAGCTGGGTGTTTCAAGGAGCTGGCACCTCCTTGTCTCTCTCTCTCTTTCTCTCTCTCTTCCTCCCTCTCTCTCCGTCCCTCTCCATGTGATGTGCCTGCCTGTTCTCTTTTCACCTTCTACCATGAGTAGGTTTCCTGAGGCCTCACCAGAAGCCTAGCAGATGCTAGTGTCATGCATGTACAATCTGCATGTACAACCTGTAGAACCTTGAGCCAAATAAACCTCTTTTTTTTTTTTTTTTTTGAAGACAAGGCCTGGCTCTATCACCCACGATAGAGTGCTGCAGTGGTGTGATTATAGCTCACTGCAGCCTCAAACTCCCGGGTTCAAGCCATCCTCCCACCTCAGCCTCCCAGGTAGCTGGGACTACAGGCATGCACCACCACACCTGGCTAATATTTGTATTTCTTGAAGAGACAGGGTTTCACCATGTTGCCAGGCTGGTCTCAAACTCATGAGCTCAAGCAATCCTCCAGCCCCAGTCTCCCAAAGCACTGGGATTACAGGTGTGAGCCTCTTTTCTTTGTAAGTTACCGGCCTCAGGTATTCCTTTACAGCATGGCAAAACAGAGTAACTCACCCGTTCTTAAGTGTACATTTTGGTAGTATTAAATACACTTATAATGTACAACCTTTATTACCGCCCACTTCCACAATTCTTTTCATCCTTAGAAACTTAAATTTTATATACATTAAACAAGAAGTCCCCATTTTCCTGTCTCCCCTGTCCCTGGAAATTGCCAATCAACTCTCTGTCTATATGATTGCGACTACTCTAAGTACCTCATATAAATGGAATTATACAGTATTTGCCTTTTAGGGGCTGGCTTATTTCACTTAGCATGATGTCCTTAAGTTTCATCCACGTTATATAGCCTGTGTCAGAATTTTCCTTATTTTTAAAGCTGAATGGTATTTCATTGTGTTAAATGAACATTGTGTTTATTCATTCATGTGCAATGAATACTTGGGTTGTTTCCATGTATTAGCCATTGTAAATAATTCCACTCTGAATGTGGCTGCACAAGGATCTCTGAGTCCCTGCTTTCAATTCTTTTGGGTATATAACCAGAAGTAGAATTGCTGCATCATATGGTAATTCTTATTTATTTATTTATTTTTTTTTTGATGGAGTCTCTCTCTGTGGCCCAGGTTGGAGTGCAGTGGCGTGATCTCGGCTCACTGCAACCTCCGTCTCCCAGGTTCAAGCGATTCTCCTGCCTCAGCCTCCTCAGTAGCTGGGATCACAGGCACCTGCCACTACGCCCAGCTAATTTTTGTATTTTTTAGTAGAGACAGGGTTTCACCATGTTGGCCAGGCTGGTCTTGAACTCCTGACCTCAGGTGATCCGCCCACCTCAGCCTCTCAAAATGCTGGGATTACAGGCATGAGCCACCGTGCCTGGCCAATTGTACTTCTAATGTTTCGAGGAACCACCACACTGTTTTCCACAATGGCTGTACCGTGTTACATTCCTACCAATAGTTCACAATGGCTTCAATATCTCACATGATTGTAATTTATGGGCATATCAATTGCACAAGAAGGTCCAAGCTGGCCTTACTCAGAGGTCCCACAGTTAGTGCTGGCCATTAGCTGGGCACCTACAGTTCCTCAATGGTGCCTGTGTCAGTCCTGGTATTCCAAGCAGATGCTAAGTCTGGATTTATTTGAGAAAACTCTAATAAGAGTGTAAGTAATTTATTAAGGAAAATTCTGCAAGAGAAAATGGGAAGGGAGCCAGCAAAGTCCAGGAGAGTCATCAGACCTCAGTGCAAGTCTAGCACCAGTGGAGAAGGGAAAGATGGGAACACAGTGCGGGGCAAGACTTCACATGAGGTTCTGCAGAAGTTTCTGCAAAGCTAATGGGGAGCCCATGACAGGAGTGATGCATTTCCCAGGAGTGGGCTTGCCTGAGAATCCTGCCATGCTCAATCACTGCCTGGGAGCAGTCGGGAAAGCTTGGCCTCCATGGAAACATGGTGATTGGTAGATTTCTGAGCACAGCAGCTGGGTCAACTCATCCCCTGTGCTCCAACATCTGAGGAAGATAAGTGGGAAAAGGATTGGTATAAAGAACTGCACCTGCTTTGTAACTTCATCTCATTCACAGGAAGGCAGAACAGCTTCTCTTTACATGGGAATTATTGCAGTGTATTGCAGTAGGCCTCTGGCAGGGCCTACTTCAATAGTGATACTTCTTCCCTGGACCTCTGCTGCAGTCTCCAGCACCACTCAAGGTCCCTATTCAAATGCCATCCTCTGCATAGGTTCTTCCCTGATGACCCATTTAAAATCTGAAACACCTCTACCCCAGTCACATTTCTTGCCCTACTTCCCTGTCTTATTTCCTTCTATGGCGGGTGTTGCCTTCTATATATTATGATTCATGTTTGGCTCCTTCAGTAGAATATCAGTTCTACAACTGCAGGGGTTTGTCGGTTTTATTCAGTGTTATATCCTTAGCATTTACAAGTGGGATGGCCAAAGAATGTGCTCAGTGAAATAGACTTTTACTGAATAAAGAATAGTGGCTCATGTCTGTAATCCTAGCACTTTGAGAGACCAAAGCGTGAGGATCACTGGAGGCCAGAAGTTTGAGACCAGCCTGGGCAGCACGGCAAGACCCTATCTCTACAAAATTTTTTTAAAAAAAATCTAAGCATGATGACAAATACCTGCTTGAGCCCAAGAGTTCCAGGCTGCAATGAGCTATGATCACACCAGTGCACTCCAGCTTGGGTGACAGAGTGAGACTTCATCGCTAAAAAAGAAAAAACAAAAAAGAACGAAAAAAGTCTTTGACCTATTATGCATTGTCCTGCAGACTCTATTCATCTATGTATCATCTATCTATCCATCCATCCATCCATTTATCCATCTACATATCTGTATATCATCTATCCATTCATCCATCCATTTATGCATTCATCCATCCAACTATCCATCTAGCTACCTATTCATTCATCCGTCTATTCATTCATCCATCTATCCATCCATCCATTTATCCATCCATTTATCCACCGATCTAGCCATTCATCCATTTATATATAATCTTATATAATTTATATACAATTTAATCCATTTATATATAATCTTAGACAATTTTTCTCTACTTTGTTGTTATCCTTCAATTACTAAGAGCTAGAACACTCACATAATGTGTATGGGATCACTCAATTGTGAGTGTTGGACCTTGGATGGGAACCCACGCCTGTCTCCAAATCTACTATATTTCCCAGTAACATGCATGGCCTCATTACAGAGATACAGACAGAGAAAATGAGGAAGGAAGGGAGGGAGGAGGAAGGAAGTGACAACATCCACATATACCTAAACCCTGCTAAATTTAAGTAGAGTATTCCGAGTCCCGTAACTAGAAAACCATCTCGACTGTTTATATTGTTTTGTTTATCCACTGAAATGTCCAACACTTTAGCATAGCTTCAACAAAGTGCTTTTAACGATGTGCCTCCACTATAAGGGCAGAGGGAGAATCTTCATGAATTTGAGTGATTTCTGCTTTGGAATCACACATCTGCATCTGGGTGGCTTCTCTGAGCTATAAATAGATGAAAGAACTGCAAGACTCTGCACTTGCTAGTCCACCTGAGGAGAAAGCTTCCCAGCAAATTGAAGCTCTTTAGAATCCTTCTTGAGAAAATGCAGGCAACAGGTTCTCCCAAACATGGAGTCCTGTAGCCCAGGTCTTACCTGAATCAGGTAAGAGGCAGGCAGGGAAGGAGTGATCTCCCCGTGCACCCTCGCAGCCCACTTCAGGAGTGGGACTAGCGCTCCTTGGTGGGTGTAGCTCGTGTGCGTGGGCCACACCAGTCCTGGGGGGCAGGATGAGGGAGTGGTGGGTCCAGGTGGGGCTGTTGGCCGTGCCCCTGCTTGCTGCGTACCTGCACATCCCACTCCCTCAGCTCTCCCCTGCCCTTCACTCATGGAAGTCTTCAGGCAAGTTTTTCACTTACAAGGTACTGCGTATCTTCTACCAAGACTCTGTGGGTGTGATTGGAAGTCCAGAGATAGTTGTGCTTTTACACGGTTTTCCAACATCCAGCTACGATTGGTACAAGATTTGGGAAGGTCTGACCTTGAGGTTTCATTAGGGTGATTGCCCTTGATTTCTTAGGCTTTGGCTTCGGTGACAAACCGAGACCACATCACTATTCCATATTTGAGCAGGCCAGCATCGTGGAAGCACTTTTGCGGCATCTGGGGCTCCAGAACCGCAGGATCAACCTTCTTTCTCATGACTATGGAGATACAGTTGCTCAGGAGCTTCTCTACAGGTACAAGCAGAATCGATCTGGTCGGCTTACCATAAAGAGTCTCTGTCTGCCAAATGGAGGTATCTTTCCTGAGACTCACCGTCCACTCCTTCTCCAAAAGCTACTCAAAGACGGAGGTGTGCTGTCACCCATCCTCACACGACTGATGAACTTCTTCATGTTCTCTCGAGGTCTCACCCCAGTCTTTGGACTGTATACTCGGCCCTCTGAGAGTGAGCTGTGGGACATGTGGGCAGGGATCCACAACAATAATGGGAACTAGGTCATTGACAGTCTCTTACAGTACATCAATCAGCGGAAGAAGTTCAGAAGGCACTGGGTGGGAGCTCTTGCCTCTGTAACTGTCCCCATTCATTTTATCTATGGGCCATTGGATCCTGTAAATCCCTAGCCAGAGTTTTTGGAGCTGTACAGGAAAACGCTGCCGCGGTCCACAGTGTCCATTCTGGATGACCACATTAGCCACTATCCACAGCTAGAGGATCCCATGGGCTTCTTGAATGCATATATGGGCTTCATCAACTCCTTGTGAGCTGGAAAGAGTAGCTTCCCTGTATTACCTCCCCTACTCCCTTATCTGTTGTGTATTCCACTTAGGAAGAAATGCCCAGGTGAGGTCCTGGCCATCAAACATTATTCTCTCACATAAAGTCCACTACTCAAATTGGTGAACAGTGTATAAGAAGAAGCCAGCAGGAGCTCTGACTAAGGTTGACATAATAGTCCACCTCCCATTACTTTGACATCTGATCAAATGTATCTTGGCTTTGTTTTTGTGTTATTAGGAAATTCTGATGAGCATTACTATTCACTGATGAAGAAAGACGTTCTCTTGCATAAAATACTTTTTAACGCTTTGGATTTCTCTGAAATATTTAGAAGTGCTCATTTCTGCCCCAGCCCCAACAGGAATTCTATAGTAAGGAGGAGGCGAAGGGGGCCTACTTCCCTCTCCTTCAATGACTTTATGGGCACATGCCTTTTAAAAGTTCTCTAAGCAACACAGAGCTGAGTCCTCTTTGTCATACCTTTGGATTTAGTTTCATCAGCTGTTTTTAGTTATAAACATTTTCTTAAAATAGATATTGGTTTAAATAATATAGTATTCTAGGTATTTGATTTAAGACTATGATTTACCTATACATTATGTATATTTTATAAAGACACTAAACCAGCATATCCTTACTCTGCCAAAGTAGTGAAGCTAATTAAACATGTTTGATTTCTGAATAAATTGAACTAAATCCAAACTACTTCCTAAAATCACAGGACTTTAAGGACCAATAGCATCTGTGCCAGATATTTACTGTTATTAGCTGGGAAGATCAATTCTAACAGCAAATAACAGTCTGAGACTCCTCATACCTCAGTGCTTAGAAGCATGTTTCTCCTGAGCTACTATAGAGGGGAAGGGATTGTTGTGTAGTCCAAGTCACCATGCTGAATGTACACTGATTCCTTTATGATGACTGCTTAACTCCCCATTGCCTGTCCCAGAGAGGCTTTCCAATGGAGCTCAGTAATTCCTATACTTTACAGACAGGAAAGTTCCAGAAACTTTAAGAACAAACTCTGAAAGCTCTATGAGCAAATGGTGCTGAATAGTTTTTTTTAAAGCCACGTTTCATTGTCTTAGTCAAAGCAGGATTAAGTGATTATTTAAAATTCATTTTTTAAAATTAGCAACTTCAAGTATAACAACTTTGAAACTGGAATAAGTGTTTATTTTCTATTAATAAAAATGAATTGTGACCAAAAAAAAGAAAATGCATGATTAATGAGCCATGTAGAACACATGCCAGAATCCACATGCTTTCTAAGTGTGTTCTGCATAGAAACAGGGATTGTTGGTATCCAAGATATAAGGGCCTCTGTACACAGGATTCCTCTTTTTGTTCCTGAAAAGGGAGGAGATGAAAAAATGCATCTACGGCTAAAGAGGCCTGGAAAACAGAGGTTACTTTGAGAGAAGTATGATGTAACTGTGAAAGGAAAATAAATCTGGGGGCCCCAAATCACTAAGCTAAAGGGAAAAGTCAAGCTGGAAACTGCTTAGGGCAAACCTGCCTCCCATTCTATCCAAAGTCAGTGCTCTGCTCACTGAGATAGAAGCATATCTGATTGCCTCATTTGAAACAAAGGCTCATCAGGAACTCAAAAAAAAATACAACCATTTTTCTCTTACCTACCTATGACCCGAGTCGCCTGGCCTTTGCCTCCAGCCGTCCCACCTTTCTGGACTGAACTAATGTACATCTTACACATATTGATTGATGTCTCATGTCTCCCTAAAATGTGTGAAATCAAGCTGTACCCTGACCACCTTGGGCACATGTCGTCGGGACCTCCTGAGGCTGGGTCACGGGTGTGCACTCTCAACCCTGGCAAAATCAACTTTCTCAATTAACTGAGACCTGCCTCACATTTTCAGGTTCACATAACCTTCCTGCAAAAGAATTTGAATGCCTCTAGTTTGACAGTTTTCATGTTTAGCAGTATAACTAACACTTCTCTTAGCACTATGAACAAGGAACTCCTTATTGAAAATGGAAAGCTAACTGCGATTCTGAAGGGCTTGTTTAGTTTACAGACAAAAGCAAATACCCCATCAACACAAGATTGACAGCACCTGAAGGCCCACTGTGTGCTGCTTTGAAATCCACCTCATCTCTAGGTGATAAAGCACACTCTGAAGAGATTCTGCAAGACCAGCTTTTCCGTAAGTGGACTGTGGGTTATTTATAGTCACTCTGCACGTGTGCTAATGAGCCATGGCCGCCTGGCAGACATGATTTAACTTTCTATGGTTCTTGGTTTTCTCATCTGTAAAATTACAAGGTCGGACAAGTTTAATTCTAAGAACTGTTGAACTGACCGGGCACGGTGGCTCATGCCTGTAAACCCAGCACTTTGGGAGACCGCAGATCACGAGGTCAGAAGTTCGAGACCAACCTGACCAACATGGTGAAACCCCGTGTCTATTAAAAATACAAAAATTAGCCAGGTGTGGTGGCATGTGTCTGCATTCCCAGCTACTTGGGAGGCTGAGGCAGGAGAATCACTTGAACTCGGGAGACAGAGGTCGCAGTGAGCCGAAATTGCACCATTGCACTCCAGCCTGTGTGACAGAGCTAGACGCTGTCTCCAAAAATAAATAAATAAATAAATAAAAACTAAGAACCGTTGAACTAAAACATTCCCTGCTCTCAGGACACTGTGGTTAAAATAGTAAGTTATTTTGACTTCTTCGTAACCCTGACTGTCCTTCTTCCCCATTGATTCTCAACAGAGATTTTCTGCCTGCTCTAACTTACCCAAAACATTAGCGCAGCTGATGATCTGACACCCTGAACAATGACTAAACAGTGACTGAGAAAAGGCCACTTGCTAAATGTAAATAGGTAAGTGTTCTAACCTCTCTAGGTCTCAATGCTAGTGTATGGAAGACACACTTGATAGCAATAACTTAAGCCTGAAAATAACACTATGGTCTAAGGAAATGTGTGTTCAAAGTTCCAAGCTAAGGAATCCAGAAGTGGCCAACCTGAAGATTCACTCCTTATCTGTGAAGGACATCAGAAGCCCTGGCCCATCCCCTTGAAATGCAGGCTCTACAGGGGCTCCAGGCCCTTTGTTTTGGGTTACATACAGGTTGCTAGGTGGGGGTTGCCAAGTGAAAAAACGTTATAACCTGCATACATTTTTTTAAAAGGTAGGGAGTCTCCTGTCCAGCCTGCCACTCCTGGACTGCACCATTTGTAAGTCCTCAATAAACCCTTTTGTGACAGGACTCTTTGGGTGCCACTTTGCCAGCTGGAAACCTCTGTGGCTGGCAGCACCTCTGTCTGAGCTTTGCTTATGACCGCTGGGTTGGCTCTGCCCACTCAGCCCAGCAGGCTGTGCTGAGCTGGCTGTGCTCGGCTCTCAATACCAGCCCAGATCCCACACACGCTGTGAGTGAGCCAGGTGCAGAGCGGTGAGGGGTGTGTGAGCGAGCAAGCATGGGGTACAGCCATGGCACAGCCAAGTGCACCGCCTGCTAAGGTGAGGTGGGCAACTCCAGGCACCAGCACAGGCACAAGCTCTGTACAAGGCTGTGACTGGACCAGATGTGCCTCAAGTGGCTTCTGCCTTGGGTGCTGGCATCTGGATAAGGGGAACATGTTGGTGCCTGAAAATTCAGAGACACCAGCAACCACAGAGGCCTAAGTGCATGTTACACCATGTCACAGCTCTGGATCAGGGAGTCCCAAGACCTGGGCCCCCAGAAGGTTTACGGCTCCTCCCTTGTAGTCCAGCAAATGAGTGTGTCACCACCCACTTCTTGGCTGGCCAGCCAGGAACTTGTTACAGCCCTTTTCGCTCCTGCCATTTAGCAAGCTCTGGGTTCTTGTCCCATGACCAAGAATAAGGTTATGTGGACAACCGGAGAGAGCAAGGTGGAGAAGAGTTTTATTGAGCAACATAACAGCTCTCAACATGAGAGGGGAACCCGAAGTGTAGCCCCTTCCCCAAGGCAGATAGTCCCAGTGTGTGGCTGAGTCTGGGGTTTTATGGGCTCAGAATGGGGGAGTGCGTGCTGATTGATCCATGGGTGGGCCTGGAAAAAGCATCATTTGATTGTCTAAAAAGGCATAGAGGAAGTTCTCACTCCAGCCCTGGGC